>NC_133326.1:232927057-233539966 GCF_042186555.1 Aquarana catesbeiana | reverse complement strand
ACAGGTACTCATTGATGGCCCTCTGCTGCGTGTGCAGCCGCTGCAGCATGGCCAACGTTGAGTTCCACCTGGTGGGCATGTCACAGATTAGGCGGTTCTTGGGCAGGTTAAACTCCTTTTGGAGGTCCGTCAGCCGAGCACTGGCATTATATGACCGGCGGAAATGCACACAGACTTTCCTGGCCTGCCTCAGGACATCCTGTAAGCCCGGGTACCTGCCCAAGAACCGCTGCACCACCAAGTTAAGGACGTGAGCCAAACAGGGCACATGGGTCATTTGTCCCTGTCGGAGGGCAGAGAGGAGGTTGGTGCCATTGTCGCAAACCACCATTCCTGCCTTAAGTTGGCGTGGCGTCAACCACCTCTGAACCTGCCCCTGCAGAGCTGACAGAACCTCTGCCCCAGTGTGGCTCCTGTCCCCCAAGCACACCAGCTCAAGCACCGCATGGCATCTTTTGGCCTGCGTACTTGCGTAGCCCCTTGAACGCCTACGGAGCACCGCTGGTTCCGAGGAAGAGGCCATGGAGGAAGAAGAAGAGGAGGGGGTGGAGGAGAGAGGTGTGTCACAATCAGCATTTTGGAGGCGTGGTGGCGGAACAACCTCCAACACTACTGCACCTTGTCCTGCATCCTTCCCAGCTGCCAGCAGAGTCACCCAATGCGCCGTGAAACTTAGGTAACGTCCCTGTCCATGCCTGCTGGACCATGAGTCAGCGGTAATATGCACCTTACCGCTGACCGCCCTGTCCAGCGAGGCATGGACATTGCCTTCCACATGCCGGTAGAGAGCCGGAATCGCCTTCCGTGAGAAAAAGTGGCGTTTGGGTACTTGCCACTGAGGAACCGCACATTCCACAAACTCACGGAAGGGGGCAGAGTCTACCAACTGAAAAGGCAGCAGTTGAAGTGCTAGCAATTTTGCCAAGCTAGCATTCAACCGCTGGGCATGTGGATGGCTGGGAGCAAACTTCTTTCGGCGGTGCAGCAGCTGGGGCAGGGAAATTTGCCTGGTACAATCTGACGTCGGTGTACCAAAAGCAGATTGCCCACAAGTACTTGGCTGTGACACACCTAATTCTACACCTTCATTCCTCTCACTGCAGGTCTCAGAGAGGACTGAAGGTCTAGTGGGGTTGGAAATCTCAGCTGATGAGGAGCAAGGAGAGATCCTCTTTGTTCTTTGGTGTGGGTCTTTTAGATACGCTTGCCAACGAACTGCATGGCAGGTCAACATATGTCTGGTCAAGCATGTGGTACCCAAGCGGGAGATATTTTGGCCACGCGAGATACGCTTGAGACATATGTTGCAAATAGCAGCGGTGCGATCTGATGCACTCGTCTCAAAAAAGGCCCACACCAAAGAACTTTTTGAATAACGCGCAGAGACTGCAGCGCCCTGCACATATGGAGCTTTGGGGTGTGATGCAGTCAATGTGCTGCCCTTAGGCTGGCCCCTGGAGGGCATCCTGCCTCGTTGGTGATGTGCTGCCGCCTCCTCCTCCTCCTCCTCCTCCTCCTCCTCTCTCCTATCAGGCACCCACGTTGAGTCAGTGACCTCATCATCCCCTCCCTCCTCATCACTGGAGCAAACCTGGCAGTATGCTGCAGCAGGGGGAGCATGACTGCCAGATTGCTGTCCTTCTTGGGCACCCCCTCTGTCCGCGCTCATGTTACTGCCTTCATCGAGCTCAGTATCGTCATCAGAGCCTTCCAAACGCTGGGCATCCTCCTGGAGCATGTACCCAACACTGTGGTCAAACAGTTCGAGGGAATCCTCATGAGGACATGGTGGAGCTAGGGAAGGAGTCACTGATGACATTGAGCTGAGGGAAGAGGCCGCTGCTTTGCCAGACAAAGCACCCTGGGCATGGGTGAGAGAGGATGAGGAGGATGAGGACGGCTTGGTCATCCACTCGACCAAGTCTTCCGCATGTTGCGGCTCAACATGGCCAGCTGCCGAAAAAAAGGCCAAGCGTGTCCCATGGCCACGTGCTGATGAGGATGCACCGTCTCCACGACCAGCACTAGACACAGAGCCTGCTTGCCCTCTCTTATTGGCTTGTGACTGTCTGCCTCTCCTTCTTGGCCTTCCAGACATACTAATGGCCTGTAGCTGCACTAAGCTGGGATAGAACACCTGTAATTTTCTTCAAGTAGCTTTATATACTGTAACCAGACAAGCCTGCCTGTCAGTAGGAAGATAACAGGAACGGATCTAGCTGAACACTGTGAGCAGGACGCACTGTACTAAATGTAAATAGTCTAGCTGCCTGACCGTGGTACTAATAGGATCAAATAGAACACCTGTAATTTTCTTCAGGTAGCTTTATATACTGTAACCAGACAAGCCTGCCGGTCAGTAGGAATTTAACAGGAACGGATCTAGCTGAACACTGTGAGCAGGACGCACTGCACTAAATGTAAATAGCAGGAACGGATCTAGCTGAACACTGTGAGCACGACGCACTGCACTAAATGTAAATAGTCTAGAAGATAACAGGAACGGATCTAGCTGAACACTGTGAGCAGGACGCACTGCACTAAATGTAAATAGCAGGAACGGATCTAGCTGAACACTGTGAGCAGGACGCACTGCACTAAATGTAAATAGTCTAGAAGATAACAGGAACGGATCTAGCTGAACACTGTGAGCAGGACGCACTGCACTAAATGTAAATAGCAGGAACGGATCTAGCTGAACACTGTGAGCAGGACGCACTGCACTAAATGTAAATAGCAGGAACGGATCTAGCTGAACACTGTGAGCAGGACGCACTGCACTAAATGTAAATATCAGGAACGGATCTAGCTGAACACTGTGAGCAGGACGCACTGCACTAAATGTAAATAGCAGGAACGGATCTAGCTGAACACTGTGAGCAGGACGCACTGCACTAAATGTAAATTGCAGGAACGGATCTAGCTGAACACTGTGAGCAGGACGCACTGCACTAAATGTAAATAGTCTAGAAGATAACAGGAACGGATCTAGCTGAACACTGTGAGCAGGACGCACTGCACTAAATGTAAATAGCAGGAACGGATCTAGCTGAACACTGTGAGCAGGACGCACTGCATTAAATGTAAATAGTCTAGATAGAAGATAACAGGAACGGATCTAGCTAAACTGAATACAGTGTATATATATATATGCAACACCTGGGATGCATATATATACACAATACACTGTAAGTGCAGCTAACTGACTGACTGTTCTGCCTAATCTATCTAACTCAAATCAAATGACACTCTCTCTCTCTCTCTCTATCTCTCAGCACACCGGAACACACACTACACAGGGCCGCCGTGCAGGCGGCCTTATATAGTGTGGGGTGTGTACTAAATCCCCTGAGCCATAATTGGCCAAAGCCACCCTGGCTTTGGCCAATTACAGCTCTCTCTACTGACGGCGCTGTGATTGGCCAAGCATGCGGGTCATAGTGCATGCTTGGCCAATCATCAGCCAGCAATGCACTGCGATGCCGCAGTGAATTATGGGCCGTGACGCGCCACACGAATTTAGCGCGAATGGCCCATAACGTTCGCAATTCGGCGAACGATCGAACAGCCGATGTTCGAGTCGAACATGGGTTCGACTCGAACACGAAGCTCATCCCTAGTTGTGACCAGAACCGTGTGATCCGTGACAGAGGACACCAAAACGTATATAAGTGAAAATATAATAATTTATTAAAGTAAGTGAATAATATAGTATAACCACCTCCAATATGACACAGTGCAATAACCAACCACAGACAGAGACCCACAAATAACAACAGACAGATAAGTACAATCAATGGGAAATACCAGCAGCATAAACAATAGCCAGGCCAGGGCCATACACAGCAGATCAGCAGATGGACAGGGGATGTTCCAGAGACATAAACGTAAGGCAGGCCGAGGTCATACACAGGGAGATCAGCAGAGGAGGTATGGAACACAGGACAGGGAGAGGATGGATGGATCAGACTGCAGGCAGGGATGCAAGGTAACAGGTGGGACAGGATAGGGATCGGGACAGGGAGACAGGATCAGAAACACGGGTCACAGGTTCAGGGCACAGGAACAGGTTCAGAATCAGGATCAGATCACAAGCTAGCAGGTCAGGGCACAATGAAGAAACCAAGGCAAACATGTGAGTGCTTGCTGGGTATGTATAGGCCTGTGATTGGCCTCAAGTGACACCTGATTGTAGGAGGTACTGTCTGCTCCACACTGCCAGGATCCATCCACTGGTGGACGCCAGTACTGCGGCCAAAAGATGACATTAGCAGGGTAAAGCTCTCCTGACAGTTCCAAACTGCCAGGAGACACCTGCTGGTGGACCTCAGTACTGCATGCCAAATGACAGATATTGCTAGTGGATGGAACATTTCCTGACAACTTTTTTTGTCTAGCAGCCATTTGCAAAATATCTATTTTACCAAGGATTCTCTCTTTATTTAGGAATCTACCAGTTAAAATACCCCAGCGCTTCTTTAAAGTATTCTCCTCAATCCAACTGAAATTCATCTGGGCTTACAAAGAATTAAATTTAGACTGCTGGCCAAGTTCAAGGCAGGAGGAGGGATGGGCGTGCCAGACTTCCAAAACTACTATTTCGCCACCCACATCACTAGAATTATCGTTAGGCACTGCCATTGAAGTCTCAAGGATTGGATCTCCTTAGAAGACGAATTGAGTCCCATTTCCCTACAATTTTCACCCTGGATCCTCTGGTCAAGTTACCCTCATCTCTGAAAACGCACCCTTTAATAGGCACCACGCTAGCAATCTTTCATCGACTGGTCAAACAAACTGACATATCTATCCCATTAAGTTCCCTTACACCCCTACAGAATAACCCCAATTTCCAGCCCAGGATTGGGAACCATTTCCTACACCCCTTAAACTCAGCCAAGACCCTCCTAGCTATGAATTGCTTCCACAACAATCTGTTCAAAGAGCTCAGAGAGCTCAAGGTAGACAACAATACCCCTGATTTACCATTGTGGACCTACTTTCAGGGTCGCATCTTAATTACCCCTCTAGAAAAGGCTGCTTTAGTAGAGAACCAACTTAGCTGGAGTCAGCGTGCCTGGAGGGTGAACCAAAAGGCTACCTCTCTCTCATATACATGGATTCCGGACCGCTGTGGACCTTGCGATGATAGATTCAGAGAGAGCTGGTCGAAGGCACTGGATATGCCAATTTCGGACAAGCAATGGCAAAGGGCATGTATACTCACACACAAATGTTCTCTCAGTACTAGAACACAAGAAACAGTCTTTAAGCTACTCCCCCATTGGTACGCCACACCAGTGAAACTCCGCTATTGGTTCCCACAAACCCCTGATATTTGCTGGCATTGCCAAGAGAACAAAGGCACCCTTTTCCACATCTGGTGGCAATGTCCTTTAATATCGCCATTTTGGGCCAAAGTCAAGGAGATGATATATCTGATCATGGAGATGAAGTTGAAACTTGATGCGGAGTGTTGTCTACTCCATGTCACAGGTGTCTCATTTCAGAGATATAAAAACTCACTTTCCAAACATTTACTGAACGCAGCTAAAGCACTCATACCGCTTTTCTGGAAATCGTCCCGAGTCCAACCATCCAGGACTGGCAGCATAGGATAGCCAATATCTGTGATATGGAGACCATTGCTCAGTCAACTGATAACACTGAATGATTTCACAAAACCTTGGTTCATGTTTAAATACAATTTATGACTTTCCCCGTGTTGTCAGAGGGGGGCGGGGTCACCCTGTTTACGTAAATAGGTGACCCCGCCCCCTCTCTGACAACACGGGGAAAGCCATAGGGAAGTCCCCGTGCGTCAGAGGGGGCGGGGTCACCAGGTTGTGGGGATGAGGCCCTTCTCCCTATCAACATGGGGACAAGGTGCTTTGGGGGGCCGCTACCCCAAAGCACCCTCCCAATGTTGAGGGCATGTGGCCTGGTATGGTTCAGAGGGGGGGCGCTCTCTCATCCCCTCTCTTTTCCTGCAGCTTGCCAGGTTGCGTGCTCGGATAAGGGTCTGGTATGGATTTTTGGTGGGATCCCACGCCATTTTTAAAAAAATTTTGGCGCAGGGTTCCCCTTAAAATCCATACCAGACCTGAAGGGTCTGGTATGGATTTTTAGGGGGACCCCCACACCATTTTTTTATGGTCTGGTATGGATTTTGAGAGGGACCCCCACACCATTTTTTTTATTTTGGCACAGGGTTCTGCTTAATATCCATACCAGACCTGAAGGGCCTAGTATGGAATTTAGGGGGACCCCCACGCATTTTTTTTTAAATTTTGGTTCGGGGTTCCCCTGTGGGGAAATTCCATGCCGTTTTTATCAATGAACTTTTATGCCAGACCAACAATTCATTATAGCCGGCGCTAGCGATAGTAGTTTTAAATGACTTTTTTTCCTTTAGAAATGACATTTTGTACTTGGACTGTTCTAAACACGGGAAACATGCGCCACTTTACAGGCATACTATAGACACCCCCCAGGTATGAAATGTAAAGGAATATTACACTTTTATTGTTTCACTTTAAGCATTAATAAAATCACTGCCCCCGAGAAAACTGACTTTTTTAAAACTTTTTTTTGCATTGATGCATGTTCCCTGGGGAAGGACCCGGTTCCCAAACACTGTTTATGACAAAAACTTATAAGCATATAAGCCTTTAAAATAAGCAATTTTGATTTCTCCCATAGACTTTTAAAGGGTGTTCTGCAGCTTTCGAATTTGCCGTGAACACCCCAATTTGTTCAGGAAAATAATGATGAATCCGCGCAATGGGGGTAGGTAAAAAAGTGGTTCAGAACTGCTGCCTTCACAAATGCAATCACCACCGAAGTGGAAAAAGCTGAACTGAGAAGAAATTAGGTGTGGGTGCGGCGCTGTTCTGGTTTTATGGCAAAGTGTTATGACACTGTGATAACATGTTAAGGTCACCTCTGATAGGTGAGTCAAAGCGTAAAAATGCTGGTTGATAAAAATTCTTGAAAAACTTATCCCAAAAAAGAAGTAACAACCAAAAGCACGAATATCAAGCACTGTCACTAATGAACACTGGAATAAGAAGATTGTATTGAGTAATATTGTTTACCAAGAGGAACAAGCTTTCAAGCATAACTATCATCTGTGCACTATAATTAAGACTATTCAAAGCAACATTGTTTTTTCTGATTGACACTTGTTACTTTGAGAACAAGTCACTTTACCATTGACTGCATTTTCCCCCTCCCCCTTTCCCTTCCATTTCCCTCCCCCCTCCTTCCTTTTTCCCTTCCACTCACCTTAGCACTTTATATCAATGCACGGTATGAATACATGGGCATATTTTGATATAACAGCATCACATGGTAGACAGTGAGTTGCATAGGATCAGCCACTGTCTGAAGCAAATTACTTATACATCATTTTCTATTTTTATGTAAAATCACTTTTGGTTGCTACTTCTTTACACTTTACAATTTCTCCACCTCCTTATTCCCCCTTTCCTGCATTTCCTCACCCCTTCACAACATCTTCAACATTCACCACAATCTTTGCTACCTCTAGTGACAAAAAGGGATTTCAGAGGCTTAGGATATGCCACATGAAGTGGGGAAGAGGATCATATGGCAGAATGTTCCAGTGACGTCTTGAATCCCTGTAGAATTCTCAGATAGTGACAACAAGGTTACCCATAACCTCTCTTCCTCACTGGCTTCATCCTTTGACTCATTGGATCAGCAGTCCCATTTAAGTGCCCAGAGCACCCCAGGCTATATGCTGCCATGCTGCCACCTTTACCAGCTTCTGCCACCTCTCCCAGCCCATTTCGGTATTCTGTCACTGTAAAAGTGCCATACAATGTTTTAGGGAAAATCTACAGTCCTAGGCAGGGGTAGGGGCAGAAAGAGGTGAATAGAGGGGGGGAATTATATGGCCAAGAGAAAGGGCAGGCATTAGCAAAAAGTTAAGCATTGAATTTTCTGGCCATAAACTGTCTGTCCTTCCTCAAATCTTTCTTCAGCAGTAAATATTTGAAAGGGGAAGTCTGTTGACACACTGGGGAGCTGAGTTTTCTTCACCTCACCAATGATGAATCTCACAGAAGGTAGTAAAGTAGCTGACAAAGCCTTTTCTCTTCTTACTTTTCCCAGGTGCAGCGCAGTCACTTACCTGCTAATACTGCTAATGCACCATTTACTTCTTTCTGCCCAAAGAGTTAATAGCAACCATTTGCTTTTAGAATTTGGCTAAGGCACACTTTTTATTTTTCCATAAGAGCTCAAAGCAGCCACGTACATTTACAGTGCTGCTAATGGACCTTTTCCTTCTTCTCCTATTCAAGGGCATGAGCAGGCAATTTCTTTTAGAGTGTCGCTATTATATCTTTTTTTCCCTCCTCCTCCTTAACCACCTCAATACAGTGAACTTACACCCCCTTCCTGCCCAGACCAATTTTCAGCTTTCAGCGCTCTCACACTTTGAATGACAATTACTCAGTCATGCAACACTGTACCCATATGAAATTTGCGTCCTTTTTTCACACAAATAGAGCTTTCTTTTGGTGGTATTTAATCACTAGTGGGTTTTTTATTTTTTGTGCTATAAATAAAAAAGACCGTAAATTTTGTGAAAAAATGCCTTTTTCTTTGTTTCTGTCATAAAATTTTGCAAATTAGTAATTTTTCTTCATAAACTTTGGCCAAAATTTATACTGCTAGATATCTTTGGTAAAAATAACCCAAATTAGTGTAAATTATTTGGTCTTTGTGAAAGTTATAGAGTCTACAAACTATGGTGCCAATCACTGAAAATTGATCACATCTGATCACACCTGATGTACTGACGGTCTATCTCATTTCTTGGGACACTAACAAGTCAGGAAAGTACAAATACCCCCTAAATGACCCCTTTTTAGAAAGTAGACATTCCAAGGTATTAAGTAAGTAGCTTGGTGAATTTTTTTAATTTGTAATTTTTTCCCACAATTCTTTGCAAAATGAAGATTTTTTTTTTTTTTTACAAAATTGTCATATTAACAGGTAATTTCTCTCTCAGAGCATATGCATACAACAAATTACACCCCAAAATACATTCTGCTACTCTTCCCGAGTATGGCAATACCACATGTGTGAGACTTTTACACAGCCTGGCTACAAACAAAGGCCCAACATTGAAGTAGCATCTTCATGCGTTCTACGAGCATAAATGACATTTCTCAACCACCATTTACACTTTTGAAGGCCCTGGAGTACCAGGACAATGGAATTGCCCCCAAAATGATCCCATTTTGGAAAGCAAACACCCCAACATATAATCTATGAGGCATAATGAGTCTTTTGAATGGTTCATTTTTTTCCAGAAGTTTTTGGAAAATGTGGAAAAAATGAAAACGCATTTTTTTTTACACAAAGTTGTCCATTTATCAGATATTTTCAACACATAGCATGTACGTAGCAAAGATGACACCCAAAAATACATTGTGCTACTCCTCCTGAGTATGGTGATACCACATGGGTGAGACTTTTACACAGCCTGGCCACATACAAAGGCCCAACACTGAAGTAGCATCTTTATGCGTTCTACGAGCATAAATGACACATCTAATTTCCCAACCACCTATTACACTTTTGAAGGCCCTGGAGCACCAGGACAATGAAATTGCCCCCAAAATGACCCCATTTTGGAAAGCAAACACCCCAACGTATAATCTATGAGGCACAATAAGTCTTTTGAACAGTTAACTTTTTTCCAGAAGTTTTTGGAAAATGTGGAAAAAAAATGAAAACGCATTTTTTTTTACACAAAGTTCATTTATCAGATATTTCCAACACATAGCATGTACATAGCAAAGATGATACCCCAAAATACATTCTGCTACTCCTCCTGAGGCAATACCACATGTGTGAGGCTTTTACACAGCCTGGCCACATACAGAGGCCCAACATCCAAGTAGCACCATCAGGCGTTCTAGGAGCATAAATGACATATATAATTTCCTGGCAACCTATCATTTTTGAAGACCCTTCATATTTCTAACACATAGCATGCACATACCAAGAATTACAATCCAAAATAAATTCTATGGCAGGTGACAGTCACTGATGGGCTGTGCGATGGGTGGCAGCTGACGTTCACTGATAGGTGATGACGGTGTGACAGGCGATGGTCACTGATGGGTGACAGGCCATGGACAGTGACGAGTGATGGGTGACGGGTGATGGCTGGCGGTCACTAAAGGGTGGCAGGTGATGGCTGACGGTCACTGATGGGTGACAGGTGATGGGTGACGGGTGATGGCTGGCAGTCACTGATGGGTGATGGGTGATGGCTGGCGGTCACTGATGGGTGACGAGTGATGGCTGGCGGTTACTGATGGGTGATGGCTGGCGGTCACTGATGGGTGACGGGTGATGGCTGGCGGTCACTGATGGGTGATGGGTGATGGCTGGCGGTCACTGATGGGTGATGGCTGGCGGTCACTGATGGGTGACGGGTGATGGCTGATGGGTGACGGGTGACAGGTGCACCTCTGATGGTCACTGATTTGTGACGGGTGACAGGTGCACCGCTGACGGTCACTGATGGGTGACAGGTGCACCACTGACGGTCACTGATGGCAGTCTCTTATGTGACAGGTGCACTTTATTGGGTGACTGTGGTGACTGTTGGGTGACAGATGACAATTGGGGGGGGTGGGACAGGTGTGGTGCAGACACTACAGAACACAGATCGGTAACTCACTGCTTCTGGCTCTTCTCTCCTCATACTGGAAACGGTGTGTGAGGAGAGAAGAGCTGGTAACAGCTAGTTACCGCTCTGTGTCTACATTTATGATCGGCTGTGAAAGGATCACAGCTGATCACGTGGGTAAACAGCCGGCCAATGGCTGTTTACCGGCATCTGTGATGAGTAGTGTTCCCGTGAACACTCAGCGCACTCGCGATCCCACACATGCGCCGTGCACAATGGGGTGGACCTATCTGTGATCGGCCGTGACTTCATCAATGGCTGTTCACCCCCTCGGTGGCGAGTGGTGTCTCCGTGACACGCCGCCACCGAAGGAACAGGGATGCGCGCACACGATCGCCGCATTCCCTGTTTAAATGGGAGGCCGTCATATGACGCCCTCCCTCAACGAGAGCTGCGCCACCTGGCCGTCAATTGACAGCCGGCGGTCGGCGAGCAGTTAAGAGGGCATAGAACCCACTTTCTGATAGAGTGCTGCTAATGCACTCTTTTACTCCTCCCCCTTACGGGCGCAATGGAAGGCACTTTTGTTTTACATTTCTACTAATGTGTACTTTTTCACCTTCTAGTCATCATGGGTGCATAGCAAATATTTTTATAGTGCTGTTTATACAGCTTTTTTCCTCTTCATACTCCTCAAGGGTGCATAGCATTCACTTTTTGTTTTTAGTGCCGATCATGTGGCCTTTTTCTTCTCCTTTTCCTTAGAAGTGCATAGCAGCCACTTTATTTATTAGTGCTGCTCATTAGGGATGGGTCGAACGACCCCCTGCTCGGTTCGCACCAGAACTTTCGAACATCGCAAAAGTTTGGAACCAAGTAACGAACCCAAATTAAGTCTATGGGACCCGAACTGAAAAATAGTGCCCATTTTGAAGCCTTATATTAGACATGTGCACACTGAAATATTTTGTTTCAGAATATAAATGTAAAAATAAATGTATTTAGTTACTTCTGAAATTCGTTTTTATTTATTTTGTTTCGTTAAAAAATGCATTCGTACAAAAATCTGAGTTAATTAAGGTCGAATCTGTCAATTGAAGGCTTATGGTGTCTGTTGGATGTTCTAAGATTCGACGAAGCAGCTAAATTGTAAGACGCCGCAATCGTACATTTCCAGCCGAATGCTCTGCCCAGAAGCTATAGTAGAATTCTAATGTTGTTTGACTGGTAATATTATAATTATTAATTATTATTACTATTCAAACAACATTAGAATTCTTCTATAGCCTATGGGCGGAGCATTTGACCACAAATGTCCGCTTGCAGCGATCGTATGTTTTTAACTGCTTTGTCTAATCTTCATGTTGAACGGTACTATACATATTTTTGATCGTATCGAATGATGCCATACTTGTTTGTTTCTGTTCATGTCAAACGGTCTACCCCAACAGTCAGCCAAAGGAATTTTGTTGTATCGAAATTCAAGAATATAACTTCCTTCCTGCTCGCTATGCACTACTAATGGTTCTGCTTCAAGTGTGATGGCAGCATCCAACGGTGGCTCCAGGCAGTTCGACCCCATGGATGTAAACAAAGTGAGGTGGATTGAGCGCACTCTGGGTGAGGATGCAGCTGATAAATCAGCACATAAATTATTTAAATAACGTCCATTTGGCAATGTCCATATAAGCGATAAAAACTAGTAGGAAGGAAGGCTGCCTGCTTTTCATTTCTATTTTTATTTTGATTCTCATTTTTATTTTTATTTATTATTTTTTCCTTATCCAGTTTTGTTTTATTTTATTTATTTTTTTATCATTATTTTTTCAATCATTTTTATATTTATCTTTATATTTATTTTTATTTTTACTTTATTTTCCCCTTCTCTATACATTATTCGTCTCCAATGATTTGCCACTTTCATACAGTCATATTAGGAATACATTTTCCCTTTTCCCATACACATTTCCTGTCATCAATCGATGCATCAATGGAATTACTATAGCTTCATTTCTCTTATTTTATCATTCTAAGTGTTCCATTTTTTCCATTATTACCTTTTATACTTTATACTTCATTTATCATGTTTTTGATTTTTTCACCACCTGGCATTTAATAATTTTCCATCATAGTCTAATTTCATCACCAGTTCACTTTAGCATAGATGATAGTTGTCTATATTAGTTTTGATTGTGTTAATTGAACAAGCCTGATCTCCATTAGTGCTCAGTGTGGTTTATCTCTGGCTTATCATGTGACTGGGAGCATAATATATACCACTTCTAAGATGGCCCCATCAGAGCATGAGGAAGAAGCATGCATGCTTTGAATGCGTGCACCTCCCGCTGAGCTTTAATCTGGAAGTGACGACATCGCAGCAGGATGTTCCGATGTTCACAGATCCCTTTCCCTGGATACTGAAGGCATTGGACTCCACCACTGCGTTCGCTACCGAGGACGGCTTCTCGGTACACACCGGTCCCAGCCCTGCATCCTCTGGATAAGTGCGGATCACACCCATTATACATGCCTGTCTCTCTCATCTGTTTGTAAGTTTATTCGCTATTTTTTTACATTGAATCCATTAAATTTTTAATATACTACACTTAGAAGGCGCCGCTTTCTTTCCCTTACCCCATGGATGTACCTGGCCCTTCTATGGAGGCAGTAGCAGCACCACCACCACCATCAAAAAAGTGCAGGAGGGGGGCACAAGCTGCAACCAGCAGGAAGCATGACCTTACGTGGACTCACATTGAGTCCCAGGCCCTTGTAAGGGAAATGCTTCCTTGCTGGATGCAGCTGTGTGGCACCCGCTCCAGGGAGACCACTTCAGAGTGGAAGTGGGAGGAGATCTCCCAAAAAGTTGAGAAGATGCAGTGCCATCAGCGTGACCTGTCTGCCTGTCATAAATAATCAGCTACATAAAACAGTAACGTGTCTGATTATTTTATTTTTTTACATTTTAAAATCCCATATTATGCCCAATAATAAGCCCCCCCCCGACGCACACATAAACATATTATTGCTATCACACTTGATGTCAGTAAAATTAAGTGATTTTTTTTTAAATTTTTTTTTTTCCCTTTTTTAAGGAAAAAATTATTTTCAAATCATCCTCCCTCCTGTGAAAAACCTTTGCCTTGTGTGCCTTGCCTACACATGAAAGCATAGTTTGCACATGTTACATATTATCACCACGATCCTTGTGAGAGGAATATTTCCATGGCCGTTATTTGTTCTTATCACTAAACTGATGAGCAGTAAGTGCTTTTAAGTTCCACTTGATCACCTGTAGGTTACGCTCCCTTTCTGAGCAGGCCATGTTTTGCTATTTAGCATGCTGCAGCTTTAACTGACAATTGCGCACTCCTGCAATGTAGTACCCAAATTAAATTTACGCCCTTTTCCCGCCACATATAGAGCTTTTTTTTGGTGGCATTAGATCACCGCTGGGTTGTAAATTTTTTGTTATTGATACAAAAAAAGAGAGTTAAATATTTTAAAAAATTGTTGTGTTACGGCGGCTGGACTTAACCAGCTTGCGGACCCGCCGTATGTTTACTATGGGCGGGTCCGCATCCACAAGTGGTTAATGCTTTGCAAAGGAAAAAAGAAAGGAAATTTACACCATACACAGTTCACACAAGCGCGTAATTAGAAAGGTGGACTGGACATCTATTTACTCGGCACAATCCTGTCTTTTATATTTTATCAAATGTTTGGGTGTCTTATTGTGCACCAAAAAGCATAAGTTTTTTTTTTGTTTTTTTTTTTTCCAAAATTAAATTGGGTTAATAAAAAAAATGTGCAAATCTTGTGCTACATGAAAAAGTGCACCTAATCCACAAATTCCATTAGCATTGTTTTATTCCACGGGTTCATTCTACATTTGTTTCATGTGTTGATGTAATTTTCAGATTAAAATTGTAGTTTAATTATGGAACCCGTTTCTCTTCTCTTTTTGTTTTGCAGTGCCATAGCACGTAAACTTAGGCAGGCGGGGCGCAGAGGTAAGCAGGTGCCTCTCCTCCCCACGTGGCGGAGTTCCTAGCGGGTGGAGGGGAGGACGAGATCACCCAGCTCCTGGCTCATCAAGGTTGGTGTCAGCATTGCATTGTGCAGGACATTTTTTTTTGTTTTTTTTGTCAAGCATGTCATTTACCATGTTGTGTTTAATTTTATTTAAAGATCATATTCAGGCCCAGCGCCGCCGAAGGCGGACAGTGGAGGAGAAGGAGTCTTCCACTTCATCATCATGCAGTAAATACTGTAGCAGTGACAATAATACATTGGGTCCTTTTCCATTTGTCCAGCCTCCCATTGTCAATTCTAGCAACACTGCTTCTCGCTGAAGCAGTGACAGATAGAGCCTTGGCGACGTTCTGTCAGGTAATGCAAGCACTTGCATAATCTGACAGAATGCCACCACTCTATCTGAACTAAGGCGCCGAATCAGCAGTGGCGAGCCTTGCATTCGCCGCTGGAACCAGGACAGGTCATTTTTTTTTTTCTTCCTAAATGGCAGGTGAGGTTCTGCACATCCCTGCCTTGTAGATAAATGTTAGTGACCTGCCCTGTATCACCATGCTAATGGATAATTAATTTTATCTACAGTATCTCACAAAAGTGAGTACACCCCTCACATTTAAGAAATTACACTTTGCTACAATGTAAAGTAGTGAGTGTACAGCTTGTATAACAGTGTAAATTTGCTGTCCCCTCAAAATAACTCAACACACAGCCATTAATGTCTAAACCGCTAGCAACAAAAGTGAGTACACCACCTAAGTGAAAGAGTCCAAATTGGGCCCAAAGTGTCAATAATTTGTGTGGCCACCATTATTTTCCAGCACTGCCTTAACCCTGTTGGACATGGAGTCCACCAGAGCTTCACAGGTTGCCACTGGAGTCCTCTTCCACTCCTCCATGATGACATCACAGAGCTAGTGAATGTTAGAGACCTTGCGCTCCTCCACCTTCCATTTGAGGAAGTCCCACAGATGCTCAGTAGGGTTTAGGTCTGGAGATATGCTTGGCTAGTCCATCACCTTTACCCTCAGCTTCTTTAGCAAGGCAGTGGTCATCCTGGAGGTGTGTTTGGGGTCATTATCATGTTGGAATACTGCCCTGTGACCCAGTCTCTGAAGGGAGGGGATCATGCTCTGCTTCAGTATGTCACAGTACATGTTGGCATTCATGGTTCCCTCAATGAACTGTAGCTCCCCAGTCCCGGCAGCACTCATGCAGCCCTAGACCATGACACTCCCATCACCATGATTGACTGTAGGCAAGACACACTTGTCTTTGAACTCCTCACCTGGTTGCCACATGCTTGACACCATTTTAACCAAATACATTTATCTTGGTCTCCCCAGACCACAAAACATGGTTTCAGTAATCCATGTCCTTAGTCTGCTTGTCTTCAGCAAACTGTTTTCAGGCTTTTTTGTGCATCATCTTTAGAAGAGACTTCCTTCTGAGACAACAGCCATGCAGACCAATTTGATGCAGTGTGCGGTGTGTGCTCTGAACACTGATAGGCTGACCTCTCAACCCTTCAACTTCTGCAGTAATGCTGGCAGCATTCATACATCTATTTCCCAAACACAACCTCTGGATATGAAGCTGAGCATGTGCATTTAACTTCTTTGGTCAGCCATGGTGAAGCCTGTTCTGAGTGGAACCTGTCCTGCTAAACCACTGTGTTAGGTACCTGGTGTTGAGCCTGACTTGGTAGGAGAAGACCTCTCTTACAACTCTGATTCAGGGGCCACTGGAATGGAGACAGTGGTCCTGTGAGCACAGCGGGGTAGGAGTGTCTGAGCAGGTTGTAGCGGCTGACATGAAGCGGGATGCAGATTCTCCAGGAAGGTAGAACTGCAGGAGATGGCTGGGATGGCAGCAGACCAGTGACCAGGGGACCGGTGGGTGCCGGAGCAGCAGCTACAGGACCTGGGTAGGATACAGCACATTCGAAGCAAGGCAGAAGAATGGTCAGGCAGGCCGGATCAGAACGGGAAGGCAAGCAGGCAGGTGCAGCAGGCTGGAGCAAGGTCAGGAGGCAGGCAGGGTTCGGCAACAGGGATCAGGCAGAAGTCCAAAAGCAGAGTCAAGCAAGCCGGGGTCGGGACTGGAGAGGTCAGAGCGGTCAGACAGAAGCCGGGTCGTTGATCACAGAAACAACAGCAGCAATCAGGAACTTGGGTACAGAGCTGCAGACGAACAGCTGGGCAAAAGGGCCAGCTGAGTTCCTCTTAAAGGGCCACTGCGAGTCTGGAAGGCCATTTTCCACTCATCCCTGGCCCGGATGCAGACCAGATTGTAGGCCCCCCTCAAGTCTAGCTTGGTAAAAATGACAGCAGATCTTAGTTTCTGGGAGAGTTCTGGTATTAAAGCCAGAGGATATCGGTTCTTGACTGTGATGTTGTTTAATTCACGATAATCCACACAAGGACGAAGAGTCTGATCCTTCTTAGTGACAAAAAATATCCCAGCGCTTGCCGGGGAGGTAGAATGGCGGATAAATCCCTTTTCCAGATTCTCATTAATATAGATCTTCAAAGCCTCCTGCTCTTTCTCAGACAAGGGAAAAATACGTCCAAACTGAATCTCGGCCCCCGGAAGAAGTTCGATCGGGCAGTCATAGGGACAATGGGGTGGAAGGGAGTCTGCCCCCCGCTTGCTGAAGACATCAAGAAACTCATGATATGGTTCCGGCACAGACTGGCACGATTGTGGCCAATGTCCAAGCACAAAGTAGCTGGTGGGTCAGGAGGCTTAAGTAGGCAGTGCTTTTGGCAGTAGGGAGACTGGAACTCCACTTCTCCGGTGGCCCAGTTGATACGGGGTTGTGGGCCTGCAGCCAGGGTATGCCCAGAATCATGGGAAACAAAGGGGAGGAAATCATGTCAAGAGTCAAAAGTACCTTATGTTGAGAGAGGGTGATGGCAGGCAAGGGCAAGGTCTCCTGAGTCACTTGACCTGACTTAATGCGGGAACCATCAGCCAGAAAGACTGAAAGTCCATATGTCTTCTCCCGAAGGGGCAAGGCTTGTTGGCTGGCAAAGGTGGCATCAACAAAACAACTTCATGCTCTGGAGTCAATGATGGCACTGATGGAGACTCTCCTTTCCCGGAGCTGCAAAGAGAGAGGGAGAGCAAGATGGGTTGTATTGGCAGGTAAGGATGAAGGACTGGCAGGAACAGAGGAGAGGCACTTGCTAGTCTTGACAGGACAATTGTTCACGTAGTGACCTGATCCACCACAATAAAGGCACAGATTCCTGCACGTTCCTCCGGAGACAAGGTGGATCGCATGAGACCCAGCTGCATAGGCTTGGAAGTGTCTGGAACTGAACTGAACTGACAGGATCCACACATGGAGCAGGAAGGTAACGTGAAGCAGGAGTCGGAGTCTTTGCAGTCATCCAGACCGGGTGGCCTTGTTGGGAGGAGCGTTCCCGGAGCCAGTGGTCTATTTGAATAGCTAGGGAGATCAGGCCTTCAAGGGTATCGGGAATGCCAACATGAGCAAGCTCGCCCTTTAGTCCTTCTGAGAGGCCCATGCGGAACTGATGTCTTAAGGCTGCATCATTCCATTGGGTGTCTGCGCTCCAGCGTCTAAAGTCTGTAACATAGTCCTCGGCCGCTTTGCGACCTTGCTGGAGCGCAAACAAGGGAGACTCGGCCGTGGTGGTCCGCTGGGGGTCTTCATAAAGCTGAGCCACGGCTTCAAATAAGGACAATAAAGAATGAGTCTGAGCACAGTCTCCCTCAAGAAGTCGATGGGCCCTGGTCTGAGGCTCTCCTTGCAGCAGAGATCACAAATCCCCATATAAGAAAGCTGCGCTAAAAGAAATAAAAGTATGTCCAAACGTTTATGACCATCCAATGGAAGCACTTTAAATCTTGCAAACACCAGGGTGTGCATACATAAACAAGGTGAAGTGCCCAACCACCGTAGCTTTAAATTAGGCTTACCAGACAGCAAGTATTAGAGGCGGATGGCTTTCAACCCAGCCAGGGCCTTTAAATTTTGCAGATGATCACAATAGGGATGGTACTTTGGATGGTTGAAATCCCTCACTTATTCCGGCTAAGGTATCCATTCCCTCAGTATGTAACCCAAAAGAGAAAAGAACTCGCCATAGTGTAATATATCCAAGGTAACTTTAATAAAACATGGTAATGCACTTACAGTTAATAAGTAGTAGTATCGCGTATATAAAAGCCGTCCGGCATAAACAAACACAGAAGGGAGCCCGTCCTCTCCTAGGTCGCGTGGTAGCGTCACTACGTGCCTCTCCAGACGTGTTTCGTCAGCAATTGGACGTTCTCAAATCCCACCTTTTGTGGCTTCTAGAGGAAAAAAAGTCCTGGGTTGGAGGGCGAAATACAGCTGGCAAGCATTATGCAAGACCTGGAACTTTGATCGGTCTCCAAAAAATCTATCGGGATGGGAACCCTTGGTTCCAGTGGGAGCATCACTACTGACGGTTGGCAAGAGGACAGTGCAGGTAAAGCTGAAGATGCAGGAGTCATGTTACTGAGAGTGGAGAGATGTTGAACCCGTTCCTCTAGCTTAGTGTAGCCTTCTTGTAGGGATTTCGCGGCCTGTGTGAGGGCCGCAAGGTGTGTGCAAATCTCCTTCATGGCTGAGGCCTCTCCTGCAGGCTCGAACATGGCTGTTCATACTGTTAGGTACCTGGTGTTGAGCCTGACTTGGTAGGAGAAGACCTCTCTTACGACTCAGGGGCCACTGGAATGGAGACAGTGGTCCAGTGAGCACAGCAGGGTAGGAGTGTCTGAGCAGGTTGTAGCGGCTGACGTGAAGCAGGATGCGGATTCTCCAGGAAGGTAGAACTGCAGGAGATGGCTGGGATGGCGGCAGACCAGCGACCAGAGGACCGGTGGGTGCTGGAACAGCAGCTACAGGACCTGGGTAGTATACAGCACACTCGCAGCAAGGCAGAAGAATGGTCAGGCAGGCCGGATCAGAATGGGAAGGCAAGGGGGCAGGTGCAGCAGGCTGGAGCAAGGTCAGGAGGCAGGCAGGGTTAGGCAACAGGGATCAAGCAGAAGTCCAAAAGCGGAGTCAAGTAAGCCGGGGTTGGGACTGGAGAGGTCAGAGTGGTCAGACAGAAGCCGGGTCGGTGATCACAGGAACAACAGCAGAAATCAGGAACTTTGGTACAGAGCTGCAGACTAACAGCGCCGCACAAGTGCAGCTGAGTTCCTCTTAAAGGGCCACTGGTGCCAAACGGCTCTAGTGCGAATGCGTGCGCACCTGTTGCACACGTGCACCACACAGGCGCACACACACGCGCCGATGCTCAGATTGACCGGCGGTGCACATGCACGCGTTCGTACCTCCTGCTGGTGAATCGCTGACACGCTATATGGTCTTGGCCACCATGCTGCAGCTCAGTTTCAGGGTCTTGGCAATCTTCTTATAGCCTAGGCCATCTTTATGTAGAACAACAATTCTTTTTTTCAGATCCTCAGAGTTCTAATAGTAACCAGTATAAGAGAGAGAGAGTGATAACACCAAATTGAAGACCCCTGCTCTGCATTCACAAGTGAGACCTTGTAACACTAACGAGTCACATGACACTGGGGAGGGAAAATGGCTAATTGGGCCCAATTTGGACATTTCCACTTAGGAGTGTACTCACTTTTGTTGCCAGTGGTTTAGACATGGCTGTGTAAGTTATTTTGAGGAGACAGCAAATTTACATGGTTATACAAGCTGTACACTCGCTACTTTACATTGTAGTAAAGTGTCATTTCTTTGTTGTCACATGAAAAGATACAATATTTACAACAATGTGAGGGGTGTAATCCTTTTTGTGAGATACTCTATATACAGTATTTATTTATAGTAATTTGAAGCTTGAACATTGTAATGTTCAACATCATTTCTCCTTTTATATTAAATAGGTGTCATCCAGTCAGAGGGGGAGACTCAGGAGGAGGTGGCTGAGGCGGAAACTCCCACATGTAAGTAACTACTAATCTCACTTGTATCTGCTGATCATACATGCTTCAATGTTCTTGTACTAATGTGTGAGATTGTTGTACACTGCAGATTGTAACGTTCTTTTCTATATTAATCAACAGCTGCTGAGGCTGAGCATAGCTTTTTTTTGTATTTTCCAGGCAAAAATAGTATTTAAAATATGAAATGCTGATGGCATACTTTGTCTACATATAGTTGTGATTTATTCTGCAAGGCTTCGGTTTAGCTGGAATTATTAGTCACCCTCTGCAGCTGATTCCAGTCTCCTGCCTCTATCTTCCTGTTAAAGTGACCTGTGCTATTGAAAGAATACTTTTGTAGTGTGGGTTGGTACTAAAAGCAATGAGCCATGATTGGATAGTCATCATGACAGCATCCAATCATGGCTCTGACAGTGCTCTGTGCCCTGATTGGGCAAAGCTCTTTCATTGCTTCAGCCAATCAGGGATTCCAATGCACTATGCAGCAGCGCAGTGCATTGTGGTCATTCGGTGGGTCGAACAAACAGTCAAACCCCCCCGGTAATTCGGTGTTCATCGAACGGGCGAACAGCCCCTCCCTAATGCTCATGCATTCTTTTCCTCCTCCTCTTAAACAGGGTTAAAAAGCATATACTTTCCTTTTTTTTTGTACTGTTCAGGCATTCTTTTCCTCCTCTTCTTAAAATTATCCCACCATGGCCCTGCCAACTGGCTATGAGGAGTTGGCTGATTTATTTTATCAATGCTGTCCTCAGGGTTGATCCACAGACATCTGCAGACCTCCTTTTCTTAGGGCCTTTGGAGCAAAAGGAAAAAAGTCTCCAAAATTACCCCAATCCCCAGTGTCTTCATGCCAGTTTTGCCATACACCCCTTTACTCAGGTTTGCCACTTTTGCTACACCACGGTGTCAAGTACTTAGCTGTCATTAGGGATGAGCCGAACACCCCCCGGTTCGGTTCGCACCAGAACCCGCGAACGGACCGAAAGTTCGCACGAACGTTAGAACCCCATTGACGTCTATGGGACTCGAACGTTCGAAATCAAAAGTGCTCATTTTAAAGGCTAATTTGCATGGTATTGTCCTAAAAAGGGTTTGGGGACCCGGGTCCTACCCCAGGGGACATGTATCAATGCAAAAAAAACTTTTAAAAACGGCCGTTTTTTCGGGAGCAGTGATTTTAATGATGCTTAAAGTAAAAAAAAAAAGTGAAATATTCCTTTAAATATCGTACCTGGGGGGTGTCTATAGTATGCCTGTAAAGTGACGCGTGTTTCCCATGTTTAGAACAGTCCCTGCACCAAATGTCATTTTTAAAGGAAAAAATCTCATTTAAAACTGCTTGCGGGTTTAATGTCATGTCGGGTCATGGCAATATGGATGAAAATCAGTGAGACAAACGGCATGGGTACCCCCCAGTCCATTACCAGGCCCTTTGGGTCTTGTATGGATATTAAGGGGAACCCCGCACCCAAATTAAAATAAGGAAAGGTGTGGGGCCACCAGGCCCTATATACTCTGAACAGCAGTGCAAACAAGACAGGGACTGTAGGTTTGTTGTTAAGTAGAATCTGTTTGTAATTTTGAACATTTTTAACGTGTTTAGCTCCAGCCAAAAAATCTTTTCTAAGCTTTTTGGAAAACATAGGGAAGGGTTATCACCCCTGTGACATTTGTTTTGCTGTCTTTCCTCCTCTTCAGAAGATTTCACCTCACTTTTTTGTCCCAATGAAAAATGTTTTTTTAAAATTTGGGTTTTTTTGTGGAACAAGGATTGGAAAGCATCAGTGGAAAGGAGAAATTGTTTTCCCATATTAACTCTTACAGGAGAGAATTTCCCTTCCTAGGGGTAGATTTCATCTCACTTCCTGTTGTCTCCTTCCGTTTGCAAGTAGGAGTCATTTGTAAGTTAGATGTTTGAAAGTAGGGTCCTGCCCTATATACTCAGCAGAAATTTGGGCCTTAGGTATTGCTGTGGCCACAACACTGTAAGCCCTCACAGGGCCCTGCTGTGAAATATTAGATCAAGAATTGTAATTACATGCCCCTGTTGAACAGGAGCTGAAAAATTAGGCCTTAGGCACTGGTGCTGGTGCCACAACACTGCAACCCCTCACAGACACTCTAGTTGGAATGCAGGAACGAGCCCTGCTGCAAAGTATTACATCAAAAATTGTAATTACACGCCCCTGTTAAACAGGGGCTGAAAAATTGTGCCTTAGGCACTGGTGGTGGCGCCCAGAACCAAAAATGTTCTTACAAGCTATCAGCGTGATGATTGAGGAGGAAGAGGATAATTACTCAGGGATAGTCACTCAGCATCAGCATAGACAGTCTTTGAAGGGATCTGAGATTTCAAAAAAAATTATTCGGTTACATCAGCATCAGGTGCTTGGTAGCTGGTGGTGATCCAAGACTCATTCATTTTTATGAAGGTCAGCCGATCGACCGAGTCGGTGGACAGACGCACCCTGTGATCGGTTACCATGCCTCCAGCAGCACTGAATGTGCGTTCCGAAAGAACGCTGGATGCAGGACAGGCCAGTAGCTCAATTGCATACTGTGCAAGCTCTGGCCAGTGATCCATCCTCAACACCCAGTAACCCAGAGGATTTTCGGTGGGAAAGGTGTCCAAGTCTGATCTTGCCCCTAGGTATTCCTGCACCATATAAAACAGACGCTGGCGATGGTTGCTGGAACCGATCATACCTTGGGGCTGCGGACCAAAAAATTGTCTGAACGCATCGGTCAGACGGCCACCTTCTCCACCGCTCCTTCTTTGACTGACCGAAGCCTCAGCAACACGTTGTCCAGAAACAGGAGTTTGTAACCTCCCAGTCTCTGGGAACGCGTTGCACAGACCTTTCTGCAAGGCCTCCCGAAGATGTTTCATCCTCTGCTCCCTCTGCGATGGCAAGATAAGGTCCGCAACCTTACCCTTGTAACGTGGATCAAGGAGGGTTGCCAGCCAGTATTGGTCCTTCTCCTTGATACCACGAATACGAGGATCCTTACGCAGGCTTTGCAGGATCAGGGAGGCCATGCAGCGTAGGTTTGCTGAGGCATTCGGTCCGGAGTCCTCTGGGTCACTAAGAACGACATGGTCCGCAGCCACCTCCTCCCAGCCACGTACAAGTCCATGTGTTTCTTGGGACTGATCCCTTAAAGACTGCTGCTGATGCTGAGTGCCAGGCTCCACCTCCATACTGACACAATCTTCCTCCTCGTCCTCTTCCTGTGTGATCGGCGGGCACGCAGGAACACTGTCTGGATAAAGGGGGCCTTGAGAGCTAAGGAAGTCCTCCTCTTCCTGCCTCTGTTCTGCCTCAAGTGCCCTGTCCATTATTCCACGCAGCGTGTGCTCCAACAGGTGGACAAGGGGGACAGTGTCACTGATGCATGCACTGTCACTGCTCACCATCCTCGTGGCCTCCTCGAATGGTGACAGGACAGTGCATGCATCCCTGATCATGGCCCACTGGCGTGGGGAAAAAAAACCAAGCTCCCCTGACCCTGTCCTGGTGCCATAGTCGCACAGGTACTCATTGATGGCCCTCTGCTGCGTGTGCAGCCGCTGCAGCATGGCCAACGTTGAGTTCCACCTGGTGGGCATGTCACAGATTAGGCGGTTCTTGGGCAGGTTAAACTCCTTTTGGAGGTCCGTCAGCCGAGCACTGGCATTATATGACCGGCGGAAATGCACACAGACTTTCCTGGCCTGCCTCAGGACATCCTGTAAGCCCGGGTACCTGCCCAAGAACCGCTGCACCACCAAGTTAAGGACGTGAGCCAAACAGGGCACATGGGTCATTTGTCCCTGTCGGAGGGCAGAGAGGAGGTTGGTGCCATTGTCGCAAACCACCATTCCTGCCTTAAGTTGGCGTGGCGTCAACCACCTCTGAACCTGCCCCTGCAGAGCTGACAAAACCTCTGCCCCAGTGTGGCTCCTGTCCCCCAAGCACACCAGCTCAAGCACCGCATGGCATCTTTTGGCCTGCGTACTTGCGTAGCCCCTTGAACGCCTACGGAGCACCGCTGGTTCCGAGGAAGAGGCCATAGAGGAAGAAGAAGAGGAGGGGGTGGAGGAGAGAGGTGTGTCACAATCAGCATTTTGGAGGCGTGGTGGCGGAACAACCTCCAACACTACTGCACCTTGTCCTGCATCCTTCCCAGCTGCCAGCAGAGTCACCCAATGCGCCGTGAAACTTAGGTAACGTCCCTGTCCATGCCTGCTGGACCATGAGTCAGCGGTAATATGCACCTTACCGCTGACCGCCCTGTCCAGCGAGGCATGGACATTGCCTTCCACATCCCGGTAGAGAGCCGGAATCGCCTTCCGTGAGAAAAAGTGGCGTTTGGGTACCTGCCACTGAGGAACCGCACATTCCACAAACTCACGGAAGGGGGCAGAGTCTACCAACTGAAAAGGCAGCAGTTGAAGTGCTAGCAATTTTGCCAAGCTAGCATTCAACCGCTGGGCATGTGGATGGCTGGGAGCAAACTTCTTTCGGCGGTGCAGCAGCTGGGGCAGGGAAATTTGCCTGGTACAATCTGACGTCGGTGTACCAAAAGCAGATTGCCCACAAGTACTTGGCTGTGACACACCTAATTCTACACCTTCATTCCTCTCACTGCAGGTCTCAGAGAGGACTGAAGGTCTAGTGGGGTTGGAAATCTCAGCTGATGAGGAGCAAGGAGAGATCCTCTTTGTTCTTTGGTGTGGGTCTTTTAGATACGCTTGCCAACGAACTGCATGGCAGGTCAACATATGTCTGGTCAAGCATGTGGTACCCAAGCGGGAGATGTTTTGGCCACGCGAGATACGCTTGAGACATATGTTGCAAATAGCAGCGGTGCGATCTGATGCACTCGTCTCAAAAAAGGCCCACACCAAAGAACTTTTTGAATAACGCGCAGAGACTGCAGCGCCCTGCACATGTGGAGCTTTGGGGTGTGATGCAGTCAATGTGCTGCCCTTAGGCTGGCCCCTGGAGGGCATCCTGCCTCGTTGGTGATGTGCCGCCGCCTCCTCCTCCTCCTCCTCCTCCTCCTCCTCTCTCCTATCAGGCACCCACGTTGAGTCAGTGACCTCATCATCCCCTCCCTCCTCATCACTGGAGCAAACCTGGCAGTATGCTGCAGCAGGGGGAGCATGACTGCCAGATTGCTGTCCTTCTTGGGCACCCCCTCTGTCCGTGCTCATGTTACTGCCTTCATCGAGCTCAGTATCGTCATCAGAGCCTTCCAAACGCTGGGCATCCTCCTGGAGCATGTACCCAACACTGTGGTCAAACAGTTCGAGGGAATCCTCATGAGGACATGGTGGAGCTAGGGAAGGAGTCACTGATGACATTGAGCTGAGGGAAGAGGCCGCTGCTTTGCCAGACAAAGCACCCTGGGCATGGGTGAGAGAGGATGAGGAGGATGAGGACGGCTTGGTCATCCACTCGACCAAGTCTTCCGCATGTTGCGGCTCAACACGGCCAGCTGCCGAAAAAAAGGCCAAGCGTGTCCCATGGCCACGTGCTGATGAGGATGCACCGTCTCCACGACCAGTACTAGACACAGAGCCTGCTTGCCCTCTCTTATTGGCTTGTGACTGTCTGCCTCTCCTTCTTGGCCTTCCAGACATACTAATGGCCTGTAGCTGCACTAAGCTGGGATAGAACACCTGTAATTTTCTTCAAGTAGCTTTATATACTGTAACCAGACAAGCCTGCCTGTCAGTAGGAAGATAACAGGAACGGATCTAGCTGAACACTGTGAGCAGGACGCACTGTACTAAATGTAAATAGTCTAGCTGCCTGACCGTGGTACTAATAGGATCAAATAGAACACCTGTAATTTTCTTCAGGTAGCTTTATATACTGTAACCAGACAAGCCTGCCTGTCAGTAGGAAGATAACAGGAACGGATCTAGCTGAACACTGTGAGCAGGACGCACTGCACTAAATGTAAATAGCAGGAACGGATCTAGCTGAACACTGTGAGCAGGACGCACTGCACTAAATGTAAATAGCAGGAACGGATCTAGCTGAACACTGTGAGCAGGACGCACTGCACTAAATGTAAATAGCAGGAACGGATCTAGCTGAACACTGTGAGCAGGACGCACTGCACTAAATGTAAATAACAGGAACGGATCTAGCTGAACACTGTGAGCAGGACGCACTGCACTAAATGTAAATAGCAGGAACGGATCTAGCTGAACACTGTGAGCAGGACGCACTGCACTAAATGTAAATAGCAGGAACGGATCTAGCTGAACACTGTGAGCAGGACGCACTGCACTAAATGTAAATTGCAGGAACGGATCTAGCTGAACACTGTGAGCAGGACGCACTGCACTAAATGTAAATAGCAGGAACGGATCTAGCTGAACACTGTGAGCAGGACGCACTGCACTAAATGTAAATTGCAGGAACGGATCTAGCTGAACACTGTGAGCAGGACGCACTGCACTAAATGTAAATAGTCTAGAAGATAACAGGAACGGATCTAGCTGAACACTGTGAGCAGGACGCACTGCACTAAATGTAAATAGCAGGAACGGATCTAGCTGAACACTGTGAGCAGGACGCACTGCATTAAATGTAAATAGTCTAGATAGAAGATAACAGGAACGGATCTAGCTAAACTGAATACAGTGTATATATATATATGCAACACCTGGGATGCATATATATACACAATACACTGTAAGTGCAGCTAACTGACTGACTGTTCTGCCTAATCTATCTAACTCAAATCAAATGACACTGTCTCTCTCTCTCTCTCTATCTCTCAGCACACCGGAACACACACTACACAGGGCCGCCGTGCAGGCGGCCTTATATAGTGTGGGGTGTGTACTAAATCCCCTGAGCCATAATTGGCCAAAGCCACCCTGGCTTTGGCCAATTACAGCTCTCTCTACTGACGGCGCTGTGATTGGCCAAGCATGCGGGTCATAGTGCATGCTTGGCCAATCATCAGCCAGCAATGCACTGCGATGCCGCAGTGAATTATGGGCCGTGACGCGCCACACGAATTTAGCGCGAACGGCCCATAACGTTCGCAATTCGGCGAACGATCGAACAGCCGATGTTCGAGTCGAACATGGGTTCGACTCGAACACGAAGCTCATCCCTAGCTGTCATTATTTTTCCTAGAAGGCCATGTGGCAGCTGCCAATATTTTGCACAATAGACTACACTTGTTCTCCATGAACATGTGGAATGTTATAAGGCAACAAGAGGCAGAGGAGGGATATAAGGAGGAGGGTTGGGTGCTGGCAGTGAGGAGGAGGGTTTAAATGTAGCATTTAGGAGGACTGTTTAGGTGCTGGTGGTAAGGAAGAGGGCAGGGTGCTGACATTGAGGATAAGTAGTGTTGGGGTGAGGGTGATGAAGTGAACGGTCGGGTATTAGCTGGATCAGGTAGATTGGGGGTGGTTCTAAACATAAAATATTTGTTCGATATGCTAGGCAAATTACTATTTGTCAAACTGAATCAATATCAATTACTGGAAATTTGTAGATAACTGTAATGCCTCTTACCCTGGATCGGACTTTCTGCCAATAAAACCGCAGAATTTTTGTCCGAGGGGCGTTTGCCCAACCTTGTCTTGCATACACACGGCCACACAATTGTTGGCCAACAATTACGAATGTAGTGACGTACTAGATGTACTACGAGCCGATAAAAAGGAAGTTCAGTCGTCATGCGCCACCCTTTGGGCTCCTTCTGCTAATCTCGTGTTAGTAGAAGTTTGAGAGTCCATTTGTGCTTTTCAGCCTCGTGCATGTCAGTTCATTTCTGCTTTTCAGGTTGTGCTTGTCTGTTCATTTCTCTTTTTCAGTGCATGCTTGTCAGTTTGTTTCTGTTTTTCAGTGTATTCTCTTTGGTTCGCTTCTGATTTTCAGTGCTTGTCAGGTCCTTTCTGATTTTCAAGTCATGCTTGTAAGTTCCTTTCTGATTTTCAGTGTGTTCTGTCAGTTCGTTCTGAACAGCCGTTCATCTACTAGCCATGTGGCATTCCCGTTATAAAGATCGTGCTATTGTTTGGCTTGGTGTTATTGCTTTGACCCAAGTCCAATCCAGGAACAGGGGGAGGAGGAGTTCTTGGACCAAGAATCGGTTGCCTAATCGTGACCAATTCTCTCATATGCCTTTGTTGTGGTAGCTCCAGGAGAATAATCCTGATGATTTCAGGAATTATCTCCGGATGACGGAGCCCTGCTTTCACCGTCTATTGGCTTTGCTGTCCCCCTATATTAGTAAGCAGGACACATGCATGTGGTAAGCTATCATTCCCGAGCAAAGGCTCATCGTACTTGGCGACGAGGAGAAGTTTTCAGGATCTGAAGTTTATGACTGGGATCTCCCCCCAGGCTCTGGGAATCATTATTCCAGAGACCTATTCTGCCATCATTCAAGTCCTGTAGAAGGACTATATTCGGGTAAGTTTTAGCCTTTAACATCACATTCTATGTATTTAATGTTTGCTAATGTATTGTATAAATTTCTTCATTCCAGAATTACCATTATTGTAATATGCTGTGAATGTCCTATTTGTCCTCATGTATGCTGTAAGCTTTTAATGCTCCTTTTTTGTCAACCATTCATATTTGCCTTCACTAACCTACCCAGCATGCAATCCTGGGCCCATACACACCTAGCCTAGTAACTTAACAATGTATTTTGTCAGCTACATTTTAGTGCTTACCCTAAACATCCCCTAAAATGTGTACAAATGTTATTATTGTCCTTAAATTCAGGCAGAGTGCAAGAGGCTATTTTTTTGGGGCCCAAGCTCATTTGGAACCCTCCCTCCCCCCCAAGCGCTAAGTCAACCGATACCAATACTCTATCTGCTGCCAAACCCATACACACTATACCTCTTTTGTGGTAATATTTATGGATTAATTCACCAAAGCAAGTAGTGCAAGGGCCTGCCTGAATACTTTCAAATGGTACTGTTGAAAGTTTTGGTCTCCTATTATCTTGATGGGTAATAACATAATGTAAAAATGTGCTTCAATTTGGACAGTGTTTATCCATATTTTTGGATTATGACACTTCCTACCTGTCCAGGGGGCTGCCAATAGTGCAAGTAAAGAGGAGCTGGCCAAAGTAACACACATTATTTATGCATTTAGCTCTCATGGAAGTGGAGAGGGTTACCTGTCCAAAACATCTACCCATCCCCCACCATAAAATATTTCCAATGGGCCACCAGAGGGGGTGAGGAATCTGATAAGTTGACCTTATACTTTTGTCTTTAAATACTCATTTCAATAAATGTTATACTTATGTTGGCCAAGAATGTTTGTGTCTAATCTGCTTGCAATGTTATGTGCAAAAGTACTCATTATTTTTTTTCTTGTTTGACTCCACAGTTTCCTTCAAACCCACAGGAATGGCAGACTATGGCTTCCCAGTTTCACCACCAGTGGGATTTTCCCAATTGTGGTGGTGCTATTGATGGGAAGCATATGAGAATTGTCCCACCACCCAACTCTGGCTCTTATTACGACAACTACAAGGGCTTTTGTAGTATTTTCATGCTGGCTGTGGTGTTGGCCAAGTACAAGTTTCTATACCTGGACGTTGGAAAGAATGGCAGAAACTCTGACAGTGGAGTGATAGCCCAGACAGAGTTCTACCAGCGGCTACAAAATGGCACCTTGCGGTTGCCACCAACTGAGGAGAATGTGGAGGGCCTCAACTTTGTTTTTGTAGCGGAAGAGGCCTTTGCTCTGGGGGAAAATCTCATGAGGCTGTTCTCCATGAGGAACATGACCCCAGAGCAGAGGGTTTTCAATTACCGGCTGTCTCGTGCCAGAGGAGTGGTGGAGAATGTATTTGGCATAATGGCAAGCTGGTTCCATCTCTTCCTAATGGCCATGAACCTGGCTGAATATAAACTAAACCATGTGGTATTGTGCTGCTGCATTCTACACAACTATTTAAGAAAGAATGCAGCTAGCTATCTGGCCTCAGTTTTAACTGAGGCCGACTTTGCATCGGAAATGGCAGTGATGACGGCTCTAGAAAGTGGCCGTGCTGGCTTACCCACCCAAAGTGCCCGCAAAGTCAGACAAAAATAAGTTGATTACTTTGTGGATAAAGGGGCAATTGCTCTACAGCAAAATGTGGCGGATGTCCAATAAAACTTTTTTTGAAAACTATACTCATATTTCATTTGAATTACTGTTTGTGTGTCCTTATCTGTCTCCTAGGTTCTCAAATGGCCTTTTAATTTTGGCCATTTTCTTCAATAGTGCAAACGTAACTTATTTGACACATGATGTGAGAATCGATTCTTCAGCTAACTATTATGTTGTGCCGTGTGTCTGCTACACATACACAATGTTATTGTTGTTAATGTACCTAATGAGAAAAATATATTTATCCTTTTCAACTCCTTGAATTAATTGCTTGGAGTCCCTAAACTGGCTTGATTTTGGCACATTTTACAGCACATTGTCACTGTAACTACACTAATTTAACAAATACACTGGTATTGAGCATTGAAATAAGAAGCCACACATTGTTGAGTATAAAACATTTTACTCCAAGCACATTCACATGTGTGTTTATAAAAGTTTTTTTGAACAAACCAACATCTTGGTGTATAACACGTATGTTTGACATTAATTTGCCTTTTTGGGGGCTAAACAGGCATGTTTAAAAACATAACATACACATCCCCAACTCAGGAACTTACAAATTTCGATTCTGCTAAAGCAGTGGTGTCCAAACTATGGCCCTCCAGTTGTTAAGGAACTACAACTCCCATCATGCCTAGTCATGTCTGTGAATGTCAGAGTTTTACAATGCCTCATGGGAAGTGTAGTTCCGCAACAGCTGGAGGGCCGTAGTTTGGACACCCCTGTGCTAAAGTGAAGGCCATATGAGCCATTAGTATGTAAAAACTGTGTTGATCTTGCCTTCATCAGATGGGGTGATCTCACCCCTCTACAAGTCAAACTTTGAAGATGCACACAAACTGGGACTCAAAATTTGGTTTTCCCTCATGATTCCATGCCTAAAATGTATGTCTTTTCCCTACATCTATGTTGCTAAAGCCAAAACACACAGTGGGGGTTATTTACTAAAGGAAAATCCACTTTGCACTGCAAGTGCACTTAAAAGTGCACTTGGAAGTAAAGTCGCTGTAGATCCGAGGGGGATGCATGGAAAATAAAAAACAGCATTTTAGCTTGCACATGATTGGATGATAAAATCAGCAGAGTTTCCCCTCATTTCAGATCTACCCCTTAGATTTAGAGTGACTGCACTTCCAAGTGCACTTTCAGTGCACTTGCAGTGCAAAGTGGATTTGCCTTTCTTAAATAACCCCCAGTGTGTCAACATGTGCTATCTGCCATCATGGGATATCAATGTACACGTTTTGTGGGTGCAACCTCTTCCTCCAAACTAAAGTAGGTGAGAGGAAGGAGTTGCACCCCTGAAACATGTCCATTGATCCTCCATGATGGGAGCTAGCACATGTTGACACACTGGGGCTTATTTCAGAAAGGCCAATCCACTTTGCCTTTCAAGTGCATTTCCATTGCACTTGTAGTGCAAAGTGGTTTTGCCTTTTTGAAATAATCCCCAGTGTGTCAACATGTGCTAGCTCCCATCATGGGGGATCAATGGACATGTTTCAGGGGTGCAGCCCCTTCCTCTCACCTACTTTAGTTTGGAGGAAGGGGTTGCACCCACAAAACGCGTACATTGATATGCCATGATGAGAGATAGCACATGTTGACACACTGTGTGCATCTGCAAAATTTGGCTTTGCGATTCATTTAAAACTGTAAAAACACGTACAACATAACGACAACAATAAAATTTTATTTTTGTTTAGATTTTGCCTAACATATCTATGATGTTGCTCAGTCTTTTTTGAACATCATGGATGTTTTGTTTCATTTGTTCCAAATCACGATTACAAACCATGATCTCACTGATCAAGATTTGTGCACTTGCACTGCTGAAGTGAGTTTCTTCTTCCACAACATCCACATCACCTAAAAATAAAAAAAAAACACACCATGTATTAAAAATATGCAGGCATCCATCTATTACCTGAAGCTGTGGTCTCAGACACTGACCTGTGGTCGACACCATTTCTACAACTTCACCTAGTACTTCCTGCACATCAGCATCCACATCTTCAGGGTGTGTGGTGAGTTGCCTTTCTTCAGGATGTTCAGTAGGTGCTGGGTTACTGGTGTCCCCAGATGTCCCTCTTCTTTTCTCTCTGTGAATACAAAAAAGGTATACTTAACAGACAGATATGTTATGCTAGAAATAGTAATATGAAACATTGCTTGGAAGTGTCTTCCAATTGTCTGTTTTGGCAGAGTTCCAAGCTCAACCTGTTTTGTGCAAAACAGAGTTCCAAGCTTACCTGTTTTGTATAAGTTTCACACATGGAGAGACCCCTAGAATACACTGGAGCACCTGCGTGAGACACCATAACAAGGGTTTTATGGTGTCCCACACTAGTGCTCCTGTGTCCAGATGCGTAAATAGCTGCCGAGTGTCCTCTCCTGACACTGAATAAAGTTGACATTTCATTATAGTTTCAAACACATCTAGATAACAATGTAATAAACTTATTTTAATCAAAAAAGACCTGAACAAATGTAGTTAACCTGCATCTTCCCAAAAATGACGTATTAGTGGTCGAATGAACAATGTTTAATGTCCCACGAACTATTCCTGTGTCCACAAACTTCAAAGTTGGCATTTTAAACTGTACAACAGTAAAGAAAAGCACATGGACCAGCACGAAAGTAATAATAATAATAGGAACACATGACAAATACTTACTTTTTTGCAGCACTTTCCTGATCTTTCTATACTGATCTTGCTCTGTCATTTTAAGGTCTGACCAGCGTTTTCTCAAATGATCCTTGAATAGTCGTACCCCAAGATTCCTGTGTAGACTTCTCATAGCTTTAGCCATGATCTTGGCCTTTCTGACATTTGGGTTTCTGTAAGGTCCATGCTTCCCATCATAGTCTAACCTCTTTAAGATGTCCACCATCTCCACCATTTCTTCAAAAGACATATTTGAGGCCTTATATCTCCTCCTGGATGTGGACATTTCTTGCTCCGGGCTTTCATCGTTGCTGCTCTCTGCACACACCTCCATTTGCTCTCCCATAGCCCCAGAAGAGAAGAGGCGGGGAATACACTAGAAAGGACAGGGGTGAAGTTTCATGCAAGGGGTTTCACTAATGCACAGTGTATATAAAGCCAACGCAGTCGATGTAACGGACATAGGTACAATCTGTGAGTGCAGGACGGGAGATCGTTTTCACGCAAAAGAACATTGAAACAAAGGTACAATTGTAAATTGGGATATCAGTGGTTAGTGGCCTATACTGCTTATAGATTGAGGCCTATATTGGGATAAGATTATGAGAGTTTAGCCTGACATTAGGGTTTGTGTTGCTTTGTGTCTTGCGGATAAAATGGTGGATACATTTAGTACCCCTGACTTCCTCCCTGACTTTATCCAACAATACCAGGAGCTGCCATGTCTATGGCAAGTTAAATGCAAGGATTACTCCAATAAAATCAAGAGGAAGGCAGCGATGGAGAAACTGTTGGAATTGGTGAAGCCTGTGTATCCCATGGCAGACATCAATTATTTGAAGGCCAAAATTGGTAGCCTGCGGAACACATATAATAAGGAGCGCAAGAAGGTCCAGGATTCCCACAGATCCGGAGCATCAGCAGATGACGTATATGTCCCCAGGATGTGGTACTGCAACAGCCTGCGTTTTTTGTCAGACCAGACCAAACCCAGGCCATTGCTCTCAACACTTCCTTCCACATCAGCTGAGGCTCCTGAGGTCCACCCTGGGCCTTCCACACAGGAAGAAGATGTGTAGGAGCCCAACTTGACCCAGGTATAGTATTTTTAAAAATTTGTTGTAAAAAAATTGAATGATGTTAACTAGATGTTATTGATCTCAAATTTCTGCTTTAAGAAAGTGGTTTACATATCAATAGACAGTAGAGGCCAAAAATGTTTGGGACATGAATGAAAAATACTGGGGTCTAAATGATAGTCTTTTCTATTTGTTAACATTCAATTTGCAACAGTCATGAGCTCAAAATTGTGTGTGATTGATGACCAAAAACCTAAAACTTTGTACCATTTTCATACACAGGAAAGTCTCAGCCTCAGCCAAAGCCAAGAGGAGGCCGTGCCAAGCAGCCTGACTGAATGCCAGGTTCCTCCCCTCCACCCTCCAACAAAAAGGGCCAGGAAGTCCAGGAACCTGGATGAGGCCACAGTTGCATTTATACGGCATGCAACAAGTGCTATTAGCACAGCCCCTGATTCCCAGGAGGCTTTTGGCTGCATGATGGGCAACAAACTAAAAGAGATGGAGGAGGATCAGTGCATTATGAGAAATCATCCTTAAGGTCCTGAACAAGGGAAAGAAGGGCCAAATCACCCCTAAAACGCACCTCTGCAAATTTGACGATCCTCCTCCACCACACCATCCCACAGCCATCCCACCCACCACAACAGCATGGCAGACCGTGGCCAATGTAGCATCAACACCCCCAACAAGGCCACTGGGCTGGGGATTATCCCCAATATCATTTATAATTTTCTTTTTCTTTAATTTGCGTTTATCTTTTTTTGGGGGGCAGAGAATTAATTTTTGATTTAATTTCTTTAATTTGTGTGGAAGGAAGTGTTAAAAGCGATGGCCTGGGTTTGGTGTGGTCTGGCAAAAAATGCAGGCTGTTGGAAGACCACAGCCTCGGGGCATATATATCATCTGCTACTACTCCTGATCTCTCAGAGTTCAGGGCCATATTGTGCTCCCTATTAAATGGACTCCTCAGGTTACCAATTTTGACAGTTAAATAACTGATGTCTGCCCTTGGGGTACAAACGCGTCACCAATACCAACTGTTTCTCCATTGTTGCCTTCCTCTTGATTTTGATATGACCTTGTACTCCCCATTGAATAAAAAATTTTGATTTTGCAAAATACTTGGCTATGTGCTTTACTTAAAAAAGGACAGTTTGTTTGTGAGTGGCAGGTAGATTTCAAAAATACAATGTCAAATTAACAAGGGACACCAACATAGTTGTATCGTTGAGGTTAAAAAATACGAGATAATAATGGTGTTGTGGTAACTTGACACACACAAAAAAAAAAACATTATTCTGGAGATCACTAGAAAAAAAAAAAAAAAAGAAATACGTTTGTCAGAACTCTGTGAATATCAACAGAAAAGCAGATTCAATATTATACCATTAGAGAGAAGGAGAGAATAAGCTGCATTGAGAGATTTCATACTTTGCCACGTCATGAATGTGATATCTCCATTACAAACACTAGTTTTACAAGACAGAGCGCTTCCGTCTTGTCCTTGCTTCTGAGCATGCATGTTTGTACTTTGGTAACAACAAAGCCTGGGGAATGCCCAGGAAAAAAAACAAGCCTACTTACCAACCAGCTCGCAATCAACTGAATTAACCTGTCTAACAGTATGCTTTAAAAACAGGGGTTTAGTCCGCATGCATTTGCGAACGCATGCGTAAGCCACAGAGCCTCGTCATGGCACCCTGGTATCTGTGGTCCTAACACTAAAATATGAGTGTCCCCACAGTAGAGGCACATGCATTCTGGAGTTTGTTGGAGTTGTTGGATTTTAGTGTTAGGACCACAGACACCAGAGTCCTGTGACGAGGATCTGTGGCTTACACATGTGTATGCAAATGCATGCGGACTAAATCCCTGTTTTTAACGCATACTGTTAGACAAGTTAATTCGGTTGTCTGCGAGCTGGTTGGTAAGTAGGCTTGGGTTTTTTCCTGGGCATTCCCCAGGCTTTGTTGTTACCTGTTTTAGCCTTCCTATGCTGCTTACTGCGATAGCCAGTTATAGATGAGGGCGGTGGCAAGTTTTTTCATTATCACATTGGTGTTTGTACTTTGGAATTTTGTCCGTCGGACTTGTGTACACACGATCGGAAAATCCGACAACACGCATTTGTTGGCGGAAAATTTGAAAACATGCTAGCCAACATTTGTTGGCGGAAAGCCGGACAACAATTGTCTGATGGAACATACATACGGTCGTATTTTCTGCCAACAGCCTGACATCCAACATTTCCCGTCGGAAAGTCCAATCGTGTTTACGGACCTTAACACTTGCAAAAACCTGAAAATATTTAACTACAGGTTGCTGCACATAGTGGGAGAAAAATCCTAAAGCAATAATAGAAAGCCTGAGAGCTGGCTACAGAAAACATTTTTTGTGAACAAACAGCAACTCCAAGAACAGATAGTTAGTAAAAAGTGAATGCTGCCCTGCATCAAAACAAAAGGTGGTCAAACCCTCACATGTCATTTTCTAAAGTATCGAAAGTTTGAGTAAAAAATGCCTGTCCACTGCAAGCAGCTCTTGATTTGAGACTCTTGAGCTTCATGTGAAAGTTATGTTTTCTTTGCAGTGGTCCAACAGACTCCTACTGAATCTCTTAAAAAAGAAAGTAGCCACACTCCAGACTAAAAAGCCATAATCTGTGTTTGTTGATAGATTCAATGCACGGAAGACCACCTGAGTTCCTCCCTAAAGTGTTTCACTCATAACAAGCCTATTCTTAGTTGTCTATGAATTAGGTCATTACAAGTGAATTGTTTCAGAGGTAGGAGCTCAGGTGGTCTGATGCACATTTGACATTGCTATAACAATTCAATTTCCTAAGCTCTTGCTCTCAGCTGATTAACCTCTTGCCGACCAGCCGCCGTCATTATACTGCGGCAGGTCGGCACGATCCCGCGAACTGTTGTAGCCATACGTCGGCTCGCGGGATTGGGATAGCAGACACGCGCACGCCTGCTGCACAGCGGGGGTGCTGATGCTCGTGGCTGATAGTCACGATGGCTGCTGGCCACGAGCGATCGCAAGCACAAGGGACAGAACCCGTAAGTTTGTGTGTAAACACACAAATCCATGTTTTATTCTGAGAGGAATGACAGATCATGTGTTCCTATTAGCTAGGAACCCCGATCTGTCATTTCCTCTAGTCAGTCCACTCCCCCTTCAGTTAGAATCACCTCCAAGGGAACACAGTTAACCCCTTGATTGCCCCCTAGTGTTAACCCCTTCACTGCCAGTGACATTTTTACAGTAATCAATGCATTTTTATAGCAAGCACTGATCGCTGTATAGATGCCAATGGTCCCAAAAATGTGTCAAAATTGTCTGATGTGTCCACCATAATGTCGCAGTCATGATAAAAATCACAGATCGCCGCCATTACTAATAAAAAAAAATAATAATAAAAATGCTATAAATCTATCCCCTATTTTGTAGACACTATAACTTTTGCACAAACCAATCAATATACACTTACTGCGATTTTTTTTTTACCAACAATATGTAGAAGAATATATATAGGCCTAAACTAAGAAAAAAATTGCTTTTTAAAAAAAAAAATGGGGATATTTATTACAGCAAAAAGTACAAAACATCTCTTTTTTCAAAATTGTCGCTCTTTTTTTATTTAAAGCGCAAAAAATAAAAACCGCAGAGGCGATCAAATACCACCAAAAGAAAGCTCTATTTGTGGGAAAAAAAGTAAATCAATTTTGTTTGGGTGCAACGTCGCACGACCGCGCAATTGTCAGTTAAAGCGACGCAGTGCCGAAACGCAGAAAATGGCCAGGTCATTCTGCAGCCAAATCTTCCAGGGCTGAAGTGGTTAAAGAGTTTTGGCTCTGATGCAGCAAGGAGTGTGTTAGACCTCTACAAGAAGATCACTGCTTCTCTACAGAGGGAAAGGGCCCCACTTAGCAGCATGCTGGCAGGGATCAGGCATTTCTACTCAGATTGTAGCTAAATTTAAAAAAAAAATACTTGAATTGTGCCTCAAAGTGGTTCCAAAGAAAGAAAGTTTTTTTATCCTAATGTATTCTATGCATTAAGATAAAAAAAACCTTCTGTGCGCAGCAGCACCCCTTAGCCCCCCTAATACATAGCTGAGCCCCATCTCGATCCAGTGATGTTGCACAAGAGCCTCAACTGTCTGGGACTCTCCCTTCTAATTGGCTGAGACAGCAGTGGGTGCCATTGGCTTCTGCTGCTGTCAATCCAAGTCAGTGAGCCAATGAGGAGAGATAGAGAAGGGGCCGAGCCACGGCTCCGTGTCTGAATAAACACACAGAGCAGTGGCTCCGCTCGAGTGTCCCCATAACAAGCTGCTTGCTGTGGGGGCACTCAGAAGGGGGGAGGGGCCAGGAGCGCCGGCAAGGGACCCGACAAGAGGAGAATCTGGGCTGCTCTGTGCAAAACCACCACACAGAGCAGGTAAGTATAACATGTTTATTATTTTTAAACCACAAAATTTCAGTAAAAACTTCCACTCCCTCCACAACACGTGTTAGTAAAAAAGTAGACCTCAGATTAGACATCTTCTATTCTTTCTATTCTTCCTCTTTGTCTATATGCTTTCTTGGAGTCAGCTGAGCGCAGTATTCTAATTATGTTAGGCTGCTGCATAGACTTCTGTATCCTGTGCATACCTATACCCCCCCCCCCGCCTAGGCCTGGAGGAGAATAACACAAAATGAACATAAAAACACAAAGAATACAGCTTTTGATAATACTTTTTTTATTAACACTGAAGCTTGATACACACTATACAACTTTTGTTGTTAGATTTCCTTTAGATTTACCATCAACTTAAGTAGAATGCTAAATATATGTCAGGCTAGCAACCTATAGGTAATGATCTATATTTATAAACAACCAGCAAATAATTATGTATTCCAGAATATGACACCTTTTATTTTCATCCATCAAATTTATTTTTGTCATATGTTGTATGATTTGTATGGATATGGGCAGCACTTAAGTACAATGTTTAAAAAATGCTGTTTTCATAAAAAGTAAGTTGAAAGTTACCTTTTACAAATTAAATGTTTTATGGGTTCAATAGCAACTAACCAGATTTTAGATTAAATTGAACGGTCGTTATGTGTTCCTACACTTTATACACCCACATTGTCCTTGTATCGCCTCATTAAATAAGCTGAGTTACTATAGTCCACACCATATTGCAATATACAAAACTCATTTTTTTCAGGGGCACCCAACATGGACCACATGCCTTAACCATATCATTGTTTTTTTGCAGCACTTTTGGATATTCACTGCAATATAAAGTATGTGTTCCTTGTACCATGCCACAGTGTTCTGCTCCACTTTGCTTGATAAAGCAAATATATTATATAGGAAGTAGCAACTGATTAATTGCATCATTCAACCCTGACACATGTATTCTTATATACCATCTTGGCAAAAGGACAAACATATTCATCTATACTATCATGGCAAAAGGACAAATATATTCATCTATACTATCAAAGTAAAAAAAGTTTTATAAACTACCATATTCTTTCATTATCTGTTAAATGTGCCCTTTAAATCCAGAGAATAACATTGACAACTTTTATTTTATATTTAATTTTTTTCTCCAAATAAGTTCATACTATGATAGTTATTTAGAAAAAGGAAATGTGCTTTATTATCTACAGTGATTTGTACTTTATCAATGTCTGTGCTTGAAAGTTCAGATTCCCTGTAGGCATCTTATGACTTTAGATATGGTTCTCCTAATTATATTTCCAAAGATCATTCTCAGAAAACTGGCATAAACTGGGCTTCATCAGGCATGTTCCTTTTAACGGAACAGTGGAAGATATCACAGCTTCATTATTCTCGATTGTATCGAAATAAAATGTCTTCCTTATTATCTTTTAACTTTCCCTTACTATTAAACAGACATTTCATTTCAAAAGATGTCTGCTGATGTTCTACAAATGCTTGTAGTTTACCCCTTTCATTTCATTATGATTCATGCCTGAAAGTCAAAACACTTGCTTACTTTGAATTAAAAATCCTAAAAAAATACTCCTGGCCATATGGTGTGGCTGATAGAATGAAGCATAAGGAAAATGATTCCAGATGTATTTAATCTTCTTCTCAAAGAGTATCCTGGGAATTCCTGGATGTTTCCAATTCATACCCTTAAGTACTGTGATTCTCTTAAGTTTATGTCGATTAATTTCTTGCTATGGCTTCATGTTTCAGGAAACTGGAAAACTGCAACAAAGTTTACTCAAACGTTATCTTCAAAGTAACTGTAATAGCCTCCTTATACAGTGGGTTCAGTGCTAATACTTATATCTTCTCTTAGTGTATTTGAATAGTTTTACAACCCCTGTTTAAACTTTTATTCAAATTGAAGAATGAATAAAATTAAATGGATAAAATAATCTCTTATACAGTTGCTATGACATTCTAAAGAGTCATTTTTATGCTAAGAATGATATTGCGGTCAAGTACAGCATAAAGGCATTGTAAAACACATGAAATCTTAAGAGGTAAATTCATACTTTTAAATGATTTTTCCCAAATAAAGTGAAGCTTTTAATAAGACAGCACATGCAGTATTTTCCCTACTAGTCAAGTAGTGCTAAAGATATGCACATATGCACATGATATGCACTTGACCATTTATACAATTATTTTTTTATTTATGTTTTTTTTTCTAAGTGAATGTAGACTAACTCAGGAGAACTGGTTAATTCATATAGGTTATTGTTGCCACGCTAATGAAATCTGATTTTGGTTCACCATTATGTTTTGTCACACACAATTTACATTACTTTTCAAAATAAGCCCATAAGATTATATAATTCTTTCACTTGCATTTACAGAGCATACAGAGTGAGAGGAATGTACTAAGACCGAAGCTGCCAGAATTTGAAGCAGCCGCGCATGGCAACCAATTTGCTTCTAGCTTCCATTTTCTAATGTTTAACCACTTCAGCCCTGTAAGATTTGGCTGCTCAATGACCAGGCCATTTTTTGCGATACATCACTGCATCGCTTTAACTGACAATTGCGCGGTTGGGGGACTCTGTACCCAAACAAAATTGACGTCCTTTTTCTCCCACAAATAGAGCTTTCTTTTGGTGGTTTTTATTTTTTGTGCTATAAACAAAAGAATAGCGACAATTTAGAAAAAAAACACAATATCTTTTACTTTTTGCTATAATAAATATAATAGGCCGATGTATTCTACATATTTTTGGTATCTAATTGCCTCTTGGGGGATCAGGAAGGATTTTTTTCCCCTGCTGGAGCAAATTGGTTCATGCTTTGCTGAGTTTTTTTGCCTTCTTCTAGGATAGGATATATAGGATAGGATAGGATAGGATATAGGATTGTTTGTTTTTTTTTTCCTTTTATTAGTTGAACTAGATGGACTTATGTCTTTTTTCAACCAAACTATGTAACTACTTACTGCCTAGCCATCAATTGTCAAACAGCATTCGTTGTTCTAGGTAGACATCATATGACATCCTTCCAGAACAAGTCCCATGGACACAGCCGATGACTAATCAGTTTCCGGCCCGCTGCCGATACCATGTAATTGCTGTGATCAGTCACAGCAGATCACATGACAATTTTACACAATGGATGGCTTTCTTTCATGCCATTCATTGTGTAGAATTGTGTTGCTAGCTTTGATTGGTCACAGTGATCACATGGTACAGACAATCATAACCCATCTGTGCCACGTGATTAGCTGTTGTCCTTCACTGGCATAATCATAATGTGTAAAAAAAAATTAAAAATCCTGATCATGTCACCAGAGTAGTACAGTTTTACTAAGGTCCCACTGTATTGATCTGGTCACAGTGTGTTAAAACAAATCATAAAAAAAGAAAAAATGTCATAAATATAATATGTAATATGTAATGAAATGTAATAAAAGAAATTGAAAAAGTCACTATCCTTGATCGCTACCACACCAGTTATGTGATAATGCTGTACTGCACTGGTGACAGTATGCTCAATATGAAGGGTGCCAACCTCAAACTCTATTATATCACACTTATGCCCCATACACATGATCGGACATTGATTGGACATTCCGACAACAAAATCCAGGTTTTTTTTCTGACAAATGTTGGCTCAAACTTGTTTTGCGTACACACGGTCGCACAATGTTGTCGGAATTTCCGATCGCCAAGAACGCGGTGATGTACACCACGTACAACGAGACTAGAAAAGGCCAGTTCAGAACCAAGCGCGCCACCCTTTGGGCTCCTTTTGCTAATCTCGTGTTAGTAAAAGTTTGGTGAGAGCGCTTTTTCAGACTTGTGGTTTTCAGATCGTTTTCTGCTGTTCAGTTTGTGCTTGTAGGTTTGTATCTGCTCTTCAGTGCGTGCGGCGAGTACCATTGATTTATCATTGTGTTCTTGTTCGTTGGTTACTGTGTTTCAGGTCGCTCTTCACAGGCCTTGCTGTTCTTCAGTGCATTCTGTTACTTCATTCTGAGCAGCCGACCATTTTCTAGCCATGTTGCATATACGTACTCCTTGTAGAGTTCGTGCTGTGCGAGGGCTTGGTGTTGGGGTCCTGACCTTGACACAAGTCCAGTCCATGAACAGGGTGGGGAGGAGTTCATGGACCAAGAATTGGTTGCTCCAGCGTGACCAGTTCTGTCACATGCCTTTGCTCCGTGAGATCCGTGAGAATAATCCTGATGATTTCAGGAACTTTCTCAGGATGACGGACCCCGTATTTCACCGTTTGTTGGTTTTGCTGACCCCTTATATATAAGCCATCACTCTGGAGCAGAGGCTAGTCACCACCCTGCGGTACTTGGCGATGGGGAGAAGCCTGCAGGACTTGAAGTTCTCGACAGGCATCTCCCCCCAGGCTCTGGGGATCATTATCCCAGAGACCTGTTCTGCCATCATTCAGGTCCTGCAGAAGGAGTATATCAAGGTAAGATTTTTATCCTTTAATCTCACATGTTATTGTATTTAATGTTTGATAATATATTGTATTTCTTTCCTCATTCCCTAATTACCATGATTGGAATATGCTGTGAATGTCCCCTTTGTCCTCATGCATGCTGGATTGTTATGTACTTATTTTTTTCTCCTTCATACATATTTGCCTTCACTTACCTCCCCAGCATGGTCTCCTGGCCCTATATTCACCTCATGTAGTCACTTAACAATGTATTTTATCAGCTCCATAGGAGTGCTTTATCCCAAACACCCCCTAAAATGTGTAAAAATGGGATTTGTGCTTGAAATTCAGGCAGAGTGCCAGAGGCTTTTTTTGGGGGGTCTTCAAATCATTTGGAACCCCCCCTCCTCCCAACTGCTAAGTCAGCTGATAACAATTCTCTATCTATCCTCAATCAACTATCTGCTGACTTTGCCAAACCCATACACACTATTCCCATCTCTTTTGTGCTCAGATGTATGGATGAATTCCCCAAAGCATGTAATGCAAGGGCCTGCCTGTATACTTTCAAATGGTACTGTTTAAAGTTTTGGTATCCTATTATTATCTTGATAGGAAATAGCAGAATATCCAAATGTGCTAAAATGTGTACAATGTGTATTTATATATTTGTATTATGACACTTCTTACCTGTCCAGTGGGCTGCCAATAGTGTAACAAAGGAGGGGCTGGCCAAAGTAATACCCATTATTTAGGCATTCATCTCTCAATGAAGTGGAGAGGGTTACCTGTCCAAGAGTCTCCCCCCTATAATGTTAGAAATGGCCCATGAGAGGGGGTGGGAGAGGGGGAATCTGATAGGTGTACCTTATACTTTGGTCTTTAAAAACTCCCTCAAATAAATGTTATCTTGATGTTGGCCAAGAATGTTTGTGTCTAATCTGCTTTCCCTGTTTATGTGCAAAATGGCTAATTTGTTTTTCTTGTTTGACTCCGCAGTTTCCTTCCACACCACAGGAATGGCAGACTGTGGCCTCCCACTTTGCCCAGCGGTGGGACTTTCCTAACTGCGGAGGGGCAATTGATGGAAAACACGTCCACATTGTCCCACCACCCAACTCGGGGTCATACTATTTCAACTATAAGGGGTTCAATAGTATTGTGATGTTGGCGGTGGTGTTGGCTACTTACGAGTTCCTGTATGTGGACATGGGGAAGAATGGCCGTATGTCCGATGGTGGAGTCATCGCCCAGACGGAGTTCTACAGGCATCTCCAGAATGGCAGCTTGGACTTGCCACCTCCAGAAGGCAATGTGGAAGGACTCCCATTCGTCTTCGTTGCAGATGAAGTGTTTGCGCTGGGGGACCATCTTATGTGGCCATTCCCGATGAGGACCCTCACCCCAGACCAGAGGGTTTTTAATTACTGGCTGGCAAGAGCCAGAAGAGTGGTGGAGAACACGTTTGGAATCATGGCCAGCCGGTTCCGCCTATTTCTTACACCCATACACATGGCGGAGTACAAACTGAATCATATAATCCTGGCGTGCTGTGTTCTACACAACTTTTTACGGCAACATTCTACCAACTATGCTGGCTCAGTTGGGCCTGAGGCTGGAATTCAGAAAGTGGCCGTCCTGGCTTGCCCCCCCTGAGTGCCCGTGATGTCCGTCTAAGATACCTTGAATACTTTGCGGGTAGGGGGGCTATCAATATGCCAGACAATGTCTGAAACCTTTTTCAAATAAAAAAAAAGAATTTAACTACCATAATCTTTGGTGACATTTACTGCTTGTGTTTCTTTTAGCTGACCCTGACAGAAATGCGGTGAGTCCTGAAAATGGTGTGATTGTGTAACCTTACAAAGCACTGTTGGGTGTTATTTACTAAAGGCAAAGACACTTTGCACTACAAGTGCTCTTGAAACTGCACTTGTAGTGAAAAGTGGATTTGCCCTTAGGAAATAACCCCCATTGTCACAGAAAACACCAATTAGAGCACAACAAAAGTTTTGGAGCGTTGAAACAATAATCCACACATTCTTGATTAACAATCTTTTTAATACCAGCACAATCACATGTGCATTTAGAAAAGGTTTTTAAAACAAACGAACATGTTTGTTGTATAACAATTTTTGGGGTCACATTAGAAAAAGTAGAAATGTCCATTAAAGATAAAACAGGCATGTTTAAAACCAACAAGAAAGACACAAATCTTGAACGTACAAAGTTCACATTTGGTAGAACTTGAAGGCAATATCAGACATGAGTATTTACAAACTGCGTTTGATATTGCATTCAGATGAGGTGAAGTCACCCCTAGAAAAGCTAGCTGCTAGCTGCCATCACGGGGGATCAAGGAATGTGTTTTGTGGGTGCAACCCCTTCCTCACAGCTACTTTATTATTGAGGAAGGGGTTGCACCCCCAAAACGCATCCATTGATCTCCCGTGATGGCAGATAGCACATGTTGACACACTGTGTGCCTCTTCAAAATGTGGCTTTTCGCAAATATGTCCAAGAATGGTAAAAAGTTTTCGCTCACAAAAAGCGCCAAAAAATAAGGGATTTTAAGGTGTTTTGAACTCTCCCTAAAACATCAATGATGTTCTTCATTTTTTGTTGAACATCATTGATGTTTTTCAGGATGTTTTCCAAGTCCCTATTACACCCCAATCAGGATCAAACAAAAAAAGAAACAAAAAAACACCATGTATTATAAATATGCCTGCATCCATCTCTTACCTGAGCCTGTGGTCACAGACACTCACCTGTTGTGCTGACAATTTCCACCACGTCTTCCTCCTCCTGCTCTGCTTGGCTTGGGTGGATTTCACCTTCTTCCAGAGGTGGAGGGTCTGTGGTCTCCTCGGATGAGGGGTGTTCTCCGAGTCTTTTCTCCCCTATGTAAAAAAAAAAAATAGGTATACTTAGCACACAGATATTTGATGGCAGAACTATAAATATGAAACATTGCTTGGAAGTGGGGTACAATTGTCTATTTTGGCTGAGTTCCAAGATGTGGAATTTTTATTGTCCTTTGTTAAGCTTCAATACTTTACCTGTTTAGTACAAGCTTCACTAATGGAGACACCCCTATAGTATACACTGGAGCACCTGTGTGGGAACCCCTAATAAAAAGGGTGTTCATGTGTCCCACACTAGTGCTCCAGAGTCCAGATGTGAAAACTGCTGAGTGTCCTATCCTTACATAGAATCTAGTTAGCATTTCATTCTAGTTACAAACCCATCTACACAACCAAATTAAGACAAGTAGGCCCTAAAAAATGTGGGCAAATGCATATGGCCAAAACAATGGTGTTTTCTAGGCCGAACGAACAATGTTTTCTACGAACGAATAATGTGCCCATGAACATGAAAGTTGCCATTTAAAACTGGATAACAGTTAAGAAAAGCACATGGAGCAGCACGAACGTAAGAAACATAAAGAATAGGAACACAGCACAACTACTTACTTTTTTGCAGCACTCTCCGGATCTTTCTGTACTGCTCATGCTCTCTTAATTTGAGGTCCGACCACCGCTTCCTGAGCTGATCTTTCGATCGTCATACCCTGAAATTCCAGTGAAGACTCTTGACCACTTTCGCCATTATCTTGGCCTTTCTGATGTGGGGTAAGGTCCATACTTCCCATCATAGTCGGCCTTCTTCAGGATGTCGACGATCTCCAACATCTCCCCAAAGGACATATTTGAGGCCTTAAATCTTCTCCGGGATCGGGACGTTTCTGGCTCCGGGCTTTTCTCCTCCTCTTCCTCCTCCTCATTGCTGTAATTAGCACGCACCTGCTGTGTCTCCGCCATGTGCTCTTCCCCCACTGCGCCAAACAAGAAGGGGCGGGGAATAGAATAAAAAGAACGTCAGGGGCGGGCGGAGTCTCAAGCATGCGCAGTATGTATAAAGCTTAACACGCGTGCGTAGTACGTACGATCTGTGAGCGGAGGAAGGAGTATCGGAGGCACCGATCGTGATAACGAAGGTAAGATCTAAACTTGGGCCTAGACTGCTTCTAGATTGAGGCCTATATTGTAACAAGATTAGGAGAGTTTCGCCTGACATTATGGTTTGTCTTGTGTTGTGTCTTGCAGATAAAATGGATGGCTTCAATGACCACAACTTCCTCCCCCTGTTCATAGACAAGTACAGGGAGCTGCCCTGTCTGTGGCAAGTCAAACACCCCCAATACAATAATAAACAAAAGAGGCAGGCAGCGCTGGAGAAAACTGCTGGAGTTGGTGAAGCCAGTGGTCCCCACGGCAACCATCCCTTATTTAAAAGCCAAAATTGGTGGCCTGAGCAGCACTTATCGAAGGGAGCGCAAGAAGGTCACGGATTCCCAGAGATCAGGAGCAGGAGCAGATGACATTTATGTCCCCAGGCTGTGGTACTATGAGAGACTGCAATTTCTGTCAGACCAGACTGGAGTCAGGGAATCCCTCTCAACCCTTCCTTCCACTCTTCCTTCCACCCCAGCTGAGGCTTCCGATGTCCAACCTGGGACTTCCAGCCAGGAAGAAGTGGAGGAGCCCAGCTGGAGCCAGGTATAGGATTCTTCTACAGATTTCTGGTCAATAAATAAATGATATTTACTAGATGTTATTATTGATCACTAATTGCTGATTTAATAAAGTGTTTTACATATCAATAGACAGTAGTGGGCAAAAATAATTGGGACAAGAATGAAAAATGCTGGGCTCAGAATGATAGTCTGTTATATTTGTTAACATTCAATTTGCAACAGTCATGATATGAAAATTGTGTGTGATTGATGAAGAAAAAACTAAACAGATGTCCCTTTTTCATACACAGGAAGACCTCAGCCAGGACGAGGCTGTGGAATGTGGCCCACAGGAGGAGGCTGTGGAATGTGGCAGCCAGAAGGAGGTGGGGGTTAGTGGCAGCCAGGAGGAGGCGGGGCTAAGTGGCAGCCAGGAGAAGCATGGGACCAGTAGGAGCCTGACCGAATCGCAGGTCCCTCCCCTCCGCCTTCCAACCAAAAGACCTAGGAAGGGGAGTCACATGCAGGATTCAGCACTCAGGCTCAGAGCCACCCCCACTCCTGAAGAGGCCTTTGCCTGCATGGCTACCACCAAACTGCAGGGCATGCAGAAGGACTAACGCCTCATGTGTGAGGACCTTCTTTATAAAGTCTTAACTAAGGGGATGAGGGGCGAAATCACACCCAATACCCACCTGAGTGAGTTGGAACATCCTCCTCCTCCCCCTCCTCCTCCTGCTGCCACAACTACACCACCACAGCCACAGCGTGGAAGGAAGCGTGGAAGGAAGACAAGAGAGTGAAGGCCCTGGGTTCAGTTTGGTCTGACAAAAGATGCAGGCTCTTGTATGACCACAGCCTGGGGACATAGATGTCATCTGCTGCTTTCCTGATCTCTGGGACTTCTGGACCAGACTGCACTCCCTTACATATGGACTCCTGAGGCCACCAATTTTGCAGTAAAATAATCGATGTCTGCCCTGGGGGTCAAAGGCTTCACCAATTTCTGCTGTTTCTCCAGCGTTGCCTCCCTCTTTGTTCGGTTATGAGCCCTTAATAAAGGTTTTTTGGTTTCAATTATACTTGCCTATATGTGTTTTCATTCCAAAAGGACAGTTTGTTTGTGAGGAGGCATGTACATTTCAAAATACAATGTGAAATTAACAAGAGACACCAACACCAAGCAATCTCCTTGAGATTAAATAATACAAGATAATAATGGTGTTGTGGTAACTTAACACACAAAACACACACAAAAATATTCTGGATGTTAAATAACTAAAAAAAAACAAAAAAAAAACAAGATCAGCCTTGAAAAAAATACAAACCTAAAAAAAAATCATATCAGGCTTGAAAAAAAAAAAAAAAAAAAACACAAAAAAAAAAGATATAGATTTTTGGTCAGATGTGACAAATCATAATATATTGAGGAAATCACGATAAATAAGAAAGAAAGAATTTTGCGAGAAGTCTGTGTGAATATCAGCAGCAAAACTACTTCGTTCTTCCTGCATTATAAAGAAGAAGAGCGTGCGCTGTATTAAACAATTTAAAACATTGCAGCGTGACGAAAGTGCTCTGTCCATTCCGAATGCTAATTTTACAAGACCGAGCTGTTCCGTCTCGGAATTTCTTCTGAGCATGCGTGGCACTTTGTGCGTCGGAATTGTCCACACACGGTCGGAATTGATGCGATCGGATTTTGTTGTCGGAAAATTTTATAGCCTGCTCTCAAACTTTGTGTGTCGGAAAAACCAATGGAAAATGTCCGATGGAGCCCACACACGGTCGGAATTTCTGACAGCACGCTCCGATCGCACATTTTCCGTCAGAAAATCCGACCGTGTGTACGGGGCATAAGTGTTATAAGGCTGCTGCCCCTTTTATAGTGCAAAAAACACTACACAATAAACTAATCAAGAAAAGTAAGGCAATGCTCTACTTACCTAAACACAAACATATGAAATACCGTAAGGTGCACCAACTAAAATGATAACATGTATGAAATCAAAAGTCCGTAGTGATGATGACTTGTAAATTTAAAATTAAAAGTCTATATATACAGTAGTAACAGAGGACCAATCACCATGCTCTTCAAAAAATAATATTGTGCCCAACTCTTCAATATACAGTGCTCCACTAAGTGTGTGGAATAAATATGCACTCACCTGAACCATCTGGCCAACAAAATGACCATCGAGCAGGTGATAACCAAATCCACCTCTCAGGGGACCAGGACAAATTCTTCCAGCAGTTTCCTCTCTCTCCTCTTTCCCACTCTATAACACTGTATTATAAATACTCCAGGATGGACCACAAGAAAGGACTATATAGTGTAGTATGTTTTATTAAAATATAAAACTGAACAGAATAAAACATATGCACTCACAAATTCACGACGAAAAACAAGCCTCCAACATGTGCAGCTTCCCAGCTGTAAGCTTATGTCTTGCACCGCCGTTCAGTGTCCCAGAGCCGGTGTGCGTTCCACCATGGTTGCAATCTTTCCCAAGCCTGGACCGGCTATGTGACGTCGGGCTTCAGCTTACCTAGATGGCTGCAGCACTGATCTCAGCTGCAGCTGTCCCCCTCCACCTCTAAGACCAAGATCTGAGTGATCAAACCTGGATAATTGCTCAGCTCTCGGTCTTCAGTCTGCAGAGAACTGGTGACTGTTATTCACCAGCTCTCTGCTCTGCCCCTCCAGCACTCACTGGAGCGCTGCGCTGTGCAGGGGGCAGGAGCAGCTGCCTCAGCAGCTTACTAGTCCAGGCTTCTGGGCAGATCCCGACCATATGGTTGGGATCTTTTCAGAGCCTGGACTGGGTCTAGCTGCATTCCTGTGATCAATAGGGAAAGTATAGCTTTGGGTATATGTCTCCTTTAATCCACTGATACATCATGATGAACAGGATGCCTATCTTAGTTGTACAGAAAAGTTATAAAGGCTATTTATTAGTTTATCATGCAGGCATTTACTAGAAGGATAACTTACATATCCCACATTAAACTAAATCTATCAATATGAAAACAGTTTCAACAGTCATGCCCACCTTGTCTTGTGCACCCTCTGATTTCTATATATCCTTTGGCCGCTTCCCACCCAAACTAAAGCCGAATGATGGCTACAGCTTTTGCACTCCATGCAACCTCTCTAACTATCCATTCCCTCTCTCTGATCACCACCCTATTAGTTTCACTCTCTCCCTCCCCTTCACCTCCTCTCCCTCTAACCGCCTTAAAGTTACCAGCAGAAACCTATGTCATCTCAACCCTTCTCTTCTCTACTCTGCTATCGACAACCTCACCCCTATCCTGCACCAACCTAGCCACTTCTGTCTACAATGCTTTACTTCTAGCCTCACTGGACTCACTGGCCCCCCTAACTACACACAGAATCAAGCCCCGACCCTTTCAACCTTGGCAAATAGATGATACTAGAAACCTGAAAAAACGTAGTCGTGCTCTTGAGCGCTTGTGGCGTAAGACCAAGTCTCAGAGAGATTTCCACCAATATAAATCTGCCCTCAAAAAATACAATTCCAGCCTCCTCTCTGCCAAGCAGACCTATTTTATCACTCTCATTAGCAACTTATCATCCTGTCCCCATCAACTCTTCTCCATCTTCAACTCTCTACTTCGTCCTCCACCACCTCCACCCGCCAACTCACTCACTGCCCAGGAGATTGCCAATCACTTCAAACAGAAGATTCTACTGTTCCGATACCCTCCAAGCTTTACACTTCCTGCCTACAGCCACAATCATTACTTCCCTCTTTTTGCCCCACCATTACAGACGAAGTTGCTAAACTACTTGCTAATGTCCACCTTACCACCTGCCCTCTGGATCCTGTTCCCTCACAAATGTTACGTTCACCCTCTGGCCCTATGCTACACTCTCTAACCCACATCTTCAATCTCTCCCTCTCTTCTGGCATCTTCCCCAACTCTCTAAAATATGCACTTGTCAGACCCATACTTAAAAAGCCCTCACTGGACCCATCCAATCTTAACAACCTACGCCCCATCTCCTTGCTCCCCTTCTTATCCAAACTCCTTGAACGTCTGGTCTACAACCAACTGAGCGTCCACCTCGCTGATAATAACCTTCTTGATCCCCTTCAGTCTGGATTTCACCCTCAACACTCCACAGAAACTGCTCTCCTAAAACCAACAAACAATTTACTAATGGCCAAAACCAATTGACACTATTCTGTACTCCTACTCCTGGACCTCTCTGCTGCCTTTTATACGGTTGACCACCCCCTCCTCCTCAAAAAACTCCACGCCTTTGGTCTCCGTGACTGTACTCTTCACTGGTTCTCTTCCTACCTATCCAACCGCACCTTTAGCGTTTTTTTACAACTCTACTTCCTCCTCTCCTCTTCCTTTCTCTGTTGGGGTCCCCCAGGGTTCTGTTCTAGGACCTCTCCTATTTTCAATCTACACCGCCTCCCTGGGTCAACTGATAGCCTCCCATGGCTTCCAATACCACCTCTATGCTGACGACACCCAAATCTATTTCTCTACCCCTCAGCCCACTCCCTCTGTCTCCTCACATATCACTAATTTACTATCAGATATATCAGTCTGGATGTCACACCACTTCCTCAAACTCAATCTATCCAAAACCAAACTTATAATTTTTCCTCCCCCATATGCCCCTTCCCCTGATCTCTCTGTCAAAATCGATGGCACAACTATAAGCCCATCCCCACATGCCAAGGTTCTAGGTGTAGTCCTGGACTCTGAACTCTCCTTCAAGCAACACATCCAATCACTGTCCAAATCCTGCCACCTCAAACTCCGCAACATCTCCAAAATACGCCCCTTTCTAACCAATGACACAACAAAGCTCTTAATTCACTCTCTGGTCATCTCTGCCCTCAACTACTTCAACTCCATTCTCATTGGCTTACCTCTACATAGTCTATCACCTCTTCAATCCATCATGAATGCTGCTGCCAGACTCATCCACCTTACCAATCGCTCTGTGTCTGCCACTCCACTGTCAATCCCTCCACTGGCTTCCGCTCAGCCAAAGAATTAAATTCAAAATTCTAACAACTACGTACAAAGCCATCCACAATTTCGCCCCCAGCTACATCACTAGCTTAGTCTCTAAATACCAACCTACTTGTTCTCTTCATTCCTCTCAAGACCTCCTGCTCTCTAGCTCCCTTGTCACCTCCTCCCATGCTCGCCTCCAGGACTTTTCCAAAGCCTCTCCAATCCTATGGAATGCACTACCCCAATCTGTCCGCTTATCTCCTACTTTATTGGCTTTTAGATGATCCCTGAAAATCCTTCTCTTCAGAGAAGCCTACCCTACCCACACCTAACAACTGTATTTTCATTTTTTCCATCAGCTCATCCCCACAGTTATTACCTTTTGTTTCCACTTGACCCTCCCTTCTAGATTGTAAGCTCTAACGAGCAGGGCCCTCTGATCTCTCCTGTATTGATTTGTATTGTAAGTGTTCTGTCTGCCCTCATGTTGTAAAGCGCTGTGCAAACTGTTGGCGCTATATAAATCCTGTATAATAATAATAATGCGCGGGCCTTAATTGCCACACAAAATATTGATACTTTGGGCCCGATTTGGATATTTTCCCTTAGGGGTGTACTCACTTTTGTTTGCCAGCGGTTTAGACATTAATGGCTGTGTGTTTAGTTATTTTGAGGGGACAGCAAATTTACATTGTTATACAATCTATACACTCACTACTTTACATTGTAGCGAAGTGTCATTTCTTCAATGTTGTCACATGAAAAGATTTAATAAAATATTTACAAAAATGTGAGGGGTGTACTCATTTTTGTGATATACTGTACATTTCAGTGTCCATCAGTGCTGCCAACCAGTGCCCATCAGTGCCTCATCATCATTGCCACCTATCAGTGCTGATTATCAGGTTGCCCACCAGTGCCGATCAGTGCCCATCAGTGTCACCTATCAGTGCTACCTGTCAGCGCCACTCATCAGTGCCCTTCAGTGCCACCCATCAGTGCCACCTCACAGTGCAACATCTCAGTACCCACCAGTGCCACTTCATCAGTGCCCACCAGTGCCATCTATCAGTGCCCATCAGTGCCGCCTTATCAGTGCCTATCTGTGCAGCCTATCAGTGCCCATCAGTGCAGCCTAGCAGTGCCCATCAGTGCCTATCAGTCCTGCCTCATCAGCGCACATCAATGAAGGAGAAAAATCACCTGTTTTCAAAATTTTATGACAAACTATGAAACTGTTTTTTTTTTTTCACATTTTCGCTCTTTTTTATTTTTTTTTAAAGCAAAAAAAAATAAAACCCCAGTAGTGGTTAAATACCACCAAAAGAAAGCTCTATTTGTGGGAAAAAATGATAAAAATGTTATTTGGGTACAGTGTTGCATGACCGCACAATTGTCATTCAAAGAGTGACAGCACTGAAAGCTGAAAATTGGCCTGGACAGGAAGTCGGTTTAAGCGGCCAGGAGGCAAGCGTTTAATAATTGTAATGTGAAAATCATATAAAATATTGCTGCACCTTTCCACGATATTAGAATTGGGTGTCACTCAGGGTTCTTATTTATGCAGGTTGAAGGGCTCAAGGATGTGCATCTCATTAGGAGAGAACTGGCCTTTCAATTTTCTCCATGACTGGTAAATCATGGTTTGGGAGCCCAGAAACTTTTTATTGTATGGGATGAAGTTTCCAACCCTGGGTCAATGATTTACAGGCAACCGGCATCCTGATTGTGCAAGTGTGCGGAGCCTTTTTAGGAATGGGCAGACTATAGTCCCAAGGGAGCAGAAGGTGCATTGACACACTAGAGATGTGTGTCTGCTTGCATTGACCAAGCCAATACCTAGAGTTACCGTTGCTGCAGGAGCAGCATGTGAACATTGTCATGTTCTGGATTGAGAGATTGCATTCTATCAGGATGGGAGCCAGTGTTTCACTTTTATTAGCTGTATGATGCCGAACCTGTGTGGAAATCCTGCTGTAATGTTTTTTTATTTTAAATAAAAGTGAGCAAAATAAGCTCTGAAATGTACTAAAGTGTCTGAACTAAAGTTCATGACAAGTGCTACACTTGAGCTGAATTCTCACAATTGGGTTTTGGATGTGGGTATCAAAAGAGGAGTCTTTTCTTATCCTCACTGGAAAATGTGAGTTCTCATGTGATGAACTTATGGTTCTATGCTAAAAGGGGCCATTGAAAGGCAAAATCTGTGAATGTGAAAAGAGAAAGCAGTCCCCAAAGTGACAGTGCACCAGTTTTCAGGAACCATGAAAGTGGCTGTGGACTTTGTTAGCGGTACAACTGCAATATGGGATGCTCAAAAAATGTATCTTCAAAGGTGATTGAGAGAGTGTGGTGGTTGGAAGGGATGTAAGCCCCTGTGGGAGTCCCATGGGTGCCTGAACAAGTAGTATCGGTTTAGCAGTCTGCCAGGGAACAGAGTGAAGGTATGTTGGCAGCAGTGAACCCAGATGCAAGAGTGAGGGGCTGATCAGATGTGAATGGAGAGTGTTGATCCCTGTAGCAACATGGGTGAAATCAGTGCAGCAGACCTTATACAACCTATGTACCCTACAGAGAATGTTGACGACTTTTTATCTTGCTTTGATCAGGTTGCTGAGTAGGAAGCATCGCCCAAGGAATGCTGGTCAGACTTTTTGCATTCCCTTCCTCTGGTGAAGTTTTGTGCAGGCCAGAATTACATCTAATTTAAAGCAGAAATTCTTTAAGGAGAAAAGTTTCATCATGACTGGGAGAGAACAAGCTTCAGGGGGTTTATGTGTATCTTGTTAAGAATGTATTGAGTAGTGATGGGTGAATATACTTGAATGTATTGAAGTAGTGATGGGTGAATATACTTGAGTTTGATTTGTGGGCACATTTGGTAAACACGAGAATCTGCAAATTCCAAGATTTAGACCTCTTTCACACTGCGAGCTGGCTGTTAGCGCTAAAGCGCCTCTCGTTTTGGCGGCACTTTAACTTTGTTTAAGCAGCGCTTTTGTGCTGCTTTTCGGCTGCCAACGGGCACTTTTAACCCACAAAAAAGGGTTAAAACTCCCATTTTGCCGCACTTTCAAAGCACTTTTCAGGCGCTTTGAAACCACTGCCCATTCATTCCAATGGGCAGAGCATTTTGGGAGTGCTAAATACAGCTTTCCCAACCCGCCCCAAACATGCTGCTTGCAGGACTTTTTGCAATGTCCGGCAAGCGCACTGCCCGAGTGTGAAAAGTCACACTGAAATGAATGGAAGGCGGTTTTCAGGCACTTAGCAGAGGCTATCTCCAGCGCTAAAGTTTCTGAAAACTGCCCCAGTGTGAAAGGGGTCTAAATTTGAACCCAATTTAAATCAATAAGAGGTGGATGTTGAAAACCAATTCTTTCCATTCTAAAGACTAATGCCCCGTACACACGATCAGACATTCCGACAACAAAATCCATGGATTTTTTCCGATGGATGTTGGCTCAAATTTGTCTTGCATACACACGGTCACACAAATCTTTTTGGAAATTCCGAACGTCAAGAACGCGGTGACATACAACACGTATGACAAGCAGAGAAAAATGATGTTCAATAGCCAGTGTGGTTCTTCTGCTTGATTCTGAGCATGCGTGGAACTTTGTGCATCAGAATTGTGTACAGATGATCGGAATTTACGACAACGGATTTTGTTGTCGGAAAATTTGAGATCCAGATCTCAAATTTTGTGTGACGGAAATTCCGATGGAAAATGTCCGATGGAGCCTACAAAGGGTCAGAATTTCCGACAACAAGCTCTCATCGAACATTTTCCATCGGAAAATCCAACGTGTACGGGGTATTATAGACTTCAATACCGCGCACTTTCACCTCCTTCTTGCCCAGACCAATTTTCAGATTTTACTGCTGCCACATTTTGAATGACAATTGCGCGGTCGTGCCACACTGTACTGTACTTATTATTTTTTTGAGACAGATAGAGCGTTCTTTTCGTAGTATTTAATCACCACTTTGATTTTTATTTTTTGCTAAATGTAGAAGAATGTGGAGTTTAGAAGCACTTTAATGGTACCACCACAGACATAATGACCAAATATAGTTCAAAATGCAAGATTTTATTACAAAAACTCTAAAAGGATAGTCATACTTGACAATGAAACAGTCTAAAATATTATAGGAATATAACTTATTTAAACTGGATGTTTACTAAATAGCACCCCAATAACATGAGGTCTTATGATGGATTTATCTATTATTTCTTAACATGTTTCATAGGGTTACTCCTTCCTCAGGAGTATTTGAAAGAGAAATAATCTGAAAAGAATAAAAAGAACAAATAATATAACATAGAAATAAAGATACATATACATATATACAGAAGAGTTTGTTTTTACATCATAGGAAGTTTTTTTTCTAAACGCTGTATAGAGGGATCAAGTGGTCAGTATAGGGGAGCACACTTACCCAACAATTCAACCGGACTCAAATATAGGGGAAGCACCACAGGGCAGTCTACCTGGTGAGTGTGGGAGCGGAATACAAGGGAAGGGCTCTGTATAATAAAGGTAACAGATGATTGTAACACACATGTCTCTTGTTTAAACATCCACATATACACACCAAAGTGACAGCCACAGCAATGTTACATGTAAGCAACAGGCAGATTTGAGATATTGAAACACCATAGGTTGGCGGTGAGTGTGAATGAATACAACAACGAGGCAATAACTCCCCAAATCATATGACCATCACTATTGACCTATAAAAATATATTATAAAAATTGTGGTATAAAAAGTTACTCAAATTCATGGCCTCCTCAAAGTCCATAGGTGAACAGTATTACTCACCTCTGTGAGCTTATAGCTGCATAGTTTACACATTCCGCAGCCATATAAATGTTATCCACTGAAGCAATAATTATAGTTGCACAAGGTTTACCTGGACATACTGAGAACAATGGCATCTGAATACTTCTGTATTGATAGAAACTCCATCCAATACTAGACACGGACGGTGGAACTCCTATAGCAAAAGATGAGATGGTAATAAAAAATGTGTAAAGATCATGCCAGTAAAGTTTCCAAGCAGCACAATATAGGAGAAAAACTCACCATGGAATCAGTAGGGTGGCATGTCACCACCAAACAGCCTACAACAGCTGAAGGGGAGCCCATCCCCTGTATATTACTAACCTCTGCCTGACAACGTCCTGCCAAAGCCACAGTACCAAAAGAGGTCACCATAGAAACCAGACTCAATCTGTCCAGCTGGCAGCCCACAAGCAACGCAGAGCAGGACCTAGGGTGGAAGCCACCCAGTGAATAAGATGGTACTACAGGTTGAGCTCGCATTAAAGAACCACACACCCGCCAAGGCAGACAAGCCAAAATAATATCACTCCAGCATGCAATGACCAGTGTGAGCATCCCACCACCCACAGAGCCCCCAACACAGCAAACAGAGTTTAACCAATTATATCTAGTTTTACAATTACATGAAAATGTTTGCAATACAAAAAGTAAACTGAATTGGCAAAAAAAAACATATAATGAATCATGAACCAATACAATAATAAAGAACCTCAGATGTGGACCTAGGCAGAATACCTGTCAAACAGTATTACACATTCAAAGATGGCATATATGAATTTCTAAATTTCTGAGAACGTTATAGATTTCTGACTGACAGTCCTCAATATTATTCTACATATGTATGGAAGGACTTTTCCCTTTAACACCACAACAGGTCACAAACTATCCAAAGTTGTTTAACCACTTCAGCCCCGGAAGGATTTACCCCCTTCCTGACCAGAGCACTTTTTACAATTTGGCACTGCGTCACTTTAACTGCTAATTGCGCGGTCATGCAATGCTGTACCCAAACGAAATTTGCGTCCTTTTCTTCCCACAAATAGAGCTTTCTTTTGATGGTATTTGATCACCTCTGCGGTTTTTATTTTTTGCGCTATACACGGAAAAAGACTGAAAATTTTGAAAAAAAATGATATTTTCTACTTATTGTTCTAAAAAAATCCAATAAACTCAATTTTAGTCATACATTTAGGCCAAAATGTGTTCGGCCACATGTCTTTGGTAAAAAAAATGTCAATAAGTGTATATTTATTGGTTTGCGCAAAAGTTCTAGGGGTGTCTACTTTGCAAAATGGGGTCATTTGGGGGGTTTTTTTTGCCACCTGGGCATTCCATGGCCTCCGAAACTGTGATAGGCAGTGAAGAGTGAAATCAAAAATTTACGCCCTTAGAAAGCCTGAAGGCGGTGCTTAGCTTTCGGGGTCCCGTGTGCGGCTAGGCTCCCAAAAAGTCCCACACATGTGGTATCCCCATACTCAGGAGAAGCAACAGAATGTATTTTGGGGTGTGATTTCACATATTCCCATGGCATGTTTGAGCAATATATCATTTAGTGACAACTTTGTGCAAAAAAAAAAAAAAAAATTGTCTCTTTCCCGCAACTTGTGTCACAATATAAAATATTCCATGGACTCGATGCCAGACCGATGCTTGCATTCGCCTTAGCGCGAGAGCAGGGGGGACAGGGGTGCTTTTTTTTTTATTATTTTTTTGCTTTTTTATCTTATTTTTAAACTGTTCCTTTCATTTATTTTTTTTAATCATTTTTATTTATTTATTTATCTCCTCTGCCCTCAAAGCATCTGACCACACCAAGATCGGTGTGATAAAATGCTTTCCCAATTTCCCAATGGCGCTGTTTACATCCGGCGAAATCTAAGTCATAAAATGCTCGTAGCTTCCGGTTTCTTAGGCCATAGAGATGTTTGGAGCCACTCTGGTCTCTGAGCAGCTCTATGGTCAGCTGGCTGAATCACCGGCTGCATTCTTAGGTTCCCTGTTGAGACAGGAGAGCCAGAGAAAAACACAGAATATGGTGGGGGGGCATTCCCTCCCACTGCTTGTAAAAGCAGTCTAGAGGCTAATTAGCCGCTAGGATTGCTTTTACATGAAAGCCGACCACTGGCTGAAAAGAATGATACCAAGATGATACCTAAACCTGCAGGCATCATTCTGGTATAACCACTCAAAGTCGTGAATGGCGTACCTGAAGACAAAAAAATGGTTAACAATAAAGCACAGTAAACGGTAAAGTATAAAAAATTGCATACCTGAAAAGCAAACGTGATAAAACATAATAACAATAAAACATTGCAGAATAGAATACAGTAAAAAAGAGCAGAACAGTAGAGAGAATAGAGAGAGAGAGAACAATAAAACGACAACTATTTTTTTTATTTTATATTTTTGTTTGTGTTTTTTTTTTTTTTTTACACTTTTTTTGTAACTGTAACTTTTATAACTGTAACCGGTTCCAGGTTCGGGTCTCTCAAAATGCGATGGCATCTTGGGAGACCCTGTGAAAGTGTGCCTAGTCTGTGCAATGCTGTACCCTACGCTAATACTCAACTAGTGTATGGTAGCATTCAAAACATTCACCAATGCAAAGACCAGGATTGTCAGGACAGGAGGGACAATAATAGCGGGTTTCATGCCTATATCCGCGCTTGCTGCAGACACGACATCTTTTTTGAGGGGGTTCGTTGGGTAGGGGTACTCGGGAGGACATAAAGAAAATGCCTCTCATGCAGCCGACTGCATTTGGTTGGGGATGTGAATGGGGGAAGTACGGGTTCTGCAGAAGCGGTGGGTTCCCAATTAGGGTTGGCGAATGCAGCAGGAAGGGCATTATGAGCATGACGGGCCTGTGTTTGTCTTTTTGGTGGCAACGGGACACTACTTGTGCTTGCCACCTCACCAGCTTGAACTGCACTTATGGGACTCGCCACGTCACCAAGTGTTACTGCAGTGCTGGTTTGACTATGACCGGGGTGTACTAGGGTGCTGGTGCTTGCCAGTTCACCAAAACGCTACCAAAAAAACTGTTAGCGATCGCAGGGATCAGGCCTGACTCTGCGAAAGCTGCAGTTATGCGTTTAGTGTTTTGTAAGTGACAGTGATCGATCGATACTGCACTTGGGTGGGCTTGGCCAGGCCAGGCGGAGGGGCAAAACACAGGTGCTAGCAGGTATCTGGGCTGATCCCGCTAACACTGCGTTTTTGGGAACCCTAAACTGCTGGGGACGCTAGTATAGATCTGATCAGATCAGATATTGATCCGTTCAGATACTATACCACTAAGGGAGGTGTACGGTGCGTGCGTGGGTGTTAGCGGTACTGGCACTAACCTGACGCTGCCTGGGGCTGGTGCTTGCCAGTTCACCAAAACGCTACCAAAAAAACTGTTAGCGATCGCAGGGATCAGGCCTGACTCTGTGAACGCTGCAGTTATGCGTTTAGTGTTTTGTAAGTGACAGTGATCGATCGATACTGCACTTGGGTGGGCTGGGCTGGGCCGGGCGGAGGGGCAAAACGCAGGTGCTAGCAGGTATCTGGGCTGATCCCGCTAAGGCTGCGTTTTTGGGAACCCTAAACTGCTGGGGACGCTAGTATAGATCTGATCGGATCAGATATTGATGCGTTCAGATACTATACCACTAAGGGAGGCGTATGCTGCGTTGCGTGCGTGGGTGTTAGCGGTACTGGCGCTAATCTGACGCTGCCTGGGGTGACGCATATCACCGCCGGGCGATCAGGGGGCTAAACCTTTATTCGGTAATAAACGGCGGGTGCCCTGACACTATAAAAAATAAACGAACTAACCAGCGTCAACCGTAACGGTTATACGGTGATCAGTGGTGAAAGGGTTAACTAGGGGGCAATCAAGGGGTTAAAATATTTATTAGATAGTATATGGGGGTCCCTGTCGCTATAAAACGCTGACGGCGAACCTAAATATTTACGTCCCTAACTAGCTTCACCAGCGACACTAATACAGCGATCAGAAAAATGATCGCTTAGCGACACTGGTGACGGGGGGGTGATCAAGGGGTTAAAACTTTATTAGGGGGGGTTAGGGGGGGTATCCTAGACCTACAGGGGGCTAACACTAACTGCCCTACCACTTCTAACTGTCACAAACTGACACCATGCAGTAATCAGAAAAAAAAAAAAATCTGCTTGGTGTCAGTGTGACAGGGGGGGGAGGGGTTACTGGGGGGTGATCGGCCGACCGCCGCTGGCACCAGGGGGGGTCCGATCGGACCCCCCGTCCGCGGCAAGGCAATCACGTACCAGGTACATGATTTTGCCTGCCCGTGCCATTGTGTTGACGTATATTGTCGTTAGGCGGTCGGCAAGTGGTTAAAAAATGGTTTGTATGTATTCATTTCATTAATTCCAGGGGGAATAGTAGCTGCCAGATGTTCTATCCAAAGTGTTTCACGTTGTAAAATGCGTTTATCCCAGTCTTTGAGGGTATGGTGGAACCACCTCTAATACAAAGAATGATACCATTTTGTTGTCAAATTTGTGGTGTAGACCAATATGTCTGGTAACTGGAGTGACAGTTTTACCGTTACCTGAGTAGTAAACGTGATCTCTAATTCTTTGTCCAAATTAGCATATTGTTTTACCAACATAAATTGCCTTACAACAGCAAAGCATGAGATATAGGACACCTTGGGGGTTATTTACAAAAGGCAAATCCACTTTGCACTACAGTGCAAACTACAAGTGCAAAGTGCACTTGAAATTGCACTGAAAGTGCACTTGGAAGTGCAGTCGCTGTAAATCTGAGGGGTAGATTTGAAATGAGGGGAAGTTCTGCTGATTGTATCATCCAGTCATGTGCAAGGTAAAAAAAATGTTTTTTATTTTCCTTGCATGTCCCCCTCGGATCTACAGCGACTGCACTTCCAATTGCACTTACAGTGCAATTTCAAGTGCACTTTGCACTTGTAGTTTGCACTTGTAGTGCAAAGTGGATTTGCCTTTGGTAAATAACCCCCCTTGTGTCTTACAGTTCACAAATTGTCAAGATCTATGTCATTTGGTAAATGGATAACATGACCTTCAATCACCCATGGACACCACTGGCATTTGCCATACTGGCAGCCTATTTAGAGCTGCCAGCAGCCTATTTAGAGCATCAGCGCAGGTGTGTGGGCGTGCCCCTGATGACATCAGTTGTTGACGAAACGATCATCAGGTAGTCACACCCACACGCTCTGCGCATGAGAGATCGCTTTTTAAACGTCTGTATACAGGACTTTTTACTTGCTAGCAACTTTTTGTTTTAAACCTGTTTTTATGCTAATTGGAGACTTGTGGAAGCTCCCAAACAGCATTGTATCATGAACTCCAATAAATATTTTTGATGAGACAATATCACACTATTTGGAGTATCATATCTTTTTTGCAAGATGTGCACAATCTTTTGAACACTTGGGATACTTACCGTGATTAAGAGACCATCTGGGACACAGAGGTTATTGACAAGAGACACCCAGGAGATCAAGGAGGCCCAGGAGATCTGGATTTCTGGGGATTTGTGATCCAATTTGCGCTCTTTGACCTCCCTGAGTAAGGGGGTCGCTGGCGGTCCAGTAAGCCTTCCTTTTACTAGAGGTGATGGGTATCACGAGGTCAAGCAATCCTATCAAGTCACATATTGACATGAAGATTTTTTAGTCACTTTTATGGACTTCCTTTAGATATTAACTATATATTTTTCACCATAATTTTTGCACTTTTATTGTAGCACTCTCCATATATATATGATCTTTTGGTCTTGTATATTTCTCAGTTTTGCTTGATCTATGCAAGTTTTATTTATTTGCAATATTTAGCAATTTCTTGGTTTATATGCGATTTTATATGCAATTTATGCACTTTTTTTCAGTATTTAGCGTTTTCTTGTTTTATATGTGTTTTATGGCAACACTGTTCACATTATATGGTCACCAATTTGCACTTTTTTGTAAGTTGTGCCTAACAACTTGCTGCAAAAGGTATGCCTGTTCCTTAAAGTCCGTATAGGATAAACAATTTCTGGACAATTGCAGATACTATGCATATGGGATACTTCTATCTAGGGGAGCAAGATGTGAGCTGGAGGCATAAAGAAGAGTGTTACCTGCACTGGGTTTAAGATAAAGGTTGGTAGTTATGTATACTTCTTGTCTAGGGATGAGCTTCGTGTTGGAGGCGAACCCATGTTCGACTCGAACATCGGCTGTTCGACCGTTCGTCGAATTGCGAACGATATGGGCCGTTCGTGCCAAATTCGTGTGGCGCGTCACGGCCCATAATTTACTGCGGCATCGCAGTGCATTGCTGGCTGATGATTGGCCAAGCATGCACTATGACCCGCATGCTTGGCCAATCACAGCGCCGCCTGAACAGAGAGCCATAATTGGCCAAAGCCAAGGAGGCTTTGGCCAATTATGGCTCAGGGGATTTAGTACACGCCCCACACTATATAAGGCCGCCTGCACGGCGGCCCTGTGTAGTGTGTGTTCCGGCGTTCATTGAGAGAGAGAGAGAGAGAGACAGACAGTGACATTTGATTTGAGTTAGATAGATTAGGCAGAACAGTCAATCAGTTAGCTGCACTTACAGTGTATTGTGTATATATATGCATCCCAGGTGTTGCATATATATATATATATACACTGTATTCAGTTTAGCTAGATCCGTTGTTGTTATCTTCCTACTGACAGGCAGGCTTGTCTTGTTACAGTATTTACAGCTACCTGAAGAAAATTACTGGTGTTCCTTTGATCCTATTAGTACCACAGTCAGGCAGCTAGACTATTTACAGTTAGTGCAGTGCGTCCTGCTCACAGTGTTCAGCTAAACCTACAAGTTAGTGTGGTGCGTCCACCTCACAGTGTTCAGCTAGATCCGTTCCTGTTATCTTCTTACTGACAGGCAGGCTTGTCTTGTTACAGTATATACAGCTACCTGAAGAAAATTACTGGTGTTCTTTTGATCCTATTAGTACCACAGTCAGGCAGCTAGACTATTTACAGTTAGTGCAGTGCGTCCTGCTCACAGTGTTCAGCTAAACCTACAAGTTAGTGGGGTGCGTCCTGCTCACAGTGTTCAGCTAAACCTACAAGTTAGTGTGGTGCGTCCACCTCACAGTGTTCAGCTAAACCTACAAGTTAGTGCAGTGCGTCCTGCTCACAGTGTTCAGCTAGATCCTTTCCTGTTATCTTCCTACTGACAGGCAGGCTTGTCTTGTTACAGTATATACAGCTACCTGAAGAAAATTACTGGTGTTCTTTTGATCCTATTAGTACCACAGTCAGGCAGCTAGACTATTTACAGTTAGTGCAGTGCGTCCTGCTCACAGTGTTCAGCTAAACCTACAAAAGTTAGTGGGGTGCGTCCTGCTCAGTGTTCAGCTAAACCTTCAAGTTAGTGCGGTGCGTCCTGCTCACAGTGTTCAGCTAGATCCGTTCCTGTTATCTTCCTACTGACAGGCAGGCTTGTCTTGTTACAGTATATACAGCTACCTGAAGAAAATTACTGGTGTTCTTTTGATCCTATTAGTACCACAGTCAGGCAGCTAGACTATTTACAGTTAGTGCAGTGCGTCCTGCTCACAGTGTTCAGCTAAACCTACAAGTTAGTGGGGTGCGTCCTGCTCACAGTGTTCAGCTAAACCTACAAGTTAGTGTGGTGCGTCCACCTCACAGTGTTCAGCTAAACCTACAAGTTAGTGCAGTGCGTCCTGCTCACAGTGTTCAGCTAGATCCGTTCCTGTTATATTCTTACTGACAGGCAGGCTTGTCTTGTTACAGTATATACAGCTACCTGAAGAAAATTACTGGTGTTCTTTTGATCCTATTAGTACCACAGTCAGGCAGCTAGACTATTTACAGTTAGTGCAGTGCGTCCTGCTCACAGTGTTCAGCTAAACCTACAAGTTAGTGGGGTGCGTCCTGCTCACAGTGTTCAGCTAAACCTACAAGTTAGTGGGGTGCGTCCTGCTCACAGTGTTCAGCTAAACCTACAAGTTAGTGTGGTGCGTCCACCTCACAGTGTTCAGCTAAACCTACAAGTTAGTGTGGTGCGTCCTGCTCACAGTGTTCAGCTAAACCTACAAGTTAGTGGGGTGCGTCCTGCTCACAGTGTTCAGCTAAACCTACAAGTTAGTGGGGTGCGTCCTGCTCACAGTGTTCAGCTAAACCTACAAGTTAGTGGGGTGCGTCCACCTCACAGTGTTCAGCTAAAGCTACCTGTAGAAGGTTGGTGGTGTTCTCATACTACAGGCAGGCAGTTGATTTTGCTAGCTGCAGTATCAGTACATATATATATACATATCCCAGCTTAGTGCAGCTACAGGCCATTAGTATGTCTGGAAGGCCAAGAAGGAGAGGCAGACAGTCACAAGCCAATAAGAGAGGGCAAGCAGGCTCTGTGTCTAGTGCTGGTCATGGAGACGGTGCATCCTCATCAGCATGTGGCCGTGGGACACGCTTGGGCTTTTTTTTCGGCAGCTGGCCGTGTTGAGCCACAACATGCGGAAGACTTGGTCGAGTGGATGACCAAGCCGTCCTCATCCTCCTCATCCTCTCTCACCCATGCCCAGGGTACTTTGTCTGGCAAAGCAGTGGCCTCTTCCCTCGGCTCAATGTCATCAGTGACTCCTTTCCTAGCCCCACCATGTCCTCCTGAGGAGTCCCTCGAACTGTTTGACCACAGTGTTGGGCACATGCTCCAGGAGGATGCCCAGCGTTTGGAAGGCTCTGATGATGATACTGAGCTCGATGAAGGCAGTAACATGAGCGCAGACAGAGGGGGTGCCCAAGAAGGACAGCAATCTGGCAGTCATGCTCCCCCTGCTGCAGCATACTGCCAGGTTTGCTCCAGTGATGAGGAGGGAGGGGATGATGAGGTCACTGACTCAACGTGGGTGCCTGATAGGAGAGAGGAGGAGGAGGAGGAGGAGGAGGCGGCACATCACCAACGAGGCAGGATGCCCTCCAGGGGCCAGCCTAAGGGCAGCACATTGACTGCATCACACCCCAAAGCTCCACATGTGCAGGGCGCTGCAGTCTCTGCACGTTATTCAAAAAGTTCTTTGGTGTGGGCCTTTTTTGAGACGAGTGCATCAGATCGCACCGCTGCTATTTGCAACATATGTCTCAAGCGTATCTCGTGTGGCCAAAACATCTCCCGCTTGGGTACCACATGCTTGACCAGACATATGTTGACCTGCCATGCAGTTCGTTGGCAAGCGTATCTAAAAGACCCACACCAAAGAACAAAGAGGACCTCTCCTTGCTCCTCATCAGCTGAGATCTCCAACCCCACTATACCTTCAGTCCTCTCTGAGACCTGCACTGAGAGGAATGAAGGTGTAGAATTAGATGTGTCACAGCCAAGTACTTGTGGGCAATCTGCTTTTGGTACACCAACGTCAGATTGTACCAGGCAAATTTCCCTGCCCCAGCTGCTGCACCGCCGAAAGAAGTTTGCTCCCAGCCATCCACATGCGCAGCGGTTGAATGCTAGCTTGGCAAAATTGCTAGCACTTCAACTGCTGCCTTTTCAGTTGGTAGACTCTGCCCCCTTCCGTGAGTTTGTGGAACGTGCGGTTCCTCAGTGGCAGGTACCCAAACGCCACTTTTTCTCACGGAAGGCGATTCCGGCTCTCTACCGGCATGTGGAAGGCAATGTCCATGCCTCGCTGGACAGGGCGGTCAGCGGTAAGGTGCATATTACCGCTGACTCATGGTCCAGCAGGCATGGACAGGAACGTTACTTAAGTTTCACGGCGCATTGGGTGACTCTGCTGGCAGCTGGGAAGGATACAGGACAAGGTGCAGTAGTGTTGGAGGTTGTTCCGCCACCACGCCTCCAAAATGCTAATGATTGTGACACACCTCTCTCCTCCACCCCCTCCTCTTCTTCTTCCTCCATGGCCTCTTCCTGTGCTTTGTCCTCGGAACCAGCGGTGCTCCGTAGCCATTCAAGGGGCTACGCAAGTACGCAGGCCAAAAGATGCCATGCGGTGCTTGAGCTGGTGTGCTTGGGGGACAGGAGCCACACTGGGGCAGAGGTTCTGTCAGCTCTGCAGGGGCAGGTTCAGAGGTGGTTGACGCCATGCCAACTTAAGGCAGGAATGGTGGTTTGCGACAATGGCACCAACCTCCTCTCTGCCCTCCGACAGGGACAAATGACCCATGTGCCCTGTTTGGCTCACGTCCTTAACTTGGTGGTGCAGCGGTTCTTGGGCAGGTACCCGGGCTTACAGGATGTCCTGAGGCAGGCCAGGAAAGTCTGTGTGCATTTCCGCCGGTCATATAATGCGAGTGCTCGGCTGACGGACCTCCAAAAGGAGTTTAACCTGCCCAAGAACCGCCTAATCTGTGACATGCCCACCAGGTGTAACTCAACGTTGGCCATGCTGCAGCGGCTGCACACGCAGCAGAGGGCCATCAATGAGTACCTGTGCGACTATGGCACCAGGACAGGGTCAGGGGAGCTTGGTTTTTTTTCCCCACGCCAGTGGGCCATGATCAGGGATGCATGCACTGTCCTGTCACCATTTGAGGAGGCCACGAGGATGGTGAGCAGTGACAGTGCATGCATCAGTGACACTGTCCCCCTTGTCCACCTGTTGGAGCACACGCTGCGTGGAATAATGGACAGGGCACTTGAGGCAGAACAGAGGCAGGAAGAGGAGGACTTCCTTAGCTCTCAAGGCCCCCTTTATCCAGACAGTGTTTCTGCATGCCCGCCGATCACACAGGAAGAGGACGAGGAGGAGGAGGAGGAGGAGGAGGAGGAAGATTGTGTCAGTATGGAGGTGGAGCCTGGCACTCAGCATCAGCAGCAGTCTTTAAGGGATCAGTCCCAAGAAACACATGGACTTGTACGTGGCTGGGAGGAGGTGGCTGCGGACCATGTCGTCCTTAGTGACCCAGAGGACTCCGGACCGAATGCCTCAGCAAACCTACGCTGCATGGCCTCCCTGATCCTGCAAAGCCTGCGTAAGGATCCTCGTATTCGTGGTATCAAGGAGAAGGACCAATACTGGCTGGCAACCCTCCTTGATCCACGTTACAAGGGTAAGGTTGCGGACCTTATCTTGCCATCGCAGAGGGAGCAGAGGATGAAACATCTTCGGGAGGCCTTGCAGAAAGGTCTGTGCAACGCGTTCCCAGAGACTGGGAGGTTACAAACTCCTGTTTCTGGACAACGTGTTGCTGAGGCTTCGGTCAGTCAAAGAAGGAGCGGTGGAGAAGGTGGCTGTCTGACCGATGCGTTCAGACAATTTTTTGGTCCGCAGCCCCAAGGTATGATCGGTTCCAGCAACCATCGCCAGCGTCTGTTTTACATGGTGCAGGAATACCTAGGGGCAAGATCAGACTTGGACACCTTTCCCACCGAAAATCCTCTGGGTTACTGGGTCTTGAGGATGGATCACTGGCCAGAGCTTGCACAGTATGCAATTGAGCTACTGGCCTGTCCTGCATCCAGCGTTCTTTCGGAACGCACATTCAGTGCTGCTGGAGGCTTTGTAACCGATCACAGGGTGCGTCTGTCCACCGACTCGGTCGATCGACTGACCTTCATAAAAATGAATCAGTCTTGGATCACCACCAGCTACCAAGCACCTGATGCTGATGTAACCGAATAATTTTTTTTTAAATCTCAGATCCCTTCAAAGACTGCCTATGCTGATGCTGAGTGACTATCCCTGAGTAATTATCCTCTTCCTCCTCAATCATCACGCTGATAGCTTGAAAGAACATTTTTGGTTCTGGGCACCACCACCAATGCCTAAGGCACAATTTTTCAGCCCCTGTTTAACAGGGGCGTGTGATTACAATTTTTGATGCAATACTTTGCAGCAGGGCTCGTTCCTGCGTTCCAACTAGAGTGTCTGTGAGGGGTTGCAGTGTTGTGGCACCAGCACCACCACCACCACCAAAGGCCCAATTTTTCTGCCCCTGTTCAACAGGGGCATGTAATTACAATTCTTGATCTAATATTTCACAGCAGGGCCCATTTCTGCACCCACCAAGAGCGAGTGAGGACTTACAGTGTTGTGGCACCAGCACCACCACCAAAGGCCCAGTTTTTCTGCCCCTGTTCAACAGGGGCATGTAATTACAATTCTTGATCTAATATTTCACAGCAGGGCCCTGTGAGGGCTTACGTTGTTGTGGCCACAACAACACCTAAGGGCCAAATTTATGCTGAGTATATAGGGCAGGCCCCTACTTTCAAACATCTAACTTACAAACGACTCCTACTTGCAAACGGAAGGAGACAACAGGAAGTGAGATGAAATCTACCCCTAGGAAGGGAAATTCTCTCCTGTAAGAGTTAATATGGGAAAAACATTTCTCCTTTCCACTAATGCTTTCCAATCCTTGTTCCACAAAAAAACCCAAATTTTCAAAAAACATTTGTCATTGGGACAAAAAGTGAGGTGAAATCTTCTAAAGAGGAGGAAAGACAGCAAAACAAATGTCACAGGGGTGATAACCCTTCCCTATGTTTTCCAAAAAGCTTAAAAAAGATTTTTTGGCTGGAGCTAAACACGTTAAAAATGTACCCGTTCAAAATGACAAACAGATTCTACTTAACAACAAACCTACAGTCCCTGTCTTGTTTGCACCGCCTGTATACTGCTGTTCAGAGTATATAGAGCCTTGTGGCCCCACACCTTTCCTTATTTTAATTTGGGTGCGGGGTTCCCCTTAATATCCATACAAGACCCAAAGGGCCTGGTAATGGACTGGGGGGTACCCATGCTGTTTGTCTCACTGATTTTCATCCATATTGCCAGGACCCGACATTACATTAAACCCGCAAGCAGTTTTAAATGAGATTTTTTCCTTTAAAAATGACATTTGGTGCAGGGACTGTTCTAAACACGGGAAACACGCGCCACTTTACAGGCATACTATAACACCCCCCAGGTATGATATTTAAAGGAATATTTCACTTTTTTTTTTTACTTTAACCATCATTAAAATCACTGCTCCCGAAAAAACGGCCGTTGTTAAAAGTTTTTTTTTGCATTGATACATGTCCCCTGGGGTAGGACCCGGGTCCCCAAATCCTGTTTAGGACAATACCATGCAAATTAGCCTTTAAAATGAGCACTTTTGATTTCGAACGTTCGAGTTCCATAGACGTCAATGGGGTTCTAACGTTCGTGCGAATTTTCGGTCCGTTCGCAGGTTCTGGTGCGAACCGAACCGGGGGGTGTTCGGCTCATCCCTACCGTTGAAGTCTTTTGGACCCGAATGTGGAAAATCAAAAGTGCTAATTTTAAAAGCTAATATGCAAGTTATTGTCATAAAAAGTGTTTGGTGACCCGGGTCCTGCCCCAGGGGACATGTATCAAAGCAAAAAAAGTTTTAAAAACTGACGTTTTTTCGGTAGCAGTGATTTTAAGAATGCTTAAAGTGAAACAATAAAAGTGAAATATTCCTTTAAATATCATACCCGGGGGGTGACTATACTATGCCTGTAAAGTGACGCATTTTTTTCCATGTTTAGAACAGTCCCTGCAGCAAAATGACATTTTAAAGGAATAAAAGTCATTTAAAACTGCTTGCGGCTGTAATGTATTGTCGGGTCCCGACAATATAGATGAAAATCATTGAAAAGAACAGCATGGGTCCCCCCCCCCCACCCAGCCCATTACCAGGCCCTTTGGGTCTGGTATGGATATTAAGGGGAACCCCGCACCCAAATTTTAAAAAAAAAGGCGTGGGGCCCCCAGGCCCTATATACTCTGAACAGCAGTATACAGGCGGTCCCCGGGTTACAAACAAGATAGGGACTGTAGGTTTGTTCTTAAGTTGAATCTATTTGTAATTTGGAACAGGTACATTTTTTAGGTGTAGCTCCAGCCAAAAAATCTATTTTTAAGCTTTTTGGATAACATAGGGAAAGGTTATCACCCCTGTAACATTTGTTTTTCTGTCTGTGCCCCTGTTCAGAAGATTTCACCTCACTTTCTGTACCAATGACAATTGGATTTTGAAAATTTTGGGTTATTAGGAAAACAAGGATTGGTGATAAAGCATCAGTAGAGACACCCTTTTCCCATATTAACTCTTACAGGAGAGAATTTCCCTTCCTAGGGGTAGATTTCCTCTCACTTCCTGTTGTCTCCCTCCGTTTGTAAGTAGGAGTCATATGTAAGTCAGATGTTTGAAAATAGGGGACCGTCTGTATATACTATTCGGCCTGCCCTATATAATCTCTGGAAAATTGGGCCTTAGGTGTTGGTGGTACCAGAACACTGTAAGCCCTCACAGTAATGCCGCGTACACACGATCACACATTCTGACAACAAAATCCATGCTTTTTTTCCGACAGATGTTGGCTCAAACTTGTCTTGCATACACACTGTCGCACAAATGTTGTCAGAAATTCCGAACGTCAAGAACGCGGTGACATATGACGAGCCGAGAAAATTGAAGTTCAATAGCCAGTGCAGCTCTTCTGCTTAATTCCGAGCATGCATGGAATTTCGTTCATCGGAATTGTGTACACACGATCTCAAATTTTGTTTGTCGGAAATTCCGACGGAAAATGTCCGATGGAGCCTACATACGGTCGGAATTTCCGACAACGAGCTCCCATCGAACATTTGTTGTCGGAAATGTTCGGGCACACAGGGCCCTGCTGTGAAATATTATATCAAGAAATGTAATTACATGCACCTGTTAAACAGGGGCAGAAAAATTGGGCCTTCGGTGGTGGTGGTGGTGGTGCCACAACACTGTAAGCCCTCACAGTTACTCTTGGTGGACGCAGGAACAGGCCCTGCTGTGAAATATTAGATCAAGAATTGTAATTACATGCCACTGTTAAACAGGATCAGAAAAATTGGGTCTTAGGCAGTGGTGATGGTGCCACAACACTGTAACCCCTCACATATTCTCTTGCTGAGCGCAGGAACGAGCCATGCTGTGAAATATTAGATCAAAAATTGTAATTACATGCCTCTGTTAAACAGGGGCAGAAAAATTGGGCCTTAGGTAGTGGTGGTGGCACAACACTGTAAAGCCTCACTGATTCTCTTGTTGAGCACAGGAATGAACCCTGCTGTGAAATATTAGAGCAAAAATTGTAATTACATTCCCCTGTTAAATGGGGCAGAAAAATTGGGCCTTAGGCAGTGGTGGTGGTGGTGGCACAACACTGTAAAACCTCACAGATACTCTTGTTGAGCACAGGAATGGGCCCTGCTGTAAAATATTGGATCAAAAATTGTAATTACGCACCCCTGTTAAACAGGGGCAGAAAAATTGGGCCTTAGGCAGTGGTGGTGGTGCGACAACACTCCAACCCCTCACAGATACTCTTGTTGAGCACAGGAACGAGCCCTGCTGTGAAATATTTGATCAAAAATTGTAATTACACACCCCTGTTAAACAGGGCAGAAAAATTGGGCCTTAGGCAGTGGGGATGGTGCCCTGAACCAAAAATATTCTTAGAAGCTATCATCATGAAGATTGAGGAGGAATAGGATAGTCACTCAGCATAGGCAGTCTTCAAAGGATCCCACATCCATAGAAAAATCAATCGGTTACATCAGCATCAGGTGCTTGGTAGCTGGTGATCCAAGACTGATTCATTTTTATGAATGTGAGCTGATCAACAGAGTTTGTGGACAGGCGCACTCTGTGATTGGTTACAAAGCCTCCAGCAGCACTGAATGTGCATTCAGAAAAAACACTGGATGCAGGACAAGCCAGTAGCTCTGGCCAGTGGTCCATCCTCAAGACCCAGTAACCCAGTGGATGTTCTGTTGTAAAGGTCTGCAAGTCTGATCTTGCCCCTAGATATTCCTGCACCATGTAATTCAGACACTGGCGATCGTTGCTGGAACCGATCAGACCTTGGCGCTGAGGACAGAATTGTCTGAAGGCATTGGTCAGCTGGCCACCTTCTAGACCGCTCTTTCTGTGACTGAACAAAGCCTCAGCAACACGTTGTCCAGCACCAGGAAATTGTAACCTCCCAGGCTCTGGAAACGCATTGCACAAACCTTTGTGCAAGGCCTCCCAAAGATGTTTCATCCTCTGCTCCCTCTGCGAAGGCTGGATAAGTTCTGCAACCTTACCCTTGTTACGTGGATCAAGAAGGGTTGCCAGCCAGTAATGATCCCTTTCCTTGATACCACGAACCCCAGGGTCCTTTCGCAGGCTTGTAGGATCAGGGAGGCCATGCAGCGTAATTTTGCTGAGGCATTTCGACCCTGAATCCTCTGGGTCACTAAGGATCACATGATCCTCAACCACCTCCTCCCAGCCACGTACAACTCCATGGGTTTCTGGGGATTGAAAACGATCCCTTGAAGACTGCTGCTGATGCTGAGTGTTATCCTCCACCTCCATGCTGACACAATCCTCTTCCTCCTCCTCCTCCTCTTCTTCTTCTTCCTGTGTGATCGGCAGGCCCGCAGGAATACTATCTGGATAAAGGGGGCCTTGAGAGGTAAGGAAGTCTTCCTCTTCTTCCCGCTGTTCTGCCTCAAGTGCCCTGTCCATTATTCCATGAAGCGTGTGCTCCAACAGGAAGACAAGAGGGACAGTATCACTGATGCATACACTGTCACTGCTCACCATCCTCGTGGCCTCCTCAAATGGTGACTGGACAGTGCATGCATCGTTGATCAGTAGCCACTGGCGTGGCAAAAAAAAGCCAATCTCCCCTGACCCTGTCCTGGTGCCATACTCACACAGGTACTCATTGATGGCCCTCTGCTGGGTGTGCAGCCACTGCAGCATTGCCAACATTGAGTTCCACCTGGTGGGCATGTCACAAATGAGGCGGTTCTTGGGCAGGTTGCATTCCCTTGAAGGTCAGCCAGCTGAGCACTGGCATTATATGTGGAAATGACTGAAGACTTTCCTGGCCTGCCTCAGGACATCCTGTAAGCCTGGGTACCTGCTCAAGAACTGCTGCACCACCAAATTCAGGATGTGAGCCAAACAGGGAACATGGTTCAAGTGTCACTGTCAGAGGGTGGAGAGGAGGTTGGTGCCATTGTCGCATACAACCATTCCTGGCTGAAGCTGGCGTGGTCTCAACCACCTCTGAGTCTGCCCCTGCAGAGCTGACAGAATCTTTGCCCTAGTGTGGCTTTTGTCCCCTAAACAGACCAACTCAAGCACCGCATGGCATCTTTTTGCCTGAGTGCTTGCATAGCCCCTTGAACGCCTATGGAGCACCGCCAGTTCAGAGGACAAATCTGCAGAGGAAGAGGCCATAGAGGAATAAGAAGAGGAGGGGGTGGAGGAGAGAGCTGTGGCAGAATCACCACTACTAGCATTTTGGAGGCATGGTGGTGGAACAAGCTCCAACAATACTGAACCCTGTCCTGCATCCTTCCCAGCTGCCAGCAGAGTTACCCAGTGCGCCGTGAAAAAAAGGTAACATCCCTGTCCATGTCTGCTGGACCATGAGTCAGCAGTAATATGTACCTTACTGCTGACCGCCCTGTCCAACGAGACCAAGACATTGCCTTCCACATGCTGGTAGAGAGCCAGAATGGCCTTCTGTGAAAAGAAATGGCACTTGGGAACCTGCCACTGAGGTACCGCACATTCCACAAATTCACAAAAGGGGACAGAGTCTACCAGCTGATAAGGCAGCAGTTGCAGTGCTAGCAATTTGGCCAAGCTAACATTCAGACGCTGAGCATGTGGATGGCTGGGACCGAATTTCTTTTGCAGGCTTGAATGGAGGAGAAGATTTGGATGCCGCACACCGGATGTAGTCAAAAAACTTCACTTTATTGAAAAAATGGGATCATCAAAATAACAAGACTGTCATGCAGAAAGTACAGGTAAGCTCTTTTGACGGTTTAGCAAGTGGGATAGGGAAATTTGCCTACTAAAATCGGATGTTGGTGTACCGCTAGCAGATTGGCCGCAAGTACTTGGGACACCTATTTCTATACCTTCATTCCTCTCAGTGCAGGTTTCTGAGAGGACTGGAGGTATAGTGGGGTTGGAGATCCCAGCTGATGAGGAGCAAGGAGAGGTCCGCCTTGTTCTTTGATGTGGGTCTTTTAAGTGCTGTTGCCAACGGACTGCATGGGAGGTCGTCATATGTCTGGTCAACCATGTGGTGCCCAAGCGGCTGCTGTTTTGGCCACGCTTGATACGCTTCAGACATATGTTGCAAACAGCAACGGTGCGATCTGCTGCACACGTGTCAAAAAAGCCCACACTAAATAACTTTTCAAAATATGCGGGGAGTCAGCAGCACCCTGCACCTGCTTAGCTCTGTGATGTGATGCAATAGGGTGGCTGCCCTTAAGCTGCCCCCTGGAGGGCATCCTGCCTCGTTGGAGATGTGCCTCCTCCTCCTCCTCTCTTCTATCAGGCACCCAAGTAGAGTCAGTGACCTCATCATCCCCTCCCTCCTCATCACTGGAGCAAACTTGGCAGTATGCTGCAACTGGGGGAACATGATTGCCAGTTTCTTGTCCTTCTTGGACACCCCCTCTTTCTAGGCTCACGTTACTCCCGTCCTCAACCTGGGTACCATCATCAGAGCCTTCAAATCGCTGCGCATCCTCCTGCAGCATGTACCCAACACTGTGGTCGAATAGTTTGGGGGACTCCTCCGTGCATGATGGTGGGGCTGGGGAAGGAGTGACTGTTGACATGAAGCCGATGGATTAGGCCGCTTTGGCAGCTGCATTGGCAGGCAAACTACTCTGAGCCTGGGTGACAGGGGATGAGGAGGATGAAGACGGCTTTGTAATTCATTCCACCAACTCTTCTGCATGTTGTGGCTCAATAACACAGCCAGCTGCAGAAAAAAAGGACAAGCATGCCCCATGGCCACATGCTGAGGATGCACCGTGTTCATGACCAACACTGTTGACTGTCGACACAGAGCCTGCTTGCCCTCTTTTAGTGGCCTGTGAGCACCTGCCTCTCCTTGGTGGACTTCCAGACATGCCGTAAATTTTTGTTTAGAAAAACCACACTACACTGTATTGTGTACTGTGTACACCACCAGAAAAGTAGTAGCAACTGCACTATGGGTGCACGGTACTGTGTACACCACCAGAACTGTAATAGCAACTATGGGTGCACTGTAATGTGTATTGTGTACACCACCAGAAAAGTAGTAGTAACTGCACTATGGGTGCACGGTACTGTGTACACCACCAGAAGTGTAATAACAACTATGGGTGCACTGTATTGTGCACTGTGTACACCGCCAAAAAAGTAGTAGCAACTGCACTATGGGTGCACTGTACTGTGTACACCACCAGAAGTGTAATAGCAACTATGGGTGCACTGTATTGTGTACTGTGTACACCACCAGAAAAGTAGTAGCAACTGCACTATGGGTGCACGGTACTGTGTACTGTGCACACCGCCTGGAGTATATTATAAAAGGTACACCAGAAATGGCTTGCAGTCAGATTTAGGCTACATTGGATGCAGTATATATATATATATATATATATATATATTGTAATGGTGAGAGTCCCTGTCACTATGAAAATGGGGTTAAAGTGGACACAGAATATGCACATTTGCTTGGTGCAAGGCTGCAGAGCATAAATGTGGACTGGAGAAAACTGCTTTCGCAGCTTTCTCCAGATTTTGAGATCCACCAGAATATTGACTGGTCAGGTGTGTGTTGGGCTATTTGTAGACACCTGACCATAGTTCTGGGCTCCACCCTCCCGAGGAGTCCAGGCAAGCAAGGGAGAAGTGTGCATGTCTGCACAGGTCTGTCAGAGTAGACAGAGGGTCCAAGCCTGTGGGCTGGAAAAGGAAGCTAAAAAAGAGTGCTGAGTGTACTGGGTGTACAGGAACTCTGTTATAGAGCCGAGAGGGCTGAAGCATAAGTCTGAGCAGCAGTGCTACTAAAGAGAGCCAGGTGGCTTGGTATTTTTGATTGAATTTACATTGTTGCTGTGGAAAGCTGAAACCCCTGTGTGGGCAACTCTTCTGTTATCGGACATTTTCTTTCTTTAATAAAAGTGGGCCTACAAGCCCTTAAAACTGCATATCTGGCGTGGACTCAGCTCACTGGTAAGCTCTACCTTTAAGCTAAACCAACCCCCGATGTTACAAGTGGTTGTTGGATGTGGGCACAAGACGGTGGAATCCGGGTCCTTGCTCCACAGTGAGTTCAAGTCAGGAACTAGTGGCTGTGTGTGGAAGTGCAGCCAGGCAAAAGGCATTGCGTGTTGCAGGTGGTGTACCTGTGAATGAAAAGTCAAACTTATTTTTTTTCTGCTATGAACTGTATTTGTGTGCATAAGACAGCACAATCTGTGTGTGCACTGTGCAGGTGAGGAAATCTTGCATGAAGTGAAAAGCAACTTGCTTTAAAGTAACAGTGCTTTATTTTTTTTTGCTGGAAAGCGCAAAAGTGTGGTGGAGTGACTGCAAAGATGAAGCAAGAGTTTGAGCCTGCCGGAGAATATTGCAGACTGTTTTTTGCTACACTTAAAGGGGAAGTGCATGCTGTTGCCCCTGGCAACGCTGGTGCAAGCAGGCCAGCTATTAAGGTGCAAAGTCCCAAGCTTACAAAAGGATGCAATTGGGGAAGCCCTGTCAAGGCTCTGAATCAAGAGCGCTGTTTTCGGTGCAGAGAGTGGGGGCATGTTATCTCCAAGTGCCCTTTGTCTCAGTCTCCAATACAAGGCGACACGGCCAGACAGAGGTCTGCAGCAATGTTTAGGAAGCCTGATTTAAGTCCCAGGAGTGTCCAAAAGGCTTATCAGAAGTTCGACAAGTATGTGGTTGCCCGTAGCAACGGCAGTGATGTCAAGTCTGTGGACTACGCGAGAAACGTATTGCCGACAGAGGATCGTGGCAAGTTTAAAGCAACAATGCTTCAAGGAGCGCAAAGTCGCTGCGTTTGGGAGAGTCAGCAAAGTACAGCTGGAAGAGTGCCATCTCCCTTAGCAACAAGAGATCGGGTGTTAAAAGGAAGGAGGAGATACAGTGGAGATGTGGAGCGGCATCCCACTAAAGATATGTGTAAAAATGTACCATGCCTGGAATGTGGTCAACTGGGGCATGGAATTTTTTCTTGTCCCAGGTTATGGAACATGCCTGGAGATGTGGTTACTGGGCAGAAGTCTTTGTCTGCAAGCCCAGATTTTTGTGCAAACCTATTTTCAGTCACCTCTGGCAACAGTGAGGAAGTACCTGTTGTGCCTGCAGGGGGTGCTAAGGAGTCAGAAGTGGCTGCTGCAGTTTCATCCCATGGCCACCAGGGAGAGTTGGTCAGTAAAAGTGCGATAAAGGATAGACAACTTACTCAAATGAAGCCAGAGTTACCTGCTACAGATTATGGTAAGACTGTTGCAGTTTGTGGGACTGATCCCAGTGAAGTGGGAGTATATCCGGCTGGGAGATCAGCAGAAGTTGTAAAAATGGACTTGCTGCAGTGTGCTACCCCAAGTAGTGGGGAGACACAGGTTGAAGCTCAACCTGCAGCAAGGTTAAGAACTCAAAAAGACTGGACTCTGTATGTGCCTGGTGTAATCCACCAGAGTGCTGGAAGTGGTAACCTAGGGGTGACCAATACAGTTTGTGTGCCAGGTTCCCTAGTGACAGGTGCTACAGAGATGCCCAGGGAAACCTCCCAGGAGCCCGCAGTGGTGAGGCACATGGTTTCCCAGGACAACTGTGGAGCCGCCCTAGTGGGCAAAAGAATGCCTTTGGAGAGGAAGGGTGGTGTGCTGAGCGTTACACGGGGTGCTGTGTGTTCTGACCAAAAACGGCCTGTTAAAGCTTATAACACTGCTATGTCTATGAATGCTGATGGTAAAGGTATGGCTGATGATACATGTACTTATTGTGATGTATTCAAAAGTAATGAGGAAAGAGGAATGTCTCCCTTGGCAACCAGACGCAGAGCCACAGGGTTGTCCATGGAAGTCTCAGGGGCTCTCCATGCATTTGAGCCAGAGATTTTCCAGGACAGCACTGAATTTGCTCGGGTGGAACAGACTGGGTCTACACCATGCAGTAAGAGTTTGCGTGAGCAATCCGTTTACCATCTGTGTAACCCAGTTGGTAAGGGGTTAAGTCAGCTGGCCAAAGCTGAAGGTATAGAAAATAGAAAAAAACTGCGCTGTAAACCAAAAGAATATATGTAAAGCAGCAATCCCCACAAAAAACATCAATTGTGGATAAGCATGAGAAAAACAAGGGGTTGCGCTAATACTGGTATTGCATAATATAAAATCTACAGTGAAAGAAGATTTATAAAGTGATCATACATAAAAAATAAAAATAAAACCAATGTGCAAAACATTTAGTGATGGTGAAAAAAACAGTCCCATCCGATGAGGTGTCAGTTAAATGTCATAGTGAGTCTAAATCACCAAAAATAGACAAAGGTCCAAGTGACAATGGGTGTAATTCTGTAATAGCGAAGGAGGGTCCACCACCAGAGAATAGAAGGGGTTGCTTCTTACCAGATGGCCATGACCCCCCACCACAGAGGGTCACAGCAAGCAGAAAACTTTAAAAGCCAAAAGATGGGAACTGCCAGCGGTGTCCACCAGAGGTCATCTCAACATCAGCCACACCAACGAACCCATAGCAAGGGTACCATAAAATATAGAAGGGGCTCACATAGTGTAAAACTGATAAAATTTATTGAAATGTAATAAAATAAATGAACACTTACAAACGTAATTAGTAAAACAGCCTTAAGTCCGGCTCCGTGGCCACCGGAGCTCGGACAAACCCGTCCTGCTGGAATACAACTCGCTCGGGGGTGACGTCAGCGCGTCGTCTGGCTCCGCCCTACGCATTTCGTGACATCATCACGTCTTCCAGGGGCACCACTTTCTTTAATAAAAGTGGGCCTACAAGCCCTTAAAACTGCATATCTGGCGTGGACTCAGCTCACTGGTAAGCTCTACCTTTAAGCTAAACCAACCCCCGATGTTACTATATATATATATATATATATATATATATATATGACTGACTGTATATATATATTTAATACACTGCAGCTAACTGAATAACCTGCCTGCCTGCTCAATCTAAATCACACACTCTCTCCGTCCATGCCAACAACACACTACCCAAGGCCGACATGCAGGCAGCCTTATATAGTGTGGGGCATGGACTTAGTCCCCCTGAGCCATAATTGGCCTCTTAACTGAGGGTGCTGGGATTGGCCAAAGCATGCAGGTCATGGTGCATGCTTTGGCCAATCATCATACAGCAATGCACTGCATTTTACAAAAATGTGCGGGGTGTACTCACTTTTGTGAGATACTGTATGTCATCCAGCCTGTTCCAGGTTAGGGGTGCACAGCGGTGCCGCTGTGTCCACCAGGTGAATTTAATTCATAACAGCTGTGATTCCTATAGGAATGCTGTGCTTGGCTCAGAACTATCAAATGGTAACTGGGCCAATCACATCACACAATAGTAAATCACAGCTGTTTTGAATGTAACCCATTTATGATCATTCAAAACATTGATGTTACAGTGATTATCACTCTAACAGCAATCAAAGTGTAAAAAAAAAATCCCTGATCACCCCCCAGACTAGCACAGTGACACTATAGTGACACTGAACTACTCTGATGGAAGTAGTGATGAAGCCAGGGGTCAAGAAAGGCTTTTTCTACAGCCATATATCCAGTCTGGTTATATTTTATTGACCATGTTATGATTATTATTATTATTATTATACGGGATTTATATAAGCGCCAAAGGTTTACACAGTGCTTTACAACATAAGGGCAGACAGTACAATTACAATACAATTTAATACAGTTAGAGCTTACAATCTAAGAGGGAGGGTCAAGAGTTAATAGATAAAAGAGGTAATAACTACGGGGGATGGGCTGATGGAGAAAATTAATGTGAAGTTGTTAGGTGGGGGCCAGATAGGCTTCTATGCAGAGATAAGTTTTTAGGGATCTGAATGTGGACAGAGGAGGATATAGTCGGACAGATTGGGGTAGAGAGTTCCAGAGGATGGGAGAGGCTCTGGAGAAGTCCTAAAGGCAAGCATAAGAGGAGGTGACAAGGGAGCTAGAGAGCAGGGGGTCTTGGAGGAACGAAGAGAAAGATTTGGTTGTTATTTTGAGACTAGGTTGGTGATGTAGCCAGGGGGAGTTGTGGATGGCTTTGTAAAATATTGTTAGTATCTTGAATATAATTTGTTGGGCAAGCGTAAGACAGTGGAAGGATTGGCAGAGAGGGGTAGCAGAAGCTGAGAGGTTTGTAAGGTGGATGAGCCTGGCAGCAGCATTCATGATTGTTTGAAAGGGAAGCAAAAAGGGGGGACAGGAGGCGGAGCCTAGCGGAGCAGACATGCATTGTTAGAGCTCCACACCGCTGAGGAGAGAAGAGAAGGACAAAGCGGAGCCTGCAGGCTCAAAAGGTATCCATTTGAACCTTTTTGCCCCAGGGAACAAACTGTGAAAGTTTGGGCAGGAAATATGGTACTGGGAGGAAACCGTGGCAGAAATAAAAATCACCTCACAAAGAGCTCACAGGCACTCACTGCAGCTGAAGCAGCTCCAGTCACCTCACAAGATACAGCATCAGGGCGCTCTCACAGACAGAAAATGTCACAGCAAGACTCTCCATTTGAGTCAGATACAGAACAAATCCTCTCACAAACTTCTCCACAAGCCTCCTCAGTATCCCCAGTAATATTATTACAATTTGAAAAGATGCTTCATAAGGCTTTAAAACAAACCTCAGACCAAATAACAAACAGCCTAACCAAAGAAATAAGAGAGCTGGGAAACCGCACCGCAGCCTTAGAAATAAAAATGGATGAAATTGAAATTACAACCCAAGAAAATATAACAGAATTGGAACAATTAAAAAAAGAGAATTTAATACTTCAAACTAAGCTCGAAGATTACGAAAATAGAGCCAGACGTTCAAACTTGCGCATAAGGGGAATACCTGAAACTGTGACAGACCTGCAATCTACTATTACTGCTCTATTACAAGAACTAAAGCCAGATATCCCTATTGAACGTTTAGAACTGGACAGAGTACACAGAGCCCTCACAGCCAAAAAGAAAGATGGACCCCCACGTGATATAATCACAAAATTTCATTATTACAGAACGAAAGAACAAATACTAATTGCTGCAAGAGAAAAAAAGGAACTTAATTTTCAAGGACACAATTATCACATTTTTGCTGACCTATCCCAACTTACTATTACTAAAAGACGATCCATGAAACCCCAACTAATGGAACTGCAACGCCACAACATTATGTATCAATGGGGCTTCCCCTTTTCAGTCAGATTTAACTACCAAGGTACAATTTACAGAAGCAGATCAGCAGATGAACTACAACAAACCCTTTTAAAATTAAATCTGACAGAACCCACAAGCAGCAACACTCCCACACGCAGAAGAATGGCATCATCTTCACCTTCAGGCAGCACCCAGAAAATTCCAGAACAAAATGGGAATCATCATTCTCACAAAAGAGGACGTTATGCCACATCATCCATGGACCAAGAAGATTCAATGGACTGACATCCTAATTCCTGATATCTCTTCATTTATTATACTAAGAGATGGTTCTCTATAAAAAACCTATATTTATAACTGAATGTAACTGCATTCTGATAGTCACACACTGTGTGGGATCATGTTACATTCCAGTTATATTTCTTATTACTTCTGATTCATATAGCCTTAGAATATATAAGTGAAATAAGGAAATTCTTGTTCAGTTATATATTATCAGGTAATAACAATAGATGTATTACTTTTTAGGACAAATATGTTCAATAATCCAGAAGTAATGGAAGCTTTTTTTTTTTTTTTAAATTAAAAAAATAAAAATACAACCTCAATTTTATGAGTTAACATATCTAAACAGTTACATATGAATAAAATATGTAATTGTTTACTCTAAAAGGGTTAAAATCCCAAAATAATTCAAACTATCTTCATCAATACCAAAGTTATTAACAGTACCTTTCTAACTGAATTATTTAGCCTAGGGCAAGACTAACCATATACAACCACCCTGGAATAAATAATTTCAACAAAAACTATATTCTGCACTCCAACTAATGAAACATCATTTTGATGTCTTTTGACATAGCACTTCTCTCCTGTAAGCGGAAGATCCGTGTACCCCCATTAGCCCTCCTCATTCTCCCAACCATATTATGTGGGAGTGTGACGAAGGCACTTATTCCCCTGAGAGAGATATTTATTCTCTTTCACGGGTAAATTGTGATTATTTGCAAAAAATAATTTATACAATGTATCATCTAATCTCATATGTTTTTTGTTTACTCTTTACTCCAGAATTCACTGGTTTCTTTTCTATCTATTCATCTCTTCAGTCCACACAGGTTGATCTACGCAGTCAGCTCTGCATAACAAAAAGTAAGTCAAAACTATTTGATCTATTGCCATGGCACCACTGAATATACTTTCCCTGAATGTTCAGGGAATAAATGTCCCTCAAAAAAGGACCAAAGCCTTCCGTACTTTCCATAACAAGAAGGCTCACATAGTATGCCTCCAAGAAACACACTTCACCAAAGATTCTACTCCAAAATATATTTCTCCTTTTTATCAACAAATTTACACGGCTTCTGCCTGTACCAAGCAAAGGGGAACTCTAATTGCATTTCACCGATCCACACCATTCACCTTATCATCAGAAATTAAAGACCCAGAAGGTAGATACCTGATACTCATGGGTTATATAATGGATACAGCAATCACGGTGATTTCCTACTACGCTCCTAACAAACAACCTACACCATTCCTCTCACATATATTACAAGTGATTAATACACACAAAATAGGAACAGTGATAATGTGTGGGGATTCGAACCAGGTCCTCCTCCCATTTCTAGATAAATCACCTTTTACACCATCCAAAATAACCTCTAGATTACCTTTTTCTCAACTTCTTTCCAAATACAATCTGGTAGATTCATGGAGAGAAAGTAACCCAATGAAAAAGAAATTCACTTATTTCTCGCACCCTCATCAAACCTTCACCAGAATAGATCATATTTTTCTAACAATAGGAATGATACCAGAAATTATTGCATCAGATATAATTCCGATTCCGTGGTCTGACCATAATGCAGTATACACTACTATAGCCTCAGCCATACCAAAAGCGCATGACCCAACGTGGTACTTACCGGACATAATGCTCAAACACCCACTACATCAGATGGCCATTGAACAAGCTTTAAAGGAATACATATCAATTAATAATACAACAGACATCTCCCCAATAACACTGTGGGAAGCTCATAAGCCTGTCTTGCGTGGTACAATACAAAGACAAATGGCACTATTTAAACGGGAACGCAAAAATCTAGCAAAAAAACTAGAACTCAATTTTAATGCAGCCTACATATCATTTCAAGATAATCCATCTCAGAGTACAAAATCTCATCTAGAAAAATCTAGATTGGAATACGATCTATTTCTCACTGAGTCAGTTGATAAATCCCTCAAACGCTCCAAACACAATTTCTACATGAATACAAACAAACCAGGTACATATTTGGCTCGGGCATTAAATTCAACTAACAAATCTTTCAAACCAATACGTTTGAAATTATCAAAAAATGTTTACACTTGTAATCCAGTTAAAATAGTCCATAAATTTCACTCACATCTCGCAACTTTATACAAGACAAACAATGAATTTAATCCTACAGAGGCTGAATCCTTCTTCTCAAAAATAACCTTACCTGAGTTATCTCAGAATCAAAAAAGCAGTTTGGATGAGCCTATAACTATAGATGAAGTTGCTAACGCCATAAAAGACCTAAAACTTAACAAAAGACCAGGCCCAGACGGCTACTCGGCTTTATACTATAAAACATTCTCAGAAATACTCTCTCCCATTCTCACTGAAACTTTTAACAAACTTCTAGATGGACATTCTTTTCGGCAAGAAACACTAATGGCAATTGTTTGTATGATCCCAAAACCCCTTTCTGATGATACTTCCTGTGTGAATTATCGGCCTATCTCTCTGTTAAGCCTCGATATTAAATTATTAGCAAAAATAATAGCAAAACGCCTCAATAGCATTATAGGAAAATTAATACATAGAGATCAAGTAGGCTTCATGCCAAATAGACAGGCAGGCGATAATATACGCAGGGCAGTGTTATTGGCACATATTGCTAAAAAACGGAAAATCCCTTTATGTTTTCTATCTCTCGATATTAAGAGGGCATTTGACACAGTATCCTGGCAATATATGCAATATTCATTACAAAAATGGGGTTTTGGACCCCACTTTTTAACATGGATCAAAGCATTATATAATAAACTAATAATAATAATAAATAATAAACTTCTATCATCACCACAGGTCTCTGGTCCTAACTTAATACCAGCTCTTGATGGATTTGCAGCCCTATCCGGCCTTATGATTAATCCTAAGAAATGCCTAGTGCTTAATATTTCACTCACAAACATGGAATTGATCCCGGCTAGGGCTGCACTCCCATTCACATGGGCAGAAAAATCAATCCCATATCTTGGAATTCATTTAACAGCCTCTCATTCTGACTTATTCTCAACCAATTATCCTCCTGTATTAAGACAGATCACAAATCTAATAAAACAATGGTCGCAACTTCCTTTATCCTGGATGGGGAAGATTAATGCAATCAAAATGACTATTCTACCCAAATTGCTTTATCTATTCAGAGTCCTCCCTATTCCAATTCCTTCCTATTTTTTGAGAATAGTACAAAAAAGAGCAACTTCGTTTATATGGGGCTCTTCTAAACCACGTATACCTATACACACACTACATCTTCCCAAAAATAAAGGAGGCCTGGGATACCCTAATTTTACTAACTACTACAGAGCGGCACATTTGGCCAGTCTGTCCAAATACCATGCAAAACAGGAAATCCCATTATGGGTATTTATAGAGGCTTCAGAAAATGACCCTCTATTAATATCAAATTTATTATGGCTTGATCCTAAAGACCGCTTTAAAATTCATAATACCATAACTAAACACTTCCTATCTCTCTGGGATAAACTAAAAACCAAATATCAGTTACAATCTCCACACAATCCTCTCCTTTCTTTTATCAGAAATCCGGCCTTTTATCCGGCATGGATCTACCCAAATTCTTTTAAAGCTTGGACAACATCAGGCATTCAGACACTAAATGACTTCATAGCATCTAAATCATTCCTTTCATTCCCATCACTTAGAGAAAAATATGATCTACCAAACTCTGAGATATTTAGATATCTCCAAATCAAAAATTTCTATACACCATTCCTAAAGGGGGATACACCATTATCCCAATTATCCATTTTTGAATCAATCTGTACAAAAGATCCATTTGCTAAAGGTACAATTTCATCACTTTATAATCAATTATATGGAGTACCAAATCTTAATAGACCCTCTTACGTTCAGAGGTGGGAGGAGGACCTGGGACGAACTTTAGAAGACACGGACTGGTCTAACATATGGCTCACATCTAAGTCATCTTCACCCAACATCTTAGCACTGGAGACAAATTATAAAGTCCTAACTCGCTGGTACCTTGTACCCGCTAGAGTGGCAAAATATTCACCCAATACCTCAGCTCTTTGTTTTCGAGGATGCCCAGAAATAGGCACATATTTACACATATGGTGGACGTGCCCAGTAATCCAAACCTTCTGGAAGGAAGTCTTCGTGATTGCATCTAAAATATTTAAAAAAATAATACAACTAGATCCATATTTAACTTTACTTAATCTAAAACCGGAATGGTTAACACTCTCTCAATTCAAACTTATGATCCAACTAATAACGGCTGCAAAACAAACAGTGGCCAAGGCATGGAAATCTCCTACATTGGTACTAGCAGAAACAATTCACAGAATGAATAATACAATGTCCCATGCTAAGATGGTAGCCATCGATCAAAATCAAATTCCAAAATTTGAAAAACTTTGGCATCCTTGGATAAAACAACAGTTCCTGTCAAACTTCAATGACTCTGTCCTGTTGCCATGGTAACAGATTAAATGACTTACAGAGACACCCATTCTAAGGCTTCAAAGAGAACTAAAAAGAATAATAAACTGACGAGCGGGACAACCTTGTGGACCATACCTCTACCTTTCAACCCTTTTTCTTCTTTCTCTTTCCTTTTCTCCACTTTACGATTAAAGCTCATTATCAGAATTTATTTGACCTATATACACTCTACTTGTAAACAATATGTATAGTAGGTATAAATCATTTAAATACCTACAAAAGTAACTAAGGAAATGATATATATCTTTAATTTAGGTTTACGTGAACCCAATGTTTAATATTTGAAATTTCATGATATTTACCTATATAAACCCTACTGTAAAACAATGAGCTTACTTTATAGATCCTTGTAAACTTACTTTATGTATCTTTATAACATTGTATACTCAATAAACTTCTTTTGACAAGGAAAGGGAAGCAAAAAAATCGAAATAGTTAGTCCTTCAAGCTTCAGCAGCGTTAGAGCATTTAAATTATACTAAAATGGTAGTAATCTGTGCGTCCAAGTGGGATAAAGTTAAAAAAATCAGTGTGACAGTTCATGTAAACCACATCAGCTGTTTGGACATTCGACCATCACCACACCAAGTGATTCCACTCTCTATTGGAATTGCACTCACCAGATTCCCAATAAATAGCCTCTGTGTATATGTTAAGTCTCTGCGATCACTACCAAAATTACATCCATCCGGAACTCAAATCCGATCAGCCAGAAGGGGGTCGCACACTCTGGTCCTCTGTTTCTCCCAGACAAAGCCAGCTACAAACTCTCCATAAAACTCTCCATGCCGATTGAATCCATGAAGTAGAGAGAGCTGCCTGCTAGCAGCTGCATGGGCTTTTCACCCCCCCTTCCTCTCCTCACACACACACAGAGGCTAGTCGGTTCCTCCCCTGTGTTCCTATTGGCAGGAGGAAGGAAGCCAATTGTAGGAGCAGTTACAGGAACCAATGAATAGGGCTTTAACAAGCAGCAGCTGAAAAGTAGTCTGGAATATGAAGGCATTAATGATGGACTGAAGAGGGGATAGCCTTGGTAAAGATAACCAAATGAGCAGGGGGTTGCAGTAGTTGAGGCAAGAAATGACCAGGAAGTGAATTAGAAGCTTTGTGGTGTCATTGGTTAGTAAGGGGTGTATCTTGGAAATGTGATGGAGGTTGTCGTGGCAAGCTAAGCACAGTGATTGGATGTGGGGCCAAAAGGATAGCTCAGAGTTCAGGATTACACCTTGTCATGGGTGGAACTGGTTGATAGTTGAGCCATTGATTTTGACGAAGAGGCACGGGGGGGGGATATTATGAGCTCTTTTTTGGATAGATTGAGTTTGAGGCAGTGGTGTGACATCCAGGCTGATATGTCTGTTAGTAAGTTAGTGATGCATGAGGAGACGGATGAAGTGAGCTGAGAGGTAGAGAGATAGATTTGGGTGTCATTGGTGTAGAAGCAGTATTAAATGCCATGGGCCATGGGTGGCAATCAACTGACCCAGGGAGGAGGTGTAGATTGAGAATAGGAGAGGTCCAAGAACAAAACCTTGGGGGACCCTGACAGAGAAAGAAAGAGGAGAAGAGGTAGTAGAGTTGTAATAATAACGTGGGATAAGTAAGATAAGAACCAGCAAAGATTACCGTCACGGAGACCAAAGGAGTAGAGATTTTTATGGAGGAGGGGGTGGTCCACTGTGTCAAAGGCAGCAGAGAGGTCCAGGAGGAGTAGTGTACAATAGTGTCCATTGGTTTTAGCCATTAGTACTGTAGGTTGGGGATGAAATCCGGACTGAAGGTGATCAAAAAGTTTGTTCTCAGTCAGATGGTCGCACAGTCAGTTGAAGAACAGACGTTCAAGGAATATGCAGGAAAAGGGGAGTAATATTGTTAATATTGGTGGGGTCCAGTGAGGACTTTTTAAGGATAGGAGTGACTAGTGTATGTTTTATAGAGTTGAAGAAGGTGCCAGAAGATAGAGAGAGGTTGAAAATGTGCGGGTCGAGAGAGTAGAATAGAGCCAGAGGGTGAGCATAGCATTCGCAAGGGAGTAGGATCCAGGGGGCAGGTGGTTAGGTGGGCATTGGAAATCCTGATCGGATCCTAAATCTAGAGCTTAATGGTCCAGCATTGGCAGCTCCCTGTTTTCTCCCTCTAACATCTGAACATGTAAGGCCCACCCTTCCTATTTTAACCCCCATAATAGATGGGATGGAATGATATGATGTAAATGTTCCAAATAGGGAAGCTTACATAGATACATTTATATTTTCATTTTTCTTTTTATATTGACAGCATTGTTTATAAATTTAGGAGCTATTGCTCTCCATCGACTTTGGTGAACCCAGCAGTTGTGCTGTGGCAGCTTTTTCGACATCTGGCTTCAAGTTGGAGGGAATATGGGGGGTGGCAATGGTACAGTTTTCTGTTTTTTATATGGCAGTCTGTCTTTCTTATATATCTGTTACAGATGGGTTAGTATTGAATCTTTTAAAATGTGACACTATCTTTAACATAGTGAATGTCTGTTTCCAACATGCGTTTGTATATTTATTGATATGCTTCCATTGTAGGCCTTCTTGCATTCAGTTTCAGGCACCTCTGAAAAAGAGACACAAACATTAAAATGTGTCAGTTGCCTTTCTCATCTGTTTCTGTACATTGTATCCTTATCCGTACTTCATATTATGAGATTTTGTAGCACTGAATAGGCAGGCGCTTTTTGAAGATTTTGTATAAATAAAAGTTGCTTTACTCTTTAAAAAAACACATTGTTTCAGCCTTTGCCTTTATACCCCCACACAGAGAGGGTTTTCTAAATATGATTTGTCATTGGGATGATGGCATACTTAAACACTTTACCATGATTTATCATTAGACTTTTTAAACATTGGTACCACATTTGCTTTTTGCCAATCTGCTGGTAACATTTCAGTCAGTAAACTGACCTTAAAAGACAGTCTGTTTGTCAAGAAAATGGTGGACATTTGCACACAGACACTAACTCCCTGTTGCATAAATGTTATTGAGATGGGTAAAAGATGGCTTCAGCTCCTGTTCTCTACCTGTAGAGAACTCCTCAGATGAGTTTTGCCCTTTTCAGGGCTTAATCATAAAGGCAATCTAATTGGAGAACGTATAGTGGAGCACTAACTACAAGTAGATGACCTGCAATGTTAGGTCATTATATTCTACCATTCCCCATGATTTGGGCATGCAAGCTCTCCAACACCTTATGAACCTTTATACTGATTATTCTTTGGGATTGGATTTTATTCTGGAGGGAGTGTTTTTCCTTCTTAGCCACAGCTACTTCCTAGTCAATGGAAAGTGGTACTTATAGAAAAGAAGAAAGTTTGCACCCACATATGCAAACCTATTTACTGGATAGTAGGAAGAATTTATCTTCTATAGCAGCACCAATCCATTTAGGAACGCCATCATTACTTTCTATCGTTACAGCGATGATCTGATTTTCATCACTCACAAAGATTTATCTTTGAAAGATTTCCCCTCTTACTTGAATCATAACAACTACAATCTCCAGTTCACTGGAGAGGAGAATCCCGTGGAAATCAATTACTTGGATCTGACGTTTACTGACATTTACTGTTTCATCCCACCATAGGGTTGTTGTTAAAGCATACCCACCTCCAGGAATGTATTACTACATGCTTATAGCTGTCACCCCATCCATGTCATAAAGGCTATCCCTAAAGGATGATTTAATAGAATCAGGCGCAATCATTCAAGTCCACATCCTTTCAATAAAGAAGCCAGCCTGATGGAAGTGAGATTCTTGGAGGGGGATATGACAAGTCACTCATCCGAAGGACACATGAAAAGATTAGGGATACCCCTAGGAGTGAGCTATTGGGAAACTCCTCCCCTGATATCAACAAGAATAAGAGCATTCCGATCAGAAAGATAATTCTATGTCTATGCCACATCCCCAAACTTGATGCATCAAAACTATATTAATAGTGTAGGTGCCGGACTTTTAAGGCACAGCATTTTTGCTAAAATATAACATTTACAGTGGGGAGAACAATTATTTGATACACTGCCGATTTTGCAGGTTTTCCTACTTACAAAGCATGTAGAGGTCTGTAATTTTTATAATAGGTACAGTACTCTTCAACTGTGAGAGACGGAATCTAAAACAAAAATCCAGAAAATCACATTGTATGATTTTTAAATAATTAATTTGCATTTTATTGCATGACATAAGTATTTGATCACCTACCAACCAGTAAGAATTCCGGCTCTCACAGACCTATTATTTTTTCTGTTCTCCACTCATTACCTGTATTAACTGCACCTGTTTGAACGTGTTACCTGTATAAAAGACACCTGTCCCCACACTCAATTAAACAGACTCCAACCTCTCCACAATGGCCAAGACCAGAGAGCTGTGTAAGGACATCAGGGATAAAATTGTAGCCCTGCACAAGGCTGGGATGGGCTACAGGAAAATAAGCAAGCAGCTTGGTGAGAAGGCAACAACTGTTGGAGCAATTATTAGAAAATGGAAGAAGTTCAAGATGACGGTCAATCTCCCTCAGGCTGGGGCTCCAAAAGTTGCTTTACTCTCTTTTTATAAAAACACGTTGTTTCAGCCTTTGCCTTTATAATCTCACACAAAGAGGGTTTTCTAAAGACGATTTGTCATTGGGATGATGGCATACTTAAACACTTTACCATTATTTATCATTAGACTTTTGAGCATTGGTACCACATTCGTTTTTCGCCAATCTGCTGGTAACATTTCAGCCAGTAAACTGACCTTAAAAGACAGTCTGGTTGTCAAGAAAATCGTGGCCATTTGCACACACACACCAACTCCCTGTTGCACAAATGTTATTGAGATGGGTAAAAGATGGCTTCAGCTCCTGTTCTCCACCTGTAGAGAACTCCTCAGTTGAGTTTTTTGCCCTTTTCAGGGCTTAATCGTAAAGGCAATCTAATTGGAGAACTTATAGTGGAGCACTAACTATAAGTGGATGATCTGCAATGTTAGGTCATTATATTCTACCATTCCCCATGATTTGGGCATGCGAGCTCTCCAACACCTTATGGACCTTTATACTGATTATGCTTTGGGATTGGATGTTATTCTGGAGGGATATAGCTGGGTTCTAGAGACTTGCAGTTGGCACCATCTTTTCTGTGTTAAAAAGATGGAAAATCTTTTTAAGATAAATCTTTGTGAGTGTTGAAAATCAGATCATCGTTACATTGATGATCTGATTTTCAACACTCACAAAGATTTATCTATTTTCCATCTTTTTACCACAGAAAAGATGGTGCCAGCTGCAAGTCTCTAGAATCCAGCGTGCTCCAGAAACAGCAGTACATTGCTTCAATAAACAGACAGTGACACAGTCTGCAAGGTGAAATTAAAAGGATATGTTTTACCATCAATAGTTAAACAGCTCTTTTAAAGATATGCGAGAAAGGCCTTTCATGAGAATATTATATATAAGGCTTGCTCAATAGGCAATGTCAACCCCAAGAGAAAACCAATTGCATTATTGCAGATTATGTCAACATTCAAAAAAGAATACAGCTTTTCATTGCTGCACAATGTCACAGAATCATAATTTAAAGGGAACTCCACATCACCCCGTCAGTAAACCAACATGGCAATAGATGACAGAACAAAGGAATAATTGTACAGGTTTAGTACGTGTAATTAAAGAAAGGATGCAAAACTAATTGCATCATTTAACCCTGGGGGAATTAGGGCCTTTAAGCAATGAATCCATCTGGTTTCTTGCTGTAGGACAAGCTTATCAAAATCACCCCCTCTAGGGTCCTCCCGTACATGGTCTAATGCCATGAAACTCATGGCCAATGTGTTGTAATTATGTTTCAGACCTATGTGATGTCCAATAGGGGTATTCAGTTTGGGCACATAGTATACATAATCATGGATGGATCATGGAGAACGCACCACAGGTACAGGTCATAAGATAGAGCACCCCTGTCGTGATGCAATTCACGTAGTAAGGTGGTCTAAATTTTTCCCCATTGGGGAGCACACAGCTCACACATTCCCTGATGTAGGGGCACTCAGAGCAACCCCCACATTTGTAGGTGCCCAAAGGGCCATCCTCTACTAGGGAAAAATCTATAGAGTTGCTGTGAACAAGTTTGTCTCTTAGGGACTTGTTGTCCATTGACACTTCCTCCAGCTCTTCAACTGAAAGCCCATACATCGATACGGGCAGAGAGCTGGAGAACATGTCTGCAATTGCAGGGTCAATGCTTAGCAATAATAATAATATTAATAATAATAATAATAATAAATACTAAATAAGTAACAAAAAAAAAAAAGAAATGCACATATTTTTCTTGCAAAAATGTGTGCATTTCTATTTTTTTGTAAACGTGAACTTAGCCTTTAAGCTTCTTGGCTTTTGTACCTAGTGCCTCGCCTTTGCTGAGCCCACCTGGATAACAGATATGCTTCTTATTGCCATCTGCCATGACCCTTACTTGGATATGGGATATGCTACTGATTGTTTACCTCCCTGACCTTTGTCTGGATGATGGATATGAGTTTGACTGCAGCCTACCCTGACACTGCTGTATCGGTAGGCATAATAGCCTTAAGTGAAAGGTGAATGCTATTTTTGAAGAACGGAACATGATCCAGTAAACCATACACCTGTATATCATCAATCTAATATATTTCTAACTAATAGAGGATATGGGATTCAGCGAATTGGTAAGCCACAGTAAACAGAATTGAAAACACACAAAATTCATATATTTGAATCGCCTTTATTAAATAGTATTACTGTTATACATGTATTACCTGTAATATTATTGCAATACTAATCACAGACTTTGAAGGTATACAATAACTTTTTTGTTATCACAGTCAATGGCCCATTGTAATGGTTACTATACTTTATAATCAGTGTTTGACCCCTTGCCAGAAAATAGAAATGCCCTGCATTAAAAAGGATCAAGAGTTTTCCCATGTGTTGTTACGCTTAATGGCTAGGCTTTGCAATTGTTCTGTGAGGTTTCTTTGAAGTCTGGGGAATCAGGTTAAATTATATTATAAGGTTTATTTTATGTATGTATTTTACAACTTTATAGACCAAATTTGAAAGAAAACCATGCAGAGGTAAAGAAAAGCTAACTTTTGTTGAAAAGCAAAGCATTAAAATCATTAGGTTATGCTTATAATTGCTGTAATTAACAAAACATTTTTTCCAGAGATTAAAATACATCCCATCCCATGTGGCCTTATTCATTAAAAAGCCTTTTTTTCCTTTAACACTTATTCTTATGTGTGGTAACATATAACAACTTATCAGAATTTGTTTTGAATGCACTGTCTGTATCTGGGATCACTCATCCCTGCATGTCTGTCACAAAGAGCTGTGTCGATACAGACTCTGCATCCCAATAGAGAAATATATAGATGGCCTATATGAAGCACCAGCAGGGCCAGTGCTACCACTTGGCTAACTAGGCAGCCACCTAGGGCACACTGCCACTTGGGGCGCAGTCATAGCCACTGGTTTTGCTACTCCTGGCCCCAGCATAATACTGGTTTCCTGCAGACCCATAGCAAGTCCTGCCATAGGATGCAAGAATACAAGTTCCAGCATCCAATGTCCATAACAGAACTCTCGGCTACCACTCCTCCAAGCCACTTTCCCATCATCATAGATCTCCAATCACTGGTAAATTATAACAAAATGATCATCCACCCTAGTGTGTCACTTTCTAAGCCACCCTTCTATTGGTTGAACTGGATGGACTTTTTTCAGCCAGACTAACTATGTAACTATGTAACTTTTTCAATTGTCACTGTTCACCTGCTTCATGAACTTTCTGTTGCCTATCACCAGATCCAGAGTGTGTGCAGGAAGGGGATGTGGGGTTAAAGGGGGGCAGCTCATCATAAATAAATAGAAAAAAGTGTATTAAACACTCATGAATCCCTCTAACAAATGCATGAAGACAAATATGTTATGCTAGTGCATGCATTTATAAAACACATGAAAAAATATATTGTATACAAAATTCCACTTCAAAGAAAATGATTCCAATGGTGAAAAAAAAATAATGTGACATCCATGCATGTACAGACAGCTATGTGTCAAAGAACTATCACCCGGCCACTTTAGGTGAAATGCCCGCTCACCTCACTTTATGACTCGTCATAGGTCATATTGCGCCTTTTAGACCCTGTCTTGTAGACTTAGTGTGCCTCCGAATAGATCACCTCCTCTTATGCTCTGCCCTTTGGTTAAGGGAACCTTGGCTGGGAATCAAGTACACAAACTTCCAGGTCTCAGAGACACACCGGAAATGATGCCACTGGCTCCTCCCGACGCGCTGCACACTTAGTCTACAAGACAGGATCTGGTGCAATATGACCTGTAATGGGTCATAAAGTGAGGTGAGCAGGCATTTCGCCTAAAGTGGCCGGGGGGTGGTTCTTTGACTGATTGCTCTCTGTACATGAATGGATGTCACAATATTTTTTTTTCACCATTGGAATCATTTTCTTTATAGAAAATTTATAGGAAAATTTATATATATAATTTTTCATGTGTTTTATATATGCATGCACTAGCATAAAATATTTGTCTTCATGCATTTGTTAGAGGGATTCATAAGTGTTTTATACACTTTTTAAAATATATTTATGATGAACAGCACACTATTGTCTTTTACGTATACATGCATTTTTGAGTGATAGGAGTTTCACTGTTTAATGGTGCAGCAGTTCCCCTTTCTTTTCTTTATAGCACATTTATGCATTCTAACATAGCAGTGCATAAGTAAAGGGGGGGCAGTGTGTGCAGGAAAGGTGTGTAGTGTTAAAGGGAGGCAGTGTGTGCAGGAAGGGGGGTGTAGAGTTAAAGGGGCAGTATGTACAGGGGAAATAAGGGCAGTGTGTGCAGGAAGGGGGGCAGTGTATATAGCAAGGGTGTGTAGGGTTAAAGGGGGGTATTATGTGCAGGAAGGAGGGCAGTGTGTACAGGTTTATTTTTTTATTTTTTGGGGGTGCAAGTAGCTGGTTTTGCCTAGGGTGCAAAATAGTCTAGCACTGGCCCTAAGCACAAGCCACATAAACAAGGCACTCATTCAAGCTGTAAGGGCCACAGTGCTTGTGTGAATGAGGCCTTAATCATCATTATCATCCTCAGCAGCAGATTTGTGCTGTTCAAAGCATGATGCTTTCACACATATTTTTGGTAAGTAACTTGCAAAAGGGATTTCTTGAAAGCTGGTGCCGCATAAAAATATTGAAGTGCATTAGGCTGAAAGAGTGTTAGGGTTCCCTAGTAAAAAATTGATTCAGGGACAGAACTCAGAAAGAAAGCCTATGTTGACATCTTTCTTCACTGGAAATGTGTTATTCTTTTTTCATTGCCAATGGCCAAAAAAATAACCATTTTCAATTTCTTATTTTTTTTACTATTGTATCTAACGTTATAACCACTCACCATGTAGCTATTGTTACTTTGTTTATAGATTTCCAAAACAAATGATAGTTTTTCACATTCCATAGAGCTTCAGTGGAAAAAATAAAATGTTACTATACATTGTACATAGTAAGTACATTGTACATGTAAGTGTGTATATGTCATACCTGATAGCTGAAAACACAGTAGAAGTTGGTGCTAGAACAATAATACCGTGTACACACGAGTGGAATTTCCATCAGGAAAAGTCAGATGGGAGCTTTTCATCGTATATTCCGACCGTGTGTATGCCCTATCGGACTTTTTCCGTTGAAAATTCAGACAGACTTAGATAGAGAACATGTTCTATATTTTTCCGACGGGACTAATTACTATCGAAAAAAACGCTCGTCTGTAGGCTGTTCTGATGAGATTAGCAGAAGGAGCCCAAAGGGTGGCGCACTGGCTATTGCACTTCCTTTTTCTAGTCCCGTCGTACATGTTGTACCGCATTCTTGACGGTCGGACTTTGGTGTGTCCGTGTGTATGCAAGACAGCTTGAGCGGAATTCTGTCGGAAACCTTCAGTGTTTATTCCGACGGTAAAACCGCTCGTGTGTACGCGGCATAAGAGTTACAATCTTCTGGGTCCTGCTGGGGTTCTGGGGGAGTGGATTCCCCTCTGAATTCTGACCACAGTCGGTTGTTCGTTCTGCACTTTCACCACTCATGGAATGCCTGTAATTTTTTTCCACTGATTATAGAAAGAGAAAATAACAACAATGAGGCCCACACTGGGGCTAGAACATCTGGTATTGATAACAATAAGGGCAAGAAAGTACATAAACCGGCATATATGGGGTTGTCCTAAGTCCCTTATGAAAGAAATACAGGTAGTCTCATAAAAGCCATTAAATTCAAAAATTTTCTCAGGCTTCAAAATAAGGTGTGAGGTAGGGAAAAAGAGAAAGAAATGAGAGAGAAGATGGGAGGGCAGAAGGACTTAGTGGAAAGGAGAAAAGGAAGGAAAGTAGAAAGGAGAAAAATGGATGCAGAGATGAGTAACAAAGAGAAAAATAGCAGTAGGAAAATAAAAATAAGACAGCAGGGTCTCATTTCTAAGACACTAACAAGCCAGAAAAATATAAATACCCCCCAAATGACCCCTTTTTAGAAAGTAGACATTCCAAGGTATTTAATAAGAGGCATGGTAAGTTTTGAGAAGTTGTAATTCTTTCCCACAAAGATTTTTTTGTCATATTTGTCATATTACCAGGTTATTTCTCTCACATGGCATATGCATACTTGTAACTAAACCCCAAAACACTTTCTGCTACTCCTCCTGAGTATGACAATACCACTTGTGTGAGACATTTTCACCTCCCGGCCACATAGAGAGGCCCAACATGCAGGAAGCATAAATTACACATATCATTTCTTGATTACCTATTACACTTTTGAAGGCCCTGGAGCACCAAGACAATGATCCCATTTTGAAAAGTAAACACCCCAATGTATATTATATGAGGCATAATGAGTCTTTTGAATATGTCATTTTTTTCCCACAAGTTTTTGGAAAATGTAGAAACAAAATGAAAACACTTTTTTTTTTTTTTTTTACACAAAGTTGTCCATTTATAAGATATTTATAACACATAGCATGTACATAGCAAAAATTATACCCCAAAATACATTCTGCTACTCCTCCTGAGAATGGTAATACCACATGTGTTAGACTTTTACACAGCCTGGCCACATACAGAGACCAGACATGCAAGGAGTCAGGTGTTCTAGGGACATAAATTACACATCTCATTACCTGACTACCTATTACATTTTTGAAGGCCCCTTCGTATTTATAACACATAACATGTACATAGCATTCTGCTGAGGAAAGGGTAAAACAAAAGATTACCTATGGTTTTAGAAGTTTAGTTTCCACATAGGAGAGCACTGATCCAGGCAGCAGCAGCAGCGACAGCTAATGGAATTGTCCAGGCAGCAGGCCGGAATATTGTCGACAGTCACTACAGGCAGTAGGCAGGGATACTGTCCATATACAGTCCAGGATCAGTGCAGGCGGAGATATTGTCAGCACAGCCAAAATATTGGTCCTGATAGTAGGCAGGAACATGGTCCATAATACAGGTAGCAGGCAGAGGTGGGGTCAGTTCATGCCGCAGGCAGAGGCATGATGGCAGTAAGTTGGCAGCAGGTATATTGGGCTTAGGGCCTCGGTCAGGAAAGAATGGGGACAGGGGTAGAGGCTCTTACCCGCGATTCTCTTTGAAGCCTCTGGTCTCCAGACCCTAATCGGGAATGAGAAAAATAAAAAACTAGTTTTCTCCGTCTGGAAAAACAATTCTGAAGCCCCTCACATATGTGAGACCCCTGTGTTATCATGAAAAACTAGTAGCAGGTTAAAAGATCAGTTCAAACGGCAGGCAAAGAACATGCTCAATAAACAGGGGTCCTGGGTCAGCTCCAGAGCAGGCAGAGATATGTACAGTTTAGCCAGCAGGCAGTGGCATGGTTGAAAAACAAGTCAGGGTCAGTTCAGGAGCAGGTAGTGGCATAAGGGGTGTGAAGCAAATGGCAGGAATTCAAAATGATGTTTACCATATTTCACTAATAATGTAGATAAGTATGGTAAAGGCGGAAACAGTCACCTTTGCAGAGGCCTGGTTGGAAAGGACACTGGGGATTAACTCCATCTGGAGAACGCCCAACATTCTTTTTTACATCTTTGGCCTCTTTCTCTGGGAGGGACGATTTCGAGAAAATGGCGTTCATGGAGTTCGCTCATTGCATCTGAGCGAATTCTTTCTGGTGGGCCTTCAGGGTACAAAAGTATTTAGGAGCAGTTGAGAATCCCCTTTTGTTTTTCTTCTTTTTTTCTTTGATTACAAAAGGGCAGTGACAATTTCCTCTTCATTGTGAAGAAAGGATACGGGGGTCTCGGTGGATTTACAGTAAATCACATACTGTATGTATTATAAATGGCCAAAGTTAAAATTGAGACTTTTTCGTATCATTGGTGGGCTCTTCTTAAAGCATAGTAGGGCTGGATCATTTGATCATTGAACTCAACTTCACCTATAAAAAAAAATTGTAATCATGGACACATGCTGGTTTCTGGATTGGGCCATTCCTTTCGGGGATTGGCACGTAGGCGTCATTGTGAATTGATGAAAGCATGTATATGTCTCGTTTGTCCCTCCACTTAATAGCCAATATTTGCTCATTCCGCAAAGTCGCCGACTCCCCTCGTTGTTTGTTATGTGCAGGTGACACCTATCAAAAAACTGAGACAGATGTGGCTGCACTGATGTGTGCTGATTAAGCTGGTATAATGAGGCTGCACTGCTGGGTGCTGAAGAGGCTGCACTGTTGGGTTCTGATGAGGTCGCACTGATGGGTGCTGATAAGTGTGCACTAATAAGGTTGCACTGATGTGCACTAAATGCACTGCCCTAAAGGCTGCACTGATTAGCTGGCACTGATGATGATGAGGATCCATTGATAGTGTGGCACTAATAAGCACTCACTGATTGGCACTGATGTGCATTGTAGGGTACTGAAGGGCACTCATAAGCACTCACAGATGGCACTGATGTGCACTGTAGGGCACAGATGATCACTTTAGTGGCACTGATGAGCACTTTAGTGGCACTGATGAGCACTCACTGATGGCACTGTAGGGCACTGATGTGCACTGTAGGGCACTGCATGTCACTGATAAGTACTCACTGATGGCACTGATGTGCACTGTAGGGCACTGATGTGTACTGATAAGCACTCACTGATGGGCAATGTATTGCACTGATGTGCACTGTAGGGCACTGATGAGCACTGTAGTGGCACTGATGAGCGCTGTAGTGGCACCATAGGGTACTGATGAGCACTGTAGTGGCACCGCAAGGCACTGATGAGCACTGTGGTGGCACTGATGAGCACTGTAGTGGCATTGTAGGGCACTGCTGAGCCCTATAGTGGCACCGTGGGGCACTGATGAGCAATGTAGGGCACTGATAAGCACTGTAGTGGCACTGATGAGCACTATGGGGCACACAAAATAAATGAAACTCACGCTGCTGCAATGTGTCTCTCTGCTCTCCTCACCGCTGTATTGGTGTATCGGGCATGAGCGGTTTGTTTACATAGTGATCGCTCCATCATTGGCTGAAGCAATCATGTGGTAAAGGGCTGCTGTGTTCAGCCCTTTACCCTGATCCATGATGCGCTGGGTCCTGCGGACCCAGCAGTCACAGACACTTCCAAATGCGCCCCCCCCAGGGGCGAGTTCTGAGATGGCCTCCCAGACTAGCTGGTCACGCTGTAGCAGTCATTCGGCTATAGTGCAGTCAGCAAGTGGTCCACTTTGTGTATACACTATAAGAATGACAGTCCCAATCAGGTAATATGACACCACTGCATTATGGAAAATATCTTGTTTGATTAAATCCTGTAGTTACCACCTGAACGATCATCACCAGAAGGAATGGACCTTTACCAGAAAGAGCAGACCCTATTACAGAGTCAAATCAACCTGTAAGTGTTCTTATCTTATCATATCTTGTTATGGAGCACTACGACCCATGCTGCTCGGCTGGACTCCTGTGATCTCTCCACCTTTCCAGTGTGTATTACAAATGCACAACGACCATATATTTCACGAAAATCCACCATGAAATCAAAATGGGAAAGCCCATATAGCGTGAATCCGTATAAAACTTTTATTAAAAATATAGCACATAAAACTACTCACATGTTAACCATAGAAAAACGGTGTGTATATACAACCCCGAGCAATATTGCAAGCCTTCCAAACATGCAATGGTTGCTGGATTTTTTTGTTAAATGTACATTTTTCAGATATTTGCTTCAGGTGACCAATTGAGGCACACAAATCATATTTTTCCCTGAACAGTGCTGTTGAATTAGTAGAGGCTGTCATTACTGCACTTCTTTTGTAACTGTTTTATTTTAGGCTGTCATTCTGATGTTTTGGTAGCAATGTTTTTTTTGACCTGTCACAAATATATAACTGACTTAGAGAGCAAAAGCAACACTCATACTCTCATAACAGAGTAAATTTGGTAATTTGGTAAGGATATCATGAACAGTTATTTTTCTTTCCAAACAACTCCATACAAGTTAAATCTCACACATGTATCAACCCTTATAACTTGGAGCAGTTCAACGTTGCCTGATACAAAAAAATGACAGATTATCCGGATGCCTTACTTTTTTTGGAAATGTATTAATAATACGAAGGGCAGTGAGATGTTTTCTGGAAGCTATGTATTACATCCAGCTGGACCTTCACACCAGTTAAGATGTTTATGCATTGATTAAATAAGCGCAGAGACCCAGTAATGATGTCACTGGATCTAGAATAAGGCAGTTTAATAATCCCCACTCTGGAATGTCAAAAGCAATTTTCAAGTGTTTCTAAAGCCATTTTTTCCCATTTTAGAGACTTAACAGGAAGTGGGAGCATATTTGTGCAGTTCAAAGAAAAGGAAACTGTGCTAGGACCCCAAAAGTGTAATATTACAAAGCAGCTGGCACAATACCCTAACACATGGTATATATAAATCAGAAAAAAATAGGGCAGGGCATATAAAAATTACATAAACATATCATGCAAACATTCAACATATAGGATCAAATTTAATCACAAATAAGTGTATACATATAAACCGCAAAAAAAGTCCCATTGAGAAACCAAAAAAGTGCTTGACTGTATAGAGAAATAGAAGATTGTGGATCCCAATGAACCTCCATGTTTTTCCAGCACTTGAGCCACTACGCAGACCACCACCGTGACAAGTGGGGGCTTACCAGATTACGATGACGCTTGCAAAGGAAACGTCAAAAAAAGCTTATATCCTGAAGGGTTACATCGCTACCCCTTTGTTTCAATGCGTTAACCTGAAATTAAATCTCTCATCAATTATTAAGTCCCCTAAAAAAAAAAAAAACCCTGTGAAATATTAAACCTCCACTAGTAGCTTATGTGTATATACAATATTCATCTGAAGATTAGTTTGCTGCTGTTACTAAGGTATAAACCTCAAACTACTGAAAACACTACTCACAGTGCTACTCCTAAGTTATTATGTGCCAGGGCTGGGCTCAGCCCTTTCTTCTCAAAGCTGGCCGCTTAGCTGTGGGCTAATTGCCAGCTCCTATCTCTCCACGATGACTCACCTTTTGATGATATCCTGCTCGTCAGTCCTGACTACATAAGCTGTGCAGTCCAGATGATCTCTGCCTTCGCCTTGGTCACATCTCTAGAGATGCACTCCTGTGTTCCTTTTAAAGACTTGCTTGGCTGACATTCCTTCTGGCTCTAGATCCTGCTTGCTGTTCTACTACGCTCATCTCTGGCTCCCTGACATTTTGATTTGTCTATCTATATAGATGTAGCAACATATATAGTCCACAGTATTGTCAGGCAGTTCTCATAGTCCTTCCTTCCGAAGACACCCTGTAGGCGAAAGGCGCAAGACGGGTTCTATACCGTCACTACATCTATATGATATATGAAAAAAAAAACACACAGAACACAGACCCCTCTAAAGTTCTCCGACAATACATAATGTATTGTATTTTAATGTATTTTGGGGAACATGTAGGGTCTGTGTGCCATTTTTTCTTCTAAAAAAAGCTACAAAGGGGTGATGTCATTTGCCGACTTTTTAAAACTTGTTTTTTCTTTGTAAATGTTAGTGCTAAAAAGTTACTGCTCCCAACTGTGTGGGATTTTTTCTATTTTTTACAATTTTTTAAACACACACAAATATAAGAAGGCATGGAGAGGAAGCCATATGGTCAGAACCATTAGCCAGAAGGAATCCAAGTGGATTCATATCATGCGGTCCCTTGTACCTGGAAGCCTCAACGTGGAGTTTGACCTGAATTGTTTTTTGAGCAATTTTTAATCACGAGCTAAATATTAGCTCCATGTAGGTTTACTGCATTTATATACTGGATATTGCCCTCTATTTATTCTATTATCTGAGATTAATTTCCTATACTCATCAGTATATAACCAAAAGACATACTATATAGGACATTTATTAATACATTTTCTTTTGAAACAAGAATTTTAGAGGCCTCTATTTTTATCTGGTCTCCGTTTGATAATTACCCTGTTTAAATAATTTTTGGTTGTCAATTTTTATTATTGTTTTTATAATATTTTATTTTGATATTTCCATTGTCAAAATATTTTAAGAAATATTTAATATTTGTATGTATAGGCACATCTCTAGGGCACTCTCAGATTTCCTCCATCTGTATGACTGAATTAGCCCACGTTAAAACATATGCAAGACCTATAATTATATATCAAGATGCCATCCAGAGCAATATGTTACGGTGGAATTTTCCCCTTTTTTTTTCATTTTTTTCATATTTTGCATATTTGACCCTTAATAGGTAGCAGGATTCAATTCCGCTCTTATTCTATTTTATTATATTTTTACACAACTCAATTTCCCTACCAATCCGTAAGACTACCTCCATATCCTGCTACTATTTCTATTTTTATTTTTGTCTTTATTCATCATTTACAGATATTTTTATTATTTATCTACATGCGGCTTAGGTGAAATATATTTAAGTACATCCATGTACATCTAGACGTCCCCTACCAAAAAGATGGCCGCATTCATTAATATATACATATAGAGACAAATTAGATCTATGCTACAGCAAAATGGCCAACACACACAAATTATTGGCCTATGGGAAAATGGCCGCCATGTAAATATAATTTGACCACAGTTAACATGGTCGCCACAATACTTCCGGTTTTTCGCTATATATCACAGAATAGTACAACCAGTCCGGTTCCCCAGATGAAGACACGTGACGGTGTCGTAACGCGTAGGGTGTGGCCGGAGCGAGACGTACACAGGAGGAGAAGTGAGAGGGCACTGAGAGCGCAACAGTATCACTGTCTTTTCTATTTGCTTTAACCTTTTGTCACAATGTAAGAGTCCACCCTTATATTTAATAAACATCCCTATACTTTTAACATACTACACTAGTGGAGCCCACTTTCTTCTCTCCTTTCCTTCCCCTTACCACTGTACTGGTAATACCAGAGCTTTTTAGGAATCCCGGCAGAGAATCCTTAAGGAGAAATCCACAATCCACCTACTGACTGCATACAACAGTGGCAACACCTACAGACCCGAACTCACAGATGCTATGATTAATCTGCTTTGAGGTGAGAATTCTGGGAGACCACATCTAATTTATTGTATGAAGTTATATATGGGAAACACCACTATATTTTATTATTAAAGAAGCCACCTACTGGAAATACATTTATCCCATGTCCGTGACTTTTGAATACAGTCCAACATCCCATGAGGACCTAATCTTTCTATTTATCTTATTTTTGGACTATTCACCATTATTACACAATTGATTATTATTGATATATTATTCATCAGCATTTTTGCTATTATTCACCAGTCATTGGAATTTATTTTATGTACCAGTTATTAATTTATGAATATATTTTTTTTGTTTACCCTGGATGCACTCTATGCACTTTACTAGTGCTGTTTTTTCATTTTCACATTATCTTGCCTAGAGGAGATTTTTTTTTTTTTTTTGTGATACACCTTGGGCATCCCAATAGTATCCGTTCCAGATTGTGATACACCTTGGGCATCCCAATAGTATCTGTTCCAGAATGGTTTAGCTCATTCCTACAACCAGAACCATGGATCCCCACTCAGCAAGACATGACCCCGCGATCCCGGCGCCATAGGCAGAGACATCGCAGGTCCTCGTCCAATTCATGCCAGAGAGGCCCAGATGCTATGATCACCGACTGGGGTCCCAGATCCTTGCCATCATCTACTTGTCAGGAGACAGATTGCTAAATCCAGTTCAGAATACTTCAACAGTATCGCCTTTTGCTCACCTGTTGACAGCTTTGTCATTTCCACCTGTTGCCACATTAGACCCAGGGCTATTGTGCGGCTCTGGATCTGGAGCACCGAGAACCCCCTATTGTGCTGCTCTCCCTGGGTGATGGGATGCGAAATTACAAATGCTGTTGCTCATGTGCCTGACTGCATAGTTATATAATTTGAGAATGAAGACGCGTATAATATGTGCCTGATACGGGCACTCTCTCCTTTTACAGGTCCAGCATCTTTAGGCTTCTGTGAGAGAATTGCATCTTTGTCACCTGATGGCCTTTCATTTCCTGATAGTGTGCGACTGCTACACCATTCTAACCCCTGAGGCTTTAAGGATTGCCTTGAACCTAATGGTGCCTTTTATGACTATTAGGGCTATGTTTTTTGTTTTTTTGTTTTTTCCTCTTTGTTTTTCTAGGCTGCCCTTCTGAGGCACCAAGTCCATGAACAATCCCCATCCCCACGAACTAAGGATGTCTGGGGACCCTGATCGTTGATCATTTTTCCTGTATGCTTTTCCTATAGCATACGGTCGATAAGTAATCTCAACATGATGACAATGTTTATGCTGAAATTCTATAAGACTAGAAATTACATTATAATGAGTATTATGCTTGGGTATAAGCCTGATGGCCCTTATAGTTGAGTCAGAGACTCTGCAGGAAATTTGCAGCCAAATGACTCCTGAATGGGTCAGCAGGCTTCCTTTTTGCAGACTTGCAGTGCCTCCTAGGGGCCCTAGGTCGAATACCAGGGTTTCTTTTATGGATGGAGGTCAGCCCTCCTCTCATGATAGGTGACCCGAGGCTTTGGCATCACTAGCTTTAGAGCACCACTCTCCAAGTTGGAGAGTTGGGGCTGTTAGTGAGTGAGCCCTGTTGCTTGACCTAGAGGCTGTTACATGGGACCCACGGGCCCATCCCTCTTTTTCTGCTTCTACTTGATTGCAGCATCCAAAGAGGGAAACTGAGTTTATAGCTTTGCAGATGCATATGATTAACCTTTATGGTGCTGCAGTTTGCACTATTGTTTGATATATCTGAATGTACTCTTCTGGGTTGCTGGGGACGTGCTCCTATGAAACCACAGGCCCGTTGGATTTTAGACCCTGATTACCTGACATGCTCCAAGCAGCAGGCTCCCAGGCAACCCAGGTAGTTTGGTCTGTTTTTCAGGAAGCTCCCTTTTGTTGCATTCAGCACAAGGGGGGAATCGTGATTGGAGCCTCCTCTTCCGAGAGGTGGCTCCTCTCTGCTTTTTCCCGTTTCAGAATGCTGAAGCCTTTCCTCAAATTATTGCTTTAATGTTTGCATGCCTTAGTTGGTCTATGATATTTGGTGTCCTACTGTTAGACCTCTCTCCCACCTCAGAGTGGCAAGCTCCCCTTTGAACTTATCCGGAACCCCTGCCCCTTTCCCTTCGGGGCCCTCTTCCTTTCCAATTAGGTCGGTCAGCAGGTCTGCGATAGTCGATTTGTGTGAACCTTCCACAGCTAGTTTTCCTCTCTCCTCATAGTAGAGGCCCAGGTTAAATCCTCGGTCCCAAACTTAAAGTTTCCTCCCCCTTTTTTTTTACTCTTCCCTCCTCACCTTTCCCTCCCCCCAACTGCCCCTTCTCCAACTGCCCTCTCCAGTCATAGAATAGTCTGGTTGTCCATATACAGACCCAGATTCCAGATTCTATAGAGTTGACCATGGCACACAACTCATCACTCTCAGCTCCTCTTTCTCTTAAAGTTTATTCGCTTAATGCGAAAGGACTAAATGTCCCAGAAAAACGCAGCAGTATCCTTGCAGAAGCACATTGACAAAGGTCATAGGTCCTTTTCTTCCAAGAAACACACTTTAAATGTGGATCAGTCCCTTGTTTTCATGATGGACAGTTTCCCACAGCATTCCATGCAACATGTCCTGATTCCAAATCCAAAGCTGTCTCAATCCTGCTTTCCAAAACCTTCCATCTCGACATCACTGATCACATACTTGACCCAGCAGGGAGATTTCTGTTTTTAAAGGGCACGTGGAACAACAAGCCAATTCTATTAGCTAACATGTACTGTCCCAATTTGAAACAAGTTGCCTTTTTTACGAGACTCACACTGTTCCAGTCGGGGCTCCTAATATTGGGAGGAGATTTTAATGTCCCTTTGGACCCTTTATTAGACACCTCTACAGAGACCTCCTCCCTTCCCTTTTCTGCCCTAAGACAAATCAAACTCCAGCTAGCCTCCCTTACCTTACATGACATTTGGAGAACCCTCTATCCCCGAGACAGGGATTACACATTTTTTTCCCTACCGCATAATCGGTATGCGAGGATAGATTACCTCTTTATTTCACAATCGGACCTGTCCTATCTCCATGGTGCTTCTATCGAGAACATGGTTCTATCTAGGGCTGTTGAGATTAATCGTTGAATCAATGCATCGGGATTAAGCCGTCCACGATGCGGCATCAATTCTATAGCTTTAAACAATCGATTATTGAGGATGATGTCATCTTCGCGCCGTGCCGCCACACCATGTCCTGCCTCCGAGTGAAGCCAAAAGCAGCCGAAGCTTTTGCGCCGTTTTCTCCCACCTCCCGCTGGTGTCATCCCCCTGTGTCGCGGCTTAGAGAGAGGAGACAGACAGCAGAGCAACACGTGTCTGACCTCCTCCGTGTCCCAGACTCCCAGTCACCCCTAGAGCTTTCCTCCCAGTGGGCTCCTGCTATCACTGTGAGCAGTGAGTGAACACAGCACAGCTGAGCACAGGCTGTCACAGGGGGAGAGGGAGACCGTCCAGCGTCCGTTAGTGCCGTCACCTGACTCAGGGCACGGAGAAACTCGAGCTAGGCCGTGCTGGTTTTTCCTCACCAGGCTCAGGCTGAGTGTCCTGTCCAGTGTCCTCACTCCGAGTCCTCACAGGCAGCAGCAGGAAAGGAGACCCGCTCCAGACCAGCAGCAGCAGTGAGTGCCAATCGTCTCGTCAGTGCCAGCCACACTGCCACTGCTCAGCTCGGTACCACTACCATACCATCATCATATTTAATTAGGTAGGTAACTGACTGACTGTGTGTGTGTCACATCATCATGTCAGTGTCACACAGACACACACACACAGTATGAACGAAGAAGTGACACTCACTACTTGTCATTCTGTCCTGTCCTCAGACTCCAATCCTCATCATCACAGGTAAGTAACTCACTTCAAACAAGAAAAATTACTGCGCTATCCCAAAATCCCTATCTATGAAGATATATAATTTATATTTGTGAAAAAAAAGGGTGGTTTGTGCTGCTGCAACCATAAATGTGAGACACATCCACTTATTAAACACTATGTACAAAAAAAGGCTGCGCTGCCACTTGAAAGTGAATACAAAAATAAATCACCTTGATATCTATAGATTGTGCACCCATATACCATAAATAAACAGTGAAAGAATATTAAGAATTAAAATTATATAATCATCATAAATTAAATAAAATTAAATTAAAAAACTGAACATGAGCAGTCCAATTTGAAGCTTGATGGAGCAAGAAAAGTTCGTAGAATAAAACATTCATTGATGGAAAAGTCTATCAGAGGTGGAATATAACAGTCATCCAAGCGGTGTGAGACATGCAATTATTTTCACCCTGAGGAGCGTGATGACAGTAAAGTTCCTCCACCTTAGAACAAACTGCCCCTTACCAGATTGAATGATCTCTTGTTAGGATCGTATGAGCGTATGGCTGTCTCCCCCAGCCCAGGGTCTCTGCTGGGAGCGGATCCCAAAGTTATCACCTCTCAAGGGGTCCTCTAGACGGTGAAAAAACGCTCGTTCCCCCTCGTACTAGTGCTCTCCTTCTGCGTTACCCACTCAGCTATGTAGCCCCACTCACTGTCACTGTGTCACACACAGTAGTAGTAGTAGTAGTACTAGACTAATAGTAAAGAGGACGGTGTTACACTGTCTTAAACTAAGATAATATATTATAAATAAAATATCATATAATTAATCTGTATCTCTGATGCATTATGGATGGAGTGGACTGTGTCTGTCATTGTAAAATGCAAATGCCAAATTTATTATTGTAAATAATAAATATCAATAATGATGGTGCTTGCCTAGCCATTCTGTATTCCTAAACATTAACCCATTCGCGCCGAGCGGAGGCATTTGCGGCCTCGGCTTAGGGGGGTTATACCGGGATGATGCCCGCAGCTGCACTGCTGCAGGCATCATCCCGGTACCGTCTTTTACAGCGGGCGCCGGGCCGTCGGCTTTCCCATGGATATTGGATAACAACCAAAGGGGCTAAAAGCCATTTGGTTGTTATCCCAGAGGAGCGGGAGTGGACTGGACATCCCCTGCCTTCCGCCACTCTAGCCTCTTAAATTAAATGCATAAGAAAAATAAATAAATAATAATTATAAAAGCGCCCCGCAGCAAAGAAGTCGGCTCGGCAAGTCGCACCCAGCCCGCATAGTTAGTTACAGTGTTCAAATCTCATGTGAGGTATCGCTGAGATCGTCAGAGCGAGAGCAATAATTATAATTCTAGCACTAGACCTCCTCTGTAACTCTAACCTGTGGTAACCGTTATTTTTTTAAAAGTGTTGCCTTTGGAGATTTTTAGGTACCTTAATTTTGTCACCATTCTACGTGTGCGCAATTTTAAAGCGTGACATGTTTGGTATTTATTTACTCGGCGTAACACATCATATTTCATATTATACCAAAAAATTTAGGCTAACTTTGCTATTTTCTTTTTTTTTTTAATTCATGAAAGTATTTTTTTTTTCCCCAAAAAGTTGCATTTAAAAGACCACTGCACAATAAATTAAATACAGTGAGACATAAAATATTGCAACAATTGCCATTTTATTCTCTAGATTCTCTGCTAAAATATATATATAATGTTTGGGGGTTTTCTAAGTAATGTTCTATCAAAAAATATGGATTTTAACTTGTAAAAAACACCAAATGTCGATAGGCTTAGTCATGAAAGGGTTAAAGTGAGTTTAAGTGCCCATGCCATTGCCATTTATTTAATTATGGTTTAGGTCAGTCTATCTCTAATCTATTAAATGTCCAATGTTTGTCTTATGCCGCGTACACACGGTCGGACTTTTCGTCTACAAAAGTCCAACGGACGCTGACGGACTAAAGCTGGCTGGTAATCCGATCGTGTGTGGGCTTCTCCGGACTTTCAACGTACTTTTTTAGCCTCAAATCCGACGGACTTTAGATTTGAAGCATGCTTCAAATCTTTACGTCGTAACTACGACGGACCCCAAAGTCCGCTCGTCTGTATGCTAGTCCGACGGACAAAAAAACGACGCATGCTCATAAGCAAAAACTAAACGGAAGCACTCGGTCTAGTAAAACTAGTGTTCGTATTGTAGGTAGCACATTCATCACGCTGCAAAATCTGTGATCGTTGAATGCAGCGCATTTTATTTCTTCTTTACGAGTGCTCTAAAGAACGAAGGTGTTTTGCTGTTCATAATCAGAGTTCTCCCAAACTGATTTCTGGATTCTTTTTCTCTTTGATCTCATGAATGATATAGTATGCATTTTAAAAACAATGTTTCCATACTAATAATACTTTTTCCCCTTTTTTTTTTTTTTTTTTTTTAGGTTTGTAAAGTTACCACAAAGAACCCATTATTCTTTTTTTTTTTTATAGTGATTATTTTTTAGTTTTTAGATAAAGTTAACCCAAAGCACCGTTTTTGGTTATGTAAATTTTTTTATTTTCAAGACTTACCACTTGAACATTATTAACATTAGTAATGTATTTTTGGTGTGTTTTTTCCAAACTCAATGAGATTGTTGTCCCTTGTTAATTTAACATTGTGTGTAAAATCAATGATTTCAAAGAAAACACATAAAGTCTTTTGCTAAACTCAAAAAAGATCCATTTATTCATGGTCAAAATAAAATAAAGAGGAAGTCAACGCTGGAAAAAGTCGGTGTACCAGAAAATTGGGATCTTGCGGAGTCCATATAAGAGGGAGCACAATCTGGTCCAAGAATCCCAGAGATCAACAGCACCAGCAGATGATCTAGATGTCCCCAGACTGTGGTCCTACAACAGCCTGCGTCTTCTGTCAGACCAGACTGAACCCAGGTCATCACTTTCTTCTCTTCCCTGCAGCCTTTCCTCCACGCTGCCCTGCAGCCTTCCCTGTAGCCTTCTTTTGAGGCTGTGGCTCTGGTGTTTCAGTTGTGGCAGGAGGAGGAGGAGGAGGAGGAGGAGGAGGAGGAGGGGGGGCTGCCTCATGTAGTTGGGTGTTTTGTGTTAGCGTGCCCTGCAGCCCCTTATGGATTGTTTCCCCAAATAGGCGCTCACAAATGAGGCGCTGCTCCCAATCCATCTGAAGAAGCCTGCTGGCTAAGTAGCAGCCATAGGATTCTTCCGCTTCGGGGGGGCTCCTTAAAAAACGGGTGGCCTCTTGCATGAGGCGCAGGGATGCGTCCTGTGTGACCATCCCCTTCCTGGCCCTTTTTTTGGGAAGGTGGAGGGGAGGCACTTGGGATTCGGTCAGGCTCCTACGGGGCCCAGCCACCTCACTTGGCCCAGCCACCTCACTGGGAGCAGCCACCTCACTGGGAGCAGCCACCTCACTGGGAGCAGCCACCTCCTGCCTGACACTGGGCCCAGCCTCCTCCAGGATGATGGTGAATCCGGCCTCCTCCAGGCTGTCCATGGGCCCGGTCTCCTCCTGCCTGCCACTTTCCCCACATTCCTCCTGGATGGACTCATCCTGTGTATAAAAAAAGGACAATAGTTTGAGTATATTTTTTTGGGTTCATCAATGACACACAGTTTGCTTCTCATGAATAGCAAATTCAATGTGAATACATCTCTTTAATAAAAGAGTCTAATCAGACACCCTAATTATTTCAGGCAGGTGCCAAACATATTTAGCCACTACTGTCAATTGATATGTATACACAATTTTGAGTGACAAATTATTTTAGACAATTATAACATCCAGTTAACATCATTAATATTAGTACAGTAAATATTTGTTAAAATAATTTACCTGACTCCAGATGGTCATATCTGGTTCATCCAGGATGGAAGACCCAGCTTGCTCCTCATCAGCCTCTGCTGGGGTGGAGGGAAGGGTGGAGGGAAGGGTGGAGGGAAGGGTTGAAAGTGATGGCCTGGCTTCATTCTGGTCATCCAGAAAACGGAGTTGATTGTAGTACCACAGCCTGGGTACATAAACATCATCTGCTGATGCTCCTGATCTCCTTGATTCCTGGATCTTCTTATGCTCCCTCTTATACATGTTCCTCAAGACCCCAATTTTCTTGAGCAATGTCTCCATTGTTGCTTCCGGGATGGTCGCCTGGACAAAGGCCAGAAGTCTCTCCAGCGTTGACTTCCTCACATGCTTTGCATAATACTGAGGGTGTTTCACCTCCCACAAATTCCTCATCTCTCGATATTTCGAAATAAAAGCTGTAAGGAACTCTGGATCCTTAAATAGGGGATTCATTATATCTGGAAAAGATGAAGTCACAAGACAAAAAACACTTTTATTATAGGTTTCTGCTAACCCCTCATCATCTTCTCCCTATGTAGGCCTCATCAATAAAATTACCTTCGTTTTGTAACGTCCTGGTCCACTATCACCTACCACAGAACGTACGTACGACACGTGCGCAAGGCCCCTCTTTATACACTACGCATGTGTGAAACTCCGCCTGCGTCGCCCGCCCCTGACGTTCGAAATTAACTCATGTTCTCCGCCCCCTAATTCGACGCACAGAACGTACGTACGACACGTGCGCAAGGCTCTTTATACACTAGGCATGTGTGAAACTCCGCCTGCGTCGCCCGCCCCTGACGTTCGAAATTAACTCATGTTCTCCGCCCCCTAATTCGACGCACAGAACGTACGTACGACACGTGCGCAAGGCCCCTCTTTATACACTACGCATGTGTGAAACTCCGCCTGCGTCGCCCGCCCCTGACGTTCGATTTTAACTCATGTTCTCCGCCCATTTTTTGTTACGGCGCGTAGTGGAGTTAAAGAATGGCGGAGACACCTGAAATGTTGACGACCTCAGGTAGTGGAGACAGCCCGGAGGCTGGAACGTCAACTAAATCTATGAGGCCTAGATTTAAGGCCTCTAATATGAGTTTTAAAGAGATGGTGGAGATGGTGGCCATTCTTCACAAAGACGACTATGATGGGAATTATGGGCCGTACGCACGGCCAAATTTGCGCAAGGCCAAAATAATGGCGAAGGTCGTGGAGACTTTGCAGGCATCTTTTGGGGTCCAGCGCTCCAAAGATCAATTGAGAAAAAGATGGTCTGACCTGAAACTCAGGGAGCCGGATCAATACCGACGTATCCGGAAAGTTCTTAAAAAAAGTAAGTACTTGTCGTGTTTTTCTCTTGTGTTTATTACCTTGTATACTGCTCCATGTGCTTTTCCTTCCTATACGATTTTTTGTTCATCGTTTTAAACGATCTTTTAATAAACCTCGTTACATATCTATAGATAGATCTATAGATATAGATATCTATATCTATATCTATATCTATATCTATAGATATATCTATAGATATAGATATAGATATAGATATAGATATAGATATAGAGAGAGAGAGAGAGAAATATATAGAGAGAGAGAAATATAGAGATAGGTAGATAGATAGATATAGAAATGTAAAACATTCTTTTGGAATATTTTAAGTTATCTTAATTTTTTTTCTTTACATTTAGTTAGATATTTAGAGATTTTGTTCCAGATATAGAGAGAGATCAAAAGATTATTAACTATATTTTGAGATATTGATATCTATCTATCCAATATGTCTTTATAATTTTAAATATTGAGGTAAAATAGGAACTCTACACAAACCACTTCACTACAAATGTTGCAAAATTACTATGTACTAAAATATCTGTGTGCTAAGTAGATTAATAATTTTTTGTTTCACATAGGGGAAAAATCACTCAGCCAACAAGAAGACAGTCCACCCCAAGCAAAACATGATTGGGAAATCAGCCCAAGTCCCACTGAGGATGTGGAGGAAGGAGAGGTGGGCGACATGGGCACCCCACCAGGTGAGTGTCTGACACACCACCTTACGTTAATCTATGCATGGCTGCCTTTTGTTTAATGTAATTTGTCTACTCTATTTTAGGGGATCTGGTTGTGCTTCATTCAAGCAACAGTGCCACCCCCGAGGATGTGGAGGAATTAGGCTACATGGGCACCCCACCAGGTCAGTGTCTGAGACAACAGCTTTATTTATGGTAAGGTAAACTATGTATGTGTGCATATTTCTAAAGACATTTTTTGGTTTCATTCCACTTTAGGTACAACAAGAAGTGACTATTTCACCTCTGAAAGTGCCCAACGGCTAATTGGTCAAATAATGGCCTGGAATAAAGACATCGATGAAATGCGTAATCGGCTGGATCGTATGCAGCAGGAAATGAAGGACATGATTGATGTTTTGGGTCGAATCTAAATGCCCTTTTTTAAACCCCAAAACATCAATCATGTCCTTCATTTCCTGTTTTGCTGACCCCATTCTGGGCCTTCTCTTTCTTTTTTTGGCAGAACATAAATGGCTGTTTAACCTAATGTAAAAAAGGAGGGCTGTTTCTCGTAAATACCTCAAAAATCCACAAAAAAATAAAACTTGATTTTCTCAAAAACCCAAAAAAAAAAAAAATAATTGATTTTAAAAAAAACAAAAAAAAACTAAAAAAACTTGATTTTAAAAAACCAAAAAAAACTAAAAAAACTTGATTTTAAAAAACCAAAAAAAACTAAAAAAACTTGATTTTAAAAAACCAAAAAAAACTAAAAAAAAACTTGATTTTAAAAAACCAAAAAAAACTAAAAAAATAGATTTTAAAAAACCAAAAAAAACTAAAAAAAACTTGATTTTAAAAAACCAAAAAAAACTAAAAAAACTTGATTTTAAAAAACCAAAAAAAACTAAAAAAATAGATTTTAAAAAACCAAAAAAAACTAAAAAAAAACTTGATTTTAAAAAACCAAAAAAAAAATAAAAAAACTTGATTTTAAAAAACCAAAAAAAACTAAAAAAAACTTGATTTAAAAAAAAAAAAAAAAACAAAACTTGATTTTCAAAAAAACAAAAAAAACAAAAAAACTTGATTTTCCAAAAAAAAAATAAAAAAGCCTGTTTGCGAAAATCAAAAAGCCAAAAATATTTTTTTGTGGATTAGGTAGAAATATTTAAATATAATTATATTTTTCTACATTATTAAGATATCATTATATTTTTGTCTATGAACATTTTATACTAAATGCAGAACTGAATGCATAACAACCATTAATAAAAACATCTCCTTATAGGAATTAAATAAATGTGTGGTTTGTTATTTCAAGGCTCAGTATCAGTTTGGTTATAATTGTAAAAAAGTTGTTTACAGTGGCAATGGAGCTTATTTAGACATTTAAAATTAAAATACAGTTGGCACTACAACTGCTCGACCATAACCTAGGAGACAGCCCAAAAGAAAGGCAAGCAATAAATATAATGCAAGATTTCCTCAATATTTTTTTTATTGTAAAAAATTATATATCCTGGCCCATTGCAATGGCCCCCCTACCCATAAAATAATTAACATATTGCTGTCTAACTTGACGGGCACTTTGGGGGGCCAAGCCAGTACGGACAGTATCCAGGCCTGTAAGGTTGGCTTCTATTTGTCCGGCCTCAGGCCCAACTGTGCCTATATAATTGGGAGAATGCTTGTTTAAAAAGTTGTGCAGAATGCAGCACGATAAAATGATAAAATTAAGTTTGTATTCCGCCAAATTAATGGCTGTTTGAAACAGGCGGAACCGGCTGGCCAGAATTCCAAACGCATTCTCAACCACTCTTCTAGCTCTGGCCAGCCGGTAATTAAAAACCCTCCTCTCCGGGGTGAGGGTTCTTTGGGGGAATGGCCTCATGAGGTGCTTGCTGAGAGCGAAGGCTTCATCGGCAATGAAGACAAAGGGGAGTCCTTCCACGTTATCCTCATCAGGTGGCAATCCCAGGCCACCACTCTGGAGACGCTGGCAGAACTCCGTCTGGGCAAATACTCCTCCATCCGACATCCGGCCATTCTTCCCCACGTCCACATATAAAAAATCATAGTGTGCCGACACCACCGCCATTAAAACAATACTGTGGAACCCCTTATAATTAAAATAATATGACCCCGAATGGGGTGGTGGCACAATGTGGACATGTTTCCCATCTATAGCCCCTCCACAATTGGGAAAGTCCCAACGGCTGGCAAAATGGGATGCCACAGTCTGCCATTCCTGTGGCGTTGAAGGAAACTGGGGAATCAAACAAGAAAACCAAAATCAATTAATTTGGAAGCTAACATTGCAAGAAAATTAGACAATTAAAAACATTATTCCCCAGCATCAGTATAACATTAAATAATTTAATTCTTCTGGAATAACTAATATGGAAAGGCACACTTATCAGATTGCTCACCCCCTCTGATGGAACATTGATTACATTTTAGGGGGTTGTGAAATCCCTAAAAAAGATTACTTTTAGGACACGCAGGAATTTAGGGACTAAAAAGGCTACAAGACTGCAGTTGTCGCACTCTGCAGGTGCAGTTGCTAACCAGCTTACAGTAAATGAGGTAATGTAAAAAGGCATTCATGTTGCAAGGAGTACACAATCACAGGCAAGGGCAATTAATGAAAACACTTTGAGGCTTGCATATGATTTGATGATGGAAATCAGCAGAGCTTCTGCTCATTTACTAAAGCACTGGAACAAATGCACTTGTAGAGTGCACATGCATTTTGCAAACTGCAACATATATTTGCTTTAGACAAATCAACACCACAGAACATTCAAGCAAATTTTAACGAGGGTGGGGGGGGGGTTGTGAAATCTAGATAATTGCTCATTAGCAGCACACTATTTGGAGCGAGTTTAGGTGGGGGGGGTGGGGGGGTTGTGAAATCTAGATAATTGCTCATTAGCAGCACACTATTTGGAGTGAGTTTAGGTGGGGGGGGTGGGGGGGTTGTGAAATCTAGATAATTGCTCATTAGCAGCACACTATTTGGAGTGAGTTTAGGTGGGGGGGTGGGGGGGTTGTGAAATCTAGATAATTGCTCATTAGCAGCACACTATTTGGAGTGAGTTTAGGTGGGGGGGGTGGGGGGGTTGTGAAATCTAGATAATTGCTCATTAGCAGCACACTATTTGGAGTGAGTTTAGGTGGGGGGGGTGGGGGGGTTGTGAAATCTAGATAATTGCTCATTAGCAGCACACTATTTGGAGTGAGTTTAGGTGGGGGGGTGGGGGGGTTGTGAAATCTAGATAATTGCTCATTAGCAGCACACTATTTGGAGTGAGTTTAGGTGGGGGGGGTGGGGGAGTTGTGAAATCTAGATAATTGCTAATTATAAGCACACTAAATACACTCAAACAAAATACATTCAAAATGAGTAGACTAGGTGGATATGTTCCCATCACTTCATGCTGGGAAGGTTATTGAAGGAAAATATACATGCATGACAAAAAAAAACAGGAAAAAATTCCAGCATGTGTGAGGATAAAAAGGGGACATTCACACTATATTGCAATGATGGTAAGTAGTGTTTGAAGCAAGAAATACATTACATTATCAAAGATTACATAAAAGAACATGTGATGCTAATAAAAGAAAAATATCTTACCTTAATATAGTCCTTCTGCAGGACCTGTATGATGGCAGAACAGGTCTCTGGGATAATGATCCCCAGAGCCTGGGGGGAGATGCCTGTCGAGAACTTAAGGTCCTGCAGGCTTCTCCCTGTGGCCAAATACCGCAAGGTAGCGACCAGCCTCTGCTCCGGAGTGATGGCTTGCCTCATGCAGGTATCCTGCCTGCTGATATAGGGGGTCAGCAAAGCCAACAAACGGTCAAAAACGGGGTCCGTCATCCGGAGAAAGTTCCTGAAATCCTCAGGATTATTCTCACGGATCTCACGGAGCAAAGGCATGTGACAGAACTGGTCACGCTGAAGCAACCAATTCTTGGTCCATGAACTCCTCCTCGCCCTGTTCATGGACTGGTCTTGGGCTGAAGAATAAACTACAGCACCAAGCACATACAATGCACGAGCTCTACGACGAGTACGTACAGGTAACATGGCTTCAAAACGGTCGGCTGGTCAGAACGCACTAAACAGAACGCACTGAAGAACAGCAAGGCCTGTGAAGAACGACCTGAAAATCAGGAACGAGCGGCCAATAAAACAAAGATTTCTCAATGCCAACTGACCAAACGCACTGAAAAGCAGATACAAACCTCACAAGCACAGACTGAACAACAGTTAAAACGAACTGAAAAATACGAGTCTCACAAGCGCGAATCGTCTCTCACCAAACTTCTACTAACACGAGATAAACACGAGATTAGCAGAAGGAGCCCAAAGGGTGTCGTACGGGCTATTGAACTTCCGTTTTATAGTCTCGTCGGACTTGGTGTACGTCACCGCGTACTAGGCTGTCGTACTTTTGTGTGGTCGTGTGTAGGCAAGTCCGTTCGTAAGAAAGTCTGCCGCAAGTCCGCCGAAGGTACATCGGAAGTATGTCGGACAGGCTGTCGGACTTTTGTAGACGAAAAGTCCGACCGTGTGTACGCGGCATTAGTGATTGATCACAACTTTATTGATACCTTTGTACGATTTATGGTTTTGGTCATCACTGCCCCACACATGCTACTGCGATGAGTGTATGTGTGGGTCAGTGACGAGCAAAACCATAATAATCATACACAAACAAGATAACTAATGAAGTTGTGATGTGAATCAATCACTAAGACATTGACAATGAATACATAAAACTATAAATAATGAAATGGCATATGTTGTCATTTGGGGGGGGGCGGGAGGATGTTATTGGCGGGACAGGGACCTGGGACAGGGACATATGATGTTGTTTGTAGCTGTTTGTGACATGTTGAATGCCAGTGTGCCACGAAGATTGGAGAAGGAGAGATAGAGAGATCACGTGACCATCTGTCGCAGAGTGACCAATGACCCCAGTGCAGTTGATGACCCACGGCGGCTAGCAGTAGCACAGATCACAGATAAGATGAGGGCACATTTTTAACACATAGCAACTAAGTGCGACTGCGAGAGTGCGAGCAGCTAGCTATGGCGTGTGTGGGGTAGAATAAGGATTTTGTGACAACTATTTGTTTAACATATCATATACAATCAAATACATACAATACATACTACACTTACACTAGTAGAGGAAACTTGTTACTTTTGTTTTCTGGTGATCTCGTGGCAGGCTTTAGGCTTAATCACTTAATTTTTTTTTCTTCTTTTGTTAATACTGACAGAGTTTGTAGACAACATTGTCATCATCACCCCTGTCACAATTACACGGCATGCTACACTAGTAAAAATGGCAGAAGGAGACCAAAAAGAACGAGAGATAAAAAATGCACCTAGCTTTTTAAAAGAAAACATCTGGGCACATTTTGGCTTTTATGAACATTAACAAAGTGGGAAGCATGAATTGGACAAGTCATACGCTGTCTGTAAAGCCTGTCGCACAAAAATTAAATATCTAGGGAATACTACTAATATGTGAAACCACGCTAGCCGTTTTCACTCAGAGATGCTAACACCTACCACCACCACAAGTGCCAAGGCAATAGACCAAGCTCAGCCAAGAATTGATGCAATACTCTCAACTTTGCCACCTAACTCTGAAAAGGGGAAGAGAATAACAAAAGCTGTGGCAGCTTTCATAGCTAAGGACCTGCGCCCTTACTCTGTTGTGGACAACACTGGGTTTCGCTACCTGTTGAAGACGATAGAGCCGTGTTACAAGATCCCATCACAAAGTCGCTTTACAGTAAATGTTATACCTGCACTCTACCACGAAACCAAAGCTCAGATAATTGCGTCAATGAGCCAAGCAAGTGGAGTCGCAATAACGTGTGATTCATGGACTTCAGTCACGACAGAGTCTTATGTTACAATAACAGCACATTACGTTAGTAAGGATTGGCAGATCTTGTCGCATGTGCTGCAAACGAGAGCCATTTATGAGTCTCACACAGGTGCTCATCTGGCAGAGCTACTGTCTCGTGTTGTGGAAGAATGGCAACTGTCCGATAAATCTGTAATGCTTGTGACCGACAATGCGTCAAACATGATAGTTGCAGCTCAAGTTGGGAAATTCCCCCCATGTGAAATGCTTCACCCATACACTGAACCTTGCATCCCAGTGAGCGCTGAAAGTGGCCACACTCTCCAGGCTTCTTGGCAGAGTGCGACCGATATCCACATTCTTTCACCACAGCACTAGAGCAAGCCACTGTCTAAAAGAGAAACAGAAATGTCATGGCCTGAAGAATCATAAGCTGATAACTGATGTGCCAACAAGATGGAACAGCGCATATGACATGGTTGAGAGGTTCTTAGAACAACAACCTGCAGTCTGTTCCACCTTGCTGTCTCCAGAAGTCAGAAAAGGAGAGCCCGATCTCTGCACTCTCAACGAAACAGATGTGTCAAATGCAGAGGATGCTGTGAGTGCATTAAAGCCAATGAAGGATGCAACCATGCTGATGTCAGAAGAGCGCAATCCAACAGTTTCTCTCATTGCCCCTCTAAATGCACAACTCCTCCAGAGCATGACACCATGGGAGACACACCCATGATCCTTGAGATCAAGAATGCCATCAGAACAGATCTTCAGAAGAGTTACAGCAGTGAGGCAGAGAAGAAGATCCTTCATACAGCCTCTGCACTGGATCCTCGCTTTAAGGGACTGCCTTTTATCCTCACAGAGGAGGAGAGATTGGAAATATACAAAGGAGTGACTGAGGAGGTGGCATCCTTGCAATTAATTTGAATTTCATTATGTTTCTTGAAACTAACTGTAACTAGTAGCTAGCTACAGCTTGCTACATAGTGTAAGCCACGCTTCTGAATCTAATGCGGAGCAGGAACTGCACCGTCCATTTCCTGTGCTTTTTCATCACCCCATCAGAATCATAGGCAAGTGACAAAGTGTTTTATTTATTTTTTTCTATTCTTTTTTGTTCAAACACAGATTACATCTAAGAGGACACATGAGGAGGATCAAGTGCCTAAAAGAAAAGAAACTCTGGAAGAAGAAGAAAGTTCACCCATCAAGGACAACCATTCTCCATCTCCTCCCAAAAGAAAGGCCAGATCGCTGCTCATGAGTTTGCTGGGACAGTCTTTCACTGACACTGAAGGTACAATACAACCCAAGACCCCCTATGCCAAGGCTGAAGAGGAAATGGAAAAATATTGTAAAGCCCCACCTCTGCCTCTCACTGAGGACCCTTTGAACTGATGGTGTGAGCATGAGGTCATATTTCCCCTCCTTTCTCAGCTGTCAAAGCAATACTTGTGTATCCCAGGCACAAGCATGTCGGCAGAGCGGGTTTTCTCCACTGCAGGAGATGTGGTACCTGCAAAAAGAAGCACACTCAAAGCAGAGCATGTGGATCAATTAGTGTTCTTACAGAAAAATCTACACATTCCCAAATCCTGAGCAGCATTACTTGCGCCTTGCAGTGATCCATTATTTTTTTTTTTGGGGGGGGTATTTTTTCATGATTTTTGGCATATCCAGGAAGTGCTGATGTGCCGTTGTGCCTGCCAGTGCCACTGCCCCTGCCCTTGCCCAGCCCACTGTTAGTCTGCCACACCACACCAGTGTTGTTAACTTTATATATTTTGTTTATAGCACAGCACTGTCAGTGTCTGCCACTGAGATTTTGACTTTTGAAGATTGTCAAAAAAAAGATTTAAAAAAAAGATTAAAAAAAAAGTAGGGGTTACTTTAACCCTCAGCCAAATACTAAAAGTTCCAAACAACTGATACCAATTGCCAACCAAGCCTCATCATCTCTCCCCCCTCAGCCCAGTCTCCCCCTCCCAGTCTCACCCTCTCCCTAGTCCCTCTACTCCCCTTCCCTCTCCCCCTACCCTTCCTCTTAAGGCCCTCTTCCCCTTAAGGCCCTCTTCCCCTTCCCTCTTGGCCTCTTCCCTTTCTCTCTTCCCCTTTCCCTCTTCCCCTTTCCCTCTTCCCCTTTCCCTCTTCCCCTCTCCCTCTTCCCCTCTCCCTCTTCCACTCTCCCTCTTTCCTTCCTTCTTCCCCTCTCCCTCTTTCCTTCCTTCTTTTCTCTCTCCCTCTTTCCTTCCTTCTTTTCTCTTTACCTCTTTCCTTCCTTCTTTCTCTCTCCCTCTTTCCTTCCTTTTTTATCTCTCCCTCTTTCCTTCCTTCTTTATCTCTCCCTCTTTCCTTCCTTCTTTCTCTCTCCCTCTTTCCTTCCTTCTTTCTTTCTCCCTCTTTCCTTCCTTCTATCCTTCTCAGAGAGAAGGAAAGGTGGAGAGAGAGAAGGAAAGGTGGAGAGAGAGAAGGAAAGGAGGAGAACTTCTCTCCTCCTTTCTTTCTCTTTCTCTCTCTCTCTCTCTCTCTCTCTCTCTCTCTCTCTCTCTCTCTCTCTCTCTCTTTCGTTATCTCTCTCTCTCTTTCGTTAACTAACTTTCTTTCTTTCTTTCTTTCTTTCTTTCTTTCTTTCTTTCTTTCTTTCTTTCTTTCTTTCTTTCTTTCTTTCTTTCTTTCTTTCTTTCTTTTTCCCTTTCCCTTTCCCCCTTTCCCCTTTCTCTTTCCCTTTTCCCTTTTCCCCTTTCCCCTTTCCCTTTTCCCCTTTCCCCTTTTCACTTTTCCCCTTTTCCCTTTTCCCTTTCCCCCTGTCCCCTTTCCCCCCTATCCCCTTTTCCCCCCGTCCCCTTTCCCTCCCCTACCATCTTGCCTTCCGCGTGAGCTTCTTTGATACGAGAGAGTAGGGATAAGCTTCGTGTTCGATTCGAACCCATGTTCGACTCGAACATCGTCTGTTCGCCCGTTCACCGAATTGCAAACGATATGGGCCATTCGCACCAAATTCGGTGGCGCGTCACGGCCCATAATTCACTGCGGCATCGCAGTGCATTGCTGGCTGATGATTGGCCAAGCATGCACTATGACCCGCATGCTTGGCCAATCACAGAGCCGTCTGAACAGAGAGCCGTAATTGGCCAACGCCAAGGAGGCTTTGGCCAATTATGGCTCAGGGGATTTAGTACACGCCCCACACTATATAAGGCCACCTGCACGGCGGCCCTGTGTAGTGTGTGTTCCGGCATTGAAAGAGATAGACAGAGAGACAGTGTCATTTGATTTAAGTTAGATAGATTAGGCAGGACAGTCAGTAAGTTAGCTGCACTTACATTGTATTGTGTATATATATGCACCCCAGGTGTTGTATATATATTTATATACACTGTATTCAGTTTAGCTAGATCCGTTCCTGTTATCTTCCTACTGATAGGCAGGCTTGTCTTGTTACAGTATTTACAGCTACCTGAAGAAAATTGCTGGTGTTCTTTTGATCCTATTAGTACCACAGTCAGGCAGCTAGACTATTTACAGTTAGTGTAGTGCGTCCTCCTCACAGTGTTCAGTTAAAGCTACAAGTTAGTTTAGTGTGACCTCTGCACAGTGTTCAGCTAAAACTACAAGTAAGTGTAGTGCGTCCTCCTCACAGTGTTCAGCTAAAGCTACAAGTTAGATTAGTGTGACCTCTGCACAGTGTTCAGCTAAAGCTACAAGTTAGGGTAGTGCGTCCTCCTCACAGTGTTCAGCTAACGCTACAAGTTAGTGTAGTGCGTCTTCCTCACAGTGTTCAGCTAAAACTACAAGTTAGTGTAGTGCGACCTCTGCACAGTGTTCAGCTAAAGCTACAAGTTAGTGTAGTGCGTCCTCCTCACAGTGTTCAGCTAAAACTACAAGTTAGTGTAGTGCGAGCTCTACACATTGTTCAGCTAAAGCTACCTGTAGAAGGTTGGTGGTGTTTTCCTGATCCTATCACTACCGCAGGCAACTAAATAAGCTACAAGTTAGTTTTTTGCGAGCTCTGCATAGTGTTCACCTAAAGCTACCTGTAGAAGGTTGGTGGTGTTTTCCTGATCCTATCACTACCGCAGGCAGCTAAATAAGCTACAAGTTAGTTTTTTGCGAGCTCTGCACAGTGTTCAGCTAAAACTACAAGTTAGTGTAGTGCGAGCTCTGCACAGCGTTCAGCTAAAGCTACCTGTAGAAGGTTGGTGGTGTTTTCCTGATCCTATCACTACTGCAGGCAGCTAAATAAGCTACAAGTTAGTTTTTTGCGAGTTCTGCACAGTGTTCACCTAAAGCTACCTGTAGAAGGTTGGTGGTGTTTTCCTGATCCTATCACCACCGCAGGCAGCTAAATAAGCTACAAGTTAGTTTTTTGCGAGCTCTGCACAGTGTTCAGCTAAAGCTACCTGTAGAAGGTTGGTGGTGTTTTCCTGATCCTATTACTATTGCATGCAGCTAAATAAGCTACAAGTTATTTTTTTGCGAGCTCTGCACAGTGTTCACCTAAAGCTACCTTTAGAAGGTTGGTGGTGTTTTCCTGATCCTATCACTACCACAGGCAGCTAAATAAGCTACAAGTTATTTTTTTGCGAGCTCTGCACAGTGTTCAGCTAAAGCTACCTGTAGAAGGTTGGTGGTGTTTTCCTGATCCTATCACTACCGCAGGCAGCAAATAAGCTACAAGTTAGTGTAGTGCATCCTCCTCACAGTGTTCAGCTAAAACTACAATTTAGTGTAGTGCACAGTGTTCAGCTAAAGCTACAAGTTAGGGTAGTGCGTCCTCCTCACAGTGTTAAGCTAAAGCTACAAGTTAGTGTAGTGCATCCTCTGAACAGTGTTCAGCTAAAACTACAAGTTAGTGTAGTGCGACCTCTGCACAGTGTTCAGCTAAAGCTACAAGTTAGTGTAGTGCGTCCTCTGAACAGTGTTCATCTAAAACTACAAGTTAGTATAGTGCGACCTCTGCACAGTGTTCAGCTAAAGCTACAAGTTAGTGTAGTGCGTCCTCTGAACAGTGTTCAGCTAAAACTACAAGTTAGTGTAGTGCGACCTCTGCACAGTGTTCAGCTAAAGCTACAAGTTAGTGTAGTGCGTCCTCTGAACAGTGTTCAGCTAAAGCTACCTGTAGAAGGTTGGTGGTGTTTTCCTGATCCTATCACTATCGCAGGCAGCTAAATAAGCTACAAGTTAGTTTTTTGAGAGCTCTGCACAGTGTTCAGCGAAAGCTATCTGTAGAAGGTTGGTGGTGTTTTCCTGATCCTATCACTACCGCAGGCAGCTAAATAAGCTACAAGTTATTTTTTTGCGAGCATTGCACAGTGTTCAGCTAAAGCTACCTGTAGAAGGTTGGTGGTGTTTTCCTGATCCTATCACTACTGCAGGCAGCTAAATAAGCTACAAGTTAGTTTTTTGCAAGCTCTGCACAGTGTTCAGCTAAAACTACAAGTTAGTGTAGTGCGAGCTCTGCACAGTGTTCAGCTAAAGCTACCTGTAGAAGGTTGGTGGTGTTTTCCTGATCCTATCACTACCGCAGGCAGCTAAATAAGCTACAAGTTAGTTTTTTGTGAGCTCTGCACAGTGTTCACCTAAAGCTACCTGTAAAAGGTTGGTGGTGTTTTCCTGAACCTATCACTACCGCAGGCAGCTAAATAATCTACAAGTTATTTTTTTGCGAGCTTTGCACAGTGTTCACCTAAAGCTACCTGTAGAAGGTTGGTGGTGTTTTCCTGATCCTATCACTACCGCAGGCAGCTAAATAAGCTACAAGTTAGTTTTTTGCAAGCTCTGCACAGTGTTCACCTAAAGCTACCTGTAGAAGGTTGGTGGTGTTTTCCTGATCCTATCACTACCGCAGGCAGCTAAATAAGCTACAAGTTAGTTTTTTGCGAGCTCTGCACAGTGTTCAGCTAAAACTACAAGTTAGTGTAGTGCAAGCTCTGCACAGTGTTCAGCTAAAGCTACCTGTAGAAGGTTGGTGGTGTTTTCCTGATCCTATCACTACCGCAGGCAGCTAAATAAGCTACAAGTTAGTTTTTTGTGAGCTCTGCACAGTGTTCACCTAAAGCTACCTGTAGAAGGTTGGTGGTGTTTTCCTGAACCTATCACTACCGCAGGCAGCTAAATAAGCTACAAGTTATTTTTTTGCGAGCTTTGCACAGCGTACACCTAAAGCTACCTGTAGAAGGTTGGTGGTGTTTTCCTGATCCTATCACTACCGCAGGCAGCTAAATAAGCTACAAGTTAGTTTTTTGCAAGCTCTGCACAGTGTTCACCTAAAGCTACCTGTAGAAGGTTGGTGGTGTTTTCCTGAACCTATCACTACCGCAGGCAGCTAAATAAGCTACAAGTTATTTTTTTGCGAGCTTTGCACAGCGTACACCTAAAGCTACCTGTAGAAGGTTGGTGGTGTTTTCCTGATCCTATCACTACCGCAGGCAGCTAAATAAGCTACAAGTTAGTTTTTTGCAAGCTCTGCACAGTGTTCACCTAAAGCTACCTGTAGAAGGTTGGTGGTGTTTTCCTGATCCTATCACTACTGCAGACAGCTAAATAAGCTACAAGTTAGTTTTTTGCGAGCTCTGCACAGTGTTCACCTAACGCTACCTGTAGAAGGTTATTGGTGTTTTCCTGATCCTATCACTACCGCAGGCAGCTAAATAAGCTACAAAGTTATTTTTTTGCGAGCTTTGCACAGTGTTCACCTAAAGCTACCTGTAGAAGGTTGGTGGTGTTTTCCTGATCCTATCACTACCGCAGGCAGCTAAATAATCTACAAGTTAGTTTTTTGCGAGCTCTGCACAGTGTTCAGCTAAAACTACAAGTTAGTGTAGTGCAAGCTCTGCACAGTGTTCAGCTAAAGCTACCTGTAGAAGGTTGGTGGTGTTTTCCTGATCCTATCACTACCGCAGGCAGCTAAATAAGCTACAAGTTAGTTTTTTGTGAGCTCTGCACAGTGTTCACCTAAAGCTACCTGTAGAAGGTTGGTGGTGTTTTCCTGAACCTATCACTACCGCAGGCAGCTAAATAAGCTACAAGTTATTTTTTTGCGAGCTTTGCACAGCGTACACCTAAAGCTACCTGCAGAAGGTTGGTGGTGTTTTCCTGATCCTATCACTACTGCAGGCAGCTAAATAAGCTACAAGTTAGTTTTTTGCGAGCTCTGCACAGTGTTCACCTAATGCTACCTGTAGAAGGTTATTGGTGTTTTCCTGATCCTATCACTACCGCAGGCAGCTAAATAAGCTACAAAGTTATTTTTTTGCGAGCTTTGCACAGTGTTCACCTAAAGCTACCTGTAGAAGGTTGGTGGTGTTTTCCTGATCCTATCACTACCGCAGGCAGCTAAATAAGCTACAAGTTAGTTTTTTGTGAGCTTTGCACAGTGTTCAGCTAAAGCTACCTGTAGAAGGTTGGTGGTGTTCTCATACTACAGGCAGGCAGTTGATTTTGCTAGCTGCAGTATCAGTATATATATATATATATCCCAGCTTAGTGCAGCTACAGGCCATTAGTATGTCTGGAAGGCCAACAAGGAGAGGCAGACAGTCACAAGCCAAAAAAAGAGGGCAAGCAGGCTCTGTGTCTAGAGGCAACAGTGCTGGTCGTGGAGATGGTGCATCCTCATCAGCACGTGGCCGTGGGACACGCTTGGCCTTTTTTTCGGCAGCTGGCCGTGTTGAGCCGCAACATGCGGAAGACTTGGTCGAGTGGATGACCAAGCTGTCCTCATCCTCCTCATCCTCTCTCACCCATGCTCAGGGTACTTTGTCTGGCAAAGCAGCTGCCAATGCAGCCTCTTCCCTCGGCTCAATGGCATCAGTGACTCCTCCCCTAGCCCCACCATGTCCTCCTGAGGAGTCCCTCGAACTGTTTGACCACAGTGTTGGGTACATGCTCCAGGAGGATGCCCAGCGTTTAGAAGGCTCTGATGATGATACTGAGCTAGATGAAGGCAGTAACGTGAGCACGGACAAAGGGGGTGCCCAAGAAGGACAGCAATCTGGCAGTCATGCTCCCCCTGCTGCAGCATACTGCCAGGTTTGCTCCAATGATGAGGAGGGAGGGGATGATGAGGTCACTGAATCAACGTGCCTGATAGGAGAGAGGAGGAGGGGGAGGAGGAGACACATCACCAACGAGGCAGGATGCCCTCCAGGGGCAAGCCTAAGGGCAGCACACTTACTGCATCACACCCCAAAGCTCCACATGTGCAGGGCGCTGCTGTCTCTGCGCGTTATTCCAAAAGTTCTTTGGTGTGGGCCTTTTTTGAGACGAGTACATCAGATCGCACCGCTGGTATTTGCAACATATGTCTCAAGCGTATCTCGCATGGCCAAAACATCTCCCGCTTGGGCACCACATGCTTGACCAGACATATGTTGACCTGCCATGCAGTTTGTTGGCAAGCGTATCTAAAAGACCCACACCAAAGAACAAAGAGGACCTCTCCTTGCTCCTCATCAGCTGAGATCTCCAACCCCACTATACCTTCAGTCCTCTCTGAGACCTGCACTGAGAGGAATGAAGGTGTCGAATTAGGTGTGTCACAGCCAAGTACTTGTGGCCAATCTGCTTTCAGTACACCGATGTCAGATTGTACCAGGCAAATTTCCCTGCCCCAGCTGCTGCACCGCTGAAAGAAGTTCGCTCCCAGCCATCCACATGCCCAGCAGTTGAATGCCAGCTTGGTAAAATTGCTAGCACTTCAACTGCTGCCTTTTCAGTTGGTAGACTCTGCCCCCTTTCGTGAGTTTGTGGAATGTGCGGTTCCTCAGTGGCAGGTACCCAAACGCCACTTTTTCCATGGAAGGCGATTCCGGCTCTCTACCGGCATGTGGAAGGCAATGTCAATGCCTCGCTGGACAGGGCGGTCAGCGGTAAGGTACATATTACCGCTGACTCATGGTCCAGCAGGCATGGACAGGGACGTTACCTAAGTTTCACCGTGCATTGGGTGACTCTGCTGGCAGCTGGGAAGGATGCAGGACAAGGTGCAGTAGTGTTGGAGGTTGTTCCGCCACCACGCCTCCAAAATGCCACTACTAATGATTGTGACACACCTCTCTCCTCCACCCCTTCCTCTTCTTCTTCCTCCATGGCCTCTTCCTGTGCTTGGTCCTCGGAACCAGCAGTGCTCTGTAGCCGTTCAAGGGGCTACGCAAGCATGCAGGCCAAAAGATGCCATGCGGTGCTTGAGCTGGTGTGCTTGGGGGACAGGAGCCACATTGGGGCAGAGGTTCTGTCAGCTCTGCAGGGGCAGGTTCAGAGGTGGTTGACGCCATGCCAACTTAAGCCAGGAATGATGGTTTGCGACAATGGCATCAACCTCCTCTCTGCCCTCCAACAGGGACAAATGACCCATGTGCCCTGTTTGGCTCATGTCCTTAACTTGGTGGTGGAGCGGTTCTTGGGCAGGTACCCGGGCTTACAGGATGTCCTGAGGCAGGCCAGGAAAGTCTGTGTGCATTTCCGCCAGTCATATAATGCCAGTGCTTGGCTGGCAGACCTCCAAAAGGAGTTTAACCTGCCCAAGAACCGCCTAATCTGTGACATGCCCACCAGGTGTAACTCAACGTTGGCCATGCTGTAGCGGCTGCACACGCAGCAGAGGGCCATCAATGAGTACCTGTGTGACTATGGCACCAGGACAGGGTCAGGGGAGCTTGTTTTTTTTCCGCACGCCAGTGGGCCATGATCAGGGATGCATGCACTGTCCTGTCACCATTTGAGGAGGCCACAAGGATGGTGAGCAGTGACAGTGCATGCATCAGTGACACTGTCCCCCTTGTCCACCTGTTGGAGCACAAGCTGCATTGAATAATGGACAGGGCACTTGAGGCAGAACAGAGGCAGGAAGAGGAGGACTTCCTTAGCTCTCAAAGCCCCCTTTAGCCAGACAGTGTTCCTGCGTGCCGGCTGATTACACAGGAAGAGGACGAGGAGGAGGATTGTGTCAGTATGGAGGTGGAGCCTGGAACTCAGCATCAGCAGCAGTCTTTAAGGGATCAGTCCCAAGAAACACATGGACTTGTACGTGGCTGGGAGGAGGTGGCTGCGGACCATGTTGTCCTTAGTGACCCAGAGGACTCCGGACCGAATGCCTCAGCAAACCTACGCTGCATGGCCTCCCTGATCCTGCAAAGCCTGCGTAACGATCCTCGTATTCGTGGTATCAAGGAGAAGGACCAATACTGGCTGGCAACCCTCCTTGATCCATGTTACAAGGGTAAGGTTACGGACCTTATCTTGCCATCGCAGAGGGAGCAGAGGATGAAACATCTTCTGGAGGCCTTGCAGAAAGGTCTGTGCAATGTGTTCCCAGAGACTGGGAGGTTACAAACTCCTGTTTCTGGACAACGTGTTGCTGAAGCTTCGGTCAGTCAAAGAAGGAGCTCTGTAGAAGGTGGCCATCTGACCGATGCGTTCAGACAATTTTTTAGTCCGCAGACCCAAGGTATGATCGGTTCCAGCAACCATCACCAGCGTCTGTTTTACATGGTGCAGGAATACCTAGGGGCAAGATCTGACTTGGACACCTTTCCCATCGAAAATCCTCTTGGTTACTGGGTCTTGAGGATGGATCACAGGCCAGAGCTTGCACGGTATGCAATTGAGCTACTGGCCTGTCCTGCATCCAGCGTTCTTTTGGAAAGCACATTCAGTGCTGCTGAAGGCTTTGTAACCGATCACAGGGTGCATCTGTCCACCGACTCAGTCGATCAACTGACCTTCATAAAAACGAATCAGTCTTGGATCACCACCAGCTACCAAGTACCTGATGCTGATGTAACCGAATAATTTTTTTTGAAATCTCAGATCCCTTCAAAGACTGCCTATGCTGAGTGACTATCCTGAGTAATTATCCTCTTCCTCCTCAATGATCACGCTGATAGCTTGTAAGAACATTTTTTGTTCTGGGCCCTGCCACCAGTGCCTAAGGCCCAATTTTTCAGCCCCTGTTTAACAGGGGCATGTAATTAAAATGTTTGATGCAATACTTTGCAGCAGGGCTCGTTCCTGCATTCCAACTAGAGTATCTGTGAGGGGTTGCAGTGTTGTGGCACCAGCACCAGTGCCTAAGGCCCAATTTTTCAGCCCCTGTTTAACAGGGGCGTGTAATTACAATTTTTGTTGCAATACTTTGCAGCAGGGCTCGTTTCTGCGTTCCAACTAGAGTATCTGTGAGGGGTTGCAGTGTTGTGGCACCAGCCCAGTGCCTAAGGCCCAATTTTTCAGCCCCTGTTGAACAGGGGCATGTAATTACAATTCTTGATCTAATATTTCACAGCAGGGCCCGTTTCTGCACCCACCAAGAGCGAGTGAGGACTTACAGTGTTGTGGCACCAGCACCACCACCACCAAAGGCCCGATTTTTCTGCCCCTGTTCAACAGGGGCATGTAATTACAATTCTTGATCTAATATTTCACAGCAGGGCCCTGAGAGGGCTTACAGTTTTGTGGCCACAACAACACCTAAGGCCCAAATTTCTGCTGAGCATATAGGGCAGGCCCCTACTTTCAAACATCCAACTTACAAACCACTCCTACTTGCAAACAGAAGGAGACAACAGGAAGTGAGATGAAATCTACCCCTAGGAAGGGAAATTCTTTCCTGTAAGAGTTAATATGGGAAAAACATTTCTCCTTTCCATTGATGCTTTATCACCAATCCTTGTTTCACAAAAAAACCCACATTTTCAAAAAACCTTTGTCATTGGGACAAAAAGTGAGGTGAAATCTTCTGAAGAGGAGCACAGACAGCAAAACAAATGTCACAGGGGTGATAACCCTTCCCTATGTTTTCCAAAAAGCTTAAAATAGATTTTTTGGCTGGAGCTAAACACGTTAAAAATGTACCAGTTCAAAATTACAAACAGATTCTACTTAACAACAAACCTACAGTCCCTGTCTTGTTTGCACCACCTGTATACTGCTGTTCAGAGTACAGAGCCTGTATACTGCTGTTTCCTTTTTTAATTTGGGTGCGGGGTTCCCCTTAATATTCATACTAGACCCAAAGGGCCTTGTAATGGACTGGGGGGTGCCGTTTGTCTCACTGATTTTCATCTATATTGCCAGGACCCAACATTACATTAAAGCCGCAAGCAGTTTTAAATTACTTTTTTTCCTTTAAAAATTACATTTTGTGCAGGGACTGTTCTAAGCACGGGAAACACGCGCCACTTTACAGGCATACTATAGACACCCCCCAGGTACGAGATTTAAAGGAATATTTCACTTTTTTTTTTTTTTACTTTAAGCATTATTAAAATCACTGCTCCCTAAAAAACGGCAGTTTTTAAAAGTTTTTTTGCATTGATACATGTCCCCTGGGGCAGGACCCGGGTCCCCAAACCCTTTTTAGGACAATACCATGCAAATTAGCCTTTAAAATGAGCACTTTTGATTTTGAACGTTCGAGTCCCATAGACGTCACTGGGGTTCTAACGTTCGTGCGAATTTTCGGTCCGTTCGCAGGTTCTGGTGCGAACCGAACCGTTGGGTGTTCTGCTCATCCCTACGAGAGAGCCCCTCGTATAACCCCTCAGCCTTGTCAGTCACTGATTCCCAGGCCCTAGAGGCCCCATTGTCATCAGAGGAATTTCTGGAGGCCCTAAAGGCCCTAATGGCTTCACAGCCCAATATTATAAGAGCTTCTTAGACCTACTAGCACCAAGATTCCTTAAGGCGTTCAGCTCACTCTCCACTAATCCCTGTGGATCGGAGCGGTTGCTAAAAATGTATATTTCTGTAAGACCCAAAGATGGGAAGGACCCCATGAATGTTGCTAGCTAAGGGTCGATCTCGCTTCTTAACGTGGAGCTCTTTGCCAAAATTCTAGCAACCCATCTATCCTTTCATGTACCTGCCTGGGTTGGCTTAGACCAAGTGGGGATTGTCCCTGGCAGAGAGGCCAGGGACAACACTATTAAAGCTCTGAACCTATACCATTGGCTCACGCCTACCCAGCAGGAGGGTTTCTTTCTGGCAATGGTTACAGAGAAGGCATCCAACAGAGTGGCATGGGACTATATGGACGTGGTTCTGGGCTTCCTAGGGCTCAGGCCAAGTATGCGAGCCCTCATTATGTCCCTGTATGCTAACCATAGCGTAAAGGTCAAGGTCAATGGATGCTTGTCAGATGCCTTCTCCATCCACAACGGGACCAGACAAGGTTGCCCTCTTTCCCCTTTGCTTTATATACTTACGCTTGAACCCCTTCTCCGGTGCATCCAAGCTAAAATGGATATTAGGGGCATACATGTACGAGACCGGGAATTCAAAATTGCGGCTTTTGAGGACGGTGTTCTACTTTTCCTATCCATGCCATTAACGTCTTTACCCAACCTCCTGCAAGTCCTTGAACGCTTCAAAATCCTGTCCAATCTGAAAACGAATTACTCAAAATCGTTTGATTTAAATGTCTCCTTTCCCTTGGATCTGGCAAAGCAATGCCAGCAGCATTTTCCCTTTAAGTGGAAAGCTGATGCCATTACGTACCAAGGTATCCAGCTCCCTGATACTCTATCGGAGGTATACAGTAGAAACTTTCTGGCTGAGCTACAAAATATACGTCAGGATCTTCAGAGATGGGATAGGTCCACTACCTCTTGGTTTGGGCACTCGTCTATCATTAAGATGATAATCCTCCCACACTTGCTGTATAAAATTCAAACATTACCGATCCTTCTACCACCTGCATTCTTTGCGCTGTACAAGTCTATCTGTATGAGGAGATGCTGGCCAAACATTTTTTCTGCAGAGGCCATTTTATGCGTCAAACAGAACTTGCAGAGATTTCAAACATGGGTGCCTTTCCATGCCTTTCCAGCAGTGTGTAGCTTTCAGGTGCTCTTGCCAATGGGCTGAGTGGTGTGGGGGGTTAAATGCCTTGTTAAGCACGTGGTACCCAAATGGCTAGTTTTTGCAATGCTTGATGTGCTTGTGACAGAGATTGAAAATTGCAACAGTGCGATCGGCTACACATGTGCTAAAAAAGGCCCACACAGCTGAGCTATGGGAAGTGGGCCGGGAGATAACAGCTCCACAATCTGATGGAATAGGGTGGCTGTTCTCTACACTTCCATGATGGCTGCCTCTGGAGGACATCCTGTTTCTCCCCCTCACTTTCCTCCTCTGCTCTATGCGGCACCCGAGTCACGTCAGTGACTTCATTATCATCATCCCCTCCATCCTCATCCTCACTGGAGCCAAGTTGGCAATGCACTGTGGCTGATGGAACATGACTGCCAATTTATTGTTTATTAGTGTTCTCCCCTATCTGTAGGCTTATGTTACTCCCTTCCTCTACCTCAGAACCAACATCAGAATCAAGTATTGTCTGTGCATCCGCAAAAAGCAAGTGGCTGATGCTGTTTTCAAATAATTCAGCTGACTCCTCCATGCATGATGCCGAGGCTGTGTCAGGAATAGCTGTGGACAAGCTTTGGAGGCAGAATAATCCACTCTGGCAGCTGAGGTGGACTGTGCACTAGTGTTAGCTTGGGTCATAGAGGATGAGGAGGGCTTAATAAGCCAGTCCAATACTTCCTTTGCATGCTGTGGCTGGATTGCATGGGAAACATCACTAAACAGGGACAAATGTACCCTGCCTGAGGATGGACCACGACCACCTTTGCCTGTGGACACAAACGCTGCTGGCCTTCTCATAGTGGCATGGGAATGTCTGTCTCTCCTTGCTGGCCTCCCAGACATGATGGAGGGCTTTTTACCCAAATTTAATAGTAACTGCAAAATGTGTGATTGGATGAAAAGTGATGTTTGGTGCGCTTTAAATTGAGGGCTGACACTGAGAGAAATGCAGGATATATAAAAAAAAATAAAAAAGGGGTAACACCAGAGTTAGGAAAGCTGCGGCTGGAGAATTTAAAAGAAAGGGGCAGGCAGGGGACAAAAAAACAAACACACAGCAACAAACATAATAAAGAAAGGTATACAGCACTAAATGTTATGTAATGCTGTGTTAAACACTGCACTACATTAACACACTACACTGACACTACACAATACTGACACACTATACTCACACTTCACTATACTGACACACTATACTCACACTATACTAACACTACACTAACACGCTACACTCATGCCCCGTACACACGGTCGGACTTTGTTCGGACATTCCGACAACAAAATCCTAGGATTTTTTCCGACGGATGTTGGCTCAAACTTGTTTTGCGTACACACGGTCGCACAAAGTTCTCGGAATTTCCGATCGCCAACAACGCGGTGACGTCAAGCACACACGACGAGACTAGAAAAGGCCAGTTCAGAACCAAGCGCGCCACCCTTTGGGCTCCTTTTGCTAATCTCGTGTTAGTAAAAGTTTGGTGAGAGACGATTCGTGCTTTTTCAGACTCGTGGCTTTCAGATCGTTTTCTGCAGTTCAGTTTATGCTTGTGGGTTTGTATCTGCTCTTCAGTGCGTGCAAGCAAGCTCCACGTGACTTTAATTAGTCATTGTGTTCTTGTTCGTTCGTTACTGTTTTTCAGGTCGCTCTTCACAGGCCTTGCTATTCTTCAGTGCGTTCTGTTACTTCGTTCTGAGCAGCCGACCGTTTTCTAGCCATGTTTCGTATACGTACACCTCGTAGAGTTCGTGCTGTGCGGGGGCTTGGTGTTGGGGTCCTGACCTTGACACAAGTCCAGTCCATGAACAGGGTGGGGAGGAGTTCATGGACCAAGAATTGGTTGCTTCAGCGTGACCAGTTCTCTCATATGCCTTTGCTCCGTGAGATCCGTGACAATAATCCTGATGATTTCAGGAACTTTCTCCGGATGACGGACCCCGTATTTCACCGTTTGTTGGCTTTGCTGACCCCCTATATCAGCAGGCAGGATACCTGCATGAGGCAAGCCATCACTCCGGAGCAGAGGCTCGTCGCTACCCTGCGGTACTTGGCGACAGGGAGAAGTCTGCAGGGCTTGAAGTTCTCGACAGGCATCTCCCCCCAGGCTCTGGGGATCATTATCCCAGAGACCTGTTCTGCCATTATCCAGGTCCTACAAAAGGAGTATATGAAGGTAAGATTTTTATTTTTCATCTATCTGCTGACTTTGCCAAACCCATACACACTATACCCATCTCTTTACTGGTCAGATTTATGGATTAATTCCCCAAAGCATGTAGTGCAAGGGCCTGCCTGTATACTTTCAAATGGTACTGTTTAAAGTTTTGGTATCCTATTATTATCTTGATAGGTAATAGCAGAATGTCCAAATGTGCTCAAATGTGTACAATGTGTATTTATATCTTTGTATTATGACACTTCTTACCTGTCCAGTGGTCTGCCAATAGTGTAACTAAGGAGGGGCAGTTCCAAGTAATACCCTGTATTTAGGCATTCATCTCTCAATGAAGTGAAGAGGATTACCTGTCCAAGATTCCCCCCCCCTATAATGTTAGAAATGGCCCATGAGAGGGGGAGAGGGGGAATATGATAGGTGTACCTTATACTTTGGTGTTGTAAAATTCCCCTTAATAAATGTTATCTGGCTGTTGGCCAAGAATGTTTGTGTGTAATCTGCTTTCCATGTTTATGTGCAAAAATACTAAGTTTGTTTTGTTTTCCTCAACAGTTTCCTTCCACGCCACAGGAATGGCAGACTGTGGCCTCCCACTTTGCCCAGCGGTGGGACTTTCCTAACTGCGGAGGGGCAATTGATGGGAAACACGTCCACATCATCCCACCACCCAACTCGGGGTCGTACTATTATAATTACAAGGGGTTCAATAGTATTGTGATGTTGGCGGTGGTGTCGGCTAATTACGACTTCTTGTATGTGGACGTGGGGAAGAATGGCCGGATGTCCGATGGTGGAGTCATCGCCCAGACGGAGTTTTGCAGGCGTCTCCAGAATGGCAGCTTGGACTTGCCACCTCCAGAAGACAATGTGGAAGGACTCCCATTCGTCTTCGTTGCTGATGAAGCATTTGCGCTGGGATACCATCTTATGCGGCCATTCCCAATGAGGACCCTCACCCCGGAACAGAGGGTTTTTAATTACCGGCTGGCCAGAGCCAGAAGAGTGGTGGAGAACATATTTGGAATCCTGGCCAGCCGGTTCCGCCTATTTCTGACACCCATCCATATGGCGGAGTATAAACTTAATCATATAATCCTGGCGTGCTGTGTTCTACATAACTTTTTACGCCAACATTCGGCCAACTATGCTGGCTCAGATGGGCCTGAGGCCGGAATGATACATGAAACAACACTGACGGCGCTTGAAAGTGGCCGTCCTGGCTTGCCCTCCCTGAGTGCCCGTGATGTCCGGTTAAGATACCTTGAATTCTTTGCAGGTAGGGGGCCATCAATATGCCAGCAAATTTGTGAAGCCTTTATCAAATAAAAAGCAAAAAAAAGCAAATCTTTGTTGACATTTACTGCTTGTGTTTGTTTTAGCTGACCCTGACAGAAATGTGGTGAGTCCAGAAAATGGCGTGATTGTGTAACTTTATACAAAGCACTGTTGGGTGTTATTTACTAAAGGCAAAGACACTTTGCACTACAAGTGCACTTGAAACTGCACTGAAACTGCACTTGTAGTGCAAAGAGGATTTGCCCTTAGGAAATAACCCCCATTTTCACAGAAAGCAGCAATTACATCACCACAAAAGTGTTGTAGCGTTGAGACAATAATCCACACATTCTTGATTCACAATCTTTTTAATACCTGCACAATCACATGTGCATTTAGAAAAGGTTTTTCAAACAAACCAACATGTTTGTTGTATAACAATTTTTGGGGTAGCATTATAAAAAATAAAAATGTCCATTTAAGCTAAAACAGGCATGTATAAAACCAACAAGAAAGACACAAATCTTGAACTTACAAAGATGGGGTGAATTCACCCCAGGAAAAGCCAAATTTGGAAGATGCACACAAATTTACCAATGTCAACATGTGCTAGCTGCCATCACGGGGGATCAAGGGACGTGTTTTGGGGGAGCAACCCCTTCCTCTCAGCTACTTCATTATTGAGGAAGGGTTGCACCCCCAAAACGCTTCCATTGATCTCCCGTGATGGCAGATAGCACATGTTGGCACACTGTGTGCATCCTCCAATTTTGGCTTTTTGAAAAATCGCTAAAAGATTTTTAACATTGTAGCACACAAAAAAACAAAGGGATTTGGAGGGGTTTTAAACTCGCCCCAAAACATCAATGATGTTTTTATTTTTTTTAATAACATCATTGATGTTTTTCTTGAGGTTTTCCAATTGTAAATTACAGCCCATGATCTTCCCGATCAGGATCTGGGCACTTTCTGATGTGAAAGGATCTGGATCCACAACATCACGGTCACCTAAAAAGATAGAAACCAAAAAAAAACAGGTATCAAAAATATGCTGGCATCCATCTCTTACCTGAGCCTGTGGTCGCAGACACTCACCTGTTGTGGTGACAATTTCCACCACATCTTCTTCCTCCTCCTGCTCTTCTTGTGTTGGGTGGATTTCCCCTTCTTCCAGAGGTGGGGGGTCTGTGGTCTCCTCGGATGAGGGGTGTCCTCCGAGTCTTTTCTCCCCTATGTAAAACAAAAATGGTATACTTAGCACACAGATATTTGATGACAGAACTATAAATAGGAAACATTGCTTGGAAGTGGGGTACAATTGCCTATTTTGGCCGAGTTCCAAAATGGAGCATTTTCAGTGTCCTTTGTCAAGCTTCAATACTTTACCTGTCTTGTACAAGCTTCACAGATGGAGACCCCCCCTATAGTATACACTGGAGCACCTGTGTAGCCCCCTAATAAAAAGGGTGTTCTTGTGTCCCACACTAGTGCTCCAGTGTCCAGATGTGAAAACAGCTGCTCAGTGTCCTCTCCTTACACAGAATCTAGTTTGCATTTCATTCTAGTAACAAAGCCATCTACACAACTAAATTAGTTTCATACAAGTAGGGCGTAAAAATTGTGGCCAAATGCATAAGGCCAAAACAATGGTGTTTTATAGGCCGAAAGAAAAATGTTTGATACAAACGAACAATATGCCCATGAACATGAAAGTTGCCATTTAAAAATGTACACTTGTAAGAAAAGCACATGGAGCAGCACGAACGTAATAAACATAAAGAATAGGAACACAGGACAACTACTTACTTTTTTGCAGCACTCTCCGGATCTTTCTGTACTGCTCATGTTCTCTCAATTTGAGGTCTTACCACCGTTTCCTGAGCTGATCTTTCTATCGACGTACCCCGAAATGCCGGTGCAGACTGCTGACCACTTTCGCCATGATCTTGGCCTTTCTGACATTGTGGTTGGGGTAAGGTCCATACTTCCCATCATAGTCGGCCTTCTTCAGGATGTCGACCATCTCCAACATCTCCCCAAAGGACATATTTGAGGCCTTAAATCGTCTCCTTCTGGATCGGGACGTTTCCGGCTCCGGGCTTTCCTCCTCCTCCTCCTCGTTGCTATAATTAGCACACACCTGTTGTGTCTCCGCCACGTGCTCTTCCCCCACTGCGCCGAACGAAAAGGGGCGGGGAATAGACTAGAAAGAACGTCAGGGGCGGTCGGAGTTACACGCATGCGCAGGGTGTATAAAGCGTAACACGCGTGCGTATTACGTACGATCTATGAGCAGAGGAAGGAGCATCGGAGGCGCGGATCGTGATAACGAAGGTAAGATCTAAACTTGGGCCTATACTGCTTCAAAATTTAAGCCTATATTGTAACAAGATTAGGAGAGTTTATCCTGACTTTAGGGTTTTTCTTGTGTTGTGTCTTGCAGAGAAAATGGATGGCTTCAATGACCACAACTTCCTCCCCCTGTTCATAGACAAATACAGGGAGCTGCCCTGTCTGTGGCAGGTGAGACATCCCCATTATAATCATAAACAAAAGAGGCAGGCAGCGCTGGAGAAACTGCTGGAGTTGGTTAAGCCGGTGGTCCCCACAGCAACCATCCCCTATTTAAAAACCAAAATTGGTGGCCTGAGGAGCACTTATCTTAGGGAACGCAAGAAGGTCACAGATTCCCAGAGGTCTGGAGCTGCAGCAGATGACGTTTATGTCCCCAGGCTCTGGTACTATGAGAGACTGCGATTTCTGTCAGACCAGACTGAAGTCAGGGAATCCCTCTCCACTCTTCTTTCCACTCTTCCTTCCACCCCAGCTGAGGCTTCCGATGTCCAACCTGGGCCTTCCAGCCAGGAAGAAGTGGAGGAGCCCAGGTGGAGCCAGGTATAGCATTCTTCTACAGATTTCTGGTCAATAAATAAATGATCTTTACTAGATGTCATTATTGATCACTAATTGCTGATTGAAAAAAGTGTTTTACATATCAATAGACAGTAGTGGGCACCCAAAACTGGGACAAGAATGAAAAATGCTGGGCTCAGAATGATAGTCTGTTATATTTGTTAACATTCAATTTGCAACAGTCAGGAGGTGAAAATTGTGTGTGATTGATGAATCAAAAAATAAAACAATGTCCCTTTTTCATACACAGGAAGACCTCAGCCAGGAGGAGGTTGTGGAATGTGGCAGTCAGGAGGAGGCGGGGATTAGTGGTAGCCAGGAGGAGGCGGGGCTAAGTGTCAGCCAGGAGAAGCCTGGGACCAGTCGCAGCCTGACTGAATCACAGGTTCCTCCCCTCCGCCTTCCATACAAAAGGGGCGAGGAAGGCGACTCACATGCAGGATTCAGCGCTCAGGCTAATTCAGGAGGCTTCTGCGTCCCTCCGAGCCTTACCCCCTCCTGAAGAGGCCTTTGCCTGCATGGCTGCCACAAAACTGCAGGGCATGCAGGAGGGTCAACGCAAGCTATGTGAGGACCTGATTTATAAAGTCCTAAGTAAGGGGGTGAGTGGGGAACTAACACCCAAGACCGACGTGCAGGGCCGGTCCTAGACGGGGTGCATGGGGTGCAGTGCACCCAGGCGCCAGAGAGGTGGGGGCGCTGAAGCGCCGGAGTGCTCCCTTCCCTCCTCCTCTTGATTGCGTCCGGCGGCGGCGCTCTCCGCCGGTGTTAAAAGAAGAAAGGCGCCGCCACCGCTGTGTGTGCTGCTCAAGCCCCTCCCTCCTGAGCGGCTGGTCTCTGCGTGGAGAGAGACCAGCCGCACAGTGATGTCGCGCGGGGGGGAGGGAGCGGAGGAGCGGTATGTGCCCGATACATTCTGCTCTGTGTCTCCCACTCCTGCCTACTTTAAACTCCTCTGCTCTTCAGAGGGGTGTATATATGTACCCTAATGGAGGGGGGGCTGTACTAATGGAGGGGACGCTGTACTAATGGAGGGGGGGCTGTACTAATGGAGGGGGGCTGTACTAATGGAGGGGGGGCTGTACTAATGGAGGGGGGGCTGCACTAATGGAGGTGGGGCTGTACTAATGGAGGGGGCGCTGTACTAATGGAGGGGGGCTGTACTAATGGAGGGGGCGCTGTACTAATGGAGGGGGCGCTGTACTAGTGCAGGGGGGCTGTATTAATGGAGGGGGGCTGTACTAATGGAGGGGGGCTGTACTAATGGAGGGGGGGGCTGTACTAGTGGAGGGGGGCTGTACTAGTGCAGGGGGGGCTGTACTAATGGAGGGGGGCTGTACTAATGGAGGGGGGCTGTACTAATGGAGGGGGCGCTGTACTAATGGAGGGGGCTGTACTAATAATGGGGGGGTCTGTACTAATGGGGTCTGTACTAATGGAGAGGGGGTCTGTACTAATGGGGTCTGTACTAATGGAGGGGCAGGTCTGTACTAATGGTGGGGTCTGTACTAATATGGGGGTCTCTACTAATGGAGGGGGGTCTGTCCTGGGGGGTCTGTACTAATGGAGAGGGGGTCTGTCCTGGGGGGTCTGTATTAATGGAGGGGGGTCTGTCCTTGGAGGTCTGTACTAATGGAGGGGGGTCTGTACTAATGGAGAGGGGGTCTGTACTAATGGAGAGGGGGTCTGTACTAATGGAGAGGGGGTCTGTCCTGGGGGGTCTGTACTAATGGAGAGGGGGTCTGTACTAATGGGGTCTGTACTAATGGAGGGGGGGTCTGTACTAACGGAGGTGGATCTGTACTAATGGAGGGGGGGTCTGTACTAATGGGGTCTGTACTAATGGAGGGGGGTCTGTACTAATGGGGTCTGTACTAACGGAGGGGGGGTCTTTACTAATATGGGGGTCTCTACTAATGGAGGGGGCGCTGTACTAATGGAGGGGGCTGTACTAATAATGGGGGGGTCTGTACTAATGGGGTCTGTACTAATGGAGAGGGGGTCTTTACTAATGGGGTCTGTACTAATGGAGGGGGGTCTGTACTAATGGAGGGTGTTAGGTGCTTCGTCTTCTCCTTGTGGCCTAGGCTCTTGGAGATGGCTCAGTGGAGGTCCTCGCCGGCGGTTAATCAATAACACATACACACACTAGGTATGCTGAAATGATTACAAGTCTTTATTTTTAGATTCGCTTTTTTATGCTGTCTTTACAAGACTCTGCCCACAATTTGGGGGCCAATCAAAATGATAATACATATTAGCATATTCGGTAATTTCCAAACATATCCCAATCTTGTGATTTTCCAAACATTAATAGTGTCTACATCTTGTGATATCAAAAATGGTGACCCCTGTAGTTCAAGTTAATAGGTCAAAACATTCCTCATCCCCTGTCACTTGTCTGCTGGACAACCGCAGCTTCCTTAAAAAGTACAGAGACGAAACCACAAGCAGATGTTTCCTCAGATGAACACAGAAAAAGAGGAAAAGACATATATGAGATATTTCAGTAAATCATAAGACAGTCTGATCTTAATCAAAAATATACTAAGATATGTTTCTGATTATTAAAGCAAAATCTGATTATTAAAGCAAAACCCTGAACATATCATAAACAGAGTGAAAATCAACAATTAATCAATTAATCAATAATGTAATGTAATATGGAATCTCCTTACAATCCTCCCTTTGACCATTCGATATCATCGAAATGGTCATTCTACCAAGTAGGTAATCAGACATGTCCAGAAGCATAATGTTTTTCCTGACACAAAGGTAGAAATCATTTTGTCAGGTACTGTGTGCAAAGTTCTGTTACACGTTTCTTCTTGTTGGTGGGGGATTGGTCTCGTCGTCCAGAGAGATTTGTGTTATGCCTTCTTGAATGTCCTTCAAATCTGGTCGCTGTTCCTGGTCAGAGGAGTCTTGGGGTGCTGGAGGAGGGTCAGGGGTCTGGGGTTGCTGTGGACACTTCTTTAACCGGCTGGCGTGGATCCAGGTGTTTCCTAGATCGGTCAGTACAGCAGTTCTGGAAACCTTCTCTATTTTCCAAGGTCCAGAGAAATTGGGTCCAACCTTCTTTTTGTGTGCCAGTTGTTTCACCAGTACTTTGTCTCCTGGGATGAAGGGATGAGTAGGTTCTGTTGAAAAAGGAGAAAAGGTGACAGAGACTTGTTCGTTCATATCCTGTAGCATACTTACCAGATTTTTCACGTACATTTCCTGTTGAGAATAGATGTTAATGTCAGTGTTTTGATCTAAGAGGGGCAGCTCTATGTTTGCAGGAACTCCCATCAAAATCTCAAAGGGCGAGAGTTTTGTTCTAGCATGTGGTGTTGTTCTGATCTGAAATAGGACAGAAGGAAGGTAATCCAACCATCCTTTCATGGTGCCCCCCGTGGCTTTTTTTAACTTGTCCTTAATGTTCCTATTCATTCTTTCCACTACTCCTGCACTTTGTGGGTGGTAAGGGATGTGCAGTTTCCACTGTAAGCCTAGTAGCTTAGCTAAAGTCTGTGTAACAGAGGAGCTGAAGGCAGGTCCTCTGTCTGACCATACAGGGCAGCGGCTTTTTTTGCTTCTCTGTCTGCCAGAGCGTTTCCTTTGGAAATTCTGCTGTTATCCGATGAATGTGCTTTTACCTTGATGACCGCTATCCTCTTTGGGAGAAGAATCGCTTGCAGGAGTGCTTTAATTTGTGTAGAGTTAGCGATTGGCTTGTTGTCAGCGGTTTTAAATCCTCTATTCGCCCAGATTACGCCATAGTCGTGCGTGACACCAAAAGCGTACCTACTATCTGTGTAGATGTTTACCTCCTCATCAGAGAAAAGTATGCAAGCTCTTGTGAGCGCCTCCAGTTCTGCTACCTGTGCTGAGGAGGGCGGTAAGGCTTTTGCTTCCAACACCACATCAGGGAGTTGGACAATGGCGTACCCTGTCAGGAATGTTGCATCAGAGGGGCGAGTACAACTGCCGTCTATGAAGACGTCCTGTACTCCTGGTAGGGGAATGTCAGTGAGATCTGGGCGAGGGCTGGTTATTGCTGCAACCTGTTCAACACAATTGTGCTTCTGATCAGGGTCTTGCGGTAACCTGAGTAAAGAGTGCAAAAGACGGACAGTGGGATTACTTGGTGGTGCGTGTTTGAGAGTGAGGTTATCAGTATTCAGAAGTGTGATCTCATACCCACTAAGCCTCTGTGCTGTCATATGCTGCGTGTTCATGTTTTGCAGGAGGTGAGTTACTGAATGAGTAGTGTAGAGAGTCAATTCATGGCCTAATACTGATTTGTTAGCCTCTTGAACTGCCATAGCACAAGCAGCAAGGTTTTGTAGACAAGATGGCATCCCTTGTACTTGGGTAGGCAACTTTTTTGAGAGATAGGAGACTGGTCGGTACCCGGTTCCATGTTGCTGTGTCAAAACCGCAGCAAAAGAATTTCCCGATACCACACAGTATAATTGAAAGGGCTTGCCATATTCTATCAATCCCAGGGCGGGGGCCTGAGTCAGACTTTTTAACAAGGCCTGAAAAGCACAGAGCCTTTCTGTTGTCCAATCTACTGTCTTTGGGGCGGTGGACAAGGTAGCCTCCCTCAGAATGCCATCATAATATGAACAATCTGGGATCCATTGGCGGCAATATACGATTGCGCCCAAGAATGAGAGCAAAGTTGCTTTGTCTCTTGGAGGACTGAGAGCCTGCAGGGCTGCGGCACGTTTGGGGGATACCAGCCTGGTTCCCTCCTTCAGAATGCATCCCAGGTATTCTACCTGACTTTGACACCATTGTATCTTCTTCCGCGATGCTAGGTGGCCAGACCTGGCCAGGTGATGTAACAGAGATGTGGAATCGACCGCACAATCTTCAGCAGATCGACTGCACAGGAGCAAGTCGTCCACATACTGTATTAGTACCGACCCGCGCTCAGCAGTCCATGACTTAATTGTCTCATTAAGGACCATGGAGAAGGCTGCTGGACTGTCCACATACCCCTGAGGTAATCTTGACCAGGTCAACTGCTTTCCCCTCCCCCATGAGAATGAAAACATGGGCAATACCCCTTCATCGATCGGGATGCTAAAAAATGCATTCGCCAGGTCTACTACTGTGTAGCAAAGGGAATCAGCAGGTATTTTCAAAAAGATGAAAGAAATATCTGCTACCAAAGGTGGCAGAGGTATAACCTGCTTGTTCACGGCCCTTAGGTCCTGTACAAGCCTCCACTCCCCATTTGCCTTTTTCACAGGGTAGATTGGTGTATTCCAGGGGCTTATGATGTGTTTCAGAATCCCTTTTGCTATGTAATCATTGATTAATGGTGTGATGCCTTCAATTTTTTCAAGTGGCAGGGGGTACTGCTTGTGATATTGTACTTCAGCGTCTGGACGCATTTGTGGTGTGTAGGGTGTACAGTTAATAAAACCCACACTCCCTTTGTTGTCTGCCCATATAGCATGTGTTTCTAGAGTGGGTGGCAATGACGCAAAGAGTCCCCTGAAAGTGTGTCTCTTTGGAGCATGTAAATCACAGAACGGTGAGCTGGCAGTGAGGGAGCCCCCTCTGTCAAATTTAATGGTGATATTCAGTTTTGAGAGTAGGTCCCTCCCCATTAAAGATACTGGACAATCCACAAGGACAGCAAAACTCTGGGTACACAGTTCCTGCCCTTCTGGAGTGGCCACGGGCAATGGTGGAGTGATGGGGTGGGTAATTGATGTCCCATTTATACCAATAGAGTTTCCCTCAGTGCAGTGCGGTGTGTCATATATGGCATCATTCAAACTACTGAATGTAGCCCCTGAATCCAACAATAGACATATCAGGTGATTGTCTACCCGCAATAGTACCTGCGGAAGACTTTTCCATGATGGATTGTAACACACAAGGCTGAGGGACGGGACGTACTCTTGGCATCCCTATTGTGGCGTCCGCCGAGCGGATGGCCACTGCATCGGAATGCGTGGGGGTGGTCTGTTAGGCTGAGGCTGGTATTGGGGTTGTGGTTGGGGTGGTTGGGGTTGTGGTGGGTGAGGATACCTGATATCCTGAAGGCGACGGGGGGTGGTGTTAAGATTCCTACCCCTTCCTCTTTGGGCGTTTGTTCTAATTCTGTAGGGACATTGGGACTTCCAGTGCCCCAGTTCCCCACAGTTAAAGCACCCCTGGTCTGGTGGGTAACCCTGATTTGGGGGATAAGATTGCATTGGTGGATAAGGTTGCATTGTCATTATGTGGGTGGGCGGAGTCCCACCAGTTGGCAGAGTCTGGGTTGGTGTCAGGGAGGGAAAAATGCCACCCTTCTGCTCAAATACCCCTGATGTTTCTCGTGACCTAGCATCCTTCATAAATTCATCTGGGGGTTGTTCTGCCCACTTTGGATTAGTGAATTTAAGCAACTGTGTCACCTTCGTATCGCCACCAGCCATAATGGTGGTGGTGAACAACTGGGGGTTGGCGTTATCTACTGCTTTCCACAGACCATATACCCGGGTACAAAATTCATAGAACTTTTCCTTCGGTCCCTGTTTTGCTAGGACAAGTTCCTGAAGTGCAGATGAACCCTTGTATATAGTAGACCAATGATTCCCCATACCTTTCCAAAAAGATACCCAATCTTTATCTTCTTCTATGTGGGCTGTCCATAAGGCATCTACGGGATGCCCTTCTGGGCTGTCAGGGTCAACTATACTAAGGATCCCTGCTATATCTTCTTTATCCAGGCTAGTCCCTGCACTGTATTTTGCAAGGAAAGCTCCAGCCTCCCTAGGGCTTTTCTTTGGGCTGGGGCATAACTCCTTTATTTTTGACAGTGTGCCTAGGGGTAGGGGAATATGCACTACCGTCTCCCCTATATGCATGAGTGGTGCTTTAAAGGCGGCACCTAGACTTTCCTGTTCCATGTCTATTTCTCTTTCCTCAGTAGAGGATTCACCCTGCTCCCTTTCCTCCTGTGGGGGTTTCTGGCTTATGGCCGGTTTTGTTTGGCTTCTGAGTGTGGTGGATGGCTGTGAAATTATCTTTTCCTTGGCCTCCTTAATCCTTCTTGCTTCTTTCTCTAGTTTCCTCTCATACGCCTCTAAATCTTCCCTTTTCCTTTGTATCCAACCTCCTAATCCTCTCTTCTTCCCTCCTACGTATACCTTCTACCCGGACTTCCTCTTCCCTGTTTCTACTTTCGTTTTCCCATCGTGTAACCTGTGCCTGATCAGCTGCACTATATACCATGGTAGCTAATACTGCTGGATCCAGAGATGGATACAGCTGAAGACATGGACCCAATGTTCCATCCTCCTGTTTAACCATCACATAAGGGGGGGGTGCTTCGGGTGATAGGGCGGGTGAGTTTACAGGTTTTGGTGTGGGGGCTTTAGTTACATACTTTGTTTTATATTTGGCTAAGCATTTGTTCCATGCTTTGTAACAATCTTTCATGTATTGGGTGTCTTCCCATTTCCCAGGTGGATAAGAGTGCTTGTGCACCTGACACACCTTGCTCACTTCCTTCCACTCATCCTCAGAACAGGGTCCCACTGGCCCTGGGTCATGTATCCCCAGCTGTTGGCACCTCTCTCTGACCTGTGTCCAAAACGGTTCTACCTGTGGCCCCGGTAGTGTGTTTTTAACATACTCATAGGGAGATGGATTGGCCATGGTCTGGGTTGCTGCAGAATTCCCCATCTAACAACCTAGGTAGTGTGTGTCTAGTACAGGGACAGAGATGAAAGCAACCTGTTTGTGCTATAATCTGTTCCCTGACTTGGGAATAAGTCCCCTCGTCTGTTATTGCTGTGGGGCTGATATAGCTATGAAGGTTAACCCTCAGTACTCGGTATAGGAAACCCCTCCTTGTGGTAGGATATACTCCCCTTGCACCAAGTCGGTATGAGAACCCGGTTGGTCTAGTGGTGAGCAGGATCCACGTCCTGTCAACACTAAGGAACAGTAAACCAAAGGTGCAATGTGGGCAGGCGGGCGCTATCTCACTACAGTCAGGTTCTTGTCTTAGGTCGTTCATTTAGTACATATATGTGTAATACAATATCTTAACAAAAAAATCCTCTAAATTAATACAGTACTTTACATTCAGTTGTCATACACATATATTATCATACACTTATCTCTAATTCTCTAATTCTCTATACACTCTAAATACTTACGGTGGTACCTAAAAGAAAAAACAAGCAAAATCTTATATATACAGTGGCAAAATAAAGTTACATTATATGAACATGTTATAATAAGTATAATAAGTGCACTTTTCAATATTTTCCCCAAAAATTGGGCGTCCACTTAGCCACTCCTTATACTACGGGCGTATTCTATACTTCCCGAGTTTTAAACACACATATATATACTCAACACAGCAGTCAGACCAACCTAGTCAGACTATAAAAAACCAAAAAACCTGCGAGCCCTTTAACCCTCCAAGGGGCTACAGCCCTAGCCCGTTGCGAAGGCACAGTTATGTAAGTGGGTGGATATACAAGGTTATTTGAACAAGGCAAGCATCAACACCAGTTACCAAAAATAGGTAAAAAGGAGCAGAATGTCTTACCTGTTCAAAACACCCCACTTCTGGTACCAAAAACTGTTAGGTGCTTCGTCTTCTCCTTGTGGCCTAGGCTCTTGGAGATGGCTCAGTGGAGGTCCTCGCCGGCGGTTAATCAATAACACATACACACACTAGGTATGCTGAAATGATTACAAGTCTTTATTTTTAGATTCGCTTTTTTATGCTGTCTTTACAAGACTCTGCCCACAATTTGGGGGCCAATCAAAATGATAATACATATTAGCATATTCGGTAATTTCCAAACATATCCCAATCTTGTGATTTTCCAAACATTAATAGTGTCTACATCTTGTGATATCAAAAATGGTGACCCCTGTAGTTCAAGTTAATAGGTCAAAACATTCCTCATCCCCTGTCACTTGTCTGCTGGACAACCGCAGCTTCCTTAAAAAGTACAGAGACGAAACCACAAGCAGATGTTTCCTCAGATGAACACAGAAAAAGAGGAAAAGACATATATGAGATATTTCAGTAAATCATAAGACAGTCTGATCTTAATCAAAAATATACTAAGATATGTTTCTGATTATTAAAGCAAAATCTGATTATTAAAGCAAAACCCTGAACATATCATAAACAGAGTGAAAATCAACAATTAATCAATTAATCAATAATGTAATGTAATCTCCTTACAGAGGGGTCTGTACTAATATGGGGGTCTCTACTAATGGAGGGGGGTCTGTCCTGGGGGGTCTGTACTAATGGAGAGGGAGTCTGTCCTGGGGGGTCTGTACTAATGAAGGGGGGTCTGTCCTGGGGGGTCTGTACTAATGGAGGGGGGTCTGTCCTGGGGGGTGTGTACTAATGGAGGGGGGTCTGTACTAATGGAGAGGGGGTCTGTACTAATGGAGAGGGGGTCTGTCCTGGGGGGTCTGTACTAATGGAGAGGGGGTCTGTACTAATGGGGTCTGTACTAATGGAGGGGGGGTCTTTACTAATATGGGGGTCTTTACTAATGGAGGGGGGTCTGTCCTGGGGGGTCTGTACTAATGGGGGGGTCTGTACTAATGAGGGGGTCTGTACTAATGGAGGTGGGGTCTGTACTAATGGAGGGGGGTCTGTACTAATGGGGTCTGTACTAATGGAGGGGGGGTCTGTACTAATGGTGGGGTCTGTACTAATATGGGGGTCTGTACTAATGGAGGGGGGTCTGTACTAATGGGGGGGTCTGTACTAATGGAAAAGAAAAAAGGAGCAGAGAAGAGGATTGTGGGACATATAGTCCCGAGAACTGGCAGCCCCACTGTAACACGGAAACTGCAGCCCACACAACATGCTCAGCTGAATGGGAAAGAGAGAGAGAGAGAGACAGGAGCCTGGGAAAGTTTTCAGGGAAGTACACCCAGGACTCCAGAGGGAGAGGACAGTGCTGAGAGAACACCATCAGAGAGAGAACCCTGCTGCCCTGCACCACCAGAGGGAAAGCCACACAGCCTAGCGCCATCGCTGGCATTGAAAGGAATGGAGTCATTGCAGGAATACAGCGGAGTCACCATGGGCAATTCAGAGTGAGCTGACTCCTGATCAGAGGAACCGTTGCTGTATCGCTGGGTCAGGTGAGAGGGCCGATCGGCCAATATATACTATGTCTGCAGTCTCTGATCATCTCCTGTATTATGTCTGCAGTCTCTGACCATCTCCTGTATTATGTCTGCAATCTCTGATCATCTCCTGTACTATGTCTGCAGTCTCTGATCATGTCCTGTACTATGTCTGCAGTCTCTGATCATGTCCTGTACTATGTCTGCAGTCTCTGATCATGTCCTGTACTATGTCTGCAATCTCTGATCATCTCCTGTACTATGTCTGCAGTCTCTGACCATCTCCTGTATCATGTCTGCAGTCTCTGATCATCTCCTGTATCATGTCTGCAGTCTCTGACCATCTCTTGTATCATGTCTGCAGTCTCTGATCATCTTCTGTATCATGTCTGCAGTCTCTGACCATCTCCTGTACTATGTCTGCAGTCTCTGATCATCTCCTGTACTATGTCTGCAGTCTCTGATCATCTCCTGTACTATGTCTGCAGTCTCTGATCATCTCCTGTACTATGTCTGCAATCTCTGATCATCTCCTATACTATGTCTGCAGTCTCTGACCATCTCCTGTACTATGTCTGCAGTCTCTGATCATCTCCTGTACTATGTCTGCAGTCTCTGATCATCTCCTGTACTATGTCTGCAGTCTCTGATCATCTCCTGTATTATGTCTGCAATCTCTGATCATCTCCTGTACTATGTCTGCAGTCTCTGATTATCTCCTGTACAATATCTGCAGTCTCTGATCATCTCCTGTATCATGTCTGCAGTCTCTGATCATCTCCTGTATCATGTCTGCAGTCTCTGACCATCTCCTGTATCATGTCTGCAATCTCTGACCATCTCCTGTGCTATGTCTGCAGTCTCTGATCATCTCCTGTATCATGTCTGCAGTCTCTGACCATCTCCTGTATCATGTCTGCAGACTCTGATCATCTCCTGTATCATGTCTGCAGACTCTGATCATCTCCTGTATCATGTCTGCTGTCTCTGACCATCTCTTGTATCATGTCTGCAGTCTCTGATCATCTCCTGTATCATGTCTGCAGTCTCTGACCATCTCTTGTATCATGTCTGCAGTCTCTGATCATCTCCTCTATCACGTCTGCAGTCTCTGACCATCTCCTGTATTATGTCTGCAATCTCTGATCATCTCCTGTACTATGTCTGCAGTCTCTGATCATCTTCTGTACTATGTCTGCAGTCTCTGATCATCTCCTGTATTATGTCTGCAATCTCTGATCATCTCCTGTACTATGTCTGCAGTCTCTGATCATCTCCTGTACAATATCTGCAGTCTCTGATCATCTCCTGTATCATGTCTGCAGTCTCTGACCATCTCCTGTACTATGTCTGCAGTCTCTGATCATCTCCTGTACTATGTCTGCAGTCTCTGATCATCTCCTGTATCATGTCTGCAGTCTCTGACCATCTCTTGTATCATGTCTGCGGTCTCTGATCATCTCCTGTATCATGTCTGCAGTCTCTGATCATCTCCTGTATCATGTCTGCAGTCTCTGATCATCTCCTGTATCATGTCTGCAGTCTCTGACCATCTCCTGTACTATGTCTGCAGTCTCTGATCATCTCCTGTATCATGTCTGCAGTCTCTGACCATCTCCTGTATTATGTCTGCAATCTCTGATCATCTCCTGTACTATGTCTGCAGTCTCTGATCATCTCCTGTACTATGTCTGCAGTCTCTGATCATCTCCTGTATTATGTCTGCAGTCTCTGATCATCTCCTGTACTATGTCTGCAGTCTCTGATCATCTCCTGTACTATGTCTGCAGTCTCTGATCATCTCCTGTATTATGTCTGCAATCTCTGATCATCTCCTGTACAATATCTGCAGTCTCTGATCATCTCCTGTATCATGTCTGCAGTCTCTGACCATCTCCTGTATCATGTCTGCAGTCTCTGACCATCTCCTGTACTATGTCTGCAGTCTCTGATCATCTCCTGTATCATGTCTGCAGTCTCTGACCATTATCATGTCTGCAGTCTCTGACCATCTCCTGTATCATGTCTGCAGACTCTGATCATCTCCTGTATCATGTCTGCAGTCTCTGATCATCTCCTGTATCATGTCTGCAGTCTCTGACCATCTCTTGTATCATGTCTGCAGTCTCTGATCATCTCCTGTATCATGTCTGCAGTCTCTGACCATCTCTTGTATCATGTCTGCAGTCTCTGATCATCTCCTGTATCATGTCTGCAGTCTCTGACCATCTCCTGTATTATGTCTGCAATCTCTGATCATCTCTTGTACTATGTCTGCAGTCTCTGATCATCTTCTGTACTATGTCTGCAGTCTCTGATCATCTCCTGTACTATGTCTGCAGTCTCTGATCATCTCCTGTATTATGTCTGCAATCTCTGATCATCTCCTGTACTATGTCTGCAGTCTCTGATCATCTCCTGTACAATATCTGCAGTCTCTGATCATCTCCTGTATCATGTCTGCAGTCTCTGACCATCTCCTGTACTATGTCTGCAGTCTCTGATCATCTCCTGTACTATGTCTGCAGTCTCTGATCATCTCCTGTATCATGTCTGCAGTCTCTGACCATCTCTTGTATCATGTCTGCAGTCTCTGATCATCTCCTGTATCATGTCTGCAGTCTCTGATCGTCTCCTGTATCATGTCTGCAGTCTCTGACCATCTCCTGTACTATGTCTGCAGTCTCTGATCATCTCCTGTATCATGTCTGCAGTCTCTGACCATCTCCTGTATTATGTCTGCAATCTCTGATCATCTCCTGTACTATGTCTGCAGTCTCTGATCATCTCCTGTACTATGTCTGCAGTCTCTGATCATCTCCTGTATTATGTCTGCAATCTCTGATCATCTCCTGTACTATGTCTGCAGTCTCTGATCATCTCCTGTACTATGTCTGCAGTCTCTGGTCATCTCCTGTATTATGTCTGCAATCTCTGATCATCTCCTGTACTATGTCTGCAGTCTCTGATCATCTCCTGTATCATGTCTGCAGTCTATGACCATCTCCTGTATCATGTCTGCAGTCTCTGACCATCTCCTGCACTATGTCTGCAGTCTCTGATCATCTCCTGTATCATGTCTGCAGTCTCTGACCATCTCTTGTATCATGTCTGCAGTCTCTGATCATCTCCTGTATCATGTCTGCAGTCTCTGATCATCTCCTGTATCATGTCTGCAGTCTCTGACCATCTCCTGTACTATGTCTGCAGTCTCTGATCATCTCCTGTATCATGTCTGCAGTCTCTGACCATCTCTTGTATCATGTCTGCAGTCTCTGATCATCTCCTGTATCATGTCTGCAGTCCCTGATCATCTCCTGTATCATGTCTGCAGTCTCTGATCATCTCCTGTACTATGTCTGCAGTCTCTGACCATCTCCTGTACTATGTCTGCAGTCTCTGATCATCTCCTGTATCATGTCTGCAGTCTCTGACCATCTCTTGTATCATGTCTGCAGTCTCTGATCATCTCCTGTATTATGTCTGCAGTCTCTGATCATCTCCTGTACTATGTCTGCAGTCTCTGACCATCTCCTGTACTATGTCTGCAGTCTCTGACCATCTCCTGTACTATGTCTGCAGTCTCTGATCATCTCCTGTACTATATCTGCAGTCTCTGATCATCTCCTATACTATGTCTGGGGGTTCTTTCTAACAGACTCTCTAACAGAAGCCCTCTTTGTGTGCATCAGAGAGACTCCCCTCCAGGTCTCATTAGTGTACGCTCTTCCTGTATTTTTTTTTTATTGTTAAAAGATCATGGGAGGATCCTAGGGTAACAAAGAGTTATTAGGAGAGCATCTCTGTGTTTGAGTCATTGCCATAGAAACATTTGTAAAGGGGAGGAGTTGGTAAGATGACCACGCCCATGTGGGGGCGCCAGAAATATTTCTGCACCCAGGCGCCGGTGACCCTAGGATCGGCCCTGCCGACGTGATTGAGTTGGACCATCCTCCTCCTCCTCCTCCTGCTGCCACAACTCCACCACCAGAGCCACAGCGTGGAAGGAGGCGTGGAAAGAAGACCAGAGAGTGATGGCCCTGGGTTCAGTCTGGTCTGACAAAAGATGCAGTCTCTTGTATGACCACAGCCTGGGGACACAGATGTCATCTGCTGCTTTCCGGATCTCTGGGACTTCTGGACCAGACTGCACTCCCTTAGATATGGACTCCTCAGGCCACCAATTTTGCTTGAAAATAGTTGATGTCTGCCCTGGGGGTTCAAGGCTTCACCCATTTCTGCTGTTTCTCCAGCGTTGCCTCCCTCTTTGTTTAGTTGTGAGCCCTTAATAAATGATTTTTTTGGAAAATTATACTCTCCTATGTGTGTTTTCATTCAAAAAGGAGTTTGTTGGTGACGATTTCTAAAATACAATGTGAAATTAACAAGGGACAACAACACCAAACAATCTCCTACAGATTAAATATAACAACATATCAATGGTGTTGTGGTAACTTGACACAAAAAACACACACAAAAATATTCTGGAGTAAAAATAAAAATACAATAAAACAAAAATCAGCCTTGAAAAAAATACAAACCAAAAATCACTAATCTGCCTTAAAACCAAAAAAAAAAAAAAAAAAAAACAACACCAAAATAATGTTGTCAGATGTGACAAATCAAAATATATTGAGGGAATCCTGATAAATAATAAAGAAAGAAGTTTGTGAGAAGTCTGTGTGAATATGAGCAGCAAAACTACTTAATTCTTCTCACATTATAAAGAAGAAGAGAGTGCGCTGTATTAAACCATTTTTTACATTGCACCGTGATGAAAGTGCTGTATCCATTGCAAACGCAAAGTTTACCAGACCGAGCTGTTCCGTGTCGGAATTTCTTCTGAGCATGCGTGGCACTTTGTGCGTCGGAACAGGCCACACACAGTCGGAATTGACGCGATCGGATTTTGTTGTCGGAAAATGTTATAGCCTGCTCTCAAACGTGATTGCCTTCCCGCGGGCGGGGGGTCCGATCGCTAGTAGCAAACTGAGCCCTGCTCTATCTCCACTCCAACAACACACTACAAAAGCTTCCTATGGGAAGCAACCTTTTATAGTGTGGGGTGGGACTATGAGCACTTAGCCGTGATTGGTCATCATCACTTTAGCCCCGAAAGAATTTACCCCCTTCCTGACCAGAGCACTTTTTGCAATACAGCACTGCGTCGCTTTAACTGACAATTGTGTGGTCGTGCGACGTTGCACCCAAACAAAATTGACATCCTTTTTTTTCCATAAATAGAGCTTTCTTTTGGTGGTATTTGATCACCTCCGTGGTTTTTATTTTTTGCGCTATAAACAAAAAAAGAGTGACAATTTTGGGAAAAAAAGCAATATTTTTTACTTTTTGTTATAATAAATATCCCCAAAAAATATATAAAAAAACGAATTTCTTTCTCAGTTTAGGCCGATATGTATTCTTCTACATATTTTTGGTAAAAAAAAATCGCAATAAGCATATATTGATTGGTTTGTGCAAAAGTTATAGCGTCTACAAAATAGGGAAAGATTTATGACATTTTTGTTATTATAATTTTTATTAGTAATGGCGGAGGACACATTGGACACTATTTTGGGACAAGTGACATTTATACAGCAATCAATGTTATAAAAATGCACCGATTACTGTATAAATGACACTGGCAGGGAAGGGGTTAAAAAAGTGTGTCCTAGGGAGTGATTCTAGCTGTGGGGGGGTGGGGGGGTGGGCTCACTACAACATGACAAAGATCACTGCTCCTGATGACAGGGAGCAGTAGATCCCTATCATGTTGCTAGGCAGAACAGGGAAATGCCATGTTTACATATCGTAGGCAACTCCCCGTTCTGCCGCTCCGTGTCACGATCGCGGGCCCCCAGTGGACACCGAGTCCGCGGGACCCATGGGCACGCTCATGGAGCACGCGGCGCTCGCGCCCACAAAGCAACATCTTAAATGGGACGTACAGGTACGCCCATTTGTCCAGCCGTGCCATTGTGTCGACGTATATCGTCATGCCTGGTCAGCAAGGGGTTAAATACAACTTAAATTTGAAATGCATTCATACCCATAGCAATCAGAAAGTACCTTTCCTTGACCTTGAGTTTATGATTGGACAAGAATAGGGATGAGCCGCACCAGAACCTGCGAACGGACCAAAAATTCGCACGAACGTTAGAACCCCATTGACGTCTATGGGACTCGAACGTTCGAAATCAAAAGTGCTCATTTTAAAGGCTAATTTGCATGGTATTGTCCTAAAAAGGATTTGGGGACCCGGGTCCTACCCCAGGGGACATGTATCACTGCAAAAAAAACTTTTAAAACCGGCCGTTTTTTCGGGAGCAGTGATTTTAATGATGGTTAAAGTAAAAAAAAAAAGTGAAATATTCCTTTAAATATCGTACCTGGGGGGTGTCTATAGTATGCCTGTAAAGTGGCGCGTGTTTCCCGTGTTTAGAACAGTCCCTGCACCAAATGTCATTTTTAAAGGAAAAAATCTCATTTAAAACTGCTTGCGGGTTTAATGTAATGTCGGGTCCTGGCAATATGGATGAAAATCAGTGAGACAAACGGCATGGGTACCCCCCAGTCCATTACCAGGCCCTTTGGGTCTTGTATGGATATTAAGGGGAACCCCGCACCCAAATTAAAATAAGGAAAGGTGTGGGGCCACAAGGCTCTATATACTCTGAACAGCAGTATACAGGCGGTGCAAACAAGACAGGGACTGTAGGTTTGTTGTTAAGTAGAATCTGTTTGTCATTTTGAACGGGTACATTTTTAACGTGTTTAGCTCCAGCCAAAAAATCTTTTTTTAGCTTTTTGGAAAACATAGGGAAGGGTTATCACCCCTGTGACATTTGTTTTGCTGTCTTTCCTCCTCTTTAGAAGATTTCACCTCACTTTTTGTCCCAATGACAAATGTTTTTTGAAAATTTGGGTTTTTTTTGTGGAACAAGGATTGGAAAGCATCAGTGGAAAGGAGAAATGTTTTTCCCATATTAACTCTTACAGGAGAGAATTTCCCTTCCTAGGGGTAGATTTCATCTCACTTCCTGTTGTCTCCTTCCGTTTGCAAGTAGGAGTCGTTTGTAAGTTAGATGTTTGAAAGTAGGGGCCTGCCCTATATACTCAGCATAAATTTGGCCCTTAGGTGTTGTTGTGGCCACAACAACGTAAGCCCTCACAGGGCCCTGCTGTGAAATATTAGATCAAGAATTGTAATTACATGCCCCTGTTGAACAGGGGCAGAAAAACTGGGCCTTTGGTGGTGGTGGTGGTGGTGCTGGTGCCACAACACTGTAAGTCCTCACTCGCTCTTGGTGGGTGCTGAAATGGGCCCTGCTGTGAAATATTAGATCAAGAATTGTAATTACATGCCCCTGTTGAACAGGGGCAGAAAAATTGGGCCTTTGGTGGTGGTGGTGGTGGTGGTGGTGCTGGTGCCACAACACTGCAACCCCTCACAGACACTCTAGTTGGAACGCAGGAACGAGCCCTGCTGCAAAGTATTGCATCAAAAATTGTAATTACACGCCCCTGTTAAACAGGGGCAGAAAAAATGGGCCTTAGGCACTGGTGCTGGTGCAACAACACTGCAACCCCTCACAGACACTCTAGTTGGAACGCAGAAATGAGCCCTGCTGCAAAGTATTGCATCAAAAATTGTAATTACACGCCCCTGTTAAACAGGGGCAGAAAAATTGGGCCTTAGGCACTGGTGCTACAACACTGCAACCCCTCACAGACACTCTAGTTGGAACGCAGGAACGAGCCCTGCTGCAAAGTATTGCATCAAAAATTGTAATTACACGCCCCTGTTAAACAGGGGCAGAAAAATTGGGCCTTAGGCACTGGTGCTGGTGCTACAACACTGCAACCCCTCACAGACACTCTAGTTGGAACGCAGGAACGAGCCCTGCTGCAAAGAAAAATTGTAATTACACGCCCCTGTTAAACAGGGGCAGAAAAATTGGGCCTTAGGCACTGGTGCTGGTGCTACAACACTGCAACCCCTCACAGACACTCTAGTTGGAACGCAGGAACGAGCCCTGCTGCAAAGTATTGCATCAAAAATTGTAATTACACGCCCCTGTTAAACAGGGGCAGAAAAATTGGGCCTTAGGCACTGGTGCTGGTGCTACAACACTGCAACCCCTCACAGACACTCTAGTTGGAACGCAGGAACGAGCCCTGCTGCAAAGAAAAATTGTAATTACACGCCCCTGTTAAACAGGGGCAGAAAAATTGGGCCTTAGGCACTGGTGCTGGTGCTACAACACTGCAACCCCTCACAGACACTCTAGTTGGAACGCAGGAACGAGCCCTGCTGCAAAGTATTGCATCAAAAATTGTAATTACACGCCCCTGTTAAACAGGGGCAGAAAAATTGGGCCTTAGGCACTGGTGCTGGTGCTACAACACTGCAACCCCTCACAGACACTCTAGTTGGAACGCAGGAACGAGCCCTGCTGCAAAGTATTGCATCAAAAATTGTAATTACATGCCCCTGTTAAACAGGGGCAGAAAAATTGGGCCTTAGGCACTGGTGCTGGTGCCGCAACACTGCAACCCCTCACAGACACTCTAGTTGGAACGCAGGAACGAGCCCTGCTGAAAAGTATTGCATCAAAAATTGTAATCACACGCCCCTGTTAAACAGGGGCTGAAAAATTGTGCCTTAGGCATTGGTGGTGGCGCCCAGAACCAAAAATGTTCTTTCAAGCTATCAGCGTGATGATTGAGGAGGAAGAGGATAATTACTCAGGGATAGTCACTCAGCATCAGCATAGGCAGTCTTTGAAGGGATCTGAGATTTAAAAAAAAAATTATTCGGTTACATCAGGATCAGGTGCTTGGTAGCTGGTGGTGATCCAAGACTGATTCATTTTTATGAAGGTCAGTCAATCGACCGAGTCGGTGGACAGACGCACCCTGTGATCGGTTACAAAGCCTCCAGCAGCACTGAATGTGCGTTCCGAAAGAACGCTGGATGCAGGACAGGCCAGTAGCTCAATTGCATACTGTGCAAGCTCTGGCCAGTGATCCATCCTCAAGACCCAGTAACCCAGAGGATTTTCGGTGGGAAAGGTGTCCAAGTCTGATCTTGCCCCTAGGTATTCCTGCACCATGTAAAACAGACGCTGGCGATGGTTGCTGGAACCGATCATACCTTGGGGCTGCGGACCAAAAAATTGTCTGAACGCATCGGTCAGACGGCCACCTTCTCCACCGCTCCTTCTTTGACTGACCAAAGCCTCAGCAACACGTTGTCCAGAAACAGGAGTTTGTAACCTCCCAGTCTCTGGGAACGCGTTGCACAGACCTTTCTGCAAGGCCTCCCGAAGATGTTTCATCCTCTGCTCCCTCTGCGATGGCAAGATAAGGTCCGCAACCTTACCCTTGTAACGTGGATCAAGGAGGGTTGCCAGCCAGTATTGGTCCTTCTCTTTGATACCACGAATACGAGGATCCTTACGCAGGCTTTGCAGGATCAGGGAGGCCATGCAGCGTAGGTTTGCTGAGGCATTCGGTCCGGAGTCCTCTGGGTCACTAAGGACGACATGGTCCGCAGCCACCTCCTCCCAGCCACGTACAAGTCCATGTGTTTCTTGGGACTGATCCCTTAAAGACTGCTGCTGATGCTGAGTGCCAGGCTCAACCTCCATACTGACACAATCTTCCTCCTCCTCCTCCTCCTCCTCTTCCTGTGTGATCGGCGGGCATGCAGAAACACTGTCTGGATAAAGGGGGCCTTGAGAGCTAAGGAAGTCCTCCTCTTCCTGCCTCTGTTCTGCCTCAAGTGCCCTGTCCATTATTCCACGCAGCGTGTGCGCCAACAGGTGGACAAGGGGGACAGTGTCACTGATGCATGCACTGCCACTGCTCACCATCCTCGTGGCCTCCTCAAATGGTGACAGGACAGTGCATGCATCCCTGATCATGGCCCACTGGCGTGGGGAAAAAAAACCAAGCTCCCCTGACCCTGTTCTGGTGCCATAGTCGCACAGGTACTCATTGATGGCCCTCTGCTGCGTGTGCAGCCGCTGCAGCATGGCCAACGTTGAGTTCCACCTGGTGGGCATGTCACAGATTAGGCAGTTCTTGGGCAGGTTAAACTCCTTTTGGAGGTCCGTCAGCCGAGCAATCGCATTATATGACCGGCGGAAATGCACACAGACTTTCCTGGCCTGCCTCAGGACATCCTGTAAGCCCGGGTACCTGCCCAAGAACCGCTGCACCACCAAGTTAAGGACGTGAGCCAAACAGGGCACATGGGTCATTTGTCCCTGTTGGAGGGCAGAGAGGAGGTTGGTGCCATTGTCGCAAACCACCATTCCTGCCTTAAGTTGGCGTGGCGTCAACCACCTCTGAACCTGCCCCTGCAGAGCTGACAGAACCTCTGCCCCAGTGTGGCTCCTGTCCCCCAAGCACACCAGCTCAAGCACCGCATGGCATCTTTTGGCCTGCGTACTTGCGTAGCCCCTTGAATGGCTACGGAGCACCGCTGGTTCCGAGGACAAAGCACAGGAAGAGGCCATGGAGGAAGAAGAAGAGGAGGGGGTGGAGGAGAGAGGTGTGTCACAATCATTAGCATTTTGGAGGCGTGGTGGCGGAACAACCTCCAACACTACTGCACCTTGTCCTGCATCCTTCCCAGCTGCCAGCAGAGTCACCCAATGCGCCGTGAAACTTAAGTAATGTCCCTGTCCATTCCTGCTGGACCATGAGTCAGCGGTAATATGCACCTTACCGCTGACCGCCCTGTCCAGCGAGGCATGGACATTGCCTTCCACATGCCGGTAGAGAGCCAGAATCGCCTTCCGTGAGAAAAAGTTGCGTTTGGGTACCTGCCACTGAGGAACCGCACATTCCACAAACTCACGGAAGGGGGCAGAGTCTACCAACTGAAAAGGCAGCAGTTGAAGTGCTAGCAATTTTGCCAAGCTAGCATTCAACTGCTGCGCATGTGGATGGCTGGGAGCAAACTTCTTTCGGCGTGCAGCAGCTGGGGCAGGGAAATTTGCCTGGTACAATCTGACGTCGGTGTACCAAAAGCAGATTGCCCACAAGTACTTGGCTGTGACACACCTAATTCTACACCTTCATTCCTCTCAGTGCAGGTCTCAGAGAGGACTGAAGGTATAGTGGGGTTGTAGATCTCAGCTGATGAGGAGCAAGGAGAGGTGCTCTTTGTTCTTTGGTGTGGGTCTTTTAGATACGCTTGCCAATGAACTGCATGGCAGGTCAACATATGTCTGGTCAAGCATGTGGTACCCAAGCGGGAGATGTTTTGGCCACGCGAGATACGCTTGAGATATATGTTGCAAATAGCAGCGGTGCGATCTGATGCACTCGTCTCAAAAAAGGCCCACACCAAAGAACTTTTTGAATAACGTGCAGAGACTGCAGCGCCCTGCACATGTGGAGCTTTGGGGTGTGATGCAGTCAATGTGCTGCCCTTAGGCTGGCCCCTGGAGGGCATCCTGCCTCATTGGTGATGTGCCGCCTCCTCCTCCTCTCTCCTATCAGGCACCCACGTTGAGTCAGTGACCTCATCATCCCCTCCCTCCTCATCACTGGAGCAAACCTGGCAGCATGCTGCAGCAGGGGGAGCATGACTGCCAGATATCTGTCCTTCTTGGGCACCCCCTCTGTCTGCGCTCATGTTACTGCCTTCATCGAGCTCAGTATCATCATCAGAGCCTTCCAAACGCTGGGCATCCTCCTGGAGCATGTGCCCAACACTGTGGTCAAACAGTTCGAGGGACTCCTCAGGAGGACATGGTGGGGCTAGGGAAGGAGTCACTGATGACATTGAGCCGAGGGAAGAGGTCGCTGCTTTGCCAGACAAAGTACCCTGGGCATGGGTAAGAGAGGATGAGGAGGATGAGGACGGCTTGGTCATCCACTCGACCAAGTCTTCCGCATGTTGTGGCTCAACACGGCCAGCTGCCGAAAAAAAGCCCAAGCGTGTCCCACGGCCACATGCTGATGAGGATGCACCGTCTCCATGACCAGCACTAGACACAGAGCCTGCTTGCCCTCTCTTATTGGCTTGTGACTGTCTGCCTCTCCTTCTTGGCCTTCCAGACATACTAATGGCCTGTAGCTGCACTAAGCTGGGATATGTATATATATATATATATGTACTGATACTGCAGCTAGCAAAATCAACTGCCTGCCTGTAGTATGAGAACACCACCAACCTTCTACAGGTAGCTTTAGCTGAACACTGTGAGGTGGACGCACCCCACTAACTTGTAGATTTAGCTGAACACTGTGAGGTGGACGCACCACACTAACTTGTAGGTTTAGCTGAACACTGTGAGGTGGACGCACCACACTAACTTGTAGGTTTAGCTGAACACTGTGAGCAGGACGCACCCCACTAACTTGTAGGTTTAGCTGAACACTGTGAGCAGGATGCACTGCACTAACTGTAAATAGTCTAGCTGCCTGACTGTGGTACTAATAGGATCAAAAGAACACCAGTAATTTTCTTCAGGTAGCTGTATATACTGTAACAAGACAAGCCTGCCTGTCAGTAAGAAGATAACAGGAACGGATCTAGCTGAACACTGTGAGCAGGACGCACCGCACTAACTTGAAGGTTTAGCTGAACACTGAGCAGGACGCACCCCACTAACTTTTGTAGGTTTAGCTGAACACTGTGAGCAGGACGCACTGCACTAACTGTAAATAGTCTAGCTGCCTGGCTGTGGTACTAATAGGATCAAAAGAACACCAGTAATTTTCTTCAGGTAGCTGTATATACTGTAACAAGACAAGCCTGCCTGAAAGTAGGAAGATAACAGGAACGGATCTAGCTGAACACTGTGAGCAGGACGCACTGCACTAACTTGTAGGTTTAGCTGAACACTGTGAGGTGGACGCACCACACTAACTTGTAGGTTTAGCTGAACACTGTGAGCAGGACGCACCCCACTAACTTGTAGGTTTAGCTGAACACTGTGAGCAGGACGCACTGCACTAACTGTAAATAGTCTAGCTGCCTGACTGTGGTACTAATAGGATCAAAAGAACACCAGTAATTTTCTTCAGGTAGCTGTATATACTGTAACAAGATAAGCCTGCCTGTCAGTAAGAAGATAACAGGAACGGATCTAGCTGAACACTGTGAGGTGGACGCACCACACTAACTTGTAGGTTTAGCTGAACACTGTGAGCAGGACGCACTGCACTAACTGTAAATAGTCTAGCTGCCTGACTGTGGTACTAATAGGATCAAAAGAACACCAGTAATTTTCTTCAGGTAGCTGTATATACTGTAACAAGACAAGCCTGCCTGTCAGTAAGAAGATAACAGGAACGGATCTAGCTGAACACTGTGAGCAGGACGCACTGCACTAACTGTAAATAGTCTAGCTGCCTGACTGTGGTACTAATAGGATCAAAGGAACACCAGTAATTTTCTTCAGGTAGCTGTAAATACTGTAAGAAGACAAGCCTGCCTGTCAGTAGGAAGATAACAAGAACGGATCTAGCTAAACTGAATACAGTGTATATATATATATATATGCAACACCTGGGATGCATATATATACACAATACACTGTAAGTGCAGCTAACTGACTGACTGTTCTGCCTAATCTATCTAACTCAAATCAAATGTCACTGTCTGTCTCTCTCTCTCTCTCAATGAACGCCGGAACACACACTACACAGGGCCGCCGTGTAGGCGGCCTTATATAGTGTACTAAATCCCCTGAGCCATAATTGGCCAAAGCCTCCTTGGCTTTGGCCAATTATGGCTCTCTGTTCAGGCGGCGCTGTGATTGGCCAAGCATGCGGGTCATAGTGCATGCTTGGCCAATCATCAGCCAGCAATGCACTGCGATGCCGCAGTGAATTATGGGCCGTGGCGCGCCACACGAATTTGGCGCGAACGACCCATATCGTTCGCAATTCGACTAACGATCGAACAGCCGATGTTCGAGTCGAACATGGGTTCGACTCGAACACGAAGCTCATCCCTATTCAACGGTGTTCGCACAAACTTTTTGTCAGTTCGCATTTTCTGCTGCGAACCGAACAGAGGGGTGTTCGGCTCATCCCTACTCCCCAGTGCCGGCAGCACTCATGCAGCCCCAGACCATGACACTCCCCCCACCATGCTTGACTGTAGGCAAGACACACTTGTCTTTGTACTCCTCACCTGGTTGACACCATCTGAACCAAATAAATTTATCTTAGTCTCATCAGACCACAGGACATGGTTCCAGTAATCCATGTCCTTAGTCTGCTTGTCTTCAGCAAACTGTTTGCAGGCTTTCTTGTGCATCATCTTTAGAAGAGGCTTCCTTCTGGGAGGACAGCCACGCAGACCAATTTGATGCAGTGTGTGGCATATGGTCTGAGCACTGACAGGCTGACCCCCCCACCCCTTCAACCTCTGCAACAATACTGGCAGCACTCATATGTCTGTTTCCCAAAGACAACCTCTGGATATGACGCTGAGCACATGCACTCAACTTCTATGGTCGACCATGGCGAGGCCTATTCTGAGTGGAACCTGTCCTGTTAAACCACTGTATGGTCTTGGCCACCGTGCTGTAGCTCAGTTTCAGGGTCTTGGCAATCTTCTTATAGCCTAGGCCATCTTTATGTAGAGCAACAATTCTTTTTTTCAGATTCTCAGAGGGTTCTTTGCCATGAGGTGCCATGTTGAGCTTCCAGTGACCAGTATTAGAGAGTGAGAGTGATAACACCAAATTTAACACACCTGTTCCTCATTCACACCTGAAACCTTGTAACACTAATGAGTCACGTGACACCGGGGAGGGAAAATGGCTAATTCTGTCCAATTCGGACATTTTCCATTAGGGGTGTACTAACTTTTGTTGCCAGCGATTTAGACATTAATAGCTGTGCGTTGAGTTATTTTGATGGGACAGCAAATTTACACTGTTATACAAGGTGTACACTCACTACTTTACACTGTAGCAAAGTGTCATTTCTTCAGTGTTGTTACATGAAAAGATATAATAAAATATTTACAAAAATGTGAGGGGTGTACTCACTTTTGTGAGATACTGTACAGCCTGGATAACATACATGTTATCCAAATTGTTATATGGACCAGAGATACAGGGATTATTGCGGTGCCAAAAGAAAACCAAAGTAAAATAAAACATATAATATTTTATTAACAAAGTTAAAAAGATTTGTATAATGTTACATATACAGGGTGTGCATCAAATTACAGAGAATTAAAACCATTTGTAGCGATGTTTACAAGATTTAGCGTCCTGGGGTCCCCATGCTACAGCTACTATCTCTCTTGTGTGATGCGTTTTTTGTTACTCTAAGCGCACATATCCATGATAAGTCACCAACCCAGTATACTTTGATGCTATTTTGAGATCTTATCCCTGGATGATCTTGCGCATTCTCTGTTACCACCCATCTGGTATCTTTGATGATTCTATCTTAGCGTTCTCGGTGTCCTGCTTTTTTTACGTTTTTGAACATCATACATATATTGTCCTCTTATCTACCCCCTGCAGCTGCTTATTGTACCTGACATCTTGGTGCTGCTTCGGGAGTCACTCACATCTGCCTCCGGTGACCTGTAGAATTTACAGTAGCGATACAGGTACAACCAACTGTCCCTGAGGAAGCCACTTCTGGCGAAACATGTAGGATCTCTGACTACCTGCTTACAGGATTGGCCACCACACTCCTAGGCTAAATCTTGTAAACATCGCTCTTGGTGGGTGCTGAAATGGGCCCTGCTGTGAAATATTAGATCAAGAATTGTAATTACATGCCCCTGTTGAACAGGGGCAGAAAAATTGGGCCTTTGGTGGTGGTGGTGGTGGTGGTGGTGCTGGTGCCACAACACTGCAACCCCTCACAGACACTCTAGTTGGAACGCAGGAACGAGCCCTGCTGCAAAGTATTGCATCAAAAATTGTAATTACACGCCCCTGTTAAACAGGGGCAGAAAAAATGGGCCTTAGGCACTGGTGCTGGTGCAACAACACTGCAACCCCTCACAGACACTCTAGTTGGAACGCAGAAATGAGCCCTGCTGCAAAGTATTGCATCAAAAATTGTAATTACACGCCCCTGTTAAACAGGGGCAGAAAAATTGGGCCTTAGGCACTGGTGCTACAACACTGCAACCCCTCACAGACACTCTAGTTGGAACGCAGGAACGAGCCCTGCTGCAAAGTATTGCATCAAAAATTGTAATTACACGCCCCTGTTAAACAGGGGCAGAAAAATTGGGCCTTAGGCACTGGTGCTGGTGCTACAACACTGCAACCCCTCACAGACACTCTAGTTGGAACGCAGGAACGAGCCCTGCTGCAAAGAAAAATTGTAATTACACTCCCCTGTTAAACAGGGGCAGAAAAATTGGGCCTTAGGCACTGGTGCTGGTGCTACAACACTGCAACCCCTCACAGACACTCTAGTTGGAACGCAGGAACGAGCCCTGCTGCAAAGTATTGCATCAAAAATTGTAATTACACGCCCCTGTTAAACAGGGGCAGAAAAATTGGGCCTTAGGCACTGGTGCTGGTGCTACAACACTGCAACCCCTCACAGACACTCTAGTTGGAACGCAGGAACGAGCCCTGCTGCAAAGAAAAATTGTAATTACACGCCCCTGTTAAACAGGGGCAGAAAAATTGGGCCTTAGGCACTGGTGCTGGTGCTACAACACTGCAACCCCTCACAGACACTCTAGTTGGAACGCAGGAACGAGCCCTGCTGCAAAGTATTGCATCAAAAATTGTAATTACACGCCCCTGTTAAACAGGGGCAGAAAAATTGGGCCTTAGGCACTGGTGCTGGTGCTACAACACTGCAACCCCTCACAGACACTCTAGTTGGAACGCAGGAACGAGCCCTGCTGCAAAGTATTGCATCAAAAATTGTAATTACATGCCCCTGTTAAACAGGGGCAGAAAAATTGGGCCTTAGGCACTGGTGCTGGTGCCGCAACACTGCAACCCCTCACAGACACTCTAGTTGGAACGCAGGAACGAGCCCTGCTGAAAAGTATTGCATCAAAAATTGTAATCACACGCCCCTGTTAAACAGGGGCTGAAAAATTGTGCCTTAGGCATTGGTGGTGGCGCCCAGAACCAAAAATGTTCTTTCAAGCTATCAGCGTGATGATTGAGGAGGAAGAGGATAATTACTCAGGGATAGTCACTCAGCATCAGCATAGGCAGTCTTTGAAGGGATCTGAGATTTAAAAAAAAAATTATTCGGTTACATCAGGATCAGGTGCTTGGTAGCTGGTGGTGATCCAAGACTGATTCATTTTTATGAAGGTCAGTCAATCGACCGAGTCGGTGGACAGACGCACCCTGTGATCGGTTACAAAGCCTCCAGCAGCACTGAATGTGCGTTCCGAAAGAACGCTGGATGCAGGACAGGCCAGTAGCTCAATTGCATACTGTGCAAGCTCTGGCCAGTGATCCATCCTCAAGACCCAGTAACCCAGAGGATTTTCGGTGGGAAAGGTGTCCAAGTCTGATCTTGCCCCTAGGTATTCCTGCACCATGTAAAACAGACGCTGGCGATGGTTGCTGGAACCGATCATACCTTGGGGCTGCGGACCAAAAAATTGTCTGAACGCATCGGTCAGACGGCCACCTTCTCCACCGCTCCTTCTTTGACTGACCGAAGCCTCAGCAACACGTTGTCCAGAAACAGGAGTTTGTAACCTCCCAGTCTCTGGGAACGCGTTGCACAGACCTTTCTGCAAGGCCTCCCGAAGATGTTTCATCCTCTGCTCCCTCTGCGATGGCAAGATAAGGTCCGCAACCTTACCCTTGTAACGTGGATCAAGGAGGGTTGCCAGCCAGTATTGGTCCTTCTCTTTGATACCACGAATACGAGGATCCTTACGCAGGCTTTGCAGGATCAGGGAGGCCATGCAGCGTAGGTTTGCTGGGGCATTCGGTCCGGAGTCCTCTGGGTCACTAAGGACGACATGGTCCGCAGCCACCTCCTCCCAGCCACGTACAAGTCCATGTGTTTCTTGGGACTGATCCCTTAAAGACTGCTGCTGATGCTGAGTGCCAGGCTCAACCTCCATACTGACACAATCTTCCTCCTCCTCCTCCTCTTCCTGTGTGATCGGCGGGCATGCAGAAACACTGTCTGGATAAAGGGGGCCTTGAGAGCTAAGGAAGTCCTCCTCTTCCTGCCTCTGTTCTGCCTCAAGTGCCCTGTCCATTATTCCACGCAGCGTGTGCGCCAACAGGTGGACAAGGGGGACAGTGTCACTGATGCATGCACTGCCACTGCTCACCATCCTCGTGGCCTCCTCAAATGGTGACAGGACAGTGCATGCATCCCTGATCATGGCCCACTGGCGTGGGGAAAAAAAACCAAGCTCCCCTGACCCTGTTCTGGTGCCATAGTCGCACAGGTACTCATTGATGGCCCTCTGCTGCGTGTGCAGCCGCTGCAGCATGGCCAACGTTGAGTTCCACCTGGTGGGCATGTCACAGATTAGGCGGTTCTTGGGCAGGTTAAACTCCTTTTGGAGGTCCGTCAGCCGAGCAATCGCATTATATGACCGGCGGAAATGCACACAGACTTTCCTGGCCTGCCTCAGGACATCCTGTAAGCCCGGGTACCTGCCCAAGAACCGCTGCACCACCAAGTTAAGGACGTGAGCCAAACAGGGCACATGGGTCATTTGTCCCTGTTGGAGGGCAGAGAGGAGGTTGGTGCCATTGTCGCAAACCACCATTCCTGCCTTAAGTTGGCGTGGCGTCAACCACCTCTGAACCTGCCCCTGCAGAGCTGACAGAACCTCTGCCCCAGTGTGGCTCCTGTCCCCCAAGCACACCAGCTCAAGCACCGCATGGCATCTTTTGGCCTGCGTACTTGCGTAGCCCCTTGAATGGCTACGGAGCACCGCTGGTTCCGAGGACAAAGCACAGGAAGAGGCCATGGAGGAAGAAGAAGAGGAGGGGGTGGAGGAGAGAGGTGTGTCACAATCATTAGCATTTTGGAGGCGTGGTGGCGGAACAACCTCCAACACTACTGCACCTTGTCCTGCATCCTTCCCAGCTGCCAGCAGAGTCACCCAATGCGCCGTGAAACTTAAGTAATGTCCCTGTCCATTCCTGCTGGACCATGAGTCAGCGGTAATATGCACCTTACCGCTGACCGCCCTGTCCAGCGAGGCATGGACATTGCCTTCCACATGCCGGTAGAGAGCCAGAATCGCCTTCCGTGAGAAAAAGTTGCGTTTGGGTACCTGCCACTGAGGAACCGCACATTCCACAAACTCACGGAAGGGGGCAGAGTCTACCAACTGAAAAGGCAGCAGTTGAAGTGCTAGCAATTTTGCCAAGCTAGCATTCAACTGCTGCGCATGTGGATGGCTGGGAGCAAACTTCTTTCGGCGTGCAGCAGCTGGGGCAGGGAAATTTGCCTGGTACAATCTGACGTCGGTGTACCAAAAGCAGATTGCCCACAAGTACTTGGCTGTGACACACCTAATTCTACACCTTCATTCCTCTCAGTGCAGGTCTCAGAGAGGACTGAAGGTATAGTGGGGTTGTAGATCTCAGCTGATGAGGAGCAAGGAGAGGTGCTCTTTGTTCTTTGGTGTGGGTCTTTTAGATACGCTTGCCAATGAACTGCATGGCAGGTCAACATATGTCTGGTCAAGCATGTGGTACCCAAGCGGGAGATGTTTTGGCCACGCGAGATACGCTTGAGATATATGTTGCAAATAGCAGCGGTGCGATCTGATGCACTCGTCTCAAAAAAGGCCCACACCAAAGAACTTTTTGAATAACGTGCAGAGACTGCAGCGCCCTGCACATGTGGAGCTTTGGGGTGTGATGCAGTCAATGTGCTGCCCTTAGGCTGGCCCCTGGAGGGCATCCTGCCTCATTGGTGATGTGCCGCCTCCTCCTCCTCTCTCCTATCAGGCACCCACGTTGAGTCAGTGACCTCATCATCCCCTCCCTCCTCATCACTGGAGCAAACCTGGCAGCATGCTGCAGCAGGGGGAGCATGACTGCCAGATATCTGTCCTTCTTGGGCACCCCCTCTGTCTGCGCTCATGTTACTGCCTTCATCGAGCTCAGTATCATCATCAGAGCCTTCCAAACGCTGGGCATCCTCCTGGAGCATGTGCCCAACACTGTGGTCAAACAGTTCGAGGGACTCCTCAGGAGGACATGGTGGGGCTAGGGAAGGAGTCACTGATGACATTGAGCCGAGGGAAGAGGTCGCTGCTTTGCCAGACAAAGTACCCTGGGCATGGGTAAGAGAGGATGAGGAGGATGAGGACGGCTTGGTCATCCACTCGACCAAGTCTTCCGCATGTTGTGGCTCAACACGGCCAGCTGCCGAAAAAAAGCCCAAGCGTGTCCCACGGCCACATGCTGATGAGGATGCACCGTCTCCATGACCAGCACTAGACACAGAGCCTGCTTGCCCTCTCTTATTGGCTTGTGACTGTCTGCCTCTCCTTCTTGGCCTTCCAGACATACTAATGGCCTGTAGCTGCACTAAGCTGGGATATGTATATATATATATATATGTACTGATACTGCAGCTAGCAAAATCAACTGCCTGCCTGTAGTATGAGAACACCACCAACCTTCTACAGGTAGCTTTAGCTGAACACTGTGAGGTGGACGCACCCCACTAACTTGTAGATTTAGCTGAACACTGTGAGGTGGACGCACCACACTAACTTGTAGGTTTAGCTGAACACTGTGAGGTGGACGCACCACACTAACTTGTAGGTTTAGCTGAACACTGTGAGCAGGACGCACCCCACTAACTTGTAGGTTTAGCTGAACACTGTGAGCAGGATGCACTGCACTAACTGTAAATAGTCTAGCTGCCTGACTGTGGTACTAATAGGATCAAAAGAACACCAGTAATTTTCTTCAGGTAGCTGTATATACTGTAACAAGACAAGCCTGCCTGTCAGTAAGAAGATAACAGGAACGGATCTAGCTGAACACTGTGAGCAGGACGCACCGCACTAACTTGAAGGTTTAGCTGAACACTGAGCAGGACGCACCCCACTAACTTTTGTAGGTTTAGCTGAACACTGTGAGCAGGACGCACTGCACTAACTGTAAATAGTCTAGCTGCCTGGCTGTGGTACTAATAGGATCAAAAGAACACCAGTAATTTTCTTCAGGTAGCTGTATATACTGTAACAAGACAAGCCTGCCTGAAAGTAGGAAGATAACAGGAACAGATCTAGCTGAACACTGTGAGCAGGACGCACTGCACTAACTTGTAGGTTTAGCTGAACACTGTGAGGTGGACGCACCACACTAACTTGTAGGTTTAGCTGAACACTGTGAGCAGGACGCACCCCACTAACTTGTAGGTTTAGCTGAACACTGTGAGCAGGACGCACTGCACTAACTGTAAATAGTCTAGCTGCCTGACTGTGGTACTAATAGGATCAAAAGAACACCAGTAATTTTCTTCAGGTAGCTGTATATACTGTAACAAGATAAGCCTGCCTGTCAGTAAGAAGATAACAGGAACGGATCTAGCTGAACACTGTGAGGTGGACGCACCACACTAACTTGTAGGTTTAGCTGAACACTGTGAGCAGGACGCACTGCACTAACTGTAAATAGTCTAGCTGCCTGACTGTGGTACTAATAGGATCAAAAGAACACCAGTAATTTTCTTCAGGTAGCTGTATATACTGTAACAAGACAAGCCTGCCTGTCAGTAAGAAGATAACAGGAACGGATCTAGCTGAACACTGTGAGCAGGACGCACTGCACTAACTGTAAATAGTCTAGCTGCCTGACTGTGGTACTAATAGGATCAAAGGAACACCAGTAATTTTCTTCAGGTAGCTGTAAATACTGTAAGAAGACAAGCCTGCCTGTCAGTAGGAAGATAACAAGAACGGATCTAGCTAAACTGAATACAGTGTATATATATATATATATGCAACACCTGGGATGCATATATATACACAATACACTGTAAGTGCAGCTAACTGACTGACTGTTCTGCCTAATCTATCTAACTCAAATCAAATGTCACTGTCTGTCTCTCTCTCTCTCTCAATGAACGCCGGAACACACACTACACAGGGCCGCCGTGTAGGCGGCCTTATATAGTGTACTAAATCCCCTGAGCCATAATTGGCCAAAGCCTCCTTGGCTTTGGCCAATTATGGCTCTCTGTTCAGGCGGCGCTGTGATTGGCCAAGCATGCGGGTCATAGTGCATGCTTGGCCAATCATCAGCCAGCAATGCACTGCGATGCCGCAGTGAATTATGGGCCGTGGCGCGCCACACGAATTTGGCGCGAACGACCCATATCGTTCGCAATTCGACTAACGATCGAACAGCCGATGTTCGAGTCGAACATGGGTTCGACTCGAACACGAAGCTCATCCCTATTCAACGGTGTTCGCACAAACTTTTTGTCAGTTCGCATTTTCTGCTGCGAACCGAACAGAGGGGTGTTCGGCTCATCCCTACTCCCCAGTGCCGGCAGCACTCATGCAGCCCCAGACCATGACACTCCCCCCACCATGCTTGACTGTAGGCAAGACACACTTGTCTTTGTACTCCTCACCTGGTTGACACCATCTGAACCAAATAAATTTATCTTAGTCTCATCAGACCACAGGACATGGTTCCAGTAATCCATGTCCTTAGTCTGCTTGTCTTCAGCAAACTGTTTGCAGGCTTTCTTGTGCATCATCTTTAGAAGAGGCTTCCTTCTGGGAGGACAGCCACGCAGACCAATTTGATGCAGTGTGTGGCATATGGTCTGAGCACTGACAGGCTGACCCCCCCACCCCTTCAACCTCTGCAACAATACTGGCAGCACTCATATGTCTGTTTCCCAAAGACAACCTCTGGATATGACGCTGAGCACATGCACTCAACTTCTATGGTCGACCATGGCGAGGCCTATTCTGAGTGGAACCTGTCCTGTTAAACCACTGTATGGTCTTGGCCACCGTGCTGTAGCTCAGTTTCAGGGTCTTGGCAATCTTCTTATAGCCTAGGCCATCTTTATGTAGAGCAACAATTCTTTTTTTCAGATTCTCAGAGGGTTCTTTGCCATGAGGTGCCATGTTGAGCTTCCAGTGACCAGTATTAGAGAGTGAGAGTGATAACACCAAATTTAACACACCTGTTCCTCATTCACACCTGAAACCTTGTAACACTAATGAGTCACGTGACACCGGGGAGGGAAAATGGCTAATTCTGTCCAATTCGGACATTTTCCATTAGGGGTGTACTAACTTTTGTTGCCAGCGATTTAGACATTAATAGCTGTGCGTTGAGTTATTTTGATGGGACAGCAAATTTACACTGTTATACAAGGTGTACACTCACTACTTTACACTGTAGCAAAGTGTCATTTCTTCAGTGTTGTTACATGAAAAGATATAATAAAATATTTACAAAAATGTGAGGGGTGTACTCACTTTTGTGAGATACTGTACATGTATGTTATCCAGGCTGCAGGGGCAGCCTGGATAACATACATGTTATCCAAATTGTTATATGGACCAGAGATACAGGGATTATTGCGGTGCCAAAAGAAAACCAAAGTAAAATAAAACATATAATATTTTATTAACAAAGTTAAAAAGATTTGTATAATGTTACATATACAGGGTGTGCATCAAATTACAGAGAATTAAAACCATTTGTAGCGATGTTTACAAGATTTAGCGTCCTGGGGTCCCCATGCTACAGCTACTATCTCTCTTGTGTGATGCGTTTTTTGTTACTCTAAGCGCACATATCCATGATAAGTCACCAACCCAGTATACTTTGATGCTATTTTGAGATCTTATCCCTGGATGATCTTGCGCATTCTCTGTTACCACCCATCTGGTATCTTTGATGATTCTATCTTAGCGTTCTCGGTGTCCTGCTTTTTTTACGTTTTTGAACATCATACATATATTGTCCTCTTATCTACCCCCTGCAGCTGCTTATTGTACCTGACATCTTGGTGCTGCTTCGGGAGTCACTCACATCTGCCTCCGGTGACCTGTAGAATTTACAGTAGCGATACAGGTACAACCAACTGTCCCTGAGGAAGCCACTTCTGGCGAAACATGTAGGATCTCTGACTACCTGCTTACAGGATTGGCCACCACACTCCTAGGCTAAATCTTGTAAACATCGCTACAAATGGTTTTAATTCTTTGTAATTTGATGCACACCCTGTATATGTAACATTATACAAATCTGTTTAACTTTGTTAATAAAATATTATATGTTTTATTTTATGTACTTTGGTTTTCTTTTGGCACTGCAATAATCCCTGTATCTCTGGTCCATATAACTTTTGATAATTATTGGAATGAGGTGCCGTATCGTACCGAGGACCACCCAGTCACTTCAACCTTTCATACATGTTATCCAGGCTGCCCCTGCAGCACTAAATGCATTGTGATTGTGATGTATTGTGATTGGGCGGGAAGTGGTTAATGTTGAAAAAGGTAATAAGTAATACACTTGGGAGTTAAATATATGCATGCAAGTTGCTCGCTAGGGATGAACAGCTGTAAGGTTAGCTATTTATTATTTTGCAATAAACTCCATGATCACGTAAAGAAGAGTTAAAAATCTTAGAGACATGGTACTGCATAGTCATTTAGGAACTGTCCAAAAAAAAAAAGAAATTTCCACATGGCTACTGGAAAAACCATTAGGCAGCCACAGATGGGGACATTGTAAGGCATGCCCTTATTATTCCCACCGTTAAAGAATTTTAGAACCCCAAAAATGGAGAAGTTATCAAAATACAATCATTCTTCAATTGTAGTACAATCATTTATGTTATTATCATTTTTGTACGTTGGAAAGACAATTCGACAATTTAGATGTAGAATATTGGAGCATGTAAATGACAATGCACAGAAAGAGACAGACCAATTGCTTGGCATGCCCATAAAAATCATGGTGGTAAAGCTGAGGTATTAAAATTTTGGGCCATAGAACAATTTAAATTGGGCCCAAGAAAAGGTGACCTGGATAAACATCTATTGAGACTGGAAGCTAGATGGATCTTCTGTCTTAATTATCGAGCTTCATATGGTCTTAATGAAGACTTTACAATTCTACCTTTCGTATGTGATTAAAATGTCTTCAGATTTATTGTTGTCTAATAGCCTTGTTTAAAATTAATATTTGTATGGATCAATTTGGTATTTAGGAAAGAAAATGAATCTACACTCACTTTTGATCCCTTTTTGCTCAAAAGGAATTATATATACAATATGTACAGGATAATTATATATGGGATAGGAGCAATCAGTATTAAGTGATTGCCTTGTAGTTCTGATTTTCATCCACAAGATGGTGATAGGATTCCCCTCAATAATGAGCATGTGCGGCGATCATCTTAGATGGTCAGGTTATAAATAGAGGGACTACAAACAAAAGACACCATTTTCTTTTCACCGTGTGACAGCTACTCTTGGTTGCTCATTTTCTTTATTTTCTTTGACTTTCTTACCTCTGACGAAGCTCTATTTGAAGAGTGAAACATGTTAGGTTTGGGTGATTTTATTTTGGGAGCACCGTCTGATTTTATTTTCATTTAGGTCCACATGTTTACATTTTTTTTCCTGGCACATTCCCCCCAAGAGGCCTCGTCCATTAGTGGTGGTTTGTGTCCACATGGATGAGTATACCCATATCACATACTGTATCTGAGAGATATTTTCATAAGGCAGAAGACAGATAGCCCATATCTTCAGTAAGACAATATTTACTAGTATACTTTCTCTTGTTTATCTAATTTTTATATGTGGCTAATAGATGGGAGGTGAGACAGATGTATCCCATCTCTTCATACTGGTTGATGCTGGTAAATAGACCTTGAGTTTTGTCAGGAAGGGCAAGCCAATAATCAAGATAGTGGCCACAGAAGTTCCCTTGTACTGCATGTCCCACTACTGAGAAGGGCTACGCGCGAATGCCGCTGCTGTGTGCACAATGGTGCATGCGCTCGCACTCTGTGATGGTTCTTGGCGCTAAACAGGCTATTTAAACTGACTCATTCCCCTAGATCAGTGCTGTCTGGTCCACAGGGTTCCCTGTGATTCCTGATAACCATTTGCGTGTACCTGTACCAGTTGATCCACCTGGCTTGTCCCTGACTATTCCTGTTTTCTGCCTGCAACCGACCTCGGCTTGTCTTGACTACGTTCCTGCCTGCTCCTTCTGCTACTTTGCTGCCAGCCTCCTGCAACTGACTCTGCTCCTGTATCACGTCTGATCTGGACTTGTTTACCTGTGCCTCCAGCCTGCCTACCTGCACCTGCCTGAGCTCCAGTCTCCAGCTTTACCTTGTTCCTGGTTCTATCCCAGCTCCACCAGCAGTTCCAGTTCAGCTCCTCTGCTAGCAACTCTGCCTGGTACTTGTGTGACTCTCCACTCCCGCGCTGCCTGTTTACTCTACCAGGGGCCTTGAGTCAGAGGTGTAAGAAAGATCCTCCCTCTGCATATCAGACTCTACCACCAGGTACATGACAGTACCAGACAGCTATGTCTGAGTCTGCGCAGGGAGCCTCTCCCATGGAGGAATTTTGCCAACACCTGGCAGGCCTTACTCAGGCTGTTAAGAACGTACACCCGACTGGAGGAACATGTCCAGGCTCTCTCCTCACCTACTACAGCCCCGCAAGGAGCTACCCCTGCAGTTGTAATGCTACCTCCAGAGCCCAGGGTCCCTACACCTGAAAGATTTACTGGTGGTCGCAGTAAATTTTGGGCATTCCACATTGCTTGTGAACTGTACCTTGCCCTGCAACCACGTACCTTCTCCCTGGAAGTCACTAAAGTCAGGTTAGTCATCTCCCTGCTATTGGGTGAGCCCCAGTCATGGGCCCACCGCCTGCTGGAACAAAAAGCTGACTCTCTGACCAGCTGAACCAACTTTTTTGACTCCATGGTTCTGCTCTATGAGGATCCTCAGCAAACTGCCACTTCGGAAGCAGCACTACACACCCTCCAGCAAGGTAGCAGAGCGGCCAAGGACTATGCTTCTGAATTCAGGTACTGGAGTTCCAACACCAACTAGAATGATGATGCTCTTCACTACCAATTCTGCATGGGCATTTCTGAATCTTTGAAAGGTGAGTTTTCCCAAGTTGGAGTTCCCCACTCCCTGGACACTCTGATTAATCTGGCTATCCAAACGATTGCCCATTATGGGAACGGAGATCTGAAAGAGCAAAGGAATCATCTCGTCCGACATGGATGTTACCCTGGGTCTCCAACTCCAACAGTCTGATGTCATCAGCCCCTGCTACGCCTGATATCCCTGAACCAATGCAGCTTGGCATGCTCTTCCCTTCACTGTCCGCTGAAGAGCGTCAACGCCGTAAGTCATAATAACCTCTGTCTGTATTGTGGGGAACCAGGACACTACTTGAGATCATGTCCAGCTAAGATCCGCAAGTTCCTAACTATTTCTTCTGCCTGCATACCAACTCTGCCAACTCACTCAACTCACCTGGCTCTTCCCATTGTATTGCAGCTTCCAGGAAGGAGTATCCCAGTTCCCGCTATAAGTGACTCCGGTGCCTGTAATTGTTTTATGGACTTATCTTTCATCAAGTAACACCAAATCCCTTTGCAACCCAGGGCCCAAGGACTCTCGGTACATCTGGCCGACGGGTCTGCCATTAAATCTGGCCTAGTCGCACAAGAAATTATGCCATTATCTGTCATCATAGCTGATAATCATAAAGAACTGTTACGCCTGGATGCCATTGCATCTTCCCTGTTTCCTGTTATCCTTGGCATGCCGTGGCTACAGGTGCACAATCCTCTTATCAACTGGGCCACGGGGGAAGTCAAGTTCCACTCTCCTTACTGCCTCAAACACTGCTGGCAGGAGCTCTCATGTGACACGCCATCCTTGCTATGCTTGGACTCTGATGCTGAAACTTGCCTATCTGTACCAGTTGTATATCACAACTTCTTAGATGTGTTCAGCAAAAAGGGGGCAGAGATCCTTCCCCCTCACTGGCCCTATGATTGCCCAGATGTGTATACAAATTGTTGTTTATTGAATCAGTATGTACAGCATATAATAACTGATATAGTGATCATAGGTCAATCAATTACAGTAGTATACCAAAATATAAAACACACAACATTGTACACTGTATAGTATCATGAGCATGTTGCTCCATAAAATTGCTCATGATACTATACAGTGTACAATGCTGTGTGTTTTATATTATGTTATACTACTGTAAATGATTGGCCTATGGTCACTATATCATTTATTATATGCTGTGCATACTGATTCAATAAACAACAATTTGTATACACATTTAATTATTCTCTGTGCCTCATCTAAAGTCCTGAAAACCCTCCTTTTTCTATTGCAAATAATAGGGATAGAGGCAACCCTCCCCTTCCCTGGGTGCCTCATTTAAAGTCCCAAAATTCTCCTTCATTTTCACATGTATCACGATGGAATAGGAAGCAATAAGCCAATGCCTAACAACGAAGATGCCTCTCACTACTGACCAGTGGAGGGGCATTGCCACCAGTGCAGGGCCCATTACCCTGCAACTACCAACAGGGCTGCTGATAAGAGTGTACCACCGATCCCTGTATGGTCCCAAGGCACACAGGGGGGCCAAGGCAGCTGGGGGAATCAGATGTGGGCAGAAAAAGGAGAGGGATTGGTGTGGTGAGGGTGCAATTACAGGAACGATGTGTATCTCCCTGCAGCAGCTGAAAGCCGGTTTCTTTCCCTTTCCCTTCCACCAGCTTTTAGCTGCTGCAAGGAGAGAGACACAGTGCATCGTTCCTGTAATTGCACCCCACTGCACCAATCCCCCTCCCTGTTCTGCCCACATCGGAATCCCCCTGCTGTGTGCCCCCTCTGTGTTCAGGATGGAGTGCAGGAAAAGGGGCTGGTAAATATGTAATTTACTGGCCCCTTCGTTTTTTGAATTTACGCAGTGAGTGACCAGTACTGATCACTCACTGTGTTAATTAATTACTGAAGCATAGTAAACTGTGTTTGCTATGCTTCTGTTTATGAATGAACAGTAGCCCCTGTGTGCTGATCATTAATTTGCAGTTCAGTTGAGGCTACAGAGAAAGGAACTGAAGAATCTGTCCTCAGTTCATGGTCTAAAAGGCAAGATGTCAGGGGTCTTTTTAGACCCCTGATATTTCACCCAACCCCCAAAAGCGTTGTAAACAAAGTCCAACATGGGCAGTAGATGCTTTCTTAGGGTTTTGAAAGCTCGAATCGCTTCTTGTGGCCACAATTTAGGATTAAGGTCTTTCTTTGTAAGGTTCTATAGACACTGACAAACACCTAAGAAGCTTAGAATTACATGAAGATCCATAGGCAGAGGTCACAGTAAAATAGTCCAGACCTTGGTGGGATCTATGTCTAAACCAATGTCAGAGATAATGTACCCTAGAAATGAAACCTTAAAAGGATAAAAAATACACTTTTGGTTTAGAGAGAATGTGCTTGAAGACTGGCCAAGACTGCCTTTTTGTGAGGCCTGTGGTCTACAAAGACTGCAAATGAATCACAATGCTATTCAAATAGAAGAGCAGCGTGCTAAGGTAGTCAAGCAAGATGTCATTAATGATTTCCTGGAAAACAGCTAGGCCATTTTGTAAATGGAAGGGCATTATCAAGTACTCATTGTGTTTAACTATGATGTTGAATGAAGTCTTCTACACATTTCTCTCACACATCTGGACTAAGTTGTATGCCCTCTGAGACTGAGCTTGGAGAAAATCTGGGCTCCCTAGATGCAGCTGAGGCCACAAGACCACAAAAGCAGAGATGTTGTTCTTAAGAGCCTGGCAAGAAATACAGGTTGAGACAAATGACTTATTGTGGCCTAGTGAAACTGACCCAGTTTTTTTGAGCATCTCCTTGTGAAATGGCCCTAATAACAGAGACAGAGGACAAAGTTCCTTCTGTAAAGCTTCTCTTGGGTGGTAAGTCCTTCAGAGAAGCATCCTTAATAGCTTTGGAGAGCCCCATTAACCTGGCTATTAACTGCTGGTTTATTCTAACCAAAGTCTTGGGCTCATCTATGAAAGTCAGAACAATATTGTTTGGTGGGCAGCCAGCCTTGATGTAAAGCACAGAGATTTGCTTCTGCCATGTGTATGTGGTCAGGGTCATTGTAGAAGAGACTTAAAGCATTGAATAATGTGTCCATAGAAACCAGAGCAGGGTCAGAGAAGGGTACATGGAAGGCACTGGATAATGGATTCGCTTTGAGTAATGATATCACAATCTTAACTTTCTGTGAAGCTAAAAATACAGTTTGCAAGAGTTTCTGAAGTTGCAAAAGTCCTGGCAGTTACCATTGAAATGCTCAGGTTCAGAAGCCACAGATGCATCTGGAGCAGGCATTGGGTGCAGTTGGGTGCTTACAGAGTTCATCTGTGAAAAAACTGGGCTTGTAAACATCTCCATGTTTTGTGGCTTCTGATAATATAAGGCTTATTGGTTTACATCCCATGAGAAAATAGCAAAGCTTTCACTTAGAGTCACCTACTGCAGCCACCTTTCCCTTAAGGCTAGTAGGCTTACTGGTACTTGGATTTTAAAAGGACTTAAGGCACTGTGCTGGAATCACAGAATTAAGATACTTTCCAATAGGGATAAGCTTAACTGCCCTGGATTCGGTTCAAAGAAGTTTGGATGCTAAACTAGAACCCCACTGACATCAATTGGGGCTAAACCTGTCAACTCTAGAATGGCCATTTTCTGGGCTAATAGGCAAAGGGTTGTTAAAAACATAGCATTGAGGAGGGGCAACACGTACCAGTGGCTGCAGGGTTCTATGGATGTGGCGGGAGGTTTATCACAATTTGGAAGCCCCCTTTAAGAATATGGAAGCCCCTAAATACAGGGCCGGATTAAGATTTTTTATGGGCCTGGTGCTAAGGATTTTGGTGGGGCTTAAGGGCCTTGTATCAGCATTTGCCCTGAAGTGGAAGAGTGCAGCGACACAGGGCTAATACAACACTATGGAAGCAGAATACCAGGCTTCCATTAGGACTGCCCACCCAGCGACCATTATTAATCCCGCCATCCGGCAGCAGCCAGGCAGTGCGTGCGGAATTCAGGGACAGTCAGACCAGGGGAGATCTCTCCCTGTCGGCCCATTGCTTTCTGTGCGTGGCCTGTTTTTTTTGGGCAGCTGGGCCCAGGGCTTTTCTTCTCAGAGAATAAGTGCAGGAACTCCCCGCCCCCCCTTCCTACGAAAGAGCATGACACATCATAGGGTGGCTGTGGCCAAATTGCACAGTGGGAGAGTCTTAAAGGGACATTGTTAAATAAAACTAGAAGTGCATATCACACAGAGTGCTGGGTACAGGGCTGCATAATACACAGAGCTGCATAATACACAGAGGGCTGGGCACAGGACTGCATAATACACAGAGTGCTGGGCACAGGACTATATAATACACAGAGCACTGGGCACGGGACTGCATAATACACAGAACGCTGGGCATGGGACTGCATAATAGACAGAACTCTGGTCAGGAATACATAATACACAGAGTTCTGGGCACAGGACTACCCAATACACAGAGCGCTGGGCACAAGAATACATAATACGCAGAGTGCGGGATTCAGAGGTTTGCTATGCACAAAGGAAACTTCTGCCCCCACATTCAAAGCTCGCCTCAGGACTATATAATATACAGAGCACTGGGCACAGGACTACATAATACACAGAGCACTGGGCACAGGACTACATAACACACAGAGGGCTGGGCACAGGGCTGCATAATACACAGACCGCTGGGCACAGGACTGCATAATACACAAAGCGCTGGGTTCAGGACTGCATAATACACAGAGCACTGGGTACATGACTGCATAATAGACAGAGCACTGGGCATAGGACTGCATAAGACACATAGCGCTGGGAATGGGACTACATAATACACAGAACTCTGGGTATGGGACTACATAATACACAGAGCGCTGGGTTCAGGACTACATAATACACAGAGTGCTGGGCACTGAACTACATAAAACAAAGAGCGTTGGGCATGGGACTGCATAATCCGCAGAGCTCTGGTCACAGGAATACATAATACACAGAGCGCTAGGCACAAGACTGGATAATACACAGAGTGCTGGGTACGGGACTTCATAATACACAGAGCGCTGGGCACAGGACTGCATAATACACAAAGTGCTGGGCACAGGACTACACAGAGCACTGGGCATGGGACTGCATAATACACAGAGCGCTGGGCATGGGACTGCATATTACACAGAGTGCTGGTCACAGGAATACATAATACACAGAGCGCTAGGCACAAGACTGGATAATACACAGAGTGCTGGGTACATGACTACATTATACACAGAACGTTGGGTTCAGGACTAAATAATACACAGAGTGCTGGGCACAGGACTACATAATACACAAAGTGCTGGGCACAGGACTACATAATACACAGAGCGCTGGGCACGGGACTGCATAATACACAGAGCGCTGTGCACAGGACTGCATAATACACAGAGCACTGGGTACAGGACTACATAATACACAAAGTGCTGGGCACAGGACTACATAATACACAGAGCACTGGGCAGGGGACTGCATAATACACAGAACGCTGGGCATGGGACTGCATAATAGACAGAACTCTGGTCAGGAATACATAATACACAGATTGCTGGGCACAGGACTGCCCAATACACAGAGCGCTGGCCACAAGAATACATAATACACAGAGTGCGGGATTCGGTTCACCTCAGAAGGCGTTGTTCTCAGCCTCCCACACAGTCCATTTCTGGCTCTGCCGCTCATCCACTGGGCAGCAGCAGTGAGAGCGTCCAGCAGGAGGCATCGGCAGCCAAACACCAGGCTTTTTTTCAACCAGCAAGCCCTCTCTAAAGCCCATAACACTCTGTGTCAGCCCTGTGTGCTGTGCAGAGAGGTTCTGAGGGAGCCGCCGAGAGAAGTGTGTTGTCACTTGTAGCACAGAAGCTGGGCTTTTGTGTTTACAAGTGACAGTAAAGAGTGGTGACAGTGAATCTGGCTAGCCCGGGCCTATAGTAAGGTAGGGGCATGGTCCTGCTCCATAATTTTATTATAATTAAAGATATCCAAACATTTAATAAGTTCTTTATTAAAAAAAATCCCCCAAAAAACATTTAAAAAACCCAATAGACTGGATGCACATGACTTGTCCCAATAGTACTGCTCAGCAAATGACAGCTCCCTGAGCTGCCATCAACTACATAAGGGGAGGGTCTGGGATACTACTGACTAGGGATGAGCCGAACACCCCCGGTTCAGTTCGCAGCAGAACTTGCAAACAGGCAAACATCTGTTCGAATACGCAAACACTGTTAAAGTCTATGGGATACGAACATGAATAATCAAAAGTGCTAATTTTAAAGGCTTATATGCAAGTTATTGTCATAAAAAGTATTTGGGGACCTGGGTCCTGCCCCAGGGGACATGTATCAATGCAAAAAGACGTTTTAAAAATGGCCGTTTTTTCGGGAGCAGTGATTTTAATAATGCTTAAAGTGAAACAATAAAAGTGTAATATTCCTTTAAATTTCATACCTGGGGGTGTCTATAGTATGCTTGTAAAGGGGCGCATGTTTCCCTTGCTTAGAACAGTCTGACAGCAAAATGACATTTCAAAGGAAAAAAGTCATTTAAAACTACTCGCGGCTATTAATGAATTGACGGTCCGACAGTACGTATAAAAGTTCATTGATAAAAACTGCATGGGATTTCCCCACAGGGGAACCCCGAACCAAAATTTAAAAAAAAATGCGTGGGCCCCCCCTAAATTCAATACCAGGCCCTTCAGGTCTGGTATGGATATTAAGGGGAACCCCGGTTACGTGAGCCCGCCCCCTCTGACAACACGGGGAAAGCCTCAGGGAAGTCTTGTGAATTCGCCGTGCGTCAGAGGAGGGCGGGGTCATCGGATGGCCCCGCCCTCCATTATATAAGAAGTGTCAGAAGAAGCGAAGCGTCGCATGGCTGAAGACTCCCACTGAGGCGGATCATGCGGACGGAGTGGAGAAGAAGCCTGGAGGAAGATGTGGGATGAGAAGAGTGGACGAAGAAGAAGAAGATGGAGAAGAAGAAGATGAAGAAGAAGATGGAGGAAGAACACCGAAAGAACACCAGAAGAAAGAAGATGGAAGAAGAAGCCGAAAGACAAAGAAATTAATAAAGGACTTGTGAAAAACCGTCTCTTGTGTTTTTTAACCTTTTTGACACTTTTTTTGTGAAATGTACCCCATTACCAATTCACACAGGGGGGGCCGGGATCTTTAATTTTAGCACGGGGTTCCCCTTAAAATCCATACCAGACCTGAAGGGCCTGGTATGGAATTTAGGGCGACCCCATGCCATTTTTTTGTTTATTTTGGTTCAGGGTTCCCCTGTGGGGAAATCCCATGCCGTTTTTATCAATGAAATGTTATGTGTATTGTCGGACCGACAATTCATTATAGCCACGAGTAGTTTTAAATGACTTTTTTTCCTTTGAAATGTCATTTTACTGTCAGACTGTTCTAAACACGGGAAACATTCACCCCTTTACAGGCATACTATAGACACCCCCCAGGTACAAAATTTAAACGAATATTACACTTTTATTGTTTCACTTTACGCATTATTAAAATCACTGCTCCCGAAAAAACGGCCGTTTTTAAAACTTCTTTTTGCATTGACACATGTCCCCTGGGGCAGGACCTAGGTCCCCAAACACTTTTTATGACAATACCATGCATATAAGCTTTTAAAATTAGCACTTTTGATTTCTCCCATAGACTTTTAAAGGGTGTTCCGCGGCTTTCGAATTTGCCACGAACAGCCCAAGTTGTTCGCTGTTCAGCGAACTGACGAACAGCTGATGTTCAATTCGAACATGAGTTCGACTCAAACTCAAAGCTCATCCCTACTACTGACACCATTGATCAATATGACCATGGCCATATTTGAGCAATGTCATTGCTCAAATATGGCCAGTGACCATGTTTGGACAGTACAGTCATTGCTATCTCTGCCTCCTGGACATGTAAGCCATTATGCTGGACACAGTGACAGTTGCTAGGGATGCAGCAGGTACCAGCACCTGCTGCTTCTTTAGGAACCATTAACAGCCAGAAGCTGCAATATATAGAAGCAGTGGAAATTCTCAGCTGCAACCACACAGGGGACAAACAGGCAAAAGTTCACCTTTACTCTACAGCAACCCCAGAGAGGGAATTCACATACAACAAACAATGCCAGATGGTATATCAGATGCAGTGGTGACTGGTGTTTTTTTGGGGGGGCAAACAACCACCCCCCTGGTTGGTCCTTCAGTCGGTCGGCGGTACCCCCCGACACTTACCCCATCAGTTGTGAGCGGTCGGTGGGCGGGCTCCTATGGGTGGCGGCTGGGTCGCGGGCTCCTATGGGTGGTGGGCAGCGGGCGGGTTGCGGGCTTCTATGTGCAGCGGGCAGGTTGCGGGCTCCTATGGGTGGCAGACAGCAGCTCCTGTGTCCTCTCTACATTACGGTGGCTTCTGCCCTGCGGCTCCTCCCTCATCCTCCTAGGCATCCAATAGGATCGCCTGTCCTTTCAGCCAATGGGCCTCAAGATCCACTTCCTGATTGGCCGGGAGGAGGATCAGTGTGGCGATAACGAATATTCATTCGCTATTGTCACACAACTGGGGGGGATCGGAGCTCAGTGCTGTGCGCCCTGAGCCCACTATTTTTGGAAGCCTATTAGAGCCTCTGGCTCTAATCACATGCTTCAAAAAAACACACCCCCACCATTGGAATTCATGCATCTGGCTACCTGTATGTAGATCAGGGAGCCGGACGCATTGATTGGGAAGGCGGCGCCCATGCGCCCCTAATGGACGGGCCGCCGCTGGTCAGATGGCTTCATTTTGCAAAATAGTTCAAGGCCAAGAATAGTATGCAAGGGAGAGACCAGGACTAGTGACTGGGCAGAGGCCAAGCTTTCAGGAATCAGGGCTGACAGACAACTTCAGAGTTCGTTTTTGAAGCAAGGTTTAGGACAGGCAGCACTCAGTAGCATATTCACATGGTAGAACAGGCAGCACTTAGACACTGTCTGGCAACGAGCATGCCTCCTATCATTGGCCAGTTAGAGCAGAGGGACATTATTGACAATACAGGGCCCATTGCCCAGCAAGCACTTATGCCATATACACACGGTCGGACTTTACAGCAGACTTTGCCCGGCGGACTTTTCGACGTACTGTACGACGGACTTTCTGAATGAACGGACTTGCCTACACACAATCCACCAAAGTCTGTTGAATTCGTACGTGATGACGTACGACAGGACTAAAACAAGGAAGTTCATAGCCAGTAGCCAATAGCTGCCCTAGCGTGGCTTTTTGTCCGTCGAACTAGCATACAGACGAGCGGACTTTTTCGACCGGACTCGATTTGGACGGATTAATTTAAAACATGTTTCAAATCTAAGTCCGTCCAACTTTTGAGAAAACAAAGTCCGCTGGAGCCCACACACGATCGAATTGTCTGACGAAATCCAGTCCGCCGGGCAAAGTCTGCCGTAAAGTCCGCTCGTGTGTACGTGGCATTAGGCTAGAATAGACAGAATGGTGGAGAGGAGGCTGCAGGGAAAGAGACAGTAAAAGAAAGTGTCATATTACTAATAAACAATATGGTGAGACCAGCAAGATAACTTTGGTTTAATGCAAAGACATAATCAGGTTATAGAAGAATTAAACATAAAGAACTATCCACCTTACTCACTGCTTAAAAAGGATACAGATTTTTTTATATTTTTTCAGATAGAGCTTTGATGTTTTAATCACCACTGAAGCGTCAGTTAAATAAATGTCATTGAATCAATAAGCTAAATTACTTGTGAAATAACTCCATGATATTAATTTATGATATAATGAGGCTGTATTATGTTCACTACAACTCCAGCAACAAAATGACACAAAATTCAAAATGATATTGAATTTTCAAAGTTTAAAATGTCTCCATTAATACAGCTCAAAAGACAAAACATATATTTAATCTAAATAGCATGCAATTGCAAAAATATACAGCCCAGTTGGGTGTGTAGCAAATGGACTAATAAATATACACAAATACATTTTCAGCTGTAATGAGTCAGAGATTTAAATGCACTAAACAGCAAGAAAACACAAAAAGTAGGTCCCACTCGTTTTAAACAAGGGTAGCTAATCATACACAAAATTGCTATAACCAATAGGAGAGGGAAATGATCACCTGGAAAACATGTAAACAATGTTCGTGGTAGAAAAATATACAGTCATAAACATATTTGACAACCTCTGATAGCAGCCTTTTTATAGCAATGTAAAAAATCGAATGTTTTTGAAAACACAGAACGAAAATCTTCTTAATGCTACTCAGAGGCTTTATTCACATCCATCACTAACAATCACATAGTGATTTTTTCCTCTTATCAGCATGCTCAGTACAGTTCCACATTGGTGGTGTATTATAGCAGTGCTGCTGAGACCTTACTAGTAAGCTATTTCTTTTCACCCATTGTCTTCAGTATATCAGACATTTATTCAAAATGTTTATTACAATTTAGCTTTTATAAGCATTTGATAACAAATTGAAAGAACTGGTTATCACTTACGCTTATTTTTACTCTCTTAAGGGAGACTTGAGACATTGGGGTTGATTAAATAAAGGCAAATATGCTGTTCACTTTCCAAGGGAAGTTGCGCATTGCAAGGGAAATTTCCCCCAGAGCTTAGTGAATGTGGTTAAAGTTCACTTTGCCAGAAATCCCCAATCGCATGCAGGGAAAATAAAAAAAAAAAAAACACAATTTTTGCTAGCACATGATTAGATGATAAAAGTGAGCTGAGCTTCTTCTCTTGCAAACTGTAACTATTTTTGCAAAGTGAACAGTTAAAGCGGAGTTCCACCCACCTTTGCAAGGTGGTCTTCAACTAAAGACCACCCCTCCACAAATCGTTTTTGGATATTTTACATTTTTTACTTATTTTTCCTTCCTACCTTTTTTTAAGTACATAGTGTATTTCCGTTCCATCTTGGCCATGGCGCAGGACATCATGTCCTCTTCTGCGGCGATCCCTCCTCCTTCTCCTCCACTGTCTTCTGGGATCTGTGTGTGTCATAGGAGACAAGCTGGCCATTCACAAAGTGCTCATGCTCAGTAGGAAATTGGCTGTGAAGCCTGAAGGCTCCACTTCTGGTTTCCCCTAATTACAATGGTGGCTCCTGCACCCGATCCAATGGACGAATCAGCCTCGGGGGGCTGACATCGTAGGCTCCCTGGACAGGTAAGTGTTCTTATTAAACGTCAGCAGCTACAGTGTTTGTAGCTGCTGACTTTTAAAAAAAATGTTTGTGACTGGAGCTCCACTTTAATTTTTGCTTTAGTAAATTAACCCCATGAAGCAAGTTTTAGGCAAAGTCACTGTTGATCTGGCCATACATTAGAAGAATTTCATTCAAAAACTGATATTTTTTAGGACTGTTCATCCATTTATTCAATGCACATTTTTGATCACAGCAATGAGAACATTCGAAGGAGGAGGATGGAAAATTTTCCTGAACAACCGAATTTCCAACAGTAAATGTGGTTTGAAAAATTATATTCTTTCCAAAACTAAATGTTAAAAGCAAATGAAAATTTGAAGTACTTTTGAACAACATTTGAATATACTGTAAGAATTTTTGTACAAATGTGCGTATGAATGTTCATATGCACATTTGACAATCTACTATTGTGTGGCCAACTTTACAGTCTGTCTTTTATCAATCTTTTTATCCAGTGCTTCAATTTCCCTTTATCTGAATCAATAAGGAAATTGAAAGTAATAGAGTTAAGCTAGGAGTCATGGACTGAACAAAGAAAAATCAATTGATTCCACCTAATCATGCTAAACAGTATGGATAAAGGAATCTCCATTACCTGCTACTCTAATCAGGCAGCCACGACACCCGCGGCTGTCTGGATACAGCAGCGCTGTGGAACAGTAGCTGCATCTGAATTTCCACCCAGCTTAGTCAATTTTCAAATCAACTTTTTCAAGCTGGGTGATGCTTGCAGGGTCATTCATGTTTTGAATTTTGGCTGATTCAGCAGGAATTGCACAAAATGCAAGCTGTCTATAACCAGCCTTAGGAGATTCAGGGGAAATTGCTTGCCATGTGTGTATATTTACCAAACACTGAAGATCATCAAATTATGAGGGGTCTTCAAAAAGTTATTATATTTAATAGAGTTAAAAAAAAGTGCAGAAACTTATACTTTTGTTGTTAATGTGAATAACATTATAACATATTTTTATATCAAATTTGTTGATGCAAGGCAACAGATATTTATTGTGATGTATGTTTGTAGAATATGATATTTCTACTACTAAATTTAATAAATGAAGATTTAGAAAATGGTTAGGGCTTGGTTAAACTGGACGTGTTATCACTTATGTTGCTGTTTTTTTTCTGTTAGTTTGATCAATTTTCATAACACAGGTAAAAAAAATTGCTACTATACTTGACTGGTCAATGTCAAGTATTGCTGGGAGCAGCCAACCATTTGTGCACTGAGCACTGGTAAGATATTACAGTTCCCACGATACAAATGTAAGGGAAAGATTTTGAGGCGGTGTCAGTGCTTATGGCAAATTTATTGTGGAAAGAGTGAAAGCAGGTAAAAGGATACAACAGCATCTGTTATTTTCTTTGCAAATACAATGCATGTAATGTATTTGACAGGTAATGATATGATAATGTAGAAGTTATCTATAAAGGAGAGCCAAAGATGGCATTATCTAGTGTAAGTCCCTATATATACCATTTCTGATGATTTCTTTGCCTGATTTCCCAGCCTGAATGAACCTAATTTTCCAGTGGTGTTGTCAAGCATAATTCTACAAAAACTTTATTTATTTTGTTCACAATTTTTGAGGGAGCATAATTAAGCTCAGAATATGCTGCTGGGGAAGCAAGGAGTTCAGTGAAATAGCCATAGAACAGGTTCACTTTAAGTGCTTGTTGCCTGGCTGGAAATCAACAAAGATCATAATTTCCTGGATACAATTTTCTTAACCACTTGCCGACCAGCCACCGCAGTTATACTGCGTCAGGTTGGCTCAGCTGCATGAATGGCTGTATTGGTACAGAGGTCCCTTTCAGGGGTGGATCCAGAGTCTAGTCTCGGGAGGGGCACTGCCAGAAAATATATTTTTTTGGGGTACATTTATCGGGGAAATGGCTGGTGTTGGCGCTTCAATCATCACGGCACCATGGTTGTTATGGTGTCAGGATGATTGAAGCGCATTATTACTATAATTACATTGTTATAAAAAATTAAATAGTTTAACTCACCATAATGCAGAATCAGTGGGAGCCCCGAGTGTGTCACTTGCCACGTCACCTGTCACTAGATGCAGATTGTCACTTGCCACGTCGCCTGTCACCAGATGCAGATTGTCACTTGCCACGTCGCCTGCCACGTTGCAGATTGTCATTTGCCATGTCACTTGCCACGTCGCCTGCCACGTTACAGATTGTCATTTGCCATGTCACTTGCCATGTCGCCTGCCACTGTGCAGATTGTCACTTGCCATGTCACTTGCCACGTCGCCTGCCACGTTGCGGACTGTCACTTGCCACGTCGCCTGTCACCAGATGCAGATTGTCACTTGCCACGTCGCCTGCCACATTGCGGATTGTCACTTGCCATGTCACTTGCCACGTCACCTGCCACATGTTGCGGATTGTCACTTGCCACGTCACCTGTCACCAGATGCAGATTGTCACTTGCCACGTCGCCTGTCACCAGATGCAGATTGTCACTTGCCACGTTGCGGATTGTCACTTGCCACGTCACCTGCCACATGTTGCGGATTGTCACTTGCCACGTCGCCTGTCACTTGCCACCTGCTAAGGTGGTCTCTTGTGTCCCAGAGACAGGCAGCAGAGAGATGATGTAATCTCTCTGCTGCCGCAGCTACCTGCATGGAGGGGGGGAAGTTGAACTGCAGGGATGCAGGGCGGGCGCCGGGCGGTGAGAGATGATGTCATCTCTCTGCTCCCCCGCCCACCGGCTCCCTGATTGGCCAGCAGGCAGCAGCCCGCCCACAAACACATTGAGCGGCGGCTCTCTCTCGCCTATGGAGCCGCCCAGCGGCTCCCTCACTTACGGAGCCGCCCAGCGGCTCCCTCAGTCACCGAGCCGCCCAGCGGCTCCCTCAGTCACCGAGCCGCCCAGTGGCTCTCTCAGTCACCGAGCCGCCCAGCGGCTCCCTCAGTCACCGAGCCGCCCAGCGGCTCCCTCAGTCACCGAGCCGCCCAGCGGCTCCCTCAGTCACGGAGCCGCCCAGCGGCTCCCTCAGTCACGGAGCCGCCCAGCGGCTCTCTCAGTCACGGAGCCGCCCAGCGGCTCTCTCAGTCACGGAGCCGCCCAGCGGCTCTCTCAGTCACGGAGCCGCCCAGCGGCTCTCTCAGTCACGAAGCCGCCCGGCTCCTCTTTCACTCACGGAGCCGCCCGGCGGCTCTCTCACACACCCTGCTCTCACAGTCACCTGCATTTCTCGGAGGGGGCAATTGCCCCGTTGCCCCCCCCAGATCCGCCCCTGGTCCCTTTAAAGGCTATAGCAGGCGCGTGCATGTCGCCAGAGCCGATGCGCATGGCAGGCGGTGATGTCCGCTGGCCACCTGTGATTGCTCCACAGAGAGCCAGGATGGGGATTTGTCAATATAAGCAAACAGATCCCCATTCTGTCAGGGGAGTGGAGAGAGATTGTCTATTGCTAGTGATCACACCATTCTGTCAGGGGAGTGGAGAGAGATTGTCTATTGCTAGTGATCACACCGATCATCGCCAGAGCCGATGCGCATGGCAGGCGGCGGCAATGTCCGCTGGCCACCTGTGATTGCTCCACAGAGAGCCAGGATGGGGATTTGTCAATATAAGCAAACAGATCCCCATTCTGTCAGGGGAGTGGAGAGAGATTGTCTATTGCTAGTGATCACACCGATCAGAAACAGCGATCTCTCTGTACTCCCAGTCAGTCCACTCCCCCCACAGTTAGAAACACCTCCCTAGGGAACACACAACCCCTTGATCGCCCCCTAGTGTTAACCCCTTCCCTGCCAATGTAATTTATACAGTGATCAGTGGCTATTTTTAGTTCGGATCACTGTAATAATGTCACTGGTCCCAAAAAAGTGTCAAAAGTGTCCGATCTGTCCGCCGCAATGTTGCAGTCCTGCTAAAAATCACTGATCACCGCCATTACTAGTAATAATAAAAATGCCATAAATATATCTCCTATTTTGTAGATTTAAACAAGTAAATGCCCCTCCAGGTGAGCAGTCACTACAGTCCGGATGCACTGGGTGCAAGCCACAGCTCGCCACTGATGATCAATAGGAAGAAGAGAACGGCTGCACACCACAAGAATGTTCTAACAATTTTATACCAAAAATAGCAAATGACAGCCAACAAAGACAGAGTGTCCAAAACCAGAAGGTGACGCGTGCGTTTCACACTGACCTCAGGGCTTCTTCAAACCTTTGACACTATAACTTTTGCACAAAACCAATCAATATACCCTTATTGCAATTTGTTTTACCAAAATATGTAGAAGAATACATAGTGGCCTAAACTGATGAAGAAATTAGTTTTTTTTTTGGTTTGGTTTTTTTTGGATATTTATTATAGCAATAGTTTTTTTTACAAAATTGTCGCTCTTTTTTTGTTTATAGCACAAAAAATTTAAACCAGAGGTAATAAAATACCACCAAAAGAAAGCTCTATTTGTGGGAAAAAAAGGACCTAAATTTTGTTTGAGTACAGCGTCACACAGCCGCGCAATTGTCAGTTAAAGCGGCGCAGTGCCATATCTCAAAAAATGGCCTGGTCTTTAAGGGGGTAAATCCTTATGCTAGCAGGCCATCATTAGGAAAACATTTTTGCTTGGACTGCTACCCTGGTTGACAAGCTCTGTGCTGTAACATGAGAGTTAAATGAATGTAAGATCAGACATAAACGTTTGTAATAACTTCATCATGCAACAATATCATTCATTCATCATAAAGCCTTATCATTCATCACGCAACATATGCATTCATGTTTTTTTATTCAGAAAAATCCAGATGGGAAAATGCAGTTTACAGTTTTTCTAAAATCCAGGAAATTTGTTTAACAAACACTTTTTTTTAAAGGCTAAAAATACAATGTTGTTGCTGCTTATCTTTGTGACTAGAATACAGTAATTGAAACAGGCTTGATTACACAAACGTACACACATACACACATACACACACACACACACCCTATCTAAACGACAACGTGGGGCTTTGACCCTTTCTATAGTTATTACTAAAAAGTTTACATTTCATTTTCTGACTTCAATAAAAGAAATATAAATAGTTGCACCATTAGTAACATGTTTTTGAATTTACCACTAATATAGTAAATTATTTAAGCATTTAAATTCAGAAAGGTTTGGGAGATGTTTGAGTTTTCATACTCAGTGTGTGCTTAATTATATTTGCTGGCACAAAATTTCAGGTTTGTGCCAATATTTGAAAGGAGAATATATTTCATACTTTCCCATCTTTACCTCTACACTTACTGCACATTCAAAGTTGCATGACAGTTGCTTCTCCCTTAATGAGACCCAGTGCTGGACTGAGATATTATTAGAGATCTCTCTCAGAACAGGTCAGATGCAGTCACTTGTCATTAAATGTAAAAATAAAAAATAAAAAATTAGACTTTCCAACATGGTAGGTAAACAAAGTAGACTGACATCTATTGCCTGTCCAGCTGATGCAGTAAAGTATTTCAGTGTATACTATTTTTGAGCCCATTATACAATGCTAAAAGACAAGTATAACAAGAGTAGTTGTCACACTTAGTTACAGGTATTTGTATGCAACCTGACACATAAATCTCCACTCTCTACTTTTCAGCTTTCATATTTTTACGTTTATTTTAGATAACTTGGAAATAAAATAACTGAACATTGAGTCTTAGGCATTAGCTAATAATCCATGTATAAATAGTAGCACAGAGAAACATATACCCTTATATGGCTGATATGGTTTGGACTGCTTTTTTCTCAGAGGAGAGCTTGCTAGATAGACAGATGGGCAGACAGACAGATATATGGTTTATTTTTACACAACATACATAGGAAATTAAAGATGGAGGATTTGAGACTTTGAGAAGCTGGTTTTTAGTGATGACTTGGAGGTACCTTCAAACAGCTAGTGAAATTGTGTTCACTTTAAATGCCTAATCAGGTGCAGAATAATTTAAAATGAAAGGAATTTCCTTTGTATATGGTTCAGTTACTAAACATAATACAGCTTCACTGAGCAAAGGGAAAGCATCATTTTTCTGGATCGGTGACTCTAAAGCACTGAAAGAAGAGAGTCAGCATGATAGCCAGGCAAGCAGCATTTTTTTTTAAACAGAGAGCAGTAATGGAAGAATTTGCATTTTGCAAGGTCTCCCCTAATTTAAATAACAGGTGAATGCCATTAATGTGTCATATCACCTGAAATGTGTTATAATGTTGCCTTTTACTGTTTCTGGTCATAATTCTGTATGATTGAATATTAAAAAAGAAGTAAACAAATGTACACAAACACACACACACACACACACAAACACACACACAGTATATACTATACACGTAACAGAAAATTAAAATGTACTATATATCTTGTAGTATAAATGCAAGATATGACTTTATTTTGTTTACTGCTTACTTTATTTTTATGTTGCTAAGACAATTACCTGCTCTTTGTGCTGTGCTTTTTATGTATTATTGGAAAATGTTGTTCATATACTGTATGCCCCAAGCTATGTATTTTATAACAGCGTTTATTGAAATATTTGAAATTGCAGTACATGCATAAATGTATCATAGTAAAGTAATTCAAAGGCAGAATAAGACATAGAATAAGAGTTCTATTCAGTACAAAAGAAAAACATTATCTTTCCATACACGGATTGTGTTTGGTAAATGGGTTACATGCATAGGATAGACTAAAAAGTACATATTAAGGATTTGCTCTATATCTGAGAATTGTCACAAGGTAAAGTAATATGTAATATTAAACCATTACATGTTCATATTTTTAAAGTGGCGTTTCAGGCTAGATCCAAGTAAGCTTAAAACAGCCATCTCTCCCCTTCTAGCTCCAATTTAACTACCCTGTAGAAGAAAGATGCTTATACTTACTTCCCTGGGAGCTATAGTCTGGTCACATGATCTTCCCAGCGGCCAGCTTTAAAGGGATAGAGCACTGACAATGGATGGAATGCCTTGGAATGTGATGTCACCCATAAGCTTACTATGGGGCATCTGTTTGTGGGTTGCAGGTCATAGAGAGCCAGTCACATGACTGGGCCAGAGTGCTCTGAGAATAGGTAAATATAAGCATCTTTCTTTACAGGGTAGTTTGAATATAAGTTAGGAGGAGTGTGGGAGCAGTTTAAGCTTTGTTAAATCTAGCCTAGAATTCCACTTTAAGTGTGGTGTCAGTTATTAAGTAGATGTTCATAATGCAAAGTAAAGTGCAGAGCTGGGAGTGTACTCAAATAAAAGCCCTGACAAGAAAAAAGAATTGTGCAACCTTTGGTGAGAATAAATCTGTAGTGTCTGTCCAGTTGTTCATATTTTTTAAAATTTTTTCCAGCGTTCATGCATGCGTGAGAATCATTTTCTACAGTTTTACAGTGGAGTTCATATGGAAAATTCATTCCATTTAGGATGAAGGAGGTGTTGCTTTTCAGTAAGCGAGAAGTAGTTTAGGGTCCTAGAATTCTGTTAAGAGCTAAAATGGTGTGTTTATCAGGGAAAAATTTGAATGGTAAAGTAGAGAAAGCTACTATAATGGTTACACTAAAGGCAATTTGTAAGGCATGTAGTACATCTTCCAAATATTTAATCAATTAGGGAGAGACAGGGTTCTTAACCTTATTTATATCATATACATCTTTGGGATGTAGTGAGACCTAAGCACAATATATGCAGTAGCTGGGAAAGATGCTAAGCAATATGAAAGTGTAGTTCCACCCAAAAGTGGAACTTCCGCTTATCTGATTCCCCCCCCCCCTCCGGTGCCACATTTGGCACCTTTGGGGGGGGGATGGGTATCTGTTTTTTACAGGCATCCTATCCCCACTTCCAGGAGACCGGGCCGCAGCAAATTACGTCACAGCTCGGCCCCCCTCCTCCTCCCTCCCCTTCGCCTGGGCCAGTGAGAGAGCACAGCAAACTTCGCACATGAGCAGTAGGGACCCGGCCGTGAAGCCGAAAGGCTACACTGCCAGGCTCCCTTACCCGCAATGGTGGTGGCAGCATCCAACCAGCCGATGTAAACATCGGCTGCTGTGCCAACATTGCTGGACTTCAGGACAGGTAAGTGTCCTAATGTTAAAAGTCAGCAGCTACAGTATGTGTAGCTGCTGACTTTTAATTTTTAAAGAGGTGGGCAGAAGTTCGCTTTAAGGAAGACCTTAAAACTATTTTTAGGAGTTTTTTCACATTGATCTGGCTCAAAGGGACTCAATCCTGCCTTCCATTTACTTTACGAGGTGATGGTATAAACAATTGGGTTGATTTTCTGAGTGCAAAATCTGGTGCAGCTCTGCATAGAAACTAATTAGCTTCCAGGTTTTATTGTCAAAGCTTTATTGAACGAACTGAAGTTAGAAGCTGATTGGCTACCATGCACAGCTGCACCAGATTTTTCACTCTTCAGTTTTAGTAAATCAGCCCCAGTGTGTCCAAAGGGATCTGGTGACACTGGGATATAATATTCCTAAGTATTGGTGTGTATCTCAGTATTTACTGCACTGAGGATAAAGTAATATGAAGCTTGGATCAGTGCTGTTGGGGGTTGGACAGTATGTTGAAGATGAAGGAGTGAAAAGCTTATTGTAGGTGAGAGGTTATAATAGGATTGCAAGTCTGCAAACAAGAATACTCAGCAGGAGTCAAAAAATTTGGTGGAGGTTTCTTAATAGTAAGTACATTGTACCACATGGCAGTTTATTAAGTTCCACATAGTTGTCATTAACCTATCTAGGTGTAAGCATAGTATATTCAGTAAAGCCAAGCAGGGATCTCATTTTATATCAACGTTTGTGTATGAGTGCTGGTATGGGCGGCGATGTTTGTGACTTTCTTTTATTTCCCATGCTTCAAATAGATCGGTAATCCCCAGGGTGTGGCATAGAAATAAAGAAACTAAACTGGGTTTGGCTGGTACTGTCAGTTGGTTCCAACCAGCCAGCCATATAAAACTGAACTCCCAAATAATACATACAGGAATTGTAGAGAGAGAAGTACCTCTCACATTCTTAGGTTTCTGAAGTTGTTTAAGCCTGCTCTGTGGATGATTTTAAAGCCATATTAGTTTTATGAATATTGTCTACTGACTGAATTTTACTTTGCATTGTGTGGCACATAGAGGAGTTGAGGCATAGGAATAATTTTTATTAAATTAGATTGGCCTATCGTGGACAGCAGAAGTCTGACCCAAGTCTTCAGTAGAAATTTAAAGAGAAGTGGAGTTAAGTTAACATACCCAAGCCTGTGAAAGTTAGGTGAGTACTCTTGAAGGTCAAAGCAAAATTCCAGTATAGGGCAGCAGGGTGAAATTACATATTGTACAGGGATAACTAAGAGGGGTAGACTAGATGTTTTTCAATTAATCTGCAACACAGAGTAGGTACCTAAGGAGGTAAACATGTCCATGATGGATTCCATGGAAGAGACAGCATGTGATCCTCATATAGAATGATATTTTCCTGCATTGATCCATGGGTAGAGCACAGTATTTCATCATTCAAAGGGGACAACCCAGTCCCTTGCCTCTGTTAAGTTCATATGTGGACAAGATAGTACCAATTCCTAGTACTCTAGGTTGTATTGTGTAAATATGGATGTTTAATCCAGTTAAATAATGTTAACCTCCGACAGATATCCCCACTTGACACTGTTAAAGGCCTTGTCCATGTCAAGTGAGAGCACTGCCTTTGACTCAAAATTATCTGGCAGTAATTTCAGGTTAAGAAAAAGTTGTTGTTTGACAGCGGCTGGCTATTCATATCCAGGTTGCATCCCTGTTCTGTGTCATCCGGCTGCCCGATCCTTCTGACAGTTTCCTGGTCGCAGAGCTTCTGCCAGAAGCGATCAGCCAGGAAACTGTCAACCCAGTCTGCCCCTACTCCTCACTCGCCCTCCACTAATTTCCACTCGCCAAATGCGAGCAGGTGAATGGAAATTTTGAGGGTTGTATACTGTATATATGTATATATACAGGTTGAGCACAAAAACACTCCTTGATTTCCAACAGATATAGAATGTAACTTATTGGAATGTTCTTCCATTGGTGGCTACAGTTGCATCAACTCACAAAGTTTCATACTGTATCAGTTGTGCCTGTTGACCTTTCAACTTAAGTGGATGGTCACCTCATCACTGAAAATGATCTTTGACAGCAGGTTACCATCATTTTCTATTAACGCCTGAAAATTCCTGTAAAATTTGAGTCGTGTTTTATTGTCTTGCAGGTGTAACTTATGGACCAATTGCAGCTTGCAAGGGTGAAACTGCATAAGAGTTTACATAAGATATTGCTTACTGTGCTTTGCGGGATGTGCAACTCTCAGCTAATTTTGCACGTTGACTTCTTGACAGCCTTTCTCTGATCACAAATGCATGATTTCTCAATGAAATTGTTGTACCACTTTAAAATGGACTTGTTAGTAGGTGGATCCACATTAAATTTGAGTTTGAAAGTACGCTGCATAGTCACAATACTGTTTGTTTTAGCAAATTCCAACACGTGCCAGTTGTGTTGCTGTGGGGTGAGTACCATGTTGGATTTCACTGCCCTCTGGTGGTGGGAGGCATGCAAGGAGATTCTGTAGAAGAAAAAAAAAAATTTTTGAGTTAAAGTATCTGAGGTCACCATAATTGTAAACATACTCCAATAGATTTTGATTTTATAACTACTTGAAATCAAAGAGTGTTTTTGTGCTCACCCTGTATGTGTGTATATATATATATATATATATATATATATATATATACACAATTTTATTTTATTTTTTATTTTTTGTGATATGTCTAGCTCTTGTGGCAAATGCATTTTCTTGTTCAAATGATTTTATTGGTACAGGAAGAAAAGGATAACAAACAAGTACAATAACAGTCTTAGGTTACAAAGTGAATAATATCACGCCACTTGCACGGGGACGCAGCCCATATTAGTTTGGTGGGAAAAATATACATAACAGACAATTAACGTGCAGTAGCTGTTGGCTAACTCTATGCATGGGGACATAATTAATCCCAACTGTTTAGCTAGAACAAACATGGGAAGCAGGGAGGGAAAGATTACTCCTTGTGATGATTATACACACTTAAGATGCTTTGTGATCCAACTGTAAAGAAACAACATGTAACCTTTATTGTATGGATGGGCTGTCCCTGTTTGGGGTAGTCCGTGTTGGGCTAAGACTGCATGATCTGAAGAAGGATGAGGGTAGAAAGGAAAGAAAGGAGAGCAAATGATGCTAGAGGAGAAGTGGGGAAAGGGGACAGGGGAGTAGGGGGTAATAGGAGGAAGATGGGGCAGGGAAACAGGGAGGGGGGGACAGAGGAAGTGAGGATAGGTCCCGGGGAGGTATAGTATTAAAAAGGCTTAGGGATCTTCATTCAATGGTCCCTAGCGACATAGGGAGGGGGGTTATAGGGGCAGCAGTGTTTGATCAAAGTCAGAAGGGAGGTCTAATAGAGTAGCTTCCACTTTAGCATGGATCATGGCCCTGGTGACCCTGTTTTTGGTAGCAAATGCATTTTCAATAAGTTGTCTCAGCTTACACTGAGAAAAATGAGGTGACTGTTGAGTCCATGGTGCTGGAAGGAGTCTGCAAATCTCTGGAAGAGTGAGATAGCCTGGGGTGCTAGGAGAACCCTATCTAGAAGCCAGGATTAAGCCTGTGCTGCAAGGTGCTGTAACAAAAGGCTGAGTGAGTCAAGAAAGCAGAAAAGTCTCTCCATGCAGCTCATTAAAATGTTTTTTTTATAATTGTATTTTTATTATTAAAGGTTAACAAAACAGTACAAAAAGTGAGAAAGGCATTGAAATAATGTAGAACAAGCTTGGGCATATCATAGTATGCAATAGTACATTACAAAATTTCAATAAAACATGAAATCAAGGTACAACTGTAGAAAATGCATAAGTAGCCTCCAGTAGAGCAGGCATAGAAAGCAGGATCAATTCAACTTGTACAGAACGAGACAGAGGAATCAAATTAAACACCACATCCCAATAAACTAAAAAATAAGAAGGGGAAAAAGAGGTGACAACCTTTTTGACCCTTTGTATGGCAGATTTGGGTGCAAATGAATGTTGCTGCTCTCCTCTGCCTGCGTTGGCCGTGTCCCAATTTATCCACCAAATAAGGGCATTAGATTTTCTAAAATGGTGGCCGTATGCATGACGTATTTTAGCGTCGTAATATATGCGCTGCCATAAGCCCTGGCGCATGCACGCGGCTTCTCCACGTCATGTCCGCGACCCGGCGGCGATGTCACACACCACTGCGTCGAAAGGAATCTATGAATGCGGCATTGCGCTGCCACAATCTGTCAGAGGCGTCTAGTGAGAGGGAGAGGAAACATCTTTCCCACTCCTCTCTATTTGTTTTGTCCTCCCCACGCTGGTAAGTGTGTCTTTTCCCCTATGGATTTTGTACTCTTATTTAGTAGATACTGCCTCATGAGGTTGCATAACTCGTGGTGATGTACTATGTTTCAGGTCTTCCTGTGGGAGAATTAGCCTTTCAACTACAGTACTCTACTTTGCCTTGAGTCCATCTTGCTGTGTATGTATGAACTGCATTCCAGCTGTTTTTGGATTGATACCTCATGCTGGACATCAATTTTGACCAGCAGGAACAAGTCACAAAATGATTCAATCTTCTCCAGTTTCATTAAGGTAATCTACCCCAACAATTTTTCTTTGAATCATTGTTTGGATGGGATGTTTTTACCTCAACATCATAAATTGATGTTTCATACATCCATTAAATTATATATATATCTTTTCCTGTTTCCTTTTTGGGAAGTTTTTCATTAGTTCATATTCCTTTTGCAAACACCGGAGGACATTTCTATACTGGGATGCTCTGCGCATATATTGGACATGTACTCTTTTATCTAAATCTAAAATCCAAGTTGTATATTGATCTATAGTAATCTAGGTAAGGTTCATCTTTCTCTATATCTATACATTTCTAAAGTCCTTTAATGATACTGACTTTATTATTTTTGAATACTTGCATATTTATTTTATGCCAATACAATTGATAAATATGTTTTGTGCATCAAAACAAACCAACATGAGTACTCATTCCAATCTTTTTGTTGTCTATAGCATATAACACGTCACTCCGGAATCTCCTGAGGAAGCTGTGTTTAAAGCGAAACATGTTGAGTGGCAGTGTCTGTACATGTGCCTTCCTGTAGAACAATTGGTTTTGGATATGGATGAAACATTGTTCTCATGTTTTTTTATTTTTGTAATAAATATTACATTTTATCTATTGTGTAATTGTTTACTACATTGTTCATACCCAACACCTTAAAAGTCCCAAGGTTTTTTACCTCTATTTCCCCTTCTTATTTTCTAGGATCAATTCAACACAAAGAACCTATTTCAGCTCATTGGATCAATCACTTAAAGGCTATTTGGTATAAAAACAGTAAAAAGAAAGAGTTACACAAGCGGGGGGGATCCTAAAGAGTGGAATGATAAGGAGTAGGGTTGTTACATGTGAAAGATAAAATATTACTTATCAGAGGCTGCAGGTAGCGATTCTGGGTTAAACTCAGAGTTATCCCATATATCTCATGTTTTGGAAAATTAAGGACTAGAGTCATGTACAACAAGTACGACCAATTTCTTGGCGTATTTGGAGACCCCAGGGATAGGCAGGCCCAAAAGATAATGGACTGGATCCAATGGGAGATTTGTCTCACCTCTTACAATGTGTGAATAACAGGAACATTTACCATTGCCGCATAGGGATGGGTGAACGGTTTGGCTCAAACATGAGTTAAAACCGAACACCCAAATTTCGCCCCGACAAACACCCTGCAATGCACTGTTAGCGCTGCACAGTGCATTCTGTACCCTGAGTGGGCAAAGCTTTGCCCAATTAGAGTCAGTGTAAGCTGGTTGTTAAGGAGCGGAGCCGGGAAGCCGGCTGAGGCGCCCTTAACAACCGATAAGTCATCCACTGTCAATAAGTTTCCCCACTGACAGCCGGTAAAAAATTAAGGCGGTAAAAAAGTAAAGAAAAAAACGGCATGGGGTTCCCCCCAGTCCATTTCAGGCCCTTAGGGTCTGGTATGGATTTTAAGGGAAAACCCACACCAAAATGTAAAAAAAAAAAAACAGCATGGGGTCCCCCCCAAAATCCATATCAGACCTTAGCACCTTATCAGAGCATGCAGACCAGGAAAGGGGAGGGGATGAGGGAACGCTCCCCCTCCTGAACCATAGGAGGCCACATGCCCTTGGCATAGGGGAGTGGGTGCATTTTGATGGGATGTAAATCCATCATCAATCACGATGTCTGCTGGACCCCAAAAATAGAAAAAAAATAAAAACTCTCTGCCTCCTGGGGGGCCTCCCACCAATTGCCCGCTCTGTGCTATGACAGTTCTTATATAGGCAAGGGATGAGGCCACCCGGCTACATCACCTGGTGGCACCGCCCTCTTCTGACATCACGTGACAACAGAAGGGGGCGCTGCCACCAGATGGGGAAGCCGGTGGCCCCGCCCCTTCCTATATAAAAACAGTCAAAGCGCAGAGTGGGCAGTCGGCAGGAGGCTTCCTAGGAGGCAGAGCATTTTATTTTTTTCTATTTTTCAGGTCTGGCGGGCGTCATGATTGACGATGGATTTACATCGAGGGACACTTTTTTATTTTTCATTTTTAATAAAGGACTTGTCAAAAACTGTTTCTTGTGGTTATTACTTTTTGACAATTTTTTGGTGAATGGGTAGGGGAACGTTGTGCGGGATACCCATTCACATGGGGGGGCGGGATCTGGGGGCCCCCTTGTTAAGGCAGGCTTCCAGATTCTGATTCTGATAAGCCTCCTGCCTGTAGACCCCGACAACCACACCCAAGTTTCGTCTGGAAGAGGCCCTTGTCACCATCAACATGGGGACAAGGTGCTTTGCGGTGGGCCCCCTGCCCCAAAGCACCCACACCTCCATGTTGAGGGCATGTTGCCTGGTATGGTTCAGGAGGGGGGTGCTTGCTCGTCCCCTCCCCTTTCCTAGCCTGCCGGGCTGCATGCTAAGATAATGGTCTGGTATGAATTTTGGGGGGACCCCACATCGTTTTTATTTTTCATTTTGACGTGGGGTTCCCCTTAAAACTCATACCAGAACTGAAGGGCCTGGTATGGACTGGGGGGGAGGACCCTATGCCGTTTTTTTTTTCTTATTTTTTCAATACCCGTGTGTCGGTAATTGTAACCACGAGTCATATTAAAAGGGATTTGACATTTTTGCTGTAGCATGTTTTATGCATGCTACAGATGTGCCACTTTAGAAGCACATTAAGGGGACACCCCAGGCACTATGTTAAAAGGAATTTTTCATTTTTATTGTTGCACTTTAAGCATAATTAAAATCACTGCATCTGAAAAAAATGATTGCTTAAAAAGAAAAAAAAAAAAAAAAAATATATATATATATATATATATATATATATATGTATATATATATATATATATATATATATATATATATATTGATACATGTCCCCCAGGGCAGTACCCAGATACCCATACACCTTTTATGGACAATTACTTGCATATAAGCTTTGAAATGGGCACTTTTGATTTTTCCTGTTGAGCTCCCATAGACTTCAATGAGGTTCGCCGTTCGGGTTAGAACATGTCTCCTATTCGGAAGATCTACTGCGAACCAAACAGGGGGATGTTCGGCCCATCCCTAGTGACAAATATGTGGCCAGAGTAGGAGGCCATGTAGATACCATTCTAACTCCCACAAAAATCTTTTCATACATATAGGGTCATTGTAAAATAAAAAACAGTAAATACCATCCAACTATGTTTTTAATCTTGTTAAACTCATTGCTATATTTAGTAGAAAAAATGGTTTATCTGGTGTGTTTAATTACACCCATAATTTTATCCCATAGTAGTTCCAGTCTATCTTTTCACTCTGCTATCTTAATTGCTCAATTTAAATGGACTAAAATTAAGATTATTATTATGAAAGTATGTATGCTCTACATTAGAGTAAAAAAACTTTTATTCCAACCCACCCCCACAGCTCCCCCTAAATCCCTAATCTGAGGACAATCCCGAACCAGCACTGTGCCCAAAAGCAGCAGAGCTGCTCTCTCCCCCTCACTGGCTCAGAAACAGCAGTGGGAGCCATTGGCTCCTACTATTGTTAATCACAGTCTGTGAGGAGAGAGCTGGGGACAGGGCCAACCCTTACTGTCTGTGTATATTGACATAGGCAGTGCAGCTTGGGATCAAGCCTGCAGGTATCTAGTGGCTTCTTATGGTGGCTCACTAAGAAGAGGAGGATCCAGGAGCGCTGGTGGGGGACCCGAGAAGAGGAGGACCGGGGCTGCTCTCTGCAATACCATTGAACAGAGTAGGTAAGTATAAACCTGTCTGATATAAAAAAAGCATTTACAATCACTTTAAGCTTAAAAAATATCCAAATTGCCCATTCCTTTAGATGTTTGGTTGATAGGGATTGTTACCTCCAAAGATGTGGAGCCTCTCCCCCCAGTCCATATATAAATTGACTAATGAGGGTAAGAGCTTAGCTCCCATGGCTGCTCCACATTTCTAGAGGTAATAGTAGCCAAAATATGAACCATGAATGTTGTAATATAACCAATGCATTGATCTATTAGGAATCACTTGTCTCACATAATCAGGCTGTTTTTTTTTATTTAAAAAGACAAATTCATTCATTTATTCACCTCTGTGATGGGTATATTTTATTATTATTGTAAAATATTAATATGTTTTATACTTGTATACATTATGTATTTTATGGCTAAGTTTACCTTTTAAAAAAATCTAATAAATGCAAATATTTTTGCAGATAAAAAATGTGCATTTATAATTTTTTATTCTCAGGAGCCTACAGAGCATTGCACCATCAATCAGCAGATCGCGGTTTCAATGTCTGGTTCCTGCAGACACTGCATACAGCTTTCTGCCCTTACCTCTGTACATGCTTTCTGTTTGAAAGCTGTTGCAAATGTCAATGAACTACAAGATAGTTCACCAGTGCCCTTGCAGTTCATTAAAAACTACACGCCATCTGCTGCAGTAAGAGATGGGATTTATAGTTCATTCATTTGCAGATCCTAAATTCAGGATTCACAGATCCAGTTTGGGATGTTTATTCTTTCACTAGAATTCTGGAAGTTAAGTGCTCTTTACATTTATTTTCTGTACTCAGGTTATGCCTTTTCTTGGCACTTATTGATCATAAGTCAGTTAAACAATCCTTTTTAAATCAAAAAGTAAAATAAAATATAAGTTGAAAAAAGTAGCCAGTATGATTACTATAGACTTGATTGGGCAGCTTTGAATTCAACTTAGATTAAATGTGCAATTTTAAATTACTTTTAAAAAGTGAATGAGAAAATATTCAGAATACAAAGGATTTATTCAGTAATAGTTGAATATACAATTAAAATTGGTATAATGAAAGTAACACTCTTGTAACAATATTTAAAAAAGGATATAAGATATTAAAGTATATCTAAAGCAACAACTTTTTTCAATTTTGGGTAGTGTGGGGGAAATTTAGAATCTGTGTCTGTGTCTGCTGGGACAGGAAGTAAATGGAATTCTCCCACAAAGATTAAAAAAATTGATAGGGGGTTTTAACCACTACGTATCTGTTCTAACCAAAAACTGGGATTTTATCTATTTTTTGCAAGAGAGTAAAGGGAGTGGGTACCATTTTATAGAATTACTTTGTTGGCAGTTGTTAGTGTGTATCTGTAACCTACAGAAGCATGTCCAAAAATGAAATGTTTTCTATCAAAAAGAAAAAGCAAACATACAGGAAAAGTGTTTCCCTTTAGATATTTATAGCTGAGTTTTTTTTTTTTTTTCTTTTCAAAACCCTACATATTCTTTTAAAGGGATAAACACGCACTGTCTTGTCCATAAGTAAGGCTTGCTGTACAACAATGGAATAATAGCTTGTATCAGTTTATCTTATATGTTGATGTGTATCTGAATTTGCATAATGACTTGGATTGGCGGCATCTATTTTGAGTAATGCAACCAAAATTGATGTTCATGTCCTGTGAAATTATCCTTCCATTGGAAATTGTGTCCCAGTTACAGGGCAGGTTACCATGATTGCCTGGTTATAGATTGTCCTAAATGCCTTTAAAGTGTTTAGATTCATCGCATAAATTGACAATGTTTAGCAGTGACTTAAATAGAACACCATTTTCTTAAAGGGGCATTGCTATTTGTTTGAAAGCAACACGTGTTTTTTTCTTTATCATGCCAGTTTAGACCTATTTTTCCTCCCTTTGTATGTAGGGATGGGCTGAATGTGCCCCTGTTCAGTTCGCACCAGATCTTTCGAATACCGTGAAAGTTCAGACCCGAATATCGGGTCCCATTAACCTCCCTGGTGGTATGATTATGTTGGATTTTAAGTGCTGTAAGCGGTACAATTATTTTGCATGGAAATTTGGCGTTTTATATTGTAGGCCTGTAATTCTTAGGAATAACTCACTTAAATCTGTCCAAACCAAAGTCTAGTAGACATCCCGGGTATGATAAAGTTTGAAACACAAAATCATAAATTATAATAAAATAAACAACTATAAATAATAACAAATAATATATCATAATAATATATTTTATTCAATAAATTTTAGTCAATAGCATAAACAAATCAAAAACACTGAAATTTTTTTTGGCCAAACAAGGGTGCAATATTACTAGTCATATTGCTTCAGTAAACATCCCGGTTATGGTAAATTTTAAAACATGGGACTGCACAAAGTCCAACGTTACAGTCAGGTCAATATAACCTGGATTCTTTTCTGATTTTCCTTACAGTGTCATCACGCTTTGAGCAGCAAACTACGCACATCCTTGTGGGTGCTGCCTTTTTTTCAGTTGGTGGAATGTGGTCCATAAAGTGACGACCAGTCAGGCGTTCCGGGTTGACAACAGCAGCAGCACGATGTCCAGCTCTCTTTGCAGCCATTGGTGTTTTGTGGTTCAGAAAAATATGTTCTGCAACTTTCCAAACAAAGTCAGCATGAACCACAGGCTTGTCACTCTTTTTTTTTAGTAGAATGAAGGCATTTCATAGGCACTGTTCAAGAAGATGCCTGAAGATCTTATTTTTTTTGGTGCTTTCTCATGGCTGGATAAAATGTCATTGCCTGGTCGGCTCTGTCAACACCTCCCATGGTGTTGTTGTAGTCTATTACCACTTGTGGTTTTATGATGTCTTTCCCACTTTTTGTGTGTACCATGACAGCGAAGCTGTTATGAATTGTACTCATTAGGCACACATCTTTTTTGTCCCGCCATCGCAGTGCCATCGTTTTGCCTTTCTGCCAGGCACCTATTTCTCCAGTCTTGAGCTTTTTATTGCCAAAGGTTGGAGGCACGTCACGCCCTAACACTTCCATAGGCATCCGTTTTGTTATGTAGAAGGAACTCATAGAGTTCAGGAGATGTGTAAAAATTATCTGTGGTTACACAATAGCCCTGATTCAGCAATGGCTCAATCAATGAAAGAACTGAAGAGGTTGCCATTCCATAATGACTGTATTTTTGGTTGAATTTGGTTCCTTTACCGGTGTATAGATCAGAGTTCCAAACATAACCAGTGCTCGATTCACATAGCATGAAAGATTTTACGCCAAATCGTGCCCTCTTTGAAGCTATATATTGTATCCAGCTGAGCCTTCCCTTGTAGGCCGTTAGACTTTCATCAATGCTGATGTCTCTACCTGGGAGATAGCTCTGTTGAAAATTTTTCAGAATCATCTGATATACCTCCCAAATCTTCTTGAGTTTGGGGGCTGGATGAGTGGTTTTGTCAAATGCTTCATTATTTTCAAAGTGCAAATATTTCATTATCAGGGAAAATTTGTACTCCGACATTACCGTGCCAAAGAAAGGAGTGGCTAGTAATTTATTGGTTGTCCAATACCACTTCTTCAGGGGTTTCCCCACCACTCCCTGAAGTATTATGAGGCCCAGAAATTTTCAGATGTCCTCTTTGGTCACTGGTTCCCACTTTTTGCTCCTTGAAAACCTCCGAGGTGTAGCAGCTTGTTGCTCCTGGTACCGGTTTGTCTCTGTAACTATTTTTTCAATGACCTCATCGGTCAAAAATAGTTGGAGGTATGCCAATGGGTTGTCATCTTCCAAATCCACTTTGAAACCAGGTGCTCCAGTAAATGGGAACCTTGGGGGCACTACGTGATCCGTACCACAGTCGATAGAACACCAAGTCAGTACATCACTGATGTCAGTTGCAGGATCGTCGCTGAAATCACTTTCTGTGTCTGATGACGAACTTCCCCACGAATCGCTATTACTCAGTTCTGGAAGTGATTCTGTATCACTATCGCTGTTTTCCAGCGCGTCATAAACCGCTTTTTAGGTAGAGGCTTTTTTGATGCCATGGTCATTCTGCAGTTCCCGGGCAGAAAGTACAGTAAAACCGCAGGCAAGAGCACTGGATAAAGCACTGGGGGGCAAACTGAGGTCAATTTATTAAATACAGTAATGTAATCCAATAAGATTACAATGTATGGTGTGTGTTGTGACTTATACATTTTGAATCTGGCGCCAGTTCCACCCCCCTGTGTCGCGATGCTCGCAGGGAAGCGAAGCCGGAACACACAGAGGATCGAGCGGAGGATCCGGCCGCCGTACACAGCGGGAGTACATCATGGGATCCCGGGGACAAGGTAAATAACCTCTTCCAGGATCCAGTGAAGCAATCCTGAGTGTGGCTCGAGGTTACCGCTAATGGTTCTGAAATCTCACCCTGAGCCACACTCGGGAATACCGCCAAGGGGGTTAAAGTCAATGGGATCCGAACATCAAAAATCAAATGTGCCCATTTTAAAGGCTTGTATGCAAGCAATTGGGCATACAATGGTTATAGGGGTCCGGGTCCTGCCCTGGGGGACATGTATAAATTCAAAAAAAGTTTGGGAAAAACATCATTTTTAAATGAGCATTTATTTTTTTATTTTTAAAGTGAAAGCACAAAAAATGAAAAAATCCTTCCAATATAGTGCCTGGGGGGTCCCCTTAGTCTACCTGTAAAGTGGCAGATCTGTACCATGTCTAGAATCTGCTACAGCAATAATTGCATTTATAAAGCCAAAAAATGAAATTTTCCCTGCAAGCTGCCTGCTCAGCAACAGCTGGGGAGCCAGTGTGTCTGATGAGGCCACAATGTAGTACACTGGGAACAAGATTAGAGATTTTTTGGATACATTCTGGTGTCACTTTAACTTTGCATAGAAGTAACGGATGCGTAAGAATTGGTCTTTGGGTGTCAGTGGTGCCTTCCCACCATAACCCTATAGAGGTACTCTTGGTGAAAGCAAGAATTGGCCTTGCTGTAAAAAATTGCAATGATGTGCACCTGTCAAACAGGTGCAGAAAAATTACTCTTTTGGTGTTGGTGGCGCCATCCCACCGTAACCCTATAGAGGTGCTCTTGATGAAGGCAAAAAAATTGCAATGATATGCACCTGTCAAACAGGTGTAGAAAAATTGGTCTTTGGGTGTTAATTGCGCCCATGAAACCTATACCAAAAACATTCTTCCAGATGAAAGCACTGCATGGCACCTTTTAGCCTGTCTCTGGGAATAGCCCTTTGAATGCTTAGGGGGTACCTGATGTTCATAGGACAATTCTGCAGAGGAGGGCATGGAGGTGGCAGAGGAGGAGGAGGGGGAAGAGCTCACAGATCTGGCGTCATCACCACCAGCTGTATGAAGACGTGGAGGCACAACAAACTGCAGCACGGAGCCCTGTCCAGCATCCTTTCGAGTTTCAAGCAGCATTACCCAGTGTGCTGTGAATGAAATATATATCATCCCTGCCCATGCTTGCTGGACCACGTGTCAGCAGTAAGGTGGATTTTACGGCTGACTGTCTTGCCCAACGATGCCAGAACATTCCCTTCCACGTGATGGTAGAGAGATGGAACAGCCTTACGTGAAAAGTAGTAGTGACCGGGAACCTGCCATTGTGGTACAGCACATTGTGCGAATTCAGGGGGCAGAATTCACCAGGCTGAAAGGCAGAAGTTGGGGAGCCAACAGCTTTGACAAGCTTGCATTTAGATGCTGGGCATGTGGGTGGCAGGGACTATATATTTTTTTCGGCTGCAGCACATTGGGAAGAGGAATTTGCCAGCTACAGTCTACAGTTAGTGGTGTGCTGCTAGGACCCAGGAGACACCCTATGCTATACCATGATCTCTGTCAGTGGAGACTGCTGAGAGGTAATGACTCAGTATAGCAGTGGCAGACTGAAGTGGGTAAGGAGGAGGAGGAGGGACAGGTTTGTGACCCTTTTGTGTGGCTTTTAGGTGCTCTTGCCAACGGGCTGAGTGGTTGGACGTTAAATGCCTTGTTAATCATGTGGTACCCAAATGGTTGGTGTTTTTGCCACATTTGATGTACCTGAGACACAGTTTGCAGATAACAACAGTGCGATATGATGCAGATGAGCTGAAAAAGGCACCTAAGTCGCCTCAGTATCAGTAATATCATCATCATCATCATCTCCTCCATCATCATCATTTCCACTGGAGACAACTTGGCAATACGTTGCAGCTTGGGGAACATGAATCCCAATTTGTCTACCAGTGTTCCTCCCACTCTCTAGGCTCATGTTTCTGTCATCCTCAACCTCAGAACCAACATCTGAATCCAGTAATGGCTGGGCATCATCAAGGAGAAAGTGGCTGACACTGTGGTCAAATAACTCAGCTGACTCCTCAATGGCTGATGTTGGGGCTATGGGAGGAATAGATGTGGAGAAGGAGGCAGGTTTATCCACTCTGGCAACTGCAGGGGACTGAGGATGAGGAGGATGAGGAAGGTTTAATAAACCAGTCCACCACCTCCTCTGCATGCTGTGGCTGGATAGCACGGGCAAACTCACTAAACAGAGGAAATGATGCCCTGCCTGAGGAGTGACCACCACGTCCACCTTTGCCTGTGGATACATTTGTTGCTGGCCCCCTTACAGTGCCAAGGTTACTTCTGCCTCTCCCTGTTGTCATCCCAAACATTATTGGGAGGGAGGGGGCTTAAGCAAATGTAGAGAAGAAGTTGAAATCTGTACGTAGATGCACTTTTATCAATGTAAAGAGGTGTTTGGTGCACTTTAATTTGAGTATTCACACTACACAGACACACTCCACAGATACACTATAATATAGTGCAATATAATGCGCCAAACGTACAGTGACGCATAGAACTATATGGCGTTAAACTGGCAGTAATGCACACAGAACTATATGGCATTAAACTGGCAGTAATGCACACAAAACTATATGGCGTTAAACTGGCAGTAACACACACAGAACTATATGATGTTAAACTGTCAGTAATGCACACAAACATATATGGCGTTAAACTGGCAGTAATGCACACAGAACTATATGGCATTAAACCTGCACTAACGCACACAAAACTATATGGCATTAAACTGACAGTAACGCACACAGAAGTAAATGGCATTAAACTGGCAGTAACGCACCAAACTATATGGCGTTAAACTGGCAGTAATGCACACAGAACTATATGGCGTTAAGCTGGCAGTAGCGCACACAGAACTATATACCATTAAACTGGCAGTAACGCACACAAAACTATATGCCGTTAAAATGGCAGTAACGCAAACAGAAGTAAATGGCGTTAAACTGGCAGTAACGCACACAGAAGTAAATGGCGTTAAACTGGCAGTAACGCAATCAAATAGAAGGTGTTCAACCGTCACTACACTGACACTATCTGAACTGTCCCTTCTCTAGCTATACACTAATGAAAAGATTACTGACACGGTCTCACTACACTACACTGAAACTATATGAGCTGTCCCTACTCTAGCTGCACACTAGGGATGAGCTTCGTGTTCGTGTCGAACCCATGTTCGACTCGAACATCGCCTGTTCGATCGTTCGCCGAATTGCGAACGATATGGGCTGTTCGCGCCAAATTCGTGTGGCGCGTCACGGCCCATAATTCACTGCGGCATCGCAGTGCATTGCTTGCTGATGATTGGCCAAGCATGCACTATGACCCGCATGCTTGGCCAATCACAGCGCCGCCTTAAAGGAGAGCCATAATTGGCCAAAGCCAAGGAGGCTTTGGCCAATTATGGCTCAGGGGATTTAGTACACGCCCCACACTATATAAGGCCGCCTGCACGGCGGCCCTGTGCAGTGTGTTCCGGTGTGCTTAGAGAGAGAGAGAGACAGTGTCATTTCATTTGAGTTAGCTAGATTAGGCAGGACAGTCAGTCAGTTAGCTGCACTTAAAGTGTATTGTGTATATATATGCATCCCAGGTGTTGCATATATATATATATATATATATATATACACTGTATTCAGTTTAGCTAGATCCGTTCCTGTTATCTTCTAGACTATTTACATTTAGTGCAGTGCGTCCTGCTCACAGTGTTCAGCTAGATCCGTTCCTGTTATATTCCTACTGACAGGCAGGCTTGTCTTGTTACAGTATTTTGAAGAAAATTACTGGTGTTCTTTTGATCCTATTAGTACCACAGTCAGGCAGCTAGACTATTTACAGTTAGTGCAGTGCGTCCTGCCCACAGTGTTCTGCTAAACCTACAAGTAAGTGGGGTGCGTCCTGCTCACAGTGTTCAGCTAAACCTACAAGTTAGTGGGGTGCGTCCACCTCACAGTGTTCAGCTAAACCTACAAGCTAGTGGGGTGCGTCCTGCTCACAGTGTTCAGCTAGATCCGTTTCTGTTATCTTCTTACTGACAGGCAGGCTTGTCTTGTTACAGTAAATACAGCTACCTGAAGAAAATTGCTGGTGTTCTTTTGATCCTATTAGTACCACAGTCAGGCAGCTAGACTATTTACAGTTAGTGCAGTGCGTCCTGATCACAGTGTTCTGCTAAACCTACAAGTTAGTGGGGTGCGTCCTGCTCACAGTGTTCAGCTAAACCTACAAGTTAGTGGGGTGCGTCCACCTCACAGTGTTCAGCTAAACCTACAAGCTAGTGGGGTGCGTCCTGCTCACAGTGTTCAGCTAGATCCATTCCTGTTATCTTCTTACTGACAGGCAGGCTTGTCTTGTTACAGTAAATACAGCTACCTGAAGAAAATTGCTGGTGTTCTTTTGATCCTATTAGTACCACAGTCAGGCAGCTAGACTATTTACAGTTAGTGCAGTGCGTCCTGCTCACAGTGTTCTGCTAAACCTACAAGTTAGTGGGGTGCGTCCTGCTCACAGTGTTCAGCTAAACCTACAAGTTAGTGGGGTGCGTCCACCTCACAGTGTTCAGCTAAACCTACAAGCTAGTGGGGTGCGTCCTGCTCACAGTGTTCAGCTAGATCCGTTTCTGTTATCTTCTTACTGACAGGCAGGCTTGTCTTGTTACAGTATTTTAAAGAAAATTGCTGGTGTTCTTTTGATCCTATTAGTACCACAGTCAGGCAGCTAGACTATTTACAGTTAGTGCAGTGCGTCCTGCTCACAGTGTTCTGCTAAACCTACAAGTTAGTGGGGTGCGTCCTGCTCACAGTGTTCAGCTAAACCTACAAGTTAGTGGGGTGCGTCCACCTCACAGTGTTCAGCTAAACCTACAAGCTAGTGGGGTGCGTCCTGCTCACAGTGTTCAGCTAGATCCGTTCCTGTTATCTTCTTACTGACAGGCAGGCTTGTCTTGTTACAGTAAATACAGCTACCTGAAGAAAATTGCTGGTGTTCTTTTGATCCTATTAGTACCACAGTCAGGCAGCTAGACTATTTACAGTTAGTGCAGTGCGTCCTGCTCACAGTGTTCGGCTAAACCTACAAGTTAGTGGGGTGCGTCCTGCTCACAGTGTTCAGCTAAAACTACAAGTTAGTGGGGTGCGTCCACCTCACAGTGTTCAGCTAAACCTACAAGCTAGTGGGGTGCGTCCTGCTCACAGTGTTCAGCTAGATCCGTTTCTGTTATCTTCTTACTGACAGGCAGGCTTGTCTTGTTACAGTAAATACAGCTACCTGAAGAAAATTGCTGGTGTTCTTTTGATCCTATTAGTACCACAGTCAGGCAGCTAGACTATTTACAGTTAGTGCAGTGCGTCCTGATCACAGTGTTCTGCTAAACCTACAAGTTAGTGGGGTGCGTCCTGCTCACAGTGTTCAGCTAAACCTACAAGTTAGTGGGGTGCGTCCACCTCACAGTGTTCAGCTAAACCTACAAGCTAGTGGGGTGCGTCCTGCTCACAGTGTTCAGCTAGATCCGTTTCTGTTATCTTCTTACTGACAGGCAGGCTTGTCTTGTTACAGTAAATACAGCTACCTGAAGAAAATTGCTGGTGTTCTTTTGATCCTATTAGTACCACAGTCAGGCAGCTAGACTATTTACAGTTAGTGCAGTGCGTCCTGCTCACAGTGTTCTGCTAAACCTACAAGTTAGTGGGGTGCGTCCTGCTCACAGTGTTCAGCTAAACCTACAAGTTAGTGGGGTGCGTCCACCTCACAGTGTTCAGCTAAACCTACAAGCTAGTGGGGTGCGTCCTGCTCACAGTGTTCAGCTAGATCCGTTTCTGTTATCTTCTTACTGACAGGCAGGCTTGTCTTGTTACAGTATTTTAAAGAAAATTGCTGGTGTTCTTTTGATCCTATTAGTACCACAGTCAGGCAGCTAGACTATTTACAGTTAGTGCAGTGCGTCCTGCTCACAGTGTTCTGCTAAACCTACAAGTTAGTGGGGTGCGTCCTGCTCACAGTGTTCAGCTAAACCTACAAGTTAGTGGGGTGCGTCCACCTCACAGTGTTCAGCTAAACCTACAAGCTAGTGGGGTGTGTCCTGCTCACAGTGTTCAGCTAGATCCGTTCCTGTTATCTTCTTACTGACAGGCAGGCTTGTCTTGTTACAGTAAATACAGCTACCTGAAGAAAATTGCTGGTGTTCTTTTGATCCTATTAGTACCACAGTCAGGCAGCTAGACTATTTACAGTTAGTGCAGTGCGTCCTGCTCACAGTGTTCTGCTAAACCTACAAGTTAGTGGGGTGCGTCCTGCTCACAGTGTTCAGCTAAACCTACAAGTTAGTGGGGTGCGTCCACCTCACAGTGTTCAGCTAAACCTACAAGCTAGTGGGGTGCGTCCTGCTCACAGTGTTCAGCTAGATCCGTTCCTGTTATCTTCTTACTGACAGGCAGGCTTGTCTTGTTACAGTATTTTAAAGAAAATTGCTGGTGTTCTTTTGATCCTATTAGTACCACAGTCAGGCAGCTAGACTATTTACAGTTAGTGCAATGCGTCCTGCTCACAGTGTTCTGCTAAACCTACAAGTTAGTGGGGTGCGTCCTGCTCACAGTGTTCAGCTAAACCTACAAGTTAGTGGGGTGCGTCCACCTCACAGTGTTCAGCTAAACCTACAAGCTAGTGGGGTGCGTCCTGCTCACAGTGTTCAGCTAGATCCGTTCCTGTTATCTTCTTACTGACAGGCAGGCTTGTCTTGTTACAGTATTTTAAAGAAAATTACTGATGTTCTTTTGATCCTATTAGTACCACAGTCAGACAGCTAGACTATTTACAGTTAGTGCAGTGCGTCCTGCTCACAGTGTTCTGCTAAACCTACAAGTTAGTGGGGTGCGTCCTGCTCACAGTGTTCAGCTAAACCTACAAGTTAGTGGGGTGCGTCCACCTCACAGTGTTCAGCTAAACCTACAAGCTAGTGGGGTGCGTCCTGCTCACAGTGTTCAGCTAGATCCGTTTCTGTTATCTTCTTACTGACAGGCAGGCTTGTCTTGTTACAGTAAATACAGCTACCTGAAGAAAATTGCTGGTGTTCTTTTGATCCTATTAGTACCACAGTCAGGCAGCTAGACTATTTACAGTTAGTGCAGTGCGTCCTGCTCACAGTGTTCTGCTAAACCTACAAGTTAGTGGGGTGCGTCCACCTCACAGTGTTCAGCTAAAGCTACCTGTAGAAGGTTGGTGGTGTTCTCATACTACAGGCAGGCAGTTGATTTTGCTAGCTGCAGTATCAGTACATATATATATATATATATATATATATATATATCCCAGCTTAGTGCAGCTCCAGGCCATTAGTATGTCTGGAAGGCCAAGAAGGAGAGGCAGACAGTCACAAGCCAATAAGAGAGGGCAAGCAGGCTCTGTGTCTAGTGCTGGTCGTGGAGACGGTGCATCCTCATCAGCACGTGGCCATGGGACACGCTTGGCCTTTTTTTCGGCAGCTGGCCATGTTGAGCCGCAACATGCGGAAGACTTGGTCGAGTGGATGACCAAGCCGTCCTCATCCTCCTCATCCTCTCTCACCCATGCCCAGGGTACTTTGTCTGGCAAAGCAGCGGCCTCTTCCCTCGGCTCAATGTCATCAGTGACTCCTTCCCTAGCCCCACCATGTCCTCCTGAGGAGTCCCTCGAACTGTTTGACCACAGTGTTGGGTACATGCTCCAGGAGGATGCCCAGCGTTTGGAAGGCTCTGATGATGATACTGAGCTCGATGAAGGCAGTAACACGAGCACGGACAGAGGGGGTGCCCAAGAAGGACAGCAATCTGGCAGTCATGCTCCCCCTGCTGCAGCATACTGCCAGGTTTGCTCCAGTGATGAGGAGGGAGGGGATGATGAGGTCACTGACTCAACGTGGGTGCCTGATAGGAGAGAGGAGGAGGAGGAGGAGGAGGAGGCGGCACATCACCAACGAGGCAGGATGCCCTCCAGGGGCCAGCCTAAGGGCAGCACATTGACTGCATCACACCCCAAAGCTCCACATGTGCAGGGCGCTGCAGTCTCTGCGCGTTATTCAAAAAGTTCTTTGGTGTGGGCCTTTTTTGAGACGAGTGCATCAGATCGCACCGCTGCTATTTGCAACATATGTCTCAAGCGTATCTCGCGTGGCCAAAACATCTCCCGCTTGGGTACCACATGCTTGACCAGACATATGTTGACCTGCCATGCAGTTCGTTGGCAAGCGTATCTAAAAGACCCACACCAAAGAACAAAGAGGACCTCTGCTTGCTCCTCATCAGCTGAGATTTCCAACCCCACTAGACCTTCAGTCCTCTCTGAGACCTGCACTGAGAGGAATGAAGGTGTAGAATTAGGTGTGTCACAGCCACGTACTTGTGGGCAATCTGATTTTGGTACACCGACGTCAGATTGTACCAGGCAAATTTCCCTGCCCCAGCTGCTGCACCGCCGAAAGAAGTTTGCTCCCAGCCATCCACATGCCCAACGGTTGAATGCTAGCTTGGCAAAATTGCTAGCACTTCAACTGCTGCCTTTTCAGTTGGTAGACTCTGCCCCCTTCCGTGAGTTTGTAGAATGTGCGGTTCCTCAGTGGCAGGTACCCAAACGCCACTTTTTCTCATGGAAGGCGATTCCGGCTCTCTACCAGCATGTGGAAGGCAATGTCCATGCCTCGCTAGACAGGGCGGTCAGCGGTAAGGTGCATATTACCGCTGACTCATGGTCCAGCAGGCATGGACAGGGACGTTACCTAAGTTTCACGGCGCATTGGGTGACTCTGCTGGCAGCTGGGAAGGATGCAGGACAAGGTGCAGTAGTGTTGGAGGTTGTTCCGCCACCACGCCTCCAAAATTCTAATGATTGTGACACACCTCTCTCCTCCACCCCCTCCTCTTCTTCTTCCTCCATGGCCTCTTCCTCGGAACCAGCGGTGCTCCGTAGTCGTTCAAGGGGCTACGCAAGTACGCAGGCCAAAAGATGCCATGCGGTGCTTGAGCTGGTGTGCTTGGGGGACAGGAGCCACACTGGGGCAGAGGTTCTGTCAGCTCTGCAGGGGCAGGTTCAGAGGTGGTTGACGCCACGCCAACTTAAGGCAGGAATGGTGGTTTGCGACAATGGCACCAACCTCCTCTCTGCCCTCCGACAGGGACAAATGACCCATGTGCCCTGTTTGGCTCACGTCCTTAACTTGGTGGTGCAGCGGTTCTTGGGCAGGTACCCGGGCTTACAGGATGTCCTGAGGCAGGCCAGGAAAGTCTGTGTGCATTTCCGCCGGTCATATAATGCCAGTGCTCGGCTGACGGACCTCCAAAAGGAGTTTAACCTGCCCAAGAACCGCCTAATCTGTGACATGCCCACCAGGTGGAACTCAACGTTGGCCATGCTGCAGTGGCTGCACACGCAGCAGAGGGCCATCAATGAGTACCTGTGCGACTATGGCACCAGGACAGGGTCAGGGGAGCTTGTTTTTTTTCCCCACGCCAGTGGGCCATGATCAGGGATGCATGCACTGTCCTGTCACCATTTGAGGAGGCCACGAGGATGGTGAGCAGTGACAGTGCATGCATCAGTGACACTGTCCCCCTTGTCCACCTGTTGGAGCACACGCTGCGTGGAATAATGGACAGGGCACTTGAGGCAGAACAGAGGCAGGAAGAGGAGGACTTCCTTAGCTCTCAAGACCCCCTTTATCCAGACAGTGTTCCTGCGTGCCCGCCGATCACACAGGAAGAGGACGAGGAGGAAGAGGAGGAGGAGGAGGAAGATTGTGTCAGTATGGAGGTGGAGCCTGGCACTCAGCATCAGCAGCAGTCTTTAAGGGATCAGTCCCAAGAAACACATGGACTTGTACGTGGCTGGGAGGAGGTGGCTGCGGACCATGTCGTCCTTAGTGACCCAGAGGACTCCGGACCGAATGCCTCAGCAAACCTACGCTGCATGGCCTCCCTGATCCTGCAAAGCCTGCGTAAGGATCCTCGTATTCGTGGTATCAAGGAAAAGGACCAATACTGGCTGGCAACCCTCCTTGATCCACGTTACAAGGGTAAGGTTGCGGACCTTATCTTGCCATCGCAGAGGGAGCAGAGGATGAAACATCTTCGGGAGGCCTTGCAGAAAGGTCTGTGCAACGCGTTCCCAGAGACTGGGAGGTTACAAACTCCTGTTTCTGGACAACGTGTTGCTGAGGCTTCGGTCAGTCAAAGAAGGAGCGGTGGAGAAGGTGGCCGTCTGACCGATGCGTTCAGACAATTTTTTGGTCCGCAGCCCCAAGGTATGATCGGTTCCAGCAACCATCGCCAGCGTCTGTTTTACATGGTGCAGGAATACCTAGGGGCAAGATCAGACTTGGACACCTTTCCCACCGAAAATCCTCTGGGTTACTGGGTCTTGAGGATGGATCACTGGCCAGAGCTTGCACAGTATGCAATTGAGCTACTGGCCTGTCCTGCATCCAGCGTTCTTTCGGAACGCACATTCAGTGCTGCTGGAGGCGTGGTAACCGATCACAGGGTGCGTCTGTCCACTGACTCGGTCGATCGACTGACCTTCATAAAAATGAATGAGTCTTGGATCACCACCAGCTACCAAGCACCTGATGCTGATGTAACCGAATAATTTTTTTTGAAATCTCAGATCCCTTCAAAGACTGCCTATGCTGAGTGACTATCCCTGAGTAATTATCCTCTTCCTCCTCAATCATCACGCTGATAGCTTGTAAGAACATTTTTGGTTCTGGGTGCCACCACCAGTGCCTAAGGCACAATTTTTCAGCCCCTGTTTAACAGGGGCGTGTAATTACGATTTTTGATGTAATACTTTGCAGCAGGGCTCGTTCCTGCATTCCAACTAGAGTGTCTGTGAGGGGTTGCAGTGTTGTGGCACCAGCACCAGTGCCTAAGGCCTAATTTTTCAGCTCCTGTTCAACAGGGTCATGTAATTACAATTCTTGATCTAATATTTCACAGCAGAGCCCTGTGAGGGCTTACAGTGTTGTGGCCACAGCAACACCTAAGGCCCAAATTTCTGCTGAGTATATAGGGCAGGACCCTACTTTCAAACAACTAACTTACAAACGACTCCTACTTGCAAACGGAAGGAGACAACAGGAAGTGAGAATAAATCTACCCCTAGGAAGGGAAATTCTCTCCTGTAAGAGTTAATATGGGAAAAACATTTCTCCTTTCCACTGATGCTTTCCAATCCATTGGGACAAAAAGTGAGGTGAAATCTTCTGAAGAGGAGGAAAGACAGCAAAACAAATGTCACAGGGGTGATAACCCTTCCCTATGTTTTCCAAAAAGCTTAAAAAATATTTTTTGGCTGGAGCTAAACACGTTAAAAATGTACCCGTTCAAAATTACAAAGAGATTCTACTTAACAACAAACCTACAGCCTGTATACTGCTGTTCAGAGTATATAGGGCCTGGTGGCCCCACACCGTTCCTTATTTTAATTTGGGTGCGGGGTTCCCCTTAATATCCATACAAGACCCAAAGGGCCTGGTAATGGACTGGGGGGTACCCATGTCGTTTGTCTCACTGATTTTCATCCATATTGCCAGGACCCGACATTACATTAAACCCGCAAGCAGTTTTAAATGAGATTTTTTCCTTTAAAAATGACATTTGGTGCAGGGACTGTTCTAAACACGGGAAACACGCGTCACTTTACAGGCATACTATAGACACCCCTCAGGTACGATATTTAAAGGAATATTTCACTTTTTTTTTTTTTACTTTAAGCATCATTAAAATCACTGCTCCCGAAAAAACGGCCATTTTTAAAAGTTTTTTTTGCATTGATACATGTCCCCTGGGGTAGGACCCGGGTCCCCAAACCCTTTTTAGGACAATACCATGCAAATTAGCCTTTAAAATGAGCACTTTTGATTTCGAACGTTCGAGTCCCATAGACGTCAATGGGGTTCTAACGTTCGTGCGAACTTTCGGTCCGTTCGCAGGTTCTGGTGCGAACCGAACCGGGGGGTGTTCGGCTCATCCCTACTGCACACTATGCAAAGCTGAATGATGGTCCTCCTCACTACAGTCACACTATCCCTAGACTGACACTAAACTAATATTCTACACTGAAAATTGAAGCAAAATAGCACAGTATAGCACACTACCTAATAGCACTGAACAGAACCCTGTTCTATCTCTCTCCATGCCGAAATCACACTGAAAATGGCTGCCATTGAAAGAATACCTTTATACTCTGGGGCGGGAATGAGCCATGATTAGATAAAGTCATGATGACAGTGTCCAATCATGACTCTGACAGTGCTCTGTGCCCTGATTGGCTGAATATTTCACTGCTTCAGCCAATCAGGGCTCGCAATGCACTGTTCAGCGCCACAATGCATTGAGGTCGGTTCAGGGGAGTGAACAAATGGTCGAATGACCCGTTTGTTCGGATGTTCGCCGAATGACCGAACAGCGAAAGTTCAACCCGAACTTATGCTTGGACCGAACTGTTCGCACATCCCTATTTGTATGAGTTATCTATAAATACCTACACAATGGGAAATTTTCCTCTTGGTGGGACTTTGTAGGGCAGGAATCTCCTTATCAAAAGAAGTTTATTGAGTATACAATATTATAAAGATACATAAAGTAAGTTTACAAGGATCTATAAAGTAAGCTCATTGTTTTACAGTAGGGTTTATATAGGTAAATATCATGAAATTTCAAATATTAAACATTGGGTTCACGTAAACCTAAATTAAAGATATATATCATTTCCTTAGTTACTTTTGTAAGTATTTAAATGATTTATACCTACTATACATATTGTTTACAAGTAGAGTGTATATAGGTCAAATAAATTCTGATAATGAGCTTTAATCGTAAGGTGGAGAAAAGGAAAGAGAAAGAAGAAAAAGGGTTGAAAGGTAGAGGTATGGTCCACAAGGTTGTCCCGCTCGTCAGTTTATTATTCTTTTTAGTTCTCTTTGAAGCCTTAGAATGGTTGTCTCTGTAAGTCATTTAATCTGTTACCATGGCAACAGGACAGAGTCATTGAAGTTTGACAGGAACTGTTGTTTTATCCAAGGATGCCAAAGTTTTTCAAATTTTGGAATTTGATTTTGATCGATGGCTACCATCTTAGCATGGGACATTGTATTATTCATTCTGTGAATTGTTTCTGCTAGTACCAATGTAGGAGATTTCCATGCCTTGGCCACTGTTTGTTTTGCAGCCGTTATTAGTTGGATCATAAGTTTGAATTGAGAGAGTGTTAACCATTCCGGTTTTAGATTAAGTAAAGTTAAATATGGATCTGGTTGTATTATTTTTTTTAATATTTTAGATGCAATCACGAAGACTTCCTTCCAGAAGGTTTGGCTTACTGGGCACGTCCACCATATGTGTAAATATGTGCCTATTTCTGGGCATCCTCGAAAACAAAGAGCTGAGGTATTAGGTGAATATTTTGCCACTCTAGCGGGTACAACGTACCAGCGAGTTAGGACTTTATAATTTGTCTCCAGTGCTAAGATGTTGGGTGAAGATGACTTAGATGTGAGCCATATGTTAGACCAGTCCGTGTCTTCTAAAGTTCGTCCCAGGTCCTCCTCCCACCTCTGAACGTAAGAGGGTCTATTAAGATTTGCTACTCCATATAATTGATTATAAAGTGATGAAATTGTACCTTTAGCAAATGGATCTTTTGATTGATTCAAAAATGGATAATTGGGATAATGGTGTATCCCCCTTTAGGAATGGTGTATAGAAATGTTTGATTTGGAGATATCTAAATATCTCAGAGTTTGGTAGATCATATTTTTCTCTAAGCGATGGGAATGAAAGGAATGATTTAGATGCTATGAAGTCATTTCGTGTCTGAATGCCTGATGTTGTCCAAGCTTTAAAAGAAATTGGGTAGATCCATGCTGGATAAAAGGCTGGATTTCTGATAAAAGAAAGGAGAGGATTGTGTGGAGATTGTAACTGATATTTGGTTTTTAGTTTATCCCAGAGAGATAAGAAGTGTTTAGTTATGGGATTATGAATTTTAAAGCGGTCTTTAGGATCAAGCCATAATAAATTTGATATTAACCACTTGCCAACCGCCCTATAGCCAAATGACGGCTGCAGGGCGTCTGGATAACTCTGGGATCACGTCATATGACGTGATTCCAGAAAACTGCTCCCGCGCGCCCCCTGGGGCGCGCACACAGGAACATCCGTGACCGCCGGGTCCAGAGGACCCGGCGCATCACGGATCACGGTAAACGGCCGCTGATCGCGGCCGTTTACCATGTGATCGCTCCGTCCAATGACGGAGCGATCACATGTAAACAAACCGGCGTCATGTCATGACGCCGGTTCCTCCCTCCCCTCTCTGTACCGATCGGTACAGAGGGGGAGAGATCGGATGTGAGCCGCGCTGTGGGCTGGATGTGTAGTGCCCACAGCGCAGCTCAGTGACATGTACAGTCACATCCATCCCCCCATGCTCAGCCATCCCCCCCATGCTCTGCAATGACCCTGTGCAACCCTGTGCAATACTCTGCAACCCTGTGCAATACTCTGCAACCCTGTGTAATAGTCTGCAACCCTCTGCAATACTCTGCAACCCTGTGTAATACTCTGCAACCCTGTGCAATACTCTGCAACCCTGTGTAATACTCTGCAACCCTCTGCAATACTCTGCAACCCTGTGTAATACTCTGCAACCCTCTGCAATACTCTGCAACCCTGTGCAATACTCTGCAACCCTGTGAAATACTCTGCAACCCTGTGCAATACTCTGCAACCCTGTGAAATACTCTGCAACCCTGTGCAATACTCTGCAATCCTGTGAAATACTCTGCAACCCTGTGCAATACTCTGCAATGATCCTGTGCAACCCTGTGTAATACTCTGCAACACTGTGCAATACTCTGCAACCCTGTGCAATACTCTGCAACCCTGTGAAATACTCTGCAACCCTGTGCAATACTCTGCAACCCTGTGTAATACTCTGCAACCCTGTGCCATACTTTGCAACCCTGTGAAATACTCTGCAACCCTGTGCAATACTCTGCAACCCTGTGAAATACTCTGCAACCCTGTGAAATACTCTGCAACCCTGTGCAATACTCTGCAACCCTGTGTAATACTCTGCAATGATCCTGTGCAACCCTGTGCAATACTCTGCAATGATCCTGTGCAACCCTGTGCCATACTCCGCCATACTCCGCCATTCCCCGCCATACTCCGCCATGCTCCGCCATGCCCCGCCATACTCCGCCATACCCCGCCATGCCCCACCATACTCCGCCATGCCCCGCCATACTCCGCCATGCCCCGCCATACTCCGCCATGCCCCGCCATACCCAGCCATACTTTGCCATGCTCAGCCATACTCGGCCATGCTCGGCTGTACTCGCCCTCTGTATGTGGCCAGGCTGTGGAAGTCGCACACATGTGGTATCGCCGTACTCAGGAGGAGCAGGAGAATCTATTTTGGGGTGTCATTTTTGGTATGTCATCATACGACGTCCTTGACTTTGTGCGGGGATATCTGAATGATGGGTGCAGCTACAGGCATCATTCAGATATCATCTTTTTTAGCCGGCGATTCCCTACACCATAAGAATGATCATAGTGGCTGTTCCACTGCTTGATCATTCTTACGGGATGCGAGAGGGGACGCCCCCCCCCTCTCGCCACCCTCAGGTGCTTCTACCGACTCACCGCTACGATCGAAGCCAGGATCTTTTTTTTTTTTTTATTTCAGGCTTCTTAGCCTAGAGGTGAGATGTGGGGTCTTATTGACCCCATATCTCACTGTAAAGAGGACCTGTCATGCCATATTCCTATTACAGGGGATGTTTACATTCCTTGTAATAGAAATAAAAGTGATCAAAAAATTTATTTTTTGGAAAAAAGCCTCAAACTAAAATAAATAAAGTAAAATGAACAATAAAAAAAAAAAATAAAAAAAAAATTTCCCCGTGTCCCCGTGTGCTCGCAGTCAGAAGCGAACGCATATGTAAGTTGCGCCCACATATGAAAATGGTGTTCAAACTACACATGTGAGGTATCGTTGCGATCGGTAGAGCGAGAGCAATAATTTTGGCCCTAGACCTCCTCTGTAACTCACAACATGTAACCAGTAAAATTTTTTAAAGCGTCTCCTATGGGGATTTTTAAGTAGCAAAGTTTGGCGCCATTCCAAGAGCGTGTGCAATTTTGAAGTGTGACATGTTAGGTATCTATTTACTCGGCATAACTTCATTATTCACATTATGTAAAAACATTGGGCTAACTTTACTGTTTTGTTTTTTTTGAAAGCACAAAACTGTTTTTTTTTCAAACAAAACGTGTTCGAAAAATTGCTGCGCAAATACAGTGCGAGATAAAAAGTTGCAACAACCGCCATTGTATTCTCTAGGGTCTTTGCTAAAAAAATATATATAATGTTTTGGGGTTCTATGTAATTTTCTAGCAAATAAATTATGATTTTTACATGTAGGAGAGAAATGTCAGAATTGGCCTGGGCACTCCAGAACGCCTGATGGTGTTCCGTGCATGTTGGGCCTCTGTATGTGGCCACGCTGTGTAAAAGTCTCACACATGTGGTATCGCCATACTCGGGAGTAATAGCAGAATGTGTTTTGGGGTGTAATTTGTGGTATGCATATGCTGTGTGTGAGAAATAACCTGCTAATATGACAATTTTGTGAAAAAAAAAAAAAGAAAAAAAAATCTTGATTTTGCAAAGAATTGTGGGAAAAAATGAAAACTTCAAAAAACTCATCATGCATCTTTCTAAATACCTTGGAATGTCTTCTTTCCAAAAAGGGGTCATTTGGGGGGTATTTGTACTTTTCTGGCATGTTAGGGTCTCAAGAAATGAGATAGGCCGTCAGTACTTCAGGTGTGATCAATTTTCAGATATTGGTACCATAGCTTGTGGACTCTATAACTTTCACAAAGACCAAATAATATACACCGATTTGGGTTATTTTTACCAAAGATATGTAGCGGTATACATTTTGGCCAAAATATATGAAGAAAAAATTACTAATTTGCAAAATTTTATAACAGAAACGAAGAAAAATGCATTTTTTACAGAATTTTCGGTCTTTTTTCTTTTATAGCGCAAAAAATAAAGAACCCAGCGGTGATTAAATACCACCAAAAGAAAGCTCTATTTGTGTGAAAAAAAGGACAAAAAAATCATTTGGGTACAGTGTTGCATGACTGAGTAATTGTCATTCAAAGTGTGAGAGCACCGAAAGCTGAAAATTGGTCTGGTTAGGAAGGGGGTTTAAGTGCCCAGTGGTCAAGTGGTTAATAGAGGGTCATTTTCTGAAGCCTCTATAAATACCCATAATGGGATTTCCTGTTTTGCATGGTATTTGGACAGACTGGCCAAATGTGCTGCTCTGTAGTAGTTAGTAAAATTAGTGTATCCCAGGCCTGCTTTATTTTTGGGAAGATGTAGTGTGTGTGTAGGTATACGTGGTTTAGAAGAGCCCCATATAAACGAAGTTGCTCTTTTTTGTACTATTCTCAAAAAATAGGAAGGAATTGGAATAGGGAGGACTCTGAATAGATAAAGCAATTTGGGTAGAATAGTCATTTTGATTGCATTAATCTTCCCTATCCAGGATAAAGGAAGTTGCGACCATTGTTTTATTAGATTTGTGATCTGTCTTAATACAGGAGGATAATTGGTTGAGAATAAGTCAGAATGAGATGCTGTTAAATGAATTCCAAGATATGGGATTGATTTTTCTGCCCATGTGAATGGGAGTGCAGCCCTAGCCGGGATCAATTCCATGTTTGCGAGTGAAATATTAAGCACTAGGCATTTCTTAGGATTAATCATAAGGCCGGATAGGGCTGCAAATCCATCAAGAGCTGGTATTAAGTTAGGACCAGAGACCTGTGGTGATGATAGAAAAAGTAATATATCGTCTGCAAATATACATAATTTGTGTGTAATACCTCCTACTTCAATGCCAGTTATAGTTTGGTTTGTTCTGATGTATTGGGCCATGGGTTCGAGTATAAGGGCAAATAATAAGGGAGATAATGGGCAACCCTGTCGGGTACCTCTTTCGATATTAAAGGCATCAGATTTGTATCCAGCATATTTTATATAGGCTTTGGGTTTATTATATAATGCTTTGATCCATGTTAAAAAGTGGGGTCCAAAACCCCATTTTTGTAATGAATATTGCATATATTGCCAGGATACTGTGTCAAATGCCCTCTTAATATCGAGAGATAGAAAACATAAAGGGATTTTCCGTTTTTTAGCAATATGTGCCAATAACACTGCCCTGCGTATATTATCGCCTGCCTGTCTATTTGGCATGAAGCCTACTTGATCTCTATATATTAATTTTCCTATAATGCTATTGAGGCGTTTTGCTATTATTTTTGCTAATAATTTAATATCGAGGTTTAACAGAGAGATAGGCCGATAATTCACACAGGAAGTATCATCAGAAAGGGGTTTTGGGATCATACAAACAATTGCCATTAGTGTTTCTTGCCGAAAAGAATGTCCATCTAGAAGTTTGTTAAAAGTTTCAGTGAGAATGGGAGAGAGTATTTCTGAGAATGTTTTATAGTATAAAGCCGAGTAGCCATCTGGGCCTGGTCTTTTGTTAAGTTTTAGGTCTTTTATGGCGTTAGCAACTTCATCTATAGTTATAGGCTCATCCAAACTGCTTTTTTGATTCTGAGATAACTCAGGTAAGGTTATTTTTGAGAAGAAGGATTCAGCCTCTGTAGGATTAAATTCATTGTTTGTCTTGTATAAAGTTGCGAGATGTGAGTGAAATTTATGGACTATTTTAACTGGATTACAAGTGTAAACATTTTTTGATAATTTCAAACGTATTGGTTTGAAAGATTTGTTAGTTGAATTTAATGCCCGAGCCAAATATGTACCTGGTTTGTTTGTATTCATGTAGAAATTGTGTTTGGAGCGTTTGAGGGATTTATCAACTGACTCAGTGAGAAATAGATCGTATTCCAATCTAGATTTTTCCAGATGAGATTTTGTACTCTGAGATGGATTATCTTGAAATGATATGTAGGCTGCATTAAAATTGAGTTCTAGTTTTTTTGCTAGATTTTTGCGTTCCCGTTTAAATAGTGCCATTTGTCTTTGTATTGTACCACGCTAGACAGGCTTATGAGCTTCCCACAGTGTTATTGGGGAGATGTCTGTTGTATTATTAATTGATATGTATTCCTTTAAAGCTTGTTCAATGGCCATCTGATGTAGTGGGTGTTTGAGCATTATGTCCGGTAAGTACCACGTTGGGTCATGCGCTTTTGGTATGGCTGAGGCTATAGTAGTGTATACTGCATTATGGTCAGACCACGGAATCGGAATTATATCTGATGCAATAATTTCTGGTATCATTCCTATTGTTAGAAAAATATGATCTATTCTGGTGAAGGTTTGATGAGGGTGCGAGAAATAAGTGAATTTCTTTTTCATTGGGTTACTTTCTCTCCACGAATCTACCAGATTGTATTTGGAAAGAAGTTGAGAAAAAGGTAATCTAGAGGTTATTTTGGATGGTGTAAAAGGTGATTTATCTAGAAATGGGAGGAGGACCTGGTTCGAATCCCCACACATTATCACTGTTCCTATTTTGTGTGTATTAATCACTTGTAATATATGTGAGAGGAATGGTGTAGGTTGTTTGTTAGGAGCGTAGTAGGAAATCACCGTGATTGCTGTATCCATTATATAACCCATGAGTATCAGGTATCTACCTTCTGGGTCTTTAATTTCTGATGATAAGGTGAATGGTGTGGATCGGTGAAATGCAATTAGAGTTCCCCTTTGCTTGGTACAGGCAGAAGCCGTGTAAATTTGTTGATAAAAAGGAGAAATATATTTTGGAGTAGAATCTTTGGTGAAGTGTGTTTCTTGGAGGCATACTATGTGAGCCTTCTTGTTATGAAAAGTACGGAAGGCTTTGGTCCTTTTTTGAGGGACATTTATTCCCTGAACATTCAGGGAAAGTATATTCAGTGGTGCCATGGCAACAGATCAAATAGTTTTGACTTACTTTTTGTTATGCAGAGCTGACTGCGCAGATCAACCTGTGTGGACTGAAGAGGTGAATAGATAGAAAAGAAACTAGTGAATTCTGGAGTAAAGAGTAAACAAAAAACATATGAGATTAGATGATACATTGTATAAATTATTTTTTGCAAGTAATCACAATTTACCCGTGAAAGAGAGTAAATATCTCTCTCAGGGGAATAAGTGCCTTCGTCACACTCCCACATAATATGGTTGGGAGAATGAGGAGGGCTAATGGGGGTACACGGATCTTCCGCTTACAGGAGAGAAGTGCTATGTCAAAAGACATCAAAATGATGTTTCATTAATTGGAGTGCAGAATATAGTTTTTGTTGAAATTATTTATTCCAGGGTGGTTGTTCATGGTTAGTCTTGCCCTAGGCTAAATAATTCAGTTAGAAAGGTACTGTTAATAACTTTGGTATTGATGAAGATAGTTTGAATTATTTTGGGATTTTAACCCTCTTAGAGTAAACAATTACATATTTTATTCGTATGTAACTGTTTAGATATGTTAACTCATAAAATTGAGGTTGTATTGCTTCAGATTAGAATAAACAAAAACATAATTCTAGGAACTAGTTAGGTAATAATATATTTGTTTTAAGAAAAGAAAGAAAAAGCTTCCATTACTTCTGGATTATTGAACATATTTGTCCTAAAAAGTAATAAATCTATTGTTATTACCTGATAATATATAACTGAACAAGAATTTCCTTATTTCACTTATATATTCTAAGGCTATATGAATCAGAAGTAATAAGAAATATAACTGGAATGTAACATGATCCCACACAGTGTGTGACTATCAGAATGCAGTTACATTCAGTTATAAATACAGGTTTTTTTATAGAGAACCATCTCTTAGTATAATAAATGAAGAGATATCAGGAATTAGGATGTCAGTCCATTGAATCTTCTTGGTCCATGGATAATGTGGCATAACGGCCTCTTTTGTGAGAATGATGATTCCCATTTTGTTCTGAAATTTTCTGAGTGCTGCCTGAAGGTGAAGATGATGTCATTCTTCTGCGTGTGGGAGAGTTGCTGCTTGTGGGTTCTGTCAGATTTAATTTTAAAAGGGTTTGTTGTAGTTCATCTGCTGATCTGCTTCTGTAAATTGTACCTTGGTAGTTAAATCTGACTGAAAAGGGGAAGCCCCATTGATACATAATGTTGTGGCGTTGCAGTTCCATTAGTTGGGGTTTCATGGATCGTCTTTTAGTAATAGTAAGTTGGGATAGGTCAGCAAAAATTTGATAATTGTGTCCTTGAAAATTAAGTTCCTTTTTTTCTCTTGCAGCAATTAGTATTTGTTCTTTCGTTCTGTAATAATGAAATTTTGTGATTATATCACGTGGGGGTCCATCTTTCTTTTTAGCTGTGAGGGCTCTGTGTACTCTGTCCAGTTCTAAACGTTCAATAGGGATATCTGGCTTTAGTTCTTGTAATAGAGCAGTAATAGTAGATTGCAGGTCTGTCACAGTTTCAGGTATTCCCCTTATGCGCAAGTTTGAAAGTCTGGCTCTATTTTCGTGATCTTCGAGCTTAGTTTGAAGTATTAAATTCTCTTCTTTTAATTGTTCCAATTCTGTTATATTTTCTTGGGTTGTAATTTCAATTTCATCCATTTTTATTTCTAAGGCTGCGGTGCGGTTTCCCAGCTCTCTTATTTCTTTGGTTAGGCTTTTTGTTATTTGGTCTGAGGTTTGTTTTAAAGCCTTATGAAGCATCTTTTCAAATTGTAATAATATTACTGGGGATGCTGAGGAGGCTTTTGGAGAAGTTTGTGAGAGGATTTGTTCTGTATCTGACTCAAATGGAGAGTTTTGCTGTGACATTTTCTGTCTGTGAGAGCGCCCTGATGCTGTATCTTGTGAGGTGACTGGAGCTGCTTTAGTTGCAGTGAGTGCCTGTGAGCTCTTTGTGAGGTGATTTTTATTTCTGCCACGGTTTCCTCCCAGTACCATATTTCCTGCCCAAACTTTCACAGTTTGTTCCCTGGGGCAAAAAGGTTCAAATGGATACCTTTTGAGCCTGCAGGATCTGCTTTGTCCTTCTCTTCTCTCCTCAGCGGTGCAGAGCTCTAACAATGCATGTCTGCTCCGCTAGGCTCCGCCCATCTCCCCTCCTGTAGGGCAGGAATCTCAAGACATTACATCAAAAGTATAAACAGTAATTTTTATTTATCAAAAAAGTTTAAAAAGACATGACAAATGTTAAAAAACAAGAAGGTGGATGTCGAAAATTTCAATTAATGACAATACAACAATTGTACATGACCAATTTACAAAGATACACTTAACCCCACAGGAGCTGTTTCAGACAAGAAAAATCTGTGCAGTGAAGCCCGACGCATTTTGAGGTTTTGCAATTTTTGAGACCTCTTCTTCAGGGACTGATTGTGAGGTACAATGTCTGTCTAAAGACCTTTTGTAGACCAGAGGAGAAAGTAAAAAGGCAAAATCAACAACACCGTATACACCAAACAAAATGTAGTATTAAATATGTTTCTAAGGCATGAACATCATGATGTAATACAAAAAATGTTCTAACCGTGTGCATTGTAGCATGGTTTAGCATGCTCTGTTGTCTAACTGAAGTATATACCTATGACATACTACTTATAACAGAAAGGAAACATGCTTGAATTGTGGTGGAGCAGCAGATGTGAATAACTATACCAGTCCACAATATTATGAATAAATAAAGAAGCTGGCTTGCTCCTTACTACTTTCTCCTTCCTAAGCATTGATGAGATCTCAACAGTTTCACTGTGTAACAACGTATCAAACACAACATGGTAAAACCAGTTCAGAGTTGTGTTACATAAAATGCCATGGTCTACAGAAAGTAAAAGGTGTTATTTCAACTCAGAAGTAGCACCCTAGATTATCTCATGATGTAAATGTTCTCACTGGAGTTGTCCAAGACTCAGAGACATCAATTCCACTGGGTGTTAAGCAAAAACTGACACAATAATAATAAAGTGTTACCTGCGCTATGGAAATACTTTGTGCTATACTAGCTACTGTTCCAGTCATGCTGCTCTGTGCACACAAACTGATCAAGTGAAAATTAAAATCTGTGTACATGCAATAAATACCAGTCTTTCTGACATCCGTGTCTTTTAATGATTGTGTGTGAGTGAAATACAATACTCAAATGCAAGGGTGCAAAAGTCCAAATAGAAAAAAAAGTGTTTCTTAAATATGTATCCTCCAAAAATACATAGTCCACAGACCAATGTCAAGTGCCCTTGCTCCAATAACAGTGCAAACTATACTTCACTCCTGTGCCCCACATAGATGTAGACTTACCACATACTACTGACCCTCTTATAATAGACAGGTCAAAACATGGCAGGTATTATACCTCTACTTTCTCCACTCTGCCAAAAAACAAAGCCTGGGGGTGATTACCAAATCTTCTATATTAGGCAGATGATGAGGATGGTGCAGTAGAAGAGAATGCCACATCATGGGGAGACCAACACTGCAGCCTGTAAGAAATATGCTGTATTTCTCAGCATGGAGGATATCATTAATTGGTCAATATTGAGAACTTTAGATGCAGTGGTCAGCTAACGAAACCTAATGCAGCTGATGAAAGACACGTTAGGCTTTTTTCCCTTCAATATCAGAAGATGTCCAGCAGTGCCATCAGCACAAAACTGGTGAAAACCAGTAGGACCCAGGTACATTCATCTACTGACCAAAGAAGCCTGACTAGAAGTGGTCATCATGAAAGAATTGTGGCTTAAAAGCCATACCTCTGATGTGGAAACAAGACTAAGTGACTCAACTATGCACCAAAACATAGGAACTAGGGTGTGGAAAAATGTCAGCAGGTTTTCTGGACCAACTAATCAAAATTTGAAATATTTTGCTGTAGCAGGAGACAATTTGTTAATCAAAGAGCTGGAGAGCGGTACAATAATATGTGTCTACAGGCAACAGTGAAGCATGGTGAAGGTTCCTTGTAAGTTTGGGGCTGCATTTCTGCAAATGGATTTGGAGATGTTGGCAAGATAAATAGTATCCTCAATGTTGAGCTATACAGTCAGATACTTCATGTCATACCATCAGGGAGGCATGTGAGGGGCCCCAAATTTATTCTACGGCAGAGCAACAGGCCCAAACATACAGTCAATATCATTAAGAACTATCTTCAACACAAAGAAGAACAAGGAGTCCTGGAGGTGATGGTTTGTCCCCACAGAGCCCTGATCTCAACATCATTGAGTCTGTCTGGGATTACATGGAGAGACAGAAGGATTTAAGGCAGCCTACATCCACAGAATATCTGTGTTTAATTCTTCAAGATGTTTGGAACAACCTACCTACCGAGCTTCTTCAAACACTGTGTGCACAAACACTATGTGTACTTGGAAGAATTGATGCTGGTTTTAAGCTAAAGGGTAGTCAAATATTGATTTGATTTGGATTTCTCTTCTGTTCATATACTCTCCATTTTGTTAATTGATAAAAATAAACTATTAACTCTTCTATTTCTGAAAGCATACTTCATTTAAAGCATTTTTTTTACTTCTTCCTAAAACTTTTGCACAATACTGTACCTCCCTTTCCTTTGATGTAAGCTGCTACCTCCAGAAATTCGGGGTAGTGAAGGGGATCAAATTTTCTTCCTCACTGGCCCATATTAACCCCTTCCCGCCGAGCATATGCAGATCTTTTTTTTTTTTTAAACACAATTTATTAATATAAAAATAAATAAAATAAATAAGAAAAAAAACATTTTAAAGCACCCCCGCCCCCGTGAGCTTGCGCAGCAAAGAAAACGCATACGGAAGTTGCATCCGCATATGTAAACAGTGTTCAAATCACACATGTGAGATATCACCGTGATCGTCAGAGAGAGAGCAATAATTCTAGCACTGGACCTCCTCTGTAACTCTAACCTGGTAACCGTAAAATAAATTTCAAGCGTCGCCTATGGAGATTTTTAGGTACCGTAGTTTGTTGCCATTCCACGAGTACGTGCAATTATAAAGCGTGACATGTTTGGTATCTATTTACTCGGCGTAACATCATCTTTCACATTAAACAAAAAATTGGGCTAATTTTACTGTTTGTTTTTTCTAAAATTCATGAAAGTGTCCCTTTTCCCAAAAAGTTGCATTTAAAACACCGCTGCACAAATACCGTGTGACATAAAATATTCCAACAATCGCCATTTTATTCTCTAGATTCTCTGCTAAAAATATATATATATATATATATATAATGTTTGGGGGCTCTAAGTAATTTTCTAGCAAAAAATACGGATTTTAACTTGTAAATACCAAATGTCAAAAATAGGCTTAGTCATGAAAGGGTTAATATGCAATGGTGTGAAAGAACCCACATTTTAGGGGGTAACAAGCCACTTAAGTCTCACACTTTTTGTGCTATATTGATAATCTTTTGTTTATATGCACCACTGAGATTCAGGATTTGTCATATTTCTATAACATTAAATTCATTCTGAAATTCACTGAGCAGATGAACAGGGAAATATTGCATTTTTAGATGTTAATTTCATAAAGAAGGTAAAAGTAACACTAACTTGTTTTCATTTTTGGTATGGCACATGCTTTTTCATTAAACCGTAATAAACCTGCTTTGACTGGCAGATAGAAATGGGCCAGTAGTTCACTGTGGCTTTCCCGGTTACCACTGGTGCAAAATTAACCCGCCACTGGCCTATTTCTATTAAACTCTAATTAACCACAGATGATACAAAATTGTAAAATTGGCCATCAAAAGAATGCTTTTAATGAGGGAGAAATTGCCAAAATGTACTAGAGAAAAAGAATACAATCAGGTGTTTTATTACAAGAATAAAAAGACTGGAGATGACACTGCAGTGCAAAACTGTCTAGCATGGTTACATTTTCAAATAGCAATACTAGAGCCACATTTTCTAAAAACAAGCAGCACAGGCAGGGGTTTATCTGCAAAAATAAAGCCCTGCAGAGGATACAGCAATGTTAATTTGAAAATAGTGGCCTAAATGTTTGTTTTTATCTATGGGGATAAGGGGTGTAATGAATATGTGTGATATAATGGAGTATGGTTTAGGTGCACATTGTTCTTGCACTTTTTTCTGTAAAATTATGTAGCATCATGCTGGAAACAAAAGGATGCTGCAAGGACAGATACTCAGAGAAAAAGGTCCTATCAATATAAAATAAAAGTAAAATACTACCCCTCAAACAAAAAAAATTATAATTTTAACCAAAAATAAATGCACTTAAACATAAAATAAAAACAAATATATGCCCAAATAATAAAAACTCCAAAATACAAAGTGGAGTCTTCTAAGGTTGAATTCTTGCTGAAAAAAAAAAGTTTGAGGCAGGGATAGGACACCAGTTAAAAGTGACCGCTAACCTCAAATCAACCACAAAATAAAATGACAGACAAAAATAAAATAAAATAAATAAAGATAAAAAAATTAATCAAAGGGTTTGATTGCCCAAACAGTTAGCAATCACTATTGAAGTACAGTTTCTTAACTTACCATAATCTCTTCCTACACAATTTGTCAGGTTTTCCTATGCTTCCAATTAACTGACACCATGGCTGCTCTGTGCACTCCTCTTTTGTAGCAATAGGGGCTGGCAATAACAAAAGCCCCCCCCATTGGCTCTTCCAAACCTGCTAGTCATAGTTAAAAGGTCATGCAGTTCATTGTAATTTAATAAAATTCTTCCTGATGAATTTGTACATAAACTCACTGGAATCTCAGGATTCCCCTCAAACCCATGGTAGCAGCAAACCCGATTTGAATGTCTAATTTTGTCTAAAGTAACATATTATATTGATACTTCTTCTTTAAATGTTATTGTGGAACTCACCGGACATAAAGGTCAATGTTGCTAGTGGTGAGCACATAGCGTAGCTAAAAACAAAATAATACATAATGATTGTCTGTCTTGTTTTGTGGTTGGGGATAGCTATAGAATGCACCCAAATTACTCATTAGTCTTCCCTTTCTACATGAAGGTGACACAAAAAGACTGTCTGAGCATCAATCAGCCCAAATTTTATTGTATGTGTATTTAGCATAAGCCCAGCTAAGGTTAATAAGAATATAAAATAGTGCAAATGTTTGGTACAAACTACCAAAAGTTTCCAGGTATCCCTACTGGTGAATCACTGTGATTTGGGTCAAATCTTGGTTTGTGTAAATTAGTTCACTTATCTTTAGCCAAAATATCAATCTACTACAGACTACTCTGGCAGCAAGGTGGTTAATCATGCACTAATGTAACACTCTTAACAAGGACTTCATTCATCTAAGAGCCCCTCTGATGGTGAAACCATAATATGAAAACTTTTGTCTAGCACTAGTGATTTGAAGATGTTTTGCTCCATGCATGTGAACTCAGCAGGTGATTCTTGCTTAACTTTGATGTCAAACAGCACAAAACTTCAGTGACTAGTAGCTTCAGAAATGCAATAGACATAGCTGAGTCTTCATATGAAGCTCATGCTTGAACTACATCAGAAGAACTGACATCTATTATGGCAAGTAAAGACAAGTGTTTGAAAAGAGATTCAAACAGAAGTGTCAAAATTTATAGTGCATAGTTTTATATAAGTTGATTTTAACCAAGCATATCCCTATGAACTCTGCAGGGTAGAAAAGAAATTTCAAATGGCAGAGAGATTGTTGTCATCTAAGGGCATGAGATGTTTTAATAGCTTACGAAAGAAGGTTTCTGAAAGGTTTTATGGTGATCCACATATTTTGACTGACTAATAAGACCCATCATTGCGGTGGTGGGAACAATAGAAATATACACATCAGTGATGTGGAGAAAAAAAAAAACCAAAATAATTGGCTGTTTCTCCATCTTTCAAGGTTGTGCATTGCAGAAGATAAACAGTACTGTTAAAAATAAATTTGGCCCGCATTTTGCAACTATTATATTTTGACTTTCAAATATTTGACTTTCTATTACAACTAGATTTTTTTTAAAAATGCAACGCATTTTCATTAACAAACTATTATTGTCAACATTATTTGCATACCTATCTCCCTACATGTCACTATCTTCATTTATATTGTGTTCAGTTTCAGAAAAAGAAAGGAAAAAAAACTTTATAAATTAACATAGTTTTCATAAATTCATGTCCTACTGGTTTACTCACAGCGGTGTTCTGAGACTGTCACCATGGAGCCCAGTGTCACAAACCAGCCTAATTGTCCTTCCCAAAATGCTCTTACGTTCTATTTGACAACCATTAAAATAAAGCAAGTCTGCTTGGGTAAGGGCTCACAACTCAGCACTTTTGCTATAATTTCCTGCTTGTAATCAACTGATAGCAGTATGATTGGAGCTCTTAATAACCCAGGAATATTAGAGTACCCTGTGTGGCAAATCACTTAATCAGTCTCTGTACTCCTGAGTCTCTGAAATAAACTGCATTTCTAAACTATAAAAAGCATGTTTAAAACAGAAACACAGGCCCAAATAATTTCACGTTATCTCCAAGCAGGAAGTTTTAATTTAAGACACTTAAATGAAATGGATCTCATTTACTACTAAATTTAAACAGACTAAACATTGTTAAAAGATTGAGTTATGAAACTGAAGGTGCTTGTAATTATTTAAACAGCTTAATTAAATTTATGATGGAAATGCTGATTATCTAAATGTCTAATTGGGATTTGGGATTATTGGAAGTAGAATATTGTTCACATGAGTTGAAAAGGGTATGCCTTACCTTTTAAGACAGAAATTTATTTATTGTTTTTAAAAGACTTTAAAGAATATTGCTATGTGTTTGTTATTTTAGACATACTGTTAAATAACTTTTATTAGACTGGAGTGCAGAAAATAAAAAATCAGAATAATTAAAAACAGTTGTCATCAGATTAACAGTCCGAAATCAATATGATTTATGAGCACTATTATTTTGTATTCTCAGAGAAGACATTACTAACTATTTCAGCCTGAAAGTGCCCTATTTTAGAGCTTTAACCCAATGACAATCTTACTATTTTAGATGGGCTGGCAAGAAGTCATTGATATGATGAACTATTATAAATAAATCCAGGTCTGTTCTGGAGATCAACAGATCTCCCCAAATAGTTTTGTCATTTGTGTTTGTTTAAAAACAAAATTCTCCCTGAATATCATGTATTTGATATGGGAAGGCCCAAACCAAACAACTGTGATGTTCATGGGAAAATTTGACAGTCTATTCTTTATTGTACTGGGCTTCCACGGCAATGAATCTGTTTTTAGAGAGAAAGAGAGAAGGAACACGTAATCTGTTTTTAGAGAGAAAGAGAGAAGAAACACAAATAATTCTATGTGTGGAGAAACATGTCTACCTATATGGACTCTGGGCACCAAGAGGTTGATTTACACAAGGCAAATAGGATGTTCACTTTGCAAGGGAAGTTGCACTTTGCAATGAAGCTTGTCCCATAGCTTAGTAAATGAGGTGTAGGTCTACTGACTTACATCATCCAATCATTTGCAAGCAAGAATGTTGTTTTTTTTCTTAACATGCGCCTGGGTATACTTTTGCAAAGTGAAACCTCACCACATTCACTAAGCTCTGGAGAAAATTAACAGCTAATTTACCCTTTGCATATTAATCCAAGCTTTTGTCTTATTGGATACCTGTGATCCCCGGTACATAATGCCAGCCATTAAGCAACCACCAAGCATTCACAGCATGTTATGACATGCTAAAAGAAAAACTGCACTGCTCCAAGCCCCTTAAAGCAGCCTCTTAGGAAGTCCGGTGCTCTGAGTGCAGGTCACAAGAGCTAATTTAGCTCAATACACAGTGGTGGCCCATCCATATGGGGTACCTCCCTGCCTCCCATGCATCCGGCTCCTTAATCTACATGCGCTGTGCTGGACGCATGGATTCCAATGTTTTTTTTCTTTGAAGCACGTGATTAGAGCCAGAGGCTCTAAAATGCTTCAAAAAATCATGGGCACACTCACTTGTGTGACAATAGCGAATTAATATTTGCCATTGTCACACTGATTCTCCTCTTGGCCAATCAGGAGGTGGGTCATGAGACCCATCACCCGATTGGCTGGAAGGAGAGGCAATTTGATTAGCCACCTAGGAGAATGAGGAAGGAGACGCACGGCGCATGGAGGAGAGGAGGGAGGACACACGTGGTGTGATGCAGGGGAGGAGGAGATGTAGGGGAAGCAGCCAGCCTGCCGCCCAGAACCATCACGACCTAGATGGGGTAAGTGTGGGGCAGGTGACCCGAGCAACCTACCGGGGGGTGGCTGTGGGTGCATTGTTAGTCGCCCCCCAAAAAATATACCACCAGCAGCCACTGTCAGCACATATAACAATATTAATAAGAACGGTTCCGTGAAGTGTGGCCTTGTTCTGTCATTTTTACTTTCTATAGCTATGTGCGGCATATGCTACAGAATTTGCAGGACATCAGTACAAGCAGTGTCTGTCAGGGGGACTAGTTCTGTATAGCTGTATTATATACAACAAAAGGAGTGTCTATGTATAAAACATGTTCAATGAGTGATTCATATTCTGTGTTATATAACTATCTCATATGATCAAAAGCATCATCTAGTGGCCAAAATTACTTTTTTTTCTGATTGAGGTGTTTAAAAATTAGTTTCAACACATTTGCTCCAGTGACACAGGTTGATTTACTAAAGGCAAATAAGCTGTTATTTTGGAAGAGTATTTTCCCCAGAGTGTAGTGAATGTGGTAAAAAATTCACTTTGCAAAGAATACCCAATCATGTGCAAGGAAAATTTAAAAAAAAAACTGCATTTTTGCTTGCACATGAATGGATGATTTAAGTCAGAAGAACTTCACCTCATTCACTAAGCTATGGAGAACGTTCCTTTGCAAAGTGAACAGTTTATTTGCCTTTAGTAAATCCACACCAAAGTGACACCATGGCATTGCTTGTGGTGGCCTTTGTCATTTGGTACTCTTATTGGTTTTCAAACCGAAACATTTAAATATTTCTTTAAATTACAACATTTGTAATTGTTTACGACTAATACTTCTTTCTTCCAGTGACACATGGACATTGCTTGAGACAGCCATCATGTTGTATTTCTTTAATTGCTATTCAAACCTAAAAATGTGAAATTTATTCTATGAATTACAAAATTTGTATAAGACAAATAGTTGTTAGAGGTAGTAGATGATGAGGTGATTGAAGAAACATGGATTTGAGGCATGGACCAACAGAGTAATGTGCAGTGAAGGACAGAGACAATGTTGCACTGCAGCAAAATGATAGAAGAGGGTACAGGGTGGCCAAGGCAGCAAGCATCTGGCAGCAAATGCATCATCTGTCACCAGAGGTACGCAGGAACAGCTGTAGCCCTCTGCTAGGTTTGTGTACAACCTCTGTCAATCTTTTCTGCATTCTCCATTTTTCCAAAGAAACATTACAACATTAAAAAAAATACTAAATCGTTAAAAGTATTACATTGAATACTAAAGAGACGTAAAAGATTCTAACAATATTATAAAATATTAGAATGATATTATTGAAGATGACAAATTCAGCATTATTATAAGACATTCTTAAAGCGATGGATTTAAAAAAAAAAAAAAATAACAAATATGTTATACTCACCAGTTCTGTGTAATGGTTTTGCACAGAGCAGCCTGGATCCTCAGTTTCTCGGGTCAAATGCCGGTGCTCCTGGCTCCTGCCGGGTGCACCCAAGCAGGCGTGCTCCCGACCCGCAGCTCTGTGTGTCCATTTACACACAGAGCCATGGCTGGACCCTGCCCCCTCCGTCTCCTGATTGGTTCATTGGCTGTGATCGACAGCAGTGGGAGCCAATAGCTACCGCTGCTGACAAAAGCGAATCAGGAGGGATAGGCCCCATAGAGACAAGACACATGTCTCGTGGACATCGCTGGATTGAGAGGGGGCTCTGATAAGTATTGGGGGGGCTGGGGGGGGGTTGCTGCACACAGAAGGTTTTTTACCTTCATGCATATAATGCATGAAGGTAAAAAAACTTTGTTCCTTTACAGCTATTTTAAGTAAAACATGCCTTTAGGGAGACTTAAGGGATGGGGTAGTATTAGTAACTTTGAGGGGGGCAAAGGGGAAACTGGCTCCTGCAGTAACTGAAGCACAACAAACTTATAGTAGGGCTTCAGAGCTTGTAGGAGACAAGGCACACCTGCCATTTCTTACATGTGGTGCTGGTTGTCTCTTTCAACTGCAGCCTACTGAATATTTAGTAAAATGGATGAACCACCTCCACCTCCTCCCTAAAAAAGACCTAAGAGCTCCATACACAAATATAAAAGGCTGCACGGGTTGGGACAGTGGTAATAATTGAATATTTTAACTACCCTGAAATTGACTAATGTAATGGCATTGCTGGAACTGTAAAAATTAAAGGGGAAAATGTATAAACTTATTACAAGACAATTGTATGATACAGTACAGTCTATAGAAGCTATATCTAGACATGATGCTCAGCTGGACCTGGTAACCTAAAACAGTGCAGAGCTTATGACAAATGTTCATATGAAAAAAAACAATTGGGTAGCAGTGACCATAACATGATGTAATTTAATTTAAGTTGAAAACAACAATAACATACTGGAAAAATAAAAATGTTAGGGCCATACACACGGGCCAGATAACGGGTGGTATTGGCTGGTTCAATGGAAACTGGCTGACATTCAGCCGATGTGTACAGCAGCCTGCCTGATAGAAGCTGGCAGAATGAGCATGACTGAAAAAGGTCTGCCGGTCAGCGCCCGGTCAGCCAATGGCTGAGAGCGTTGACTGGTGCCTGCTAGCGGGGGGGCCCCCCTGTAAGAATACAATAGCTCAGTAGGGGAAATCGCTATACTAACTATCAGATTGTTAGTACAGGATCATCTCCCAAGCTCTTCAGTTTTTTTTTTTTTTTTTTCATTCAGCCCGCTGGGTACCATAAATTAGACTGGGTGAGCATATTGTCAACAAAGAACACAAAACAGAATTGGAAAAGATTCTAATTGACTGTAATCAAACACACTGCAAAATATATTCTTGTGAACAATATGTTAAAAAAGCTAAAAGTAAAACATGTGGCTCATGTCCAATGTTAAGAAAGTCATTAACAATAAGAAAGGGGCATTTAAAAATATAAAAATAAGGGAGCACTTTATTGACTTTTATTGGCACAGTTACAGTGAAATTACACTATTTTAGTGTTCTTTGGCTTATTTTCAAATCCCTTACAGATAAGGATTCTTGAGAGAGATACAGTATCAGGAGTACTGTGCAGTGGTTTATAAGAGACCAGATTAAAGAATCTCAGGGTAAGGGTATATAAGAAAAAAAACATATGAGGAAGTTTGAATTTTGATGATATAGTACATTGGAAATAAAAGCTTTGAGCACATATGATGATTGTTTATATATGTTATTGATATTGAACATACTACACTATATTATGTGTTATATATTTTTTAGAGCACATTATCAATGGGAAGGAGGATCCACCTATGATCAACTGGCACTTTAAACTTTTTACCTGTGATATCAAAAATAAAAAGAACAAGACACATGTAGGACTTTTTTGATAGATGCACTTGGATATTGGGTTGACAATTTCTGAGGCTGTTGCCTCTGAAATACGCTGATTTTGTATTTCGTTATTTTTCTGCAGGGGTGGCAGACTATATCCAGCAGCTGGGGAGTTAACACATTTTTGGGTATTACTAGTGCACTGATATTTTGGACTATAGACTAACGTGGTGCCTATATTTTAAAAGGAAGTGTTAACCAAGTAACTACAGACCTATTCGTTTAACTAGTTCCACACTGGTTGGCCCTGACTTCCTGGTGGCCACAGGAAGCTCCAGCCATCCCTTCCAACTCCAACAGCCCCTTGGACAATGCAAAACCTGCAGGATGGATTAGAGTGGTGCCCTGATGCCCTGATGAGAGCCGGTGTCTTGTGAGGGATACCTTGCTAGACAATCATGGGAATTGCTTTTAATCTATGTGCAATAAATGAACTTTTAACTGTTACTTAGGTGGTGCTTCCCTTTCTTGTTTTCCTTGTCTTCCACACAGAGCTGGCTATACTCTGTAGATAGCTGCCACCTTCAGCTCCCATTTGTCATGATTTGATTGACTTATACATCAACTGACACCAATATCTCCTATTGCATTCTCATATGGACTGTTTTATCACAATGATCACGCATTGTCTTTGCGCCGGACACTACTGTCTCTTGACATTACATTATATAGTTTTTGGAGTTTATAGTATAATTTCTGTCTTTGCAGCTACCATCATGTTATTTAGTTAAATACAGTCTTTACATGTGCCTCCAACTTGCAGGCAGATTGGGCAGCTAGATAGAAAATGAGGTTTAACACTAACAAATGTAAAATTATGCAATTGGGGGCTAAAAATATGTATGCATCATGTATTCTAGGAGGAGTACAACTGGAGTAGTTAAAGTGGTTGGAATCCTAAAAAAAAAAACAAAGATCCTTTTCCTTTAAGGCTTGCTGTATAGCACAGTGCTTGTGCTGTGCAATTCTTCTCTTCCTATCTTGTAATAAACCTGGCTGACAATGCCAGTTCCTGTGTCCCCCTGCCTCTGCTGACCATGGTAATCAGGGCTGCTGAGCCCTGATTACCATTGTCAGTTTACGTGTCTCTGTCACCTGCAGGTCTCCTCTGACAGTCTCTCCCCCTCCCTCCCTGTCATCTCCTCCCACTGCTATTCAGCTGCATATCAATGTATCCCCTCCCGATTATCCTGCCATTAACAATAGTGTAAGTGTTTGTTTGAAATGAAAAGTCTAAATAACTTTAGTCACACCGCAGCTGTGAGGTCACTGGCCCCAATCTAAGGAGAGAAGCAGGAAGCAGCCAATATTTCCCTCTGCTTGCCAGCTGACGTCACAGGGAAATCTTGGACCTTCCTGCTTCACTCCATAGATCGAGTCCGACCAGCACAGAGGGATCACATGACCTCACAGCTGCGGTGTGACCAAAGGTAACCTTTTCATTTCAAACACTTACACTATTGTTAATGGAAGGTTACCTGGATGGGATACATGTAAAGTCACATACTGACTTTACAAACACAAACACCAGGGCCCTGGGGGTTCTGGTAGATCATAGACCTAATAACAGGACTCAATATATTTACAAGTCATAACACCAGAGATTGCTGATCCAGGGAATATCCAATTGCCTTAGAAAATTAGGAAAGAGTTTTTGTTACCCCAGTGAAGCAAATGGACCATGCTTTGAGTTGTTTTTCCTTCCTCTTTATCAACTGTGGGTATTGGAATCCTGTGTATAGTTTTTCAATGTACGCATTCCTTTTTTTATCAGTTGAACTGGTTATACCTGTGTCTTATTTCAACCAGACTAACTATGTGACTATGTAACCTATGTTTTTTAGGATAACAACAAAAATAATCTTTAACCACTTGAGATCCATGCTATAGCCGAATGACGGCTACAGTGCGGACCTACTTTGCCAGGATGACGTCTATTGACGTCGTCCCATGCCCGAGCGGCCTGCGCACTCCCTGCAGGGCGCGCGTGGTGCGATCTGTGATCAGCGAGTCTATGAGACTCGCTGGATCACAGATCAGAGTAAGGGGTCGATCCCTCATCAGCGCATATCAATGAAGGAGAAAAATTACCTGTTTGCAAAATTTTATAACATACTATTAAACATGATTTTTTTTAAATTTTCCATCTTTTTTTGTTTGTGTAGCAAAAAATAAAAATCCCAGCTGTGATTAAATACCACCAAAATAAAGCTCTATTTGTGGGAAAAAAATAAAACTGTAATTTGGGTACAGAGCTGTATGACCGCGCAATTGTCATTCAAAGTGTGACAGCGCAGAAAGCTGAAAATTGGTCTGGGCAGGAGGGGGGTTTAAGTGCCCAGTACTCCATTCACCGTGTAAGAAAGAAAGCGCCTTTCATATTTCTCTCCATATGGTGCTCCACCAACACGTGTGTAAGAAATGCACACTCACCAACTAACAATATGAAAAACACCTGATAATCATAATCAAGCCTTTGTCCGAGCTTCCTTGCCATAGTTGACATCAATTATGGTATCTCCTTGAGTAGATTCCTGGCTGTTGGAATGCACACCGGCCAGAGACACAACACACGGCTGTTTATGTTGGTGCTAACTCTAGCACCACTCATGTGAGCACTTAACTGTTTTACTGCAATTAATCTATATTAAAGATACTGCACTATGATCTGGTATATTTCTTTTGGGTTCCCATTTTGAGAGTGTATGGGAGAGAGATCCTTGGATAGTTAAACTGGCGAATATCTGAGTGACATCCATAAGTATTGCTGGATATAACCAAGGCTGGATTTTGATTATCAGGCGTGTCTCATATTGTTAGTTGGTGAGCGTGCATTTCTTATACACGTGTTAGTGGAGCACCATATAGAGAGAAATATGAAAGGCACTTTCTTTCTTGCACAGTGAAAGGAGTTTTTCTTTGAAGAATATTATCACATTGATGGTACTTGTTTAAAGATGAGGTGGATTGTATTCTGATTGTTATTGGGTGCATATACTGTGTATACTGTATATATACTGTATATATATGTGACGGACCTGGCCGGGACAGAGGCTGTTGGAGAGGACTGGGTGCGGGCCTGTTGCCTTTTGATTATGGGCCCTAGCATTTGGGGGAATGGTGCTCTCTATGAGCTGTATGCCTGGGGACCCTGGGGTTGGTGTTACTTTGGATTCAGCTCCATGTCCCCCCAAAAAACACACAGACTCTGGGAACCCTTTATATGCCATATTAGAATGGTGACTGATTTATACCGTTGGGACTCGTACTGTTAAATGCTAATGTCATCAATTCTGCTATAATGTGTATATTGTAAATAAGTCTAGTGTGGCTCTAAGAGTCTTTTCACCCATTGTTGTTTGTGTTAATTAACTGTGTGAAGCTCGGTGACCACAAGTCTGGGCGAAAGGTCATGTCTCAGTCACCTAGGCTGTATAAAGGATTAGTTAATTAGCTCATGTTAATTAAGTTACAGTTGTATTGTTAGAGGAGGTTCCAACAGGATATAAAGTCTTGAAACTTTGATTCATAATAAACAGTTCTTGGTAGCAACAAGCAAGTGTCGCCTTGTTTGTGCTCAGAGAGGTTGGGATATCTGTATACAGACTGGGAGGAAGTGGTATATGACGGAAGCACTCAAGCGGAGTGTGGGACGTTCCGTGACATTGGTGGCAAGCAGCGGGAAAGCTTCCTGAAGTCTGGGACATCCAAACCTCCAACTGGATCCAAGATCAGCATAGCAGACTTCAGTCACCCCAGCGGAGATATGGATCTGGCATCAGAATTCCCGGGGCTGCTGCGGATCATCCTTTCAACATACACCAGGACTGTGTCTGAGGATGAATACCTGGAGCTCAGGCAGCAAATTCGGGTGGAGCTCTGGATTGCAGCCCTCCATCTCGCTGGTATAAAACAGGGCAAGTGCTTTCCAACCCAAGAGCAACGGGCCAGTGACCAACGGGCATTGCGGATGGCATTCCTGGGAGAGCAGCCCCAGGAGCAATGGGTGACTGAGTTGGACAGGTTGGTCCAGCAGGAGATAGAGCTGGACAATCGTTATCGGGCTCTGCAATGGCACGCAGAGGAGGGATATTTAGGGGAGACAACAGAATGCTCTCCGGAGGGATATGACTTTGGCGGCCCTGGATTGCTGTGGGAGAGCCTTACAGATCTTTTTATGTTTGGCGATGAAGGGGAACCTGACCTTGAGGACCTGAGAGACTATAGAGAGTCTATGCTCAGTCTTGCAGGGGTCTCAGAGCTCAAACCTGATCTGGACCATTTGCTAAGGAAGGAACAGCATCTGGAAAGGGCATACAGGAAACTGCTAGAACAAGTTCACCAGCATGCCAGAGAATCGGCAGTGGAAAATCCGGAGATTGCCATCCCCAAACCTGAAGTGCTGACAACAGGGCAGAGCTCTGCTAACCTCTGCCCAGAAATGATAGCATCTTCTGGGTTCCATGGACAGGAGATGGTGAACCTCTATCCCCAGACATCAGTTGCAGAGACATGGGATTTGATAGACTTTTCTGCTGAGGAAGAACAACCTGATGAGCCTCCAGCAGAAGAGCTGCTATCAGGGCCAAAGTTCACTGTGTTCTGCCCAGCACCAACAGTGGCTTCGGCCTTCTTGAGAGAAGAGGTAGTCGGCCTTTCTCCCACAACACTGACAGGGACATGTGATTTTCTGCCAGCAGCATCTATGGAGTTAAAACAAACTTCTCCAGCTGAAGATCTGGTAACTGAACAGAGGGTCCAAGACCTCTGTCCCACACTTTTACCAATTCCAGAGACTGGGGATTTAATAGACATTTCTGTAGAGGAGGAACCACCTGGAAAACCCCCAGCAGAAGTGCTGGCAACTGGACAGAGGGTCCAAGACCTCTGCCCCACACCTGCTGCAATTGTGGAGGCTCAGGGTGAGAAGATGGCAATCACTTCCCAGCAGCAGATACAGGGGGAGAAGGGAGAGGAGGTGTGTGTTGTCCCTCCCCAACAGTTGGCCAGGGTGGAGGAAGCGGGCTTTCCTCCCCAGCAAAGATCCGTGTACCTGGGAGACAGTACCATCGACATGTCGTCCCAGTAGCCAGATGAGGGAATGGAAAAGGAAGCAGCCGGCTCACCTCCCCAATGGCAGCTACACAGTTTGGGAGTGGAGGAAGCCAGCCTCCTGCCCCAACGGTTAGCCGGAGCGGAGCATGCGGAGTCCCCAGCAGAAGTGCTGGCAACAGGGCAGAGTGCTACCAACCTCTGCCCAGCCCCGGCAACAACTACAGAGTTCCAGGGAGGCGGGGCAGTCGGCCTCCCTCTCCAACAGTTAGCCGGAACAGATGGTGTGGGGTTTCCAGCAGAAGGGCTGGCAACAGGGCCGTGGACTGCTGGACTCTGCCCTCAACTAACAGAGGATAGATTTCCTGTGAAGGTGGATGGGACTTCAGTCCCCACCTGTATACCCCAGGGATGCTGGGCAGTGGGCCCCGATCCCCAACAGCATGACAGAGTGAGCCCAGACACCCTGTCTTCTCTCCAGCGGCAGAAAGGATTCCAGGGAGAAGGGCCAGTCCAGGCCTCTCCCCAGCGGCAGATATGTTCTCTGAGAGAGGCAGAGGTTGGCTGGGTGAGTAATACTCTGTTTGGAATAATTTATTTGGGGTACTGTGTGGGTACAGGCATTAGAGGACTGGAACTACTGACTAACTTCGGAGTCAACCCGTCTGGGGTCTCCTCCTGTGTTAGTCTCCTGCCGAAAGGGGAGAAATGTGATGGACCTGGCCGGGACAGAGGCTGTTGGAGAGGACTGGGTGCGGGCCTGTTGCCTTTTGATTATGGGCCCTAGCATTTGGGGGAATGGTGCTCTGTATGAGCTGTATGCCTGGGGACCCTGGGGTTGGTGTTACTTTGGATTCAGCTCCATGTCCCCCCAAAAAACACACAGACTCTGGGAACCCTTTATATGCCATATTAAAATGGTGACTGATTTATACCGTTGGGACTCGTACTGTTAAATGCTAATGTCATCAATTCTGCTATAATGTGTATATTGTAAATAAGTCTAGTGTGGCTCTAAGAGTCTTTTCACCCATTGTTGTTTGTGTTAATTAACTGTGTGCAGCTCGGTGACCACAAGTCTGGGCGAAAGGTCATGTCTCAGTCACCTAGGCTGTATAAAGGATTAGATAATTAGCTCATGTTAATTAAGTTACAGTTGTATTGTTAGAGGAGGTTCCAACGGGATATAAAGTCTTGTAACTTTGATTCATAATAAACAGTTCTTGGTAGCAACAAGCAAGTGTCGCCTTGTTTGTGCTCAGATAGGTTGGGATATCTGTATACAGACTGGGAGGAAGTGGTATATGATGGAAGCACTCAAGCGGAGTGTGGGACGTTCCGTGACAATATACAGTTGTGCTCATAAGTTTACATACCCTGGTAGAATTTGTGATTTCTTGGCCATTTTTCAAAGAATATGAATGATAACACAAAAACATTTCTTTCACTCATGTTTAGTGTTTGGCTAAAGCCATTTATTGCCAATCAACTGTGTTTACTCTTTTTAAATGATAATGACAAAAGAAACTACCCAAATGACCCTGATCAAAAATGTACCCCAGTTCTTAATACCGTGTACTGCCCCTTTTAACATCAATGACAGCTTGGAGTCTTTAATGGTATTTGTGGATGAGGCTCTTTATCTTCTCAGATGTCAGAGCTGCCCATTCTTCTTGGCAAAAAGCCTCCAGTTCCTGGAAAATTCTTGGGCTGCCTTGCATGAACTGCACATTTGAGATCTTCCCAGAGTGGCTCAATGATATTGAGGTCAGGAGACTGAGATGGCCACTCCAGAACCTTCACTTTATTCTGCTGTAGCCAATAACAGGTCAACTTGGCCTTGTGTTGTGGATCATTGTCATGTTGGTATGTCCAAGTACGTCCTATGTGCAGTTTCCTGACTGATGAATGCAAATGTTCCTCCAGTAATTTTTGATAACATACTGCATTCATCTTGCCAACAATTTTGACCAAATTTCCTGTGCCTTTGTAGCTCACACATCCCCAAAACATCAGCGATCCACCTCCGTACCCTACATCATAGGCCTTGTTGACTTCTCTCCAAATGTAGCATTTATGGTTGTGGCAAAATAACTAAATTTTGGTCTCATCACTCCAAATGACTTTGTGCCAGAAGGTTTGAGGCTTGTTTCTGTGCTGTTTGGTGTATTGTAAGCGGGATACTTTGTGGCATTTGCATAGTAATGGCTTTCTTCTGGTGACTCGACCATGCAGCTCATCTTTCTTCAAGTGCCTTCCTATTGTGCATTTTGAAACAACCACACCATGTTTTCAGGGAGTCTTGTATTTCACCTGAAGTTATTTGTGGGTTTTACTTTGCATCCCGAACAATTTTCCTGGCAGTTGTGGCTGAAATTTTAGTTGGTCTACCTAACCATGGTTTGGTTTCAACAGAACCTTCCGTTTTTTCTCTTCTTGATTAGAGTTTGAATACTGCTGATTGGCATTCTTAATTCCTTGGATATCTTTGTATATCCCTTTCCTGTTTTATACAGTTCAACTACCTATTCCCGCAGATTCTTTGACAATGCTTTTGCTTTCCCATGACACAGAATCCAGAAACATCAGTGCAGCACTGGATGAAAGATGGAAGGGTCTGTCAGGAGTCCAGAAACTCATTGACCTTTTATACACACACTAATTACAAGCAAACAGATCACATGTGAGGATGGTTACTTTTAATAGCCATTCAAACCCCTTTGTGTCAACTTGTGTGCATGTTATCAGGCCAAAATCACCAGGGTATTCGGTCATTTGGGTAGTTTTTTGTCATTATGATTTTAAAAGAGTAAACACAGTGGATTGATAATAAATGTCTTCAGCCAAACACTAACCATGAGTGAAAGAAATGTTTTTGTGTTATCATTCATATTCTCTGAAAAATAGCCAACAAATCATAAATTCCGCCAGGATATGTAAACTTATGAGCACAACTGTGTATATATATATATATATATATATATATATATATATATACTGTATACATATACACTGTACAGTATATGTGTGTGTGTTCAGCCTGCACATTGTTTGTCAGCTTGAGAGAGAAGATGTGAATCTCCAAAACTTTAGCATGTTTACTGCTTGAGCTACGCTTTCCTACTGGTGTTAGATACACTTTAAAGTAGTATTAAAACCAAAACCAAAAATGTATTATGCTTCAGCTTGCCAGTCCTTACATGTGGTGGCTGCATTCATTTAGCTTTTTTAGGCTTTTCTGCCTCTGTTTTCACCTGGAAATCTGGCCAGTAATACACCTCCTGTATTAAAGTGTAAACCTTTGGACAGAATCATTGTCAGTTTGGGGGTAGGGGAGTGTTAGATGTACTAGCACATTTAGATACACTAACAAATGGAAGTCAAACTCCAGCTCACACTGCAGTTACACAAACAGTTACAGCAACATTTTGTTTTCTTTTGGGACAAATGTTTTACATGAATAAATTAAAGCTGATCATTGTAAATGTAGCACAGACACTCTGGCTGGTCCCGCTATCTTGTCCCGGGTCCACAATGTAAGAGCAGCCAGGCACACAGCAGCATCCACACTTTTGGCTCAATAAGTAGTCTAGTGGTTGCGTTTTTTGAATTTATTGCACTGTAACTTGATTAGAGGCATAGGGAGCAATGTGATACTCTGGAAAAAGTAGAAGGATGTCCTCTCTTAGCAAAGCAACCAGTTCTTCTTGAAAAGTCCCTTAGCAACAGTTCTGAGGAAGTGGACACCACTGGGCACTGTCCCAGGCTGGGTGAACCTAAGTCTCAATGCAACAGGGGGTTAACAAACCTCATTCACCCAGATCCTGCTCTCAGGTCTGTACTCACTCAAGTCCTTGAGTGCTGGGGTGCCCCTCTTAAAATCAAGCAGACAGCTGTATAGTGCACTCTTCAGACTGGATCCTAGGTAAAATCCCCCTTCTTTGGCTTGCATTCTCTCTAAAGATTGGCCCCAGCCTCAGGATAGCTGGGGGTCTTACTGGGCTCCAGGTAAAGATGCAGGGTGGCCTAGGAGGGCCACAGAAAAAGAAGAGAAAGAGGGCGCACGACCTAGTGCATTACCACTGGTAAAGCTTTATTAAAGCATAAAAAACAGAAAAATATATACTCACAAACAAGCTTTTGTATAAGGCTTTGACAATTGAGCAGATACGCTGTTCTGACCACCGGCAAACCAGGACCTGATGTCGAGTGGGTCAAACCAATAACACAAGATGGCTGACGCATTTCAGGGGAGTACCCCTTTCTTCAGAGCCTAAGCGGGCAATGGCTAATTTCTCTTTATATGAGTGTGTCTGCACATATATGAGTGTGTCTGCACACCCCGATCACTAGCGATGCCCACTCTAATGGGTTACGCCCACCCGCATGGACAGGCCCTCCCTGGCTCCACCCCGTCGGTCATGTGCATTCCCGCTGTTTCAGCCAATAGAATAACATACCAACCGATGCTCCCACATACTGAACCAAGGGGTCTGGTATGCAACATGTGGGGGGACTAATATGAGGCATATTATTATTATTCCCCCCACACCTGTTTACAGTATGGGATTAGTGTGGGGCGAGGTAGAGGAGGTAAGATGTGCCTGACCACTTCCCTCTGGAGGGCTATATGTTTTGACTAGTTGTAATTGTTGCACATTGTGTATTGTGTACCATACCCCTTGGTTCAGTTGGTATGTTATTCTATTGGCTGAGACATCGGGAATGCACATGACCGATGGGGTGGAGCCAGGGAGGGCCTGTCCATGAGGGTGGGCGTGACCCATTAGAGTGGGCGTCGCTAGTGTTTGGGGTGTGCAGACACACACATATAAAGAGGTGACTATGAGAGATTAGCCATTGCCCGCTTAGGCTCTGAAGAAGGGGGTACTCCCCTGAAATGCATCAGCCGTCTTGTGTTATCGGTTTGACCCACTCGACATCAGGTCCTGGTTTGCCGGTGGTCAGAACAGTGTATCTGCTCAATTGTCAAAGCCTTATACAAAAGCTTGTTTGGGAGTATATATCTTGCAGTTTTTTATGCTTTAATAAAGCTTTACCAGTGGTAATGCACTAGGTCAGTGCGCTCCCTTCTTCTTTTCTTTTTCTTTTAGTCTTTGAATACCCATTATTTTGAGGAGGGCTGCAAGACGGCAGGCATTGCTTTATAAAGTTGGTCGCACCACATTCTGAGACACTTGACACCCGAGCGCAGGAGAGATTTCTACTGTTCTAGGAGGGCCACAGCCCTCCTGGCTGGGAGCTTCCCCTACTGGTTAAGGACCTAGACTGATGCAGCCCAGGCAATTTATGTTCTCGCCAGCCACCTTCTGAGCACACCCCCGCAGGGATTAGCTGGGACTTCATAAATATTCAGGCTGTTTACTCAGACTCTTCCACTCCTATGTTCTGGTGCCTTCCAGAAAGCAGGGAGAAGCAATAAAGTGTGCATCCTGAAGGATCCTGATCATTCCAAAGCAATCAGCAGCAGCTTGACTGATTACAGAGGAGCACAACAAAAAAAGGACTTAATTTACCTGACAGACTAGCACCTAATTAGGAGGGTGCTACATTAGCACCCCTGTCAGTGGTTAATACTTTGTCTCAACACTCTAACTAGTCCATTTGCTTGTTCTGTTGAAAAACAACTGACTTACTGGCAGGATCACCAGGTAAAAATAAAGGAAAGAAAGCATAAAAAGACAACTAATGCAGCCATTTCATCTAAGAATTGTTAAGCCGCAATATAATATATGTTTGCATTTGGGTTTTATACCGCTTTAAGGCATCATTGAAGTTGCCAGCCACCAGAAATGTGGATACATGAACAAACTAATGCACACTTCACTAGGAATGGGTAAATCCACCCTCGTGTTCAGTTCATGAGGGTTAGTCAAATTCTTGAATCCTTTTTGAAATTTGTGAAACTTGAGCTTCATAGAAAATGCTATTAAAGTCTACGGGGCAAATAGTGTTAGTAGATTCTGACTATTTTTAGGGCTAGTAGGCAAACTACTTAAAAAAATAACTATTTCAATGGCAAGAAAAAAAAAGTATTAAATGTCGTCCCAACTGTGGTTCAAGCAATTTTGAGGGCCACATGAAAAATACACAGCCCAACCCCCACAAGCAATACACAAGAATCAATCACTTCTTTATCACTCAGAGAGACCTAGCAGACCTTGAAAATGCTGAAATAGGCTCCATCAATTTATCAGATCACGCACCAATCTCGATCAAACTACTTACACACAGAAACCATCCGGGGAAATACTGTTGGAGGCTTAACGCTTCATTACTGGTTAACCCAAATATCCAAGCTCAGATCCAGAACTCTCTTACAAATTACTTCCAGACAAACAACACACCAGATATCTCACCATTGACGACATAGGAAGCCCACAAAAACGTGATCAGGGGCAAACTAATTAAATGGGGATCACGAAAAAAAAAAAAGGCAAAAGAAAAAAAACATTAATGACCTAGTGCAAAAAATATCTAACCTAGAACTCATTCACAAACAATCTCATGCCCAAAAGATGGACCATGAACTTACACACACTAGAAAAGCCTTGCAAAATCTACTTGATCACAAAGCAAAGAGATCGTTATTTCTCAGGAAGTCGATTTGTTATGAACACGGAGATAAAGGAAGCAAACTTCTTGCAAAAGCCTTAAAAGAAACAAAACTAGCAAACAATATTCACAGAGTTCGTAATAAAGACGGCACTATGATCCATGACTCAACTAAAATAGCAGAACTCCTCCATAATTGTTACACCTCACTTTATAATATCCCACCCCAAAAAAAAACAACACATTTCTCATGTGACAGAAAACAGATAATCACAGCATACCTAAATAACTTCGGCATGCCAACTCTCCCCCAAATTGATACAGCTACTCTGGAAGACCCCATAACTGGGACAGAAGTCTTGATCGCCATTAAAGAATTAAAAACAAGGAAAAGTCCCGGACCTGACGGCTTTACCTCACAGTATTACAAAATGTTTGAAACCTCCCTAACTGAACCATGGACAAAAGCTCTAAACGATATCGCCAAAGGTAAAAAAGCATCTAAGGAATTCCTGCTAGCATACATCACAGTGATCACAAAACAAAATAAAGATCCCACTGAATGCACAAACTACAGGCCCATATCTCTATTAAACTTAGTCTTAAAACTTCTAGCAAAAATTTTAGCCAACAGAATTAGACCCCTACTTGACACACTCATTGGACCAGAACAGGTAGGTTTTTTATGCCAAATCGTGAAGCTAAAGATAATACGACTAAAACACTCAACTTAATTCATAGAATCCGACAGAGTGACAAAGAAGGCCTCCTGCTGTCAACTGACGCAGAGAAGGCCTTTGATAGGGTTTCCTGGGATTATATGTTTGACACCTGCAAACATATTGGGTTTGGTAACAATATGATGATGTGGATAAAATCCCTTTACATCAATCCAAGTGCAAAAATAAAAATCAATGAAACGGAACAAGACAAGGTTGCCCCCTATCACCCTTACTGTTCATTTTGTCTATTGAACCCCTAATCAGAACAATTAACTTACAACAATCGATTCATGGTTTTAGAATAGACAAAAGAGAATACAAAATAGCAGCATATGCTGACAACCTACTTTTTTACATTACCCAGCCTCATATAACTGCCCCAAACCTAAATAAACCCTTTCTAGATTTCAAATACCTCTCAAATTTTAAAATTAATCCAAAAAAATGTGAAGTATTGAGGCTCACACTTTCTAAAAAGACAGAACTACTCACAAAAAACAACTGTCCCTTCAAATGGGAAAATACCTCCTTGAAATATTTAGGCATTCACCTCACCCCTAAAATAGAATCCCTGTTCGAACACAATTATCAACCTTTATTTAAAAAGATTGAAACAGGTTTTAAAATTTGGAACTCCAAGCAGTTTTCATGGTTTGGCAGGGCCGCCATACTGAAGATGATGGTATTGCCAAGACTATTGTATCTATTTCATACACTACCCATAGACCTACCAGAATCTTTCTTTAAACAATTAGCCTTCATTCAAAGACATTTCTTATGGGCAAGAAAATGACCACGGGTACGACTCAGCCTCCTTCAGCTACCCAAATCAAAGGGAGGAATAGGCCTTCCTGAATTCAAGAAGTATTATTTTTCGACCCATTTATCTAGAATAATAGACTGTCACTGCCACGATCACTATAAGGACTGGGTTAACCTTGAAAAATCTTGGTCAAAACTTGCCATACAACACTTACCTTGGACAGATACTGGACAATACCCCCTTAATATTAAAGGACATCCCTTAATATACACTACTTTGAAGATATTCCATAAAATTGCAGTCAAGCATAAACTCTCTTCGACACCCAGCCCCTTATCCTCTTTAGCAAACAATCCCAACTTCCCACCTGGACTGGACAACAATAACCTTTTCAAAGACAACACCACTAAACCCTTATTAGCCTATCATTGTCTACAAAATAATAAATTAAAATCTTACTCAGATATACAACAAGAATTAGGGTCAAACCCCCCCAACTTTTGGATCTACTTACAAATCCACAGCTTTATTTTAAACAATAAAAAAAAGATTATATAGTCAGACCCCCTACCAACTTTGAACTTATCTGCCTCAATCAAACCCCAATAAAAAAGATCACTTCGCTAAAGTATAACTGGCTATCACAGCCAACGTCCGATCTCCCGGATAGATACAAAAAAATTTGGGAGGAAGATCTAAACATGCAATTCTCAGATCTACAATGGGAAAAAGCCAGTGTCTTTAACCATAAATGCTCCCTAAGCACACGTATGCAAGAGATATCGTATAAAATCTGCAGTGGTATATCACACCGACAAAATTTCAAATTGGTCTTCTGGAGAATCGGACGTATGCTGGAGATGCAATAATGACAAAGGCTCTTTCCTTCATTTATGGTGGAATTGCACCCATATTCAAACTTACTGGTCTCAGGTCAAGAAGTGGATAGTCCACATCACGGGTATTCAGAGAGGATTAAATGCAGCTTGGTGCCTACTACAATGATCTCTCTTACAGAACATACAAACATTCTCTTACAAGACATCTGCTTAATGCTGCCAAAGCATTAATCCCAACCAATTGGAAATCCAAAAATACCCCAACAATCAAAGACTGGCTCACCTTCACTTTGTCAGAGAATTATAAAAAATAACCTCCAACTCCCCTTTTGGATCCCCCTTACTATATCCTTCCCATGTTAATTTAACTTAACACAATATACTCCTTCTATATATTTGTATGGATACATGTACATCTGCTATATATAGGTGTGTGTATGTATCCTCATGTACATGTATATATATACAATGGGGATGGAAAGCATTCAGACCCCCCTTTGTTATATTGCAGCCATTTGCTAAAATCGTTTAATTTCATTTTTTTGCTCATTAATGTACACACAGCACCCCATATTGACAGAAAAACACAGAATTGTTGACATTTTTGCAGATTTATTAAAAAAGAAAAAATGAAATATCACATGGTCCTAAGTATTCAGACCCTTTGCTGTGACACTCATATATTTAACTTAGGTGCTGTCCTTTTCTTCTGATCATCCTTGAGATGGTTCTACACCTTCATTTGAGTGCAGCTGTGTTTGATTATACTGATTGGACTTGATTAGGAAAGCCACACACCTGTCTATATAAGACCTTACAGCTCACAGTGCATGTCAGAGCAAATGAGAATCATGAGGTCAGAGGAACTGCCTGAAGAGCTCAGAGACAGAATTGTGGCAAGGCAAAGATCTGGCCAAGGTTCCAAAAAAATTTCTGCTGCACTTAAGGTTCCTAAGAGCACAGTGGCCTCCATAACCCTTAAATGGAAGATGTTTGGGATGACCAGAACCCTTCCTAGAGCTGGCCGTCCGGCCAAACTGAGGTATTGGGGGAGAAGAGCCTTGGTGAGAGAGGTAAAGAAGAACCCAAATATCACTGTGGCTGAGCTCCAGAGATACAGTCGGGAGATGGGAGAAAGTTGTAGAATGTCAACCATCACTGCAGCCCTCCACCAGTGGGGGCTTTATGGCAGAGTGGCCCGACTGAAGCCTCTCCTCAGTGCAAGACACATGACAGCCTACATGGAGTTTGCTAAAAAACACCTGAAGGACACCAAGATGGTGAGAAATAATGTTTACCAGCCAACCTGACAGAACTGGAGAGGATCTGCAAGGAGGAATGGCAGAGGATCCCCAAATCCAGGTGTGAAAAACTTGTTGCATCTTTCCCAAAAAGACTCATGGCTGTATTAGATCAAAAGGGTGCTTCTACTAAATACTGAGCAAAGGGTCTGAATCTATAGGACCATGTGATATTTCAGTTTTTCTTTTTTAATAAATCTGCAAAAATATCAACAATTCTGTGTTTTTTCTGTCAATATGGGGTGCTGTGTGTACATTAATGAGGAAAAAAATGAACTTAAATGATTTTAGCAAATGGCTGCAATACAACAGAGAGTGAAATATTTAAGGGGGTCTGAATACTTTCCGTAACCACTGTATATATGTTCATATCTAATTTCGATTTGTTATCGAATGTATTTGCCATTAAATATCTGATATACATTCCCATTCACCTAGACTAAAAAATACTTCCCCCCTTGCCTTTAATGACTTACAACCACAATGATTTGTATAAAAAGAAAATTTTTAAATATTCATTGCCATATTCCATATACCTGCTTATAGCTATACACCTATGTTACAACACTGTATTTCTTGTTACACGTATACATTTTGGGTAATACCCACCATACCTTGTATTCTATTATCCCATTTTTCTTTCTGTTTCTATATTTATAATAGACTGTATTGTGAAAAAAAAAGAAAAATACACAGCCATTTCATATAACGGGCTTGAGAGATATGGTAAAGCTGTACATTGTCATTCAGAATCAGGTTTTAAGAGATTCGTGTTCACAATGTACTTTGGTTGTGTATTTTTGGCTGCGAAATTACAGCAGCAGGACTCCGGTCTACTTTCTTTATTTGGTATCAGTTTTTAAAAGAGCCATTTCAGGTGGCTTAAAGTAGTCCCCCAAAAATACTGTCATTTTTGTTCTCAGAGAAAAGCTGGCTTTGCTGATGGACCCTATTGCATTCCCCTCCACCAATAATCCTTCCAAAGCCCTTGAAACTGGCTTTTCAGTTTATAAATATCAACAGCTCTCATTTTGTTCTCTATCTTTTTTTGACCTCTCTCTTTTGTACTCTATCTATCTATCTATCTATCTATCTATCTATCTATCTATCTATCTATCTATCTATCTATCTATCTATCTTAAATATCAATCCACATGGGCACCTTCCCCCTTCAAACTATCTAAAGAATACAGAATAGTTTTAATGCTCTATTCCTATCTTGTTGCATGTGGAGACATGCGTTCAGGCATTTCTCCTTTGTTCTCAGGAAGAGTCTGTAGTCACTCTTAAAGAGGCCACATCCTTCGGAGGGCCAACAGATGGTGCTTTCTGCAAGCTTAGCACCATTGACAATATGATGTGTCAGACTGAACTTGGGTTAAAAAGATTGGGTTAAATTGGAGGTCCAACTTATCCGCAATAAATTTGTTGGTAATAATACTACACCATCGGAGTTTTTTCATCTTTTTTACGGCCCTTGGGACGAGCAAGTGCCTCCCTTTAGGCTGACATACAGGAAACGTTTCCGGCTGAATGCGATATAGGATCAGCCGATCCGGACCTGCCTTCCTCCTGTCCCTGCAGAGGGCCATATCTGCATGCCTGTATGACCTTGCTAATAGGAGGTCCAACTTATCCGGTAAGGGTACACCTATATTATCCCTTTGATTCACCGGTGGCTGGAAGTTTTCTTCACGTTCCTTTCATCTTTCCCCACTCATATGGGCTGCATTGGATAAACTGTGGATATATGTCTTTTTTCCTGTGCGATTTTGACTCTTCTTTATGCGATTTTCAAGTACTTTTTCACTTTTTCATATGGATTGGACTTTATCACTAATTTTTGCACATATTATTGTAGTTTTTTTAGCAATTTATGAATTTGAATGCTTTCTTAACTAATTATTAAATTAATACATTTTTAAACATGCTTGCATATTGTGTGGTTTAGTGACATAATTTTTAATTTTAAATTTATGTCTCCTATTTATGATTATTGATATATGTCATTTATTGCAAGCGCACGATTTTTTACATATTTTGTTTTACACCTCACTGATATTTGTGGTATTTGTTGCTGCTGCACTTTTGGTAATTTTTCTTTACTCTTTAGCGCAGGTTCCCTTCTTTTTTGTTTTTCCTCAGTATCTATAAGTGTTTCAACATTTGGCCTTATTCTCACTGTTTTTGTTCTCCACATTTAGGCATGTGCTTTTTTCAAAATTTTGTGGCAGAGTGACATTATGATATCACATATATGCTACAAATTCAGTAATGTTATAGATACAGTATATTTAAATTCAGCAGTTAGCAGAGTAGATAGATGTCCAAAAAATGTTATGTAAATAGATAGCTTGTGCAGGGAAATCGAGGGAGCTAACACCCAGCTACCAACATCTGCCTGATAGGTCCTGCAGACTGGGGTGGACAACTTCAGACCCATCAGCTGCAAAACCCAGCAGGTGATAAGAGATTTGTTCACACTGGGCCCCAATAATGTCTGGGAGGACAACAAGGAGAGGCAGATGTTCCCTTGGCACTGTAAGGGGGCCAGCAACAAACGTGTCCACAGGCAAAGGTGGACGTGGTGGTCTCTCCTCAGGCAGGGCATCATTTCCTCTGTTTAGTGAGTTTAACCATGCTATCCAGCCACAGCATGCAGAGGAGGTGGTGGACTGGCTTACTAAACCTTCCTCATCCTCTGTCACGCAAGTAGAGACAAGTGTGCAGTCCCCTGCAGTTGCCAGAGTGGATAAACCCGCCTCCTTGTCCACATCTATTCCTGCCATAGCTCCAACATCAGCCATTGAGGAGTCAGCTCGAGTTATTTGACCACAGCATCAGCCACTTGCTCCTTGATGATGCCCAGCCATTACTGGATTCAGATGTTGGTTCTAAGGTTGAGGATGACAGGAACATGAGCCTAGAGAGAAGGAGGAACACTGGTAGACAAATTGGCATTCATGTGCCCCAAGCCTCAGCATATTGCCAGGTTGTCTCCAGTGATAATGATAAAGATGAAGGAGATGGAGATGATGATGATGATGATAAGGTCACTGATGCGACTTGGGTGCTAGATAGAGCAAAGGAGGAAACTGAAGGGGAGACGGCACAACCCCAAGGGGGCCGACATCAAGAAGGAGTAGAGAGCAGGAACCCTATTCCATCACATTCTGCAGCTGTTATCTCCTGGCCCATTCCCCAAAGCTCAGCTGTTTGGGCCTTTCTCAGCACATCTGCATCATATCGCACTGTTGCTATCTGCAAACTGTGTCTCAGGCACATCAAACGTGGCAAAAACAACAACCATTTGGGTACCACATGTTTAACAAGGCATTTAACGTCCAACCACTCAGCCCCAGCGCCGTCTTTAAGGCAGGGCAAAAGGGGCAGCTGACCTGGTCCCTGTCGTTGTTGTGGGGCCCAAAGCAGCTGCCTCATACTTGCCAACTATCCTGGTTTAAATTCCATTGTCCCTTGAAGTTTTAGTCCTGTGCTGTGTCCCAATATCTCAGTGTGAAGTGCTGCCACTAATGCTGCCCAGCTGTGCCCCATTGATATGTACGGATGACTCACCTGCAGACCCGGCATTCATATGTAAATAGTGGTGGCCAGCAGCATTGATATGTAAATAAAGGTAGCATTCATATGTATCTCATGCTCTCCTGAGAGGTCATATCCACCATCGCCTATACTGAATGCTGCCCACTAGGGAGGTAAAAGGGCATGCTTGAAAGTCCTGCCTGCAACTGTGGTCATTAAGCCTAACATCTGCCTGTTCTGCAAAGTTAGGCAAATTGTTGGGTGTGTAGAGGTAGGCAGAGAAGGAATTACAGTTTGGGGTGCACAGGTGGCAAGGAGGGGATGTATAGAGGTAAGGAAGGTGGATGCAAAGATGAGCAGAGGAGACAGGTAGAGTTAAAGGGGGGGAGGGTTGGAGTGGAGAGGATGGTGGAAGGTTTGGGGTGCAGAGGTTAGCATGGGTTTTAGGTTGCAAAGATGTACTGACAGGGTGGATAAAGATGTAGGTAGCATGTAGGGCAGCCCATTCATTTCAATGGGCTGCTCTATGCGCTAGAAATGCGGAAGAAAGTCCCTAACCCTTTTTCAAAATCACACGGTGCCAAGGCACATGTCAGCAGATGCGTGAGGGTGTCATTAACAAGTGATGGCACTGCTGTGTATCTGCTAAAGGGCAGCATGTTTCTGTGGTGTCAGGAAAGCGATTTTGCATGCATTCCCAACACACTCAAATGTGAACGCAGGCTAAATGTCTCAGTTAGATTGGTGGTCAGTGTAAATCTTCTCATTACATTGGTGCTTGGTGTAAAATTCTTTCATTCACACTAGTGGCCAGTGTGAAGGTTCCCCTTACATTAGTGGTCAGTGTAAAAACCTCCTTACATTGGTGGTTACTGTAAATGCTTCTATTACATTAGTGGTCAGTGTAAACCCCTATTACATTGGTGGCCAGTGTTGAAATTCCTCTTTATATTGGTAGTCAGTAAAAAAAATAAGCATTGCCATTGATTACACCCTCCCCTCCCCCCAGCACTGCCACTGATCCCAGGAATTCTAGGATCCCTAGGAGTTTTCTGTCTATTGATGGGTCTGCTCACTTCCCCAGTCCATGGTGTGCAGACAGTGAGGAGATGATGTGCTGTAACCTCTAGCAACCAATCAGTAAGCAGTATTACTGTACAGTAATCTCTAGCAACCAATCAACAAGCAGAAATCATGTGCTGTAACCTCTGGCAACTAATCAGTGAGCCGTATTGTGTGCTGTAACCTCTAGCAACTAGTCAGTGAGTGGTAATGATATGCTGTAACCTCTGGCAACCAGAATGTATGTAATGGTGAGGGGTACTATAGTATGCTGGAGGGACTACTGATGGTGGCTGCTGGGGGATCTATGGTCGCTGGGGGGATCTATTGTTGTGGGGGGTCTAGTGTTGCTGGGGAGGTTTATTATTGCTGGTGGAGGATCTATTGTTGTGGGAGGGGGGTTACTTGTTGCTGAAAGGGATCAACTGTTGAGGGAGGGGTCTATTGTTGCTGGCAGTTGGTAAATCTATTATTGCTAGTGGGGGTCTATTGTTGCTGGGGATATGTTATTGAATTGTCTATTGTCTATTGTTGTCTATTGTTGTTGGCTGCAGGGGATCTATTTTATTGATTTTCTTGTTATCAGTATCAAATTCTATACAAATTACTTGGTTCTGTATTCCCTAGAAGAGAGGGTACTGGGAAGTGGGTAGGGGGTGGAACCCAAGGTCAGTGCTCAGAGGTGTGTAGGGGTGGAGACAAAGGGTGATTCGCAAAGGAGGGAGTTCCTGCACCTATTCCCTGAGAAAAAAAGCCCTGGGTAGTGTAATATGCTAGGAGATGTTGATATGTGTGTAAAGATAGCAAAAGTATAGGATTGCGTACAACAAAAATATTTAGCTCTATGGATGGTATACTCAGTGATCAAAGTGTTACTAGCAGATGCTCCGAAGGTGACCTAGCGTTCTTGTATGTTGTGTCCTGCAGCTCAAGGTCATGTCTCAGTACCATGTGCTGCTAAACTTGTTTAGAAGGTTGTAGAAACTAAAAAAAAAGATAAAACCATAATGGGGTTGATTTACCAAAGGCAAATATAATATTCACTTTGCAAATTAAGTTACATTCTGAGAGGGCATTTTTCACAGAACTTTATAAATGTGGTGAAGCTTCACTTTGCAAGAATACTCAATCATGTTCAAGGAAAATAATAAAAACAGTAGTTTTGTATTTTTGATTGAACATGGTTAATTAATGGAAGTCAGCAGAGTTCCACCTTATTCAGTAATTTTTGGAGATAATGCCCTTGCAAAGTGCAACTGCACTTGTTCAGTGAACAACCTATTTGCCTTTAATAAATCAACCCCCATGCTCTACAAAATTAGGATGTAACTTGTATACAAAACAGTTTACAAACATTTGCAGACCTACAGTATCTTTCAATAAATGTCCAAGCAAATAATTTGTCTGGGTGAAGTCACAAATCCCAGTATAAGGCCTAAAATGGCCCGTTCTCATTTTGTAAGCAATGGACCGCCCACCTTCGTTTTACGTCGCTAATTTGAAGAGGAATATCATTGTTATGGCAGCAGTTAGCTGCCATAACCCCAGTATCCTGTTCTTCAGGGTGCAGTCCACTTTCAGATAAAAGTGGTCTCTGCGGGGAATTCACCGGAAGATCACTTTTATCGCGGCGGGAGGGGGCGCTCCTCACGCTGCACTCCGGTGCCCTACGCCATTTACCAGAGTCGGCGGTAGCGCTGGAGGTGATCGGGTTCTTCTCACTGTTAGGCATGGAGACGAGTGAGGGGAAGATGGCCCCCACCCGTTTCCATATCATTGCAGGGCGGAAGCGACGTCAACAAATCACTTCTGCCCATAGCTCTTATAGGGACTTTTTTTTCCAAATGACATTTATTTTATTTTTTTGTATTGCATTTTATTGTAAATATGAGATCTGAGGTCTTTTTGACCCCAGATCTCATATTTAAGAGGTCCTGTCATGCTTTTTTTCCTATTACAAGGGATGTTTACCATTTTTTTTAAAAGAACAGAGTAAAAATAAAAAGTAAAATAAATAAGAAAAAAATTAAAAATTGTAAATGCGCCCCGTCCTGCCGAGCTCACATGCAGAAGCAAACGTATACGCGAGTAGTGCCCGCATATGAAACCGGTGTTCAAACCACACATGTGAAGTATAACCATGACTGTTAGAGCAAGAGCAATAAATCTAGCCCTAGACCTCCTCTGTAACTCAAAACATGCAACCTGTAGAATTTTTTAAACGTTGCTTATGGAGATTTTTAAGGGTAAAAGTTTGTCGCCATTCCACGAGCGGTTGCAATTTTGAAGCATGACATGTTGGGTATCAATTTGCTCTGCGTAACATTATCTTTCACAATATAAAAAAAATTGGGCTAACTTTACTGTTGTCTTATTTTTTAATTAAAAAAAAGTGTATTTTTTCCAAAAAAAGTGCGCTTGTAAGACCACTGCGCAAATACGGTGTGACAGAAAATATTGCCATTTGCCATTTTATTCTCTAAACTTTTAGAAAATATATATATAATGTTTGGGGGTTCTAAGTAATTTTCTAGCAAAATACCTGTTTTTAACCACTTAAGCCCCAGGCCATTTTGCTGGCCAAAGACCAGAGCACTTTCTGCGATTCGGCACTGTATCGCCTTAACTGAGAATTGCGCGGTCGTGCGACGTGGCTCCCAAACAAAATTGATGTCCTTTTTTTCCCACAAATAGAGCTTTCTTTTGGTGGTATTTGATCACCCCTGCGGTTTTTATTTTTTGCGCTATAAACAAAAAAGAGCGACAATTTTGAAAAAAACGCATTATTTTTTTACATTTTGCTATAATAAATATCCCCCAAAAATAAATAAAAAAACATTTTTTTTCTCAGTTTAGGCCAATACGTATTCTTCTATATATTTTTGGTAGAAAAAAATCGCAATAAGAGTTTATTGATTGGTTTATGCAAAAGTTATAGCGTTTACAAAATAGGGGATAGTTTTATGGCATTTTTATTAATATATTTTTTTTCTACTAGTAATGGCGGCGATCAGCAATTTTTATCGTGACTGCGACATTATGGCAAACACATCGGACATTTTTGACACATTTTTGGGGCCATTATCATTTATACAGCAGTCAGTGCTATTCAAATGCACTCATTCCTGTGTAAATAACACTGGCAGTGAAGGGGTTAACCACTAGGGGGCAGTGTAAGGGTTAAGTAAGTCATGATTCTAACTGTGGGGGGGCGTGGCTACGTGTGACACGTCACTGATCTGTGCTCCCGATCACAGGGAGCAGAGATCAGTGACACTGTCACTAGGCAGAACGGAGAGATGCTTTGTTTACATTAGCATCTCCCCGTTATTCCTCTCCATGAGGCGATCGTGGGTATCCCCGCGGCGATCGACTCCGCGGGACCCGCGACCTGACTAGTGGAGGTCCCGGCCGGCGCGCACGCGATGGCACGGTGGCAAATTTAAAGGGGCGTACAAGTACGCCCATTTGCCCAGCCGTGCCATTCTGCCAACGTACATCGGCATGCGCCGGTCAGGAACCGGTTAACTTTTAAACACCAAATCTCAGAAAGAGGCTTGGTCCTTAAGTGGTTAAGCATCCAGTAGCACCGTTTGATTTGCCACAATCAACTCATCTGCCTATTCCTTTTTAATATAGCCAATATTATCACAATGATCAAGTTTGCTGCATTGGCCAATAAAATATCTCTCCAAATTAAAAACAAAAAAAACGAAATGTGCTCCTCTGTCTCTGTTTCTCTCCCCACAAACATGATAGGGAGGTGATGTCAGAAGAAATAATGCACAGTAAAACAATGCAGGTAAAAATCATAAAGATGGTTGTTAACTCATGTCAATACAATTTTTTATAACATTTTTTATACATGATGATTTATGAATGAGCCCTTAAAGGACTGATATGCAAAAATTATGTTACCAAGTTTTGTCAGCCCATGGTATTTCTCCCGGAGAGTTTTATATCCCCTTAATGTCCTCTCTATGTACAGTGCTTTAAGGATGCGCTATATAAATCAATAATAATAGCTTTGAGGGTAGTTCACTTATGCTTCCATGTTATAATACTTCATATGGCTTTATGCTCAAATGAGGAAGTTTCTTTCATTTTGCCAGACTATTAATTTTTAAAGTAGAATGCATGTTCGGGATTCTATAAATTTCAATAGTTGTACAATTATTATGCAATGTATTCATGTCATTTCCATCTAGCATATTTAATATGTAGAATGTACCTTTATACATCTGCAGAAAATACAGACTTTGCAGCCCCCAGGCGTGAGATTTTTTTAGATAAAAAAGAATCAATGTCATTATATCTCTCTCGAGCATTATAATTATTCGTCTTGCATACAATATTTATTTAAAACTTAGAATTAAACTTCAAGAGCTGGTCATTTGAAAACTGGCAGTGAGTGAGCAGATCTTGTCTCTGTAAAAAAAAAAAAAAAGAATATTCCCTTTAAAAGTTAAGGAATAGATCAAAACAGCCTTTCGAGTAACTGACACTTTAGTCATACAGATGCTTTTTATGTGTCAGGTTTATTAATAAAGGAAGTCCATGGGAACGCACAGAAGAAAATCTTAAGGATGTGACTGTCAGTTTTTTGATATGTCAGGTATAATTTTGTAACTCTGATTTCTGGATAGCAGTATACACATTGCATTGTACTGATGTTTGTGTACCTCTTTGTACTTCTCATTTATGATGACTGAGAAAGAAGATGAGGCGGAGATGTTTTGATACAAGATTGAAACTTGAAACTAACGTCCTTCAATTTGAACAGTATTCCTTTTTCATCTTTCTTTTCATGTTACCTTTTTAACTTTTGCCACTGATGTAAGAAAAAAAATGTATTTGAAAAGATGCCAGGTGTTGGTTCTTACATAGGTGAAAGATCACATAAAAGGAGAGCAAAATCTAGTTTTACAATGCCAAAGCAGTATAATTAAATAAGAGATCAAATGTATATCAACAACAGTGTTTGCTCTCCCAAGGCTATTGTAAAATTATTTAACATATCATATGTCTTCTTGAAGCACTATCCATGTCATATTAACTTTGCAAGTGATGATTTGATTATTATATGACCTTTGTCAGCAAGAAATCCATCCATCACCCTTGGACTTAGTTTTCTAAGCAAATAAATAATATTCCTTATATATGAGCTAATATATATATTATATACAGCATGTGTGTGTGTGTGTGTGTGTGTGTGTGTGCATTGGTGTGGGTGGGCGCATATGTGTGTGCTTTTGTGTATGTAAATATGTTAGGGCACTAACTGATGTTGTTTATAACATCTGTCATGAAGATGGAAAATTGCTGTTCCATTAACAAATATAATTAATGGAGCTACAATTGTAAGAGGCATTCAGGACATTCAGGGTACTTCTTGTACACAAAATACTAATTTGATTTCTTTAAAATATACATATTTTATTACAAAAAATATAAAATTCATCAGTACAGCAACCAACAGACAAATAGCTAAAAAGCATATTAACGCTTTCAAAGGGTACGCTTTTTTAGTTATTTGTCTGTTGGTTATTGTACAGATTTTTAAAAAATATTTCTTGTAATAAAATATGTTATTTTAAAGAAATCAAATTAGTATTTTGTGTACAAGCGGCACCATAAAAATCCTGAATGTCTCTTACAAGCGTAGCTCCATTTTCCATGTCTACAGGACAAAGGTACAATAATCATTAAATATTCATAGCACATTTAAGAACAAATATAATTACCCATGGTACAATAACGCAGAGAGGTAAAATATAAAAAATATTAAAAATAAAATATATACTTGACTGATGTTCATTTTGAAATAGTTTCTTTTTTTTCAGGTCAAATGAAACAAAAGTCATTCTGTTATTTTGAACCTTTTTGAAGAAACTTGTTATTTTTATTTTTTATTTTTTTGTATTTTCAGGTAAATCCTTTAATTGTTCCTTTCCAAATCCACCTAAAGGGGATTGCATAATAATCAGCTGAAAACACTAAAGTTTCTTTCACTTTTTTATTTTAACTGAAATTTTGATTAAAAATAGCAACAGAACCATGTAGCCAATTAAAATATAATCATATATCTGATTAAATGATTAGATCAGATTGAAAAAGGTCAAATTAAAAAATGACACATGTGGCTGGCATAAGAGTACATTTAGCTTGATTAAAAACTGACTATGGGCTTTCAGTAATATCAGTAGGTTTTATAAGTCCTAAATTATGGATTGCCTACAATATTTGAAAGCATATGAATAGCAAACATTCCAGTACAATTAAACTTGCTTACAAAAGCAGTGGCAGCCTGCCCATTAAGGGCGCAAGGGCGCTGCCCCACTAATCCATGCTCCTGGCCCCTAATCTACATGCAGAGTGTCCTGGAGGCATGGATTTAATTTTTTTTAAGTAAATCATATATATGTATATATAGATAGATAGATAGATAGATAGATAGATAGATAGATAGATAGATAGATAGATAGATAGATAGATAGATAGATAGATAGATAGATAGATAGATAGATAGATAGATAGATAGATAGATAGATAGATAGATAGATAGATAGATAGATAGATAGATAGATAGATAGATAGATAGATAGATAGATATATGAAGCTATGAAGATATATGAAAATTAGTACAAGACACAAATATCCATCACAAAACACATATGTCCAAATGTCCATCAAAAGCTCAAACAAAAATGCCATCAAGGTAACATAAATTCATCCACTGCACCATAGCTTCTATAGCCCAGATCTGCAGGAAACAGGAATGCAGCAACCACTGGAGCTAAGTGGTGTGCTTACCAGAATTTAGAACCCCAATCAGAGGTAAACAGCTTATGTGAACTGTCCTGGGCTGCATGGATCTCTCCCTGTTCCACTCCCTGCATAGCTCACGTCCCTCCAGTTCACCTCTAGAAGAGATTCAGTATCACTGATGTACCGAACAACAGACAGGACAAGGAAAGAGGCTCTTATGCCCTGTACACACGGTCGGACATTGATCGGACATTCCGACAACAAAATCCATGGATTTTTTCCGACGGATGTTGGCTCGAACTTGTCTTGCATACACACGGTCGCACAAAGTTGTCGGAAAATGCGATCGTTCTGAACATGGTGACGTAAAACACATACATCGGGACTATAAACGGGGCAGTAGCCAATAACTTTCGTTTCTTAATTTATTCTGAGCATGCGTGGCACTTTGTGTGTCGGATTTGTGTACACACGATCGGAATTTCCGACAACGGATTTTGTTGTCGGAAAATTTTATAGCAAGCTCTCAAACTTTGTGTGTCAGAAATTCCTATGGAAAATGTGTGATGGAGCCTACGCACAGTTGGAATTTCCAACAACAAGGTCATATCACACATTTTCCATCGGAAAATCCTATCGTGTGTACAGGGCATTATGGTAGTATGAAGTATTATGAAATTCTCTTTATTAAAACTACATTAGTGAAAATATATAAAAGATGGCAAAAACACTTACAAGACCTCTACTGCCTCACCCAGCAGCAGCGTGTGATGTCAACAGGTGCCAACTCCACCTTACATGTGTTTTGTCCAGGAGGACATCTTCAGGGGCTGGACATGTTGACAAGCCACAACACAATATATCCCTGTATTCACAACCTCCTCTTCCTCTCCTCTATGCGTCTTGATACAGTGGCCAAAGGATGTTTGGGCTTTGATATGATAATGCCGAAATGAAGACAAAAATATTTACTTTTTAAATTGTTATGGTTGTTCCCATATCTTATTCTTCAATGGAGTGCAATGACTCCTACACATTGTGGAGAATGAAAACCTAGCTAAAATCTGTAAAATGAAAAAACCCTCAAACTTTAACCACGGGTATGATGTAAATGTAAAGTCTCTGTTTCTTATAATGTCTTAAAATTCATAATAACATTTTCTTAAACAAAATATTGTCCATCCACTCCCAGAAATAACCAGCTTGGCATGCAGGGCACGCTGCCTGGTATTTTCATTACAAAGGAGAGGTTACCATGAAGCTGTCCTGCTATGCTAATACCAGTCCTTCTTTAGCATTATAGGATGCTTTGAGAGGAGAGCCTCTCAAAAATAAGGGTTGCTTCAAAGCACCAATACTAGTACAGTACTGATGAGTACAGATTCTTTGGCACACTGGTACCCAGATGGGGGTACCAGTGAGGAAAACCCTATTAATGGCCTGCCTACCAATTAGTTGGTTCCTCTTTACCTGGTGAACCTGGTGAACTGGTTTTAAGGGTCCCTTTCATTTTGTTTCACATTTATCCTATTGTAATTAAGGTTAATGTGACTGTGAAATGCCAGGGAAATGCTGCCGATAATCACTTGGACAAGTGCAAGAATTATACCTTTAACCACTTGCCGACCGCCCCATAGCACACTTACTGCTACAGAGAGGCCGGGCTGTGCAGAATCACGTATATATACAAGTGATTCTGCACTTTCGGGTTTTGGGCTTGAGTGCGTGCTGCCGCTGATTTTACACAGCAGGAGCTGATCAGCAGGTCCCGCAGACCTGATGTCCGCCGACACCCGCTGATCTTTCTGTACACAGGCAGAATGGTAGTCTATTTGCAGTCCATTACTAGTAAAAATAAATAAATAGAATTTCCTAAATATATCCCATCGTTTGTAGACCATATAACTTTTGCACAAACCAATCAATATACGCCTATTGGGATTTTTTTTTTCCAAAACTATGTAGCAGAATACTTATTGGCCTAAACTGATGAAGAAATTTGATTTCTTACATTTTTTTATTGGACGTGTTTTAGAGCAGAAAGTAAAACAAATTTTTTGGTTGGTCATTTTTTGTTTATAGCGCAAAAAATAAAAAACACAGAGGTGACCAAATACCATGAAAGAAAGCTCTATTTGTGGGAAAAAAAAGACATACATTTTGTTTGTGTACAACGTAGCACATCTGCGCAATTATCAGTTGAATTAATGCAGTGCTGTATTGCAAGAAATGGCCTGGTCAGGAGGGGGGGGGGGGGGGTAAATCTTCCAGAACTGAAGTGGATCTATAATATAAATATGAATAAAACATTTAGTTTTTACTGAAATTAATGGAGCATTGAAATCAATTACATTTTTTTATTTTAAAAGTGTTTCATTGCCTGTATGTGTACAACTTTGTACTATATTTATTTCTGATTATTTTTATATTATATTTATTGATGCAAATTGTTGTTTTTTTAGGATTTATTCACAATATTAATTGTGAAATGTATTGTTGTCATGTTCTAGAACTGCTGTCAACCTAGTTTTGTTTGTATAATTTTTTTATATCTGTTTTGCTGGTGTAAGCGATCTGTTTAATTGTGAAAAGTAACTTGTAAGCAAATATAAAAGCTAAACATTCAGGTAAAATATTCTTAAATATATTTTAAACTGTAAACCAATTAGGTTTTACTGCAGTCGACTGCAAAGTTTGCCTAGCACAGAGTGCTTGCTCATTGGAGGAGAGATCAAAGGAATTACCTCTTCAGTATGCTCTAGTTTCTTCACAATCCAGACTTTGGCTGGTGCTTGTGTAGATTAAGCTGTATGACATGGATGCTCAACCTGTGGCCCTCCAGCTGTTGCAGAACTACAAGTCCGATGAGGCATTGCAAGGCTGACAGTTACAAGCATGACTCCTAAAGGCAGAGACATGATGGGACTTGTAGTACCGCAACAGCTGGAAGGCCACAGGTTGAGCATCCATGCTGTATGGCTTTAGCTGCAGTAACAAAAAGTAAGTGACAAAATAATTTTATAACAAACCTTTTAACAAGCGTACCCTGGACCAAAAATGAAATACAATTAAATAAATAGTGCAATTACAAATACAAAAGAGCAGCCCATAGTGAGACCAGAGGGTCTAATACATATAAAGAAAAAATTATAATACATTTTCCATACTGCGCTCCTAGCTATAAACAAACATATGCAATCTACGTAGTTATGTGCTGAATAACGATGTACAGTATAAAGTCCATAAACCACCACCAAATGTCTCCAATTGTGGAAGTGAAATTTCTTCTTGATAATTGTGGCTCTAGGTACTAGCAAACATCCTACTCACTGGACAAACATGAAACCCATTACAGGTAGTCATATAGAGCATGGGTAGCGAGGGATGTATCCTCCAATGGAAAATGGCCCAAGATGATATAACCGTCAACTAAATCATATACCGTATGTCAAGGAGAAAAAAGAGAGCTCCTCATAGTGTAGCTTTTACTTTTTAATTTGCCACAATAAAATATACACTTATGCCGTGTACACACGATCGGAATTCTCGTCGGAAAAAGCTATGATGGTTTTTCTAACGGAATTCCGCTCAAGCTTGTCTTGCGTACACAAGAACACACCAAAGTCCGACCATCCAGAACGCAGTGATGTACAACACGTACGATGGGACTAGAAAAGGGTAGTTCAATAGCCAGCGGGCCACCCTTTGGGCTCCTTCTGCTAATCTCGTGTTAGTAGAAGTTTGGTGACAGACGATTCGCGCTTTTCAGACTCCTGCTTTTTCAGATCGTTTTACTGCTGCTCAGTATGTGCTTGTGGGCTTGTATCTGCTTTTCAGTGCGTAAAGTCAGTTCTTATCTGTTTTTCAGTGCGTTCTTGTCCCCTCGTTACTGATTTTCAGCTCGCTCTTCACAGACCTTGCTGTTCTTCAGTGCGTTCTGTTTAGTTTGTTCTGACCAGCCGACCATTTTGAAGCCATGTTGCTGGTACGTACTCGTCGTAGAGTTTGTGCTGTGCGGGGGTTCGGTGTTGGGGTTCTTACTTTGACCCAAGCCCAGTCCATGAACAGGGCAAGGAGGAGTTCATGGACCAAGAATTGGTTGCACCATCGTAACCAATTCTCTCATATGCCTTTGTTGAGGGAGATGCAGGAGAATAATCCTGATGATTTCAGGAATTATCTCCGGATGACAGAACCCATTTTTCACCATTTGTTGGCTTTGCTGTCTCCTTATATCAGCAGGCAGGATACCTGCATGCGGCAAGCCATCACTCCTGAGCAGAGGCTAGTCGCCACGTTGCAGTACTTGGCGACTGGGAGAAGTCTACAGGACCTTAAGTTCGTGATGGGCATCTTCCCCAGGCTCTGGGGATCATTATCCCAGAGACATATTCTGCTATTATTCGGGTCCTGCAGAAGGACTATATTAGGGCAAATTTTCTCCTTTAACATCACATTCTATGTATTTATTGTATTCAAATGTATTGTATTTCTTTCATCATTCCCTAATTACCATGATTGTAATATGCTGTGAATGTCCTTTTTGTTCTCATGCATGCTGGAAGCTTAAAAAATTCTTTTTTTGGCCTACATGCATATTTGCCTTTACTAACCTCCTCAGCATGCTATCCTGGGCCCATATCCACCTAGCCTAGTCACTTAACAATGTATTTTGTCAGCTCCATAGTAGTGCTTTACCCTAAACAACCCCTAAAATATGTCCAAATGTTATTTGTGTCCTTAAATTCAGGCAGAGTCCCAGGGCTTTATTTTTTGTGGCCCAAAATCATTTGGAACCCTCCCTCCCCCCAACCGCTAAATCAACCGATACCAATCCTCTATCTGCTGACTTTGCCAAACCCATACACACTATACCTACCTCTTTTGTGGTCATATTTATGGATGAATTCCCCAAAGCATGTAGTGAAAGGGCCTGCCAGAATACTTTCAAATATTACTGTTTAAAGTTTTGTTCTCCTATTATTATCTTGATAGGTAATTGTAGAATGTAAAAATGTGCTTCAATTTATACAGTGTGAATTTTTATTTTGGTATTATGACACTTCTTACCTGTCCAGTAGGCTGCCAATACTGTAAGTAAGGAGGGTCTGGCCAAAGTAAAACACATTATTTATGCAGGTAGGAAGAGGGAAGGGATTTTTATGGTGCGAATTAAATGTAAAGAGGAAAACTGTGTAATTTATCTCGTTTTCTTAAAAAAGACAATTTTATTGTTTACATTAAAAGCAATCACATATACTCATTAGTTATAACAATACAATTAAAACAAAGTGGTCAGAAAATAGGGGATAACATATAGGATATATACTACATAATCATAAATGATGGTTTTTGCATACTAGCCCGACATGTTTCGCATTTGTCGCTTTCTCAAGGGGTATGCAATTAAGTAGCAAGTCATCCAATATTTTTAGTGATTCTACAAAGAAAAAAGGGAAGGGGAAAAAAAGGGGGTTTTTATCCACATATAAAGACATTTAACAATGGTAATACAACATAAAAGGCATAATGAAATATGTGTTGTCACTTTCAAGCATCCATGAAGGCTTACCCCCAACAGATTTGACCCTAGATAGTCTCGTCAAAACCACGTGGACAGACGCAGCCAGGCAGGACAGCACAAGGATATCTCCCCTCTTATATGGAATACTTTTTATTTATACAGCAGCTTCTCCTTACTGCTCCCTGTGGTTGCATTATAAGCCCTCTTGCTGTCCTGCCTGGCTGCGTCTGTCCACGTGGTTTTGACGAGACTATCTAGGGTCAAATCTGTTGGGGGTAAGCCTTCATGGATGCTTGAAAGTGACAACACATATTTCATTATGCCTTTTATGTTGTATTACCATTGTTAAATGTCTTTATATGTGGATAAAAACCCCCTTTTTTTCCCCTTCCCTTTTTTCTTTGTAGAATCACTAAAAATATTGGATGACTTGCTACTTAATTGCATACCCCTTGAGAAAGCGACAAATGCGAAACATGTCGGGCTAGTATGCAAAAACCATCATTTATGATTATGTAGTATATATCCTATATGTTATCCCCTATTTTCTGACCACTTTGTTTTAATTGTATTGTTATAACTAATGAGTATATGTGATTGCTTTTAATGTAAACAATAAAATTGTCTTTTTTAAGAAAACGAGATAAATTACACAGTTTTCCTCTTTACATTTAATTCGCACCGTAAAAATCCCTTCCCTCTTCCTACCTATTTAAACTTTGTTTGGGATGTGGTGCCTACTTTGATGGTGTTCTCCCATTTTCGGAACCAAATTTGTAGACATTATTTATGCATTCAGTTCTCAATGAAGTGAGGAGGGTTACCTGTCCAAAACATACCCCCCTAAAATGTTTACAATGGGCCATCAGAGGGTGTGAGGAATCTGATAAGTGGGCCTTATATTTTAGCCTTTAAATACTCCTTAAAAGATTTGTTATACTGATGTTGTCCAAGAATGTTTGTGTCTAATCTGCTTGCAATGTTTATGTGCAAAATGACTAATTTTTTGTTCTTGTTTGACTCTGCAGTTTCCTTCAACGCCACAGGTATGGCAGACTGTGGCATCCCAGTTTTCCCAGTCTTGGGACTTTCCTAACTGCGGAGGGGCAATCAATGGGAAGCACGTTCACATCATCCCACCACCCCATTCAGGGTCATACTATTATAATTACAAGGGGTTTGATAGTATTGTGTTGATGGCGGTGGTGTTGGCGACATTTTTTATTGATTTTTTATATGTGAGCGTGGGGAGGAATGGCCGGATGTCAGATTGTGGAGTCTTTGCCCTGACCGAGTTCTACTGACGTATCAAGAGTGGTGGTTTGGGATTGCTACCTCCGGAGGAGAACATGGAAGGACTGCCATTTGACTTCGTCGCAGATGAGTCATTCAGTCTGGGTGACCACGTGATGAGGCCATTCCCCCAGAGAACCCTCACCCCGGAGAAGAGGGTTTTTAATTACCGGCTGGCCAGAGCCAGAAGAGTAGTGGAGAATGCCTTTGGGATCCTGGCCAGCCAGTTTCACCTATTTCAAACAGCCATAAATATGGCGGAATACAAACTAAACCATATCATTTTATGTTGCTGCATCCTGCACAATTTTTAAAAAAGACATAATGCAAGTTATGTTGCCTCCGTTGGGCCTGAGGCCGGACTTTCGGAAACTCCAATGATGGCCCTGGAAGCTGGCCGTCCTGGCTTGCCCCCCCTAAAGCGCCCGTGAAGTGCGAGAAAAATATGTTGAATATTTTACGGGTAGAGGGGCCATTGCTATGCCAGCACATTTTGAATACATTTTCTCTTTTATCAGATCAAATCTTGATTTTCATTTACTGCTTGGGTTTATTTTTGCTGTCTCCTAGGTTCTCCTAGTGCACTTGTACTGCCAAGTGGTTTTTCCATTATTAAATAACACCCATTGTAACTGTAAACACCAACTTAACACAAAAACTGGTATTGATCATTGAAAGAAGAAGCCACACATTGTTGAGTATAAAACCTTTTACTCTGTGCACATTCACACGTGCGTTTTATAAAACATTTGGCGGTAAAAAACCCACATTTTTTTTCAAAGTTTTACCTTGAAATTTCTGAAAAAATACAGAAACAGGCATGTTTACAAACATAACATACACAACTCAGGAACTTACAAAGTTCAACATTGCAAAAAAGAAGGCAATATCAGACATTTTATAGTGTGAAAAAGGTCTTGATATTGCCTTCATCAAATGGGGTGAAGTCACCCCTGTAAAAGCCAGATTTAAAAGATACACACAAATTGTGAGTCAAAATGGGATTTCCTTTCTGATCCCATACCTAATGTCAACATGTGCTATCTCCCATCATGGGGGATCAATGGACGTGTTTTGGGGGTACAACCACTTCCTCTCACCTACTAGAGTTTTGGGAGGAAGGGGTTGCACCCACAAAACACGTACATTGAAATCCCCCGATGGCAAATAGCACATGTTGACACACTGTGTGCATCTTCCTAATTTGGCTTTTAAACTGTATTAAAACTTTAGATAAAATTATCGTAAATAAAAAAATTCCAGGAATCTTTTTAGGATTTAAATTCATCCTAGTACATCAATCACGTTCTTCAGTCTTTGTTCAATCTCCTTGGTTTTTTCTTTGATAATGTCCAAATCACCACTACAAAACATGATTTCCTGGATCATCCGTTGTGCACTGTCACTGGTGAAATCACTGGATTTTGGTACCACAACCTGAACATCACCTAAAATAAGAATACACACCATGTATTATAAATATGCAGGCATACATCTATTACCTGAATCTGTGGTGTCCGACACTGACCTGTTGTGTTGACAATCCCCACCACATCTCCTTCCTCCACATCCTCAGCTTTGTTCCCCTTCTTCATGAGGTGGGGGGGGGTCCCTGGTGTCCTCATATTTTCAGAGTCTTTGCTCCCCTATGAGAATGAAACAAAAGGTATACTTAGCACACAGATATTTGAGTCCAGAAATATGAATATGAAACATTGCTTGGAAGTGGGGTACAATTGTCTGTTTTGACAGACTGAAGACATTATTTTTTCCGTTACCAAAGCTGGAATATTTACCTTTTTTGGACAAGTTTCACACATGTAGATACCCCAAGTATCCACTGGAGCACCTGTGTGGGACACCCTAAAAAGATTGTTCTTATGTCCCACACTAGTGCTCCAAAGTCCAGATATGTAAACAGCTGCTGAGTGTCCTCTCCTTACAGTACACTGAATCAAGTTTTTATTCATTCTAGTTTGAAACACATCTAGACAACAATGTCCTAAACTCTGAATACAAATTATCATGACCAAATGTAGTTAACCCTGCATCTGGCAAAAACATTGTATTTATTTGCAAACTAACAATGTTTGCTATGACCGATTGCTGTGCCCACGAACATGAAAGTAGCCATTTTAAACTGTCCAACAGTAATAAAAAGCACATGGCGCAACATGCAGGTAATAATAATAATCGTAACACATGACAACTACTAACTTTTTAGAAGCACTTTCTTTATTCTTCTGTACTGATTGTGCTCCCTTAATTTGAGGTCCGACCAGCGTTTCCTTAATTGCTCCTTGGATCGTCGTACCCCAAAATTCCGGCGCAGACTCTTCACTACTTTAGTCATGATCTTGGCCTTTCTCTCATTAGGGTTGGTGTATGGTCCATACTTCCCATCATAGTCAGCCCTCTTCAATATGATGACCATCTACACCATCTCTACAAAGGCCATATTGGAGGCCTTAAATCTCCTCCTCTGGGATTGTGACGTTTCGGGCTCCGGGCTTTCCTCCTCGTTACTGCTATTATGCACCTGCTGTGTTTCTGCCATGTTCCTCTCCCCCACTGCGACGAAAGAGAAGGGGCGGGGAATATTCTATAAAGAACGTCATGCGCATGTATATAAAGCTAACATGTGTGTTGTACCTACGTTCTGTGTGTGGAGGAAGGAGGAAAAGAAGCGATGAACGTAATAACGAAGGTAACATTTTACCTTGGGACATGAGTGGCCTATACTGATTCTAGATTGAGGCCTATATTGGGATAAGATTAGGAGAGTTTAGACTGATATTAGTGTTTTTGTCTTTTGTTTGGTCTTGCAGCAAAAATGAAACAATTTAAAGACGCAGACTTCCTCAGCAAATTCATAGACAGATACAGGGATATGTGCAATTTGTGGGAGGTGAAAAACCCCTTATATCGCAAAAAAAAGCAAGGAAGGCATCGATGGAGAAACTGCTGGAATTTGTGAAGACTCGGGTCCCCAATGCAGACCTTGAGTAATTGGTAGCTTGAGAAGCATGCTGTCAGAGAGGTTACCTGGTTGGGCAATGTGCGCTGGTGCGCGTTGGCACGTGCCTTCCTGTGCGTGCTGGTGTGGGCGCTTCAGTGGGCACTGGTGTGCATGCTATGGCTGGCCCTGGTGTCTGCGCTGGTGCTCGGACGCACGTGCATGCGCGCTAGCATGCGTCCACCTGTGGGCACTGGTCTGCTTACTCCTGTGGGCACTGGGGTGCACTCCGGTGTCCGGGCGTGTGCGTGAGGGTGTGCGTGTGCCTGTGCGCATTGACGCGCACACGTGCACGGTGTTTGGCACCAATCAGCCTATTTAAGTCTGCTGCACATTCTGCTCGGTGCTGCCTGATCAACAGCTTCCTGTGACCGTGCTCCTGTACCCGTAACTGTGTTCCTGATCTCCTCACGACTCGGCTTGCCTCCTGGATTCCCTGCCCATTGCTGAACCTGGCCTGCATCTGGACCTGCCCGCTCTGCTCCTGCTCAGCACCTGTTGCCTGTATTCTTGCTTACCAACTTGCTGTCTGAAGATTCCCTTCCTTCCAGCATCAGGATCCTTATCACCAGGCTCTCATACCACTCCGTACTTCCGAGCCACCTGTCCTCTCTACCAGGGACCGCAAGTCGGACACCTAAGGGAGACCACCCTCTGCCCAAGTGGACTCATTGGTCAGGTACGTAGAGTCTGACAGTATCAGGCAGCCATGACCGAGTCCAAGCAGGGGGCCTCCCCATGGATGAACTTTGTAGGCACCTAACGGGCCTTAATCAAGCAGTAAAGAGTCCACAGGAAGGCTACTCCAGATTAGAGGAACAAGTCCAGGCCCTCTCCTCACCACCTAACCCTCAGGGAGCATCTTCTGCCGGATTTTCCCAAGCACCCTCAGTAGTAATGCTCCCTCCTGAGCCTAGAGTGCCCACGCCTAAAAGGTTCATTGGAGAATGCAGTAAATATCATGCCTTCTGCAATGCCTGCAAGCTCTATTTTGCTTTACAACCTCGCACCTTTTCCTTGGAAGCTACAAAGGTGGGCTTTGTCATCTCCCTACTGGCCGGCGAGCCTCAAACCTGGGCTCACCGTCTTCTGGAGCAAAAATCACGGTCCCTGGACTCCCTTGATGCCTTCTTCTAAGCCATGTCACAATTATATTAGGACCCCCAACTAACTGCGACTGCTGAAGCAGCATTGCATTCCCTGCAACAAGGTCGCAGAGCGGCCGAAGATTATGCGGTTGAGTTCAGACGATGGAGCTCTGACACAAAGTGAAATGACGCTGCCCTGCATCACCAATTTCGGATGGGGTTGTCTGACCCTCTTAAAGACGAGTTGGCAAGTGTTGGAATACCCCAGTCCCTGGATGAACTTATCAACCTTTCCATTCAAATCGACTGCCGCTTAAGAGAGAGACGTTCTGAGAGGTCTACTAGTCACTCTCGACCTATCTGGATGCTTCCTAAGGTTTCTAGTCCCCCCAGTCAGTTTCCACCTGCCTCCTCTGCTCTGGTCTCAGAAGACCCGGAACTCATGCAACTCAGCCTACTCCGTCCTTCTCTTACTCTGGAAGAAAAGTTGTGCAGACGTGCCCATAACTTATGTCTGTACTGTGGAGAACCTGGACATTTTGTGAGAGCCTGGCCCAACAAGACACGTAAGTGCCTGCCCTACTCTTCTTTGTGCGCACCTGTCTTGCCTAAATCTGGTACTCACCTGGCTCTTTCTATCATGTTGCAGCTTCCCGGAAGGAATATCCCAGTATCAGTCATCATTGATTCCGGAGCATGTAGCTGCTTCATTGACTTGGTCTCAGCTACCAACCATGGCATTCCTCTCCAACCCAAGGCCCAGGGACTTGCAGTACACCTGGCGGATGCCTCCACCCTCAGTCCTGGTCCAGTCACTCAGGAGACCGTTCCTTTGCTGGCTGCCATAGGCCCTTATCATCAGGAACTCCTAAGTTTGGATGCGATCTCCTCTCCTCTTTTCCCAATCATCCTGGGAATGCCTTGGTTGCAGGCACACAATCCCAGTATTAACTGGGCCATGGGGGAAATCCAATTCCTCTCCGAATACTGCTGGCAACACTGTCTACGTGGAACATCTGCAAAGACTTCTCAACTTCTCTGTTTGGATTCAGACACTGAGTTACGCCAGTCTATTCCTGAACCTTATCAAGACTTTCTGGATGTATTTAGCAAGAAGGGAGCAGAGACTCTGCCACTACACAGGCCTTATGACTGTCCGATAGAACTCTTACCGGGACTAAAATCCCATTTGGAAGGATTTTCCCGTTAATTGAGCAGGAGCTGGGCACCCTGAAAGACTACATAGATGAAAATTTGAAGAAGGGGTTCATTCGTCCTTCCACCTCCCCAGCTGGTGCGGGCATTTTCTTTTTAAAAAAAGGAACATTCCTTACGTCCCTGCATCAACTACCGGGAGTTGAACAAAATTACTATTAAAAACAGATACCCATTACCACTAGTACCTGAGCTCTTCCAAAGACTGGGAACCGCAACAATTTTCACAAAGTTGGATCTCTGCTGAGCCTACAATTTAATCCATATCCGAGAAGGGAACGGATGGAAGATGGCCTATCGTACTCGATTTGGGCACTTCGAGTAACTTGTCATGCCCTTTGGTCTGTGTAATGCACCAGCAACTTTCCAGCACTTTGTTAACGACATCTTCCGCGATTACCTGGACCTGTATGTCATAGTTTACTTGGACGACATCCTGATTTTTTCTGCTTCATTGACTGATCACCGCAGGCATGTCCGGAATGTACTCACTCGACTTAGACAACATGGGCTTTATGCCAAACCCTAAAAGTGCGAGTTTGAGCTCCAATGTGTTCAATTTTTGGGCTTAGTCATTTCAGCCGAGGGCATTAAGATGGATCCCCAAAAAGTATCTGCTATCCTGGACTGGCCTGCAATTGGCTTTGCCAATTTCTACAGGAAATTCATCAGAGGGTTCTCTTCAATAATCGCTTCTATTGCTGAGCTAACCAGACAAGGGACCCGATTCTGCTGGACTCCTAAGGCACAGTCGGCCTTCGAAGAACTCGAAGCACTGTTTACTTCGGCTACTATCTTTAAACACCCTAATCCAGCTTTACCTTTTGTTTTGGAAGTTGACGCATCTGAAATTGCAGTAGGATTGGTGCTTTCCCAACGGCAAGGTGCCAAAGCTCTCCTTTATCCAGTGGGGTTCTTTTCACGCAAACTTTCATCATTGGAGAGAAATTATGATGTGAGGGATCGGGAAATCCTGGCCATCAAGGCGGCTTTGGAGGAGTGGCGTTTTCTACTGGGGGGTGCTGCACATCCCATTCTGGTCTTTACCGATCACAAAAACTTAGAGTACCTGAGAACAGCTAAAAGACTAAGACCTCGGCAGGCCAGATGGGCACTCTTTTTCTCCCGATTCCAGTTCCATATTACTTACAGACCCGGATCCAAAAATGTCAAGCCAGACGCACTCTCCCGTATGTTCCACTACTCTGAGGAAACCTTACCTCCATACACCATTCTTCCTTCTGGGAACTTCCTGCTTCTTCAAGGAGATCTCATCTCCTGGATTAGACAGGCCTCTATGGGAGTGACTCCACCTGCTGAGACTTGTGCTAAGGATGGCATGTTCTGGCAAAAGGGCAAGATTGTGGTCCCTGAGGGCCTAAGAGTACATATATTAGAGCTTTGCCATGACCATAAGTTGGCCAGACATTTTGGCGCACTGAAAACTACTGACCTGGTACAGAGTACCTTCTGGTGGCCTCATCAGATTAAGGGCTGTAAGGATTATGTTGACTCATGCAATACTTGTGCCAGAAGTAAGAACAGCCGGACAAGAGCCTGGGGCCTATTAAAACCCCTACCAGTCCCAGAGAGACCATGGAGTATGATCTCGATGGACTTCATCGTTGAACTTCCCCCATCAGAAGGCTTTTCCTCCATCTTTGTTGTGGTAGATAGGTTGCCCAAGATGGCACATTTTCTTCCCATGTAGGGCACCCCCTCAGCCATGGAAACAGCAAAAATCTTCATTAAAGAAATAATAAGATTGCGTGGGGTCCCAACGAGTATTGTATCCGATCGAGGTGTCCAGTTTACCTCGAGGTTCTTGAAAGCCCTTTGTGGCTCCTTGGAAATTGAATTGGCATTTTCTTCAGCTTATCACCCCCCAGACTAATGGGCAAACTGAGAGAACAAATCAGACTCTGGAGCAATATCTCCGCTGTTTCTCTGCTTTCTCTCAGGATGATTGGGTCTCCTTGCTCCCTGTTGCTGAGTTCTCATATAACAATTCTCTGCATTCATCCATCAGTCAGACACCATTCTTCGCCAATTATGGCTTCCACCCGTCTTTTCTGCCTAGATCAATACCCGAATGCACCGTTCCTGCAGTCTCCGAAACTGTGGATTTTTTCTCGTCTAACAATAAATTACTACAGGAAACCATGGCCAAGGCTCAGGAGGACTATAAGAGGATGTTCCATATGAAGAGACGGGGGAACTTCCTTTGGAACCTGGCAACCAAGTGTGGTTGTCTACTGCCAATCTGAAATTGGCTTGTCCTTCTAAAAAACTGGGTCCTAAGTTCTTGGGTCCTTTCCTGATGAAAAGGAAAATTAATGACGTCACCTGCCTAATTCCCTGAAGGTTTACCCGGTCTTTCACGTGTCTCTCCTGAAACCTGTTACTCCAAACTCCTTTGCTGGCCACAGTATCGGCCCTCCCAAGCCTATTATAGTAAACAACGAGGAGGAATTTGAAGTGGAAGCAATTCTGGATTGCAGGAGGAGACGCAATCAAACCCAATACCTTATTAAATGGAGAGGTTATGGTCCCGAAGACAACTCATGGGAGCCCAAGAGCAACCTGCACGCCAGAGAACTTTTACAAGCATTTAAGAACTCACATGCCTCAAAATTGGCTCAACTGGGCATCCAGAGTCTGCCCTTGAGGAGGGTGCATTGTCAGAGAAGTTACCTGGTTGGGCGATGTGCTGGCACCGGTGCACACTGGTGCACGTTGGAGCACGCGTTCCTGTGCATGCTGGTGTGGGCACTTCGGTGGGCATTGGTGTGGATGCTCCGGCTGGCCCTGGTGTGTGCGCTGGTACCCGGACGCATGCGCGTCCACCTGTGGGCACTGGTCTGCTTACTCCTGTGGGCGCTGGGGTGCGCGCCAGTGTCCGGGTGCGCGTGCATGCATGTGCGGGTGTGCGCACGCCTGTGTGCGTTGGTGAGCACACGTGCGTGGCATTTGGTGCCAATCAGCCTATTTAAGTCTGCTGCACATTCTGCTCGGTGCTGCCTGATCAACAGCTTCCTGTGACCGTGCTCCTGTACCTGTATTTGTGTTCCTGATCTCCTTACGACTCAGCTTGCCTCCCGGATTCCCCTGATCTCTGCCTGCATCTGACCTCGGCCTGTTTTGACTTCGCTTCAGCCTGCCCCTCTGTGCTTTTCTGCCCGCCCGTTGGTGAACCCGGCCTGCACCTGGACCTGCCCGCTCTGCTCCTGCTCAGCAACTGTTGCCTGTATTCCTGCTTACCAACTTGCTGTCTGAAGATTCCCTTCCTTCCAGCATCAGGATCCTTATTACCAGGCTCTCATACCACTCCATACTTCCGAGCCACCTGTCCTCTCTACCAGGGGCCGCAAGTCGGACACGTAAGGGAGACCACCCTCTGCCCAAGTGGACTCGCCTGTCAGGTATGTAGAGTCTGACACACGCATAGGAAGGAGCTGCAGAAGGTCCATAAGTCCATGAGATCAGGAGCAGCAGCAGAAGATGTGTATGTACCCAGTCTGTGGTACTACAGCAGGATGCGTTTTCTAGAAGACCAGATTGAAGCCAGGGGATCACTTTCGACTCTTCCAACCCCCCCTTCCATCCACCCTTCCTTCAACCCCAAATGAGGCTTCCGAGGACCAACCTGGGCCTTCCATCCTGGAAGAAATTGAGGAGCCCAGATGGAGCCAGGTATAGTATATTTAAACATTTTTTTCTAGGAAAATGATTGTTGTTACCTAAATGTTATTATTGCTAACAAATGAATGATTTACCAAAAAGTGTTTTACATATCACTAGACAGTAGGGGCCAAAAATGATTGGGGCAAGAATGAAAAATGCTGGGGTCAGAATTATAGTCTTTTCTAGTTATTAACATTCAATTTGCAACAGTCATGAGCTGAAAATTGTGTGTGATTGATGAACCAAAAACTAAAAATATGTCCCTTTTTCATACACAGGAAGACCTCAGCCAGGACGAGGCTCTGGAATGTGGCACACAGGAGGAGGCGGGGGAAGGGTCAGCCAGGAGGTGGAGGTTAGTGTCAGCCAGGAGGTGGCCGGGCTCAGTCTCACCCAATCCCAGGTCCCTCTCCTCCGCCTTCCACCCAAAAGGCCCAGGAAGGGGAGGAACATGGAGGAGGCAGCACTTGTCCTCATTTAGGAGACTAATGATGCCCTGAAAGCCCCCCTCGAGGCTGGAGAGGCCTATGGCTACTATCTAGACTTAAATATGCAGAAAATGGAGGAGGACCAACGCCTCAACTGTGAAAAGATTTTTTTTTAGGCCATTCAAAAGGGGTTGAGGGGGCAAATGGCCGATGATGTCTACTTATGTACACTCGCCCATCCTCCTCGTCCTCCTGCCACAGGTCCACCTCCAGAGCCACAGCCTGCAGGAAAGGCTGCAGGAAAGGCTGTAGGGAAGGCTGCAGGGAAGGCTGCAGGGCAGCATGGAGGGAAGACTGCAGCGAAGAGAAGAAAGTGATTGTCCGGGTTCAGTCTGGTCTGACAGAAGACGCAAACTGTTGTAGTACCACAGCCTGGGGACATACATGTCATCTGCTGCTGTTCGTGATCTCTGGGAGTCCTGGACCAGATTGTGCTCCCTTCTATATGGACTTCTCAAGCTACCAATTTTTGTATCCACAGAGTTGATGTCTGCCCTGGGGGCCAAAGGCTTCGCAAATTCCAGCTGTTTCTCCAGCGTTGCCTTCCCTCTTTATTTTGTTATTATGAGCCAGAATAAATGGAGATTTTTTCATATGAAAATATTTGCCAATGTGTTTTTCTTCAAATAGGACAGCTTTTTGGTGAGTAGGCAGGTACATTTCAAAAATACAATGTCAAATTAACAAGGGACACCAAGCAACCTACTTGAGGTTTACAAATACAAGATAATAATGGTGTTGTGGAAACATGACATACAAAAAAAATAAAAATATGGAGATGACTATAAAGTAATAAAAACAAAAAAATACAACAGGAGATCTTGATGAATAAAAAAATTACTATAAAAAAAATAATATTATGGAGATCTTTTTTGGAAACAAAAAAGATTAGTCAGGAGATCACGAGAAATAATAAAGAAATAAGTTTGTGAGAACTCTGTGTGAATATGAGCAGCAAAACAAGTTCATTCTTCTAGCATTATAAAGAAGAAGAGAATGCGCTGCATTGAAAGATTTAAAAATTTGCAGTGTAACGAATGTGCCATCTCCTTTACGAACGGTCGTTTTACCTGACTGAGCGCCTCTGTCTCACACTTGATTCTGAGCATGCGTGGTTTTTTGCACGTCGGAATTGCATACGCACGAACGGAATTTCCAATAGAAACTTTTTCCATCGGGACAATGAGAACATGCTCTCAATCTTTTGCTGGCGGAAATTCGGCCAGCAAAAGTCCGATAGAGCATACATACGGTCGCATTTTCCATCCAAAAGCTCTCATCGGTCTTTTGCTGGTCGAAATTCCAATCGTTTGTACGCAGCAGTACAGTAGTTTACAGTTCAGTAAATGTTGAAAGGCCCATAAAAACAAGCAGGCACACCAATCGCATAACACCTGCATTCCAGAGAGATAGCGGAAGTGACGTGTCACGCATTAACCAAGCTGTCGCATTTCCCTTAGCAACATCTGACATCATCAGGGGTCATGTGTAAGGCCTGAGACCTGACTATGCTTCCTGGGTGTGGTAAGTAAATCTCAAGAATGGCTGAACAGAATGACAAAACTGGGGCATCTAAAACAGACCACATGCGGCTGAATAATGTATTTTATTCTTATAGCAGAAAACACATATCACATTAGCCTTGTTTGAGTAGATCCTACCCTGGGTGCCTATAATTTGAGTGTTGGGTATATTTCCAAGCACGTTACATGCATGCTGTACATACATGATGGCTATAAAGTAAAAAAGGGCATGTTTATTATATTAAAGAAAAATGAGGAAATAGAAAGAGAGCAAATACAATGCAAATGACCATATGCAGATAAGGGGCAAACTCTCTTTAAAAGTATAGTCTAATCTAATCTGTTTTTATCAAAAGTTAAATTTGGTTATAATGCTGTTTGTAGAGTCTATTTGCCTATGATAAAGTTATAAAAAAAACACCATGGGAGAGTTGTAAAAGAAGCAATAATATCAGTCTAAGTGGGCCAGATGATTAGGGTGAATAGAAATACAAGGGATAATTATAGTCACAAAAGAAGTTGAAATGGACTATTTTCCTCATAATAATTAACTGGTGCTACTTGCTTTTCTATTAATTTCCTTCATCCTGTTATCCTCTCCCCCTTTCTTAATGTACTATACACAGTGCTGGTTGTTTTTCTCTGTCTTTGTTCATGCCATTACAGATTTTGTACCTCTAGATAATTCTAAGCAATCAAAGCTATTATAACTGATATTAAGTGTACTCAAAAAGTGGTTATATTTTCCATTTCTTCTTTCATCCTAGTCCTGCCACAAATGCATAAAATTATTCAAATCTTATTTTCCTCATGCCATTACCAGTGATGTGCGAACTGTTACATAGATTTAAGGGAATTATGTTTTCAGTATTAAAAGCTTAATTTTGCAAGGTATGTTTTCACTTTTAGTTAAGGCTCACAATTCTGTACTAAAAACACTACTATGGAAAACACATTGTTGTAATTGCACTTTAAAATAATGCGATTTTGATGGTTTGCTTGGATCTAGCAGAAGAGAAAAATCTTGACAACAATTAAGTATGATTAAGCAGTGTAAGCTTGCATTCTGCCATACATTAGCATATCAAAAAGACAAGTCACAGAATGCATTATACATTCTTTCTTTGTTTTTTTAAAGTAAACTCTCTAGAAAATATTACATAAAAAATGTATTTGTTGAATATTTCCCAAGGAAATATGCTTTCTTTGCCATCAATAAACCACAATCCATTTAATTAGAAATAGAAGTTTGCACCCTAAAATGTATGGCTGTAAGATGTTTTAGGCTGAATTCACACTCTTGCGATGTGTTATTGCGTGCCCATTAATGGGCATTAGGCTGTGCATTAAAGTGGTTGTAAACCCTATAAAAAAAAACAAAAAAAAAACCTGCAAGACAAAAGCATAATGAGCTAGTATGCATAGCATACTAGCTCATTATGAAATACTCACCTTGTGAGGACTTAGCCTTATTTGTTTTGCATAGAGTGGGATGAGAACCCTTATCAAGTTCTCAGTGCTATTCAGTGATATGCTAGAAAGAAATCCCCCCCCCCCCCATTTATTGTCCCACTGACAGAAATTTTATAAGACAAGATCGTTTACAACTGAAAAACAGACAGAATCAAAAGCTACTCTGCTAAAACCTTTTCATTGCTGTCTGCGTTTCTGTTGGAGATGTTTCCTCACTTTTTTTCTGGCGAAATTGTTGTCTCTGGGACAATAGGTGAGGGAAAATCTTTTAATCAGAGCCCTGAATGGCAATTAAAACCTAGCAGTGGTTCTAATCCTTCTCTATCCCATTCAATACTAAATAAAAGTTCTGTCTTTACATAGACTTGAGGCTTTATGTACAAGGGTGGTCTCGTGCAAACAGAAAAAAAGAACTGGGTTTATTTTGGACCCTGGGAGGCACAGATGCAATGTAATACCACCTGCCAGCAGCCTGTCAAAATCAATTCAAAGTTGAAATACATGGCAGCTGTTTGTCGCTGTATGCTGTTTCAGTGGGTACTTGCATACAGGGTCTTATTTTGCTTATAGGGCCTTGTACCGCTTGGAAAAGCATACATCTATGTACAGTTGCTTCACATTTTAACCTTTCACTGATTCTGACAGACTGCTGACAGTACGCTGTACACTGTATCTGTTCCTCCTGCAAAATTACACCCATTTTTATGCTGTAAAGGCCCAAAAAAAACCAAAAACAATTTGGCAAAATATCCTAAAAACAATTCTCACTCAACCCCCTACACACTACTATTCATTCTTACACTATTAATCAATAGACAGTGTTGCACTTTAAAAACATCAATAATAATAACAGTGTAACTAAAAATGGTAATCAATAAATATATATTGCTGAAAGTTCATATATAGTATCTGTGACTGATTGAAGGGAATTCAAAAATTCAATACATCAACGGTGCAAAAATCCAAAGTGCTTGTGCTTTCCCCCACCAGTCACACAGGCTGCTCACCTCACATCTGAATAAAATCAGAAATGTTCCCCTCTGGGGATAATAGAGAAGGCTGGCGTGGTGCTGGTAATCACTTTCCTCATTCAAATAGCTTATTCCCATGGGATAAAAACTCTGATCATCTCACCAGATATGATGGATATGCAAAAGAAGGAAGGCAGAAACTAGTGCTCTCCGTTTTAAATGCTTAATAATATATAAAAAAAGTTAAGGTATAAAACTCACAAAGATGGCACTGTAAGCCGTGCAAGCTGAAAACACATTTCAGAGACAATAGGTCTCAAGATGGCCGCGATGTAACGTCAATACACAGGCTCCATCCGCTAGACGTGTATCGTCAAAACATTGACTTCCTCAGCAAACCCCTACTGCAATATCAGTATTCAAAATATTAGAACTTGCTTAATTTCATTATTTTCTGAGACTGCTAGGCTGGGGACACTGGTAATGTCTATGGGTGCTAACTGCCACTAACTATTTATTTTTTTACTAAGAAAGTGAGATAGAGAGAGAGAGGGAGAGGGAGAGAGAGAGAGAGAGAGAGAGAGAGAGAGAGAGAGAGAGAGAGAGAGAGAGAGAGGGAGAGAGAAAGAGAGAGGGGGAGAGAGAGAGAGAGAGAGAGAGAGAGGGAGACAGAGAGAGAGAGAGAGAGAGAGAGAGAGAGAGAGAGAGAGAGAGAGAGAGAGAGAGAGAGAGAGAGGGAGACAGAGAGAGAGAGAGGGAGACAGAGAGAGAGAGAGAGAGAGAGAGAGAGGGAGACAGAGAGAGAGAGATAAGAGAAAAAGTGATCTCCTGCTGCAAGGATGCCTGTACAAATTAATAGTTGGTTGACAATTGCTGTGATTGTCTGTGGCTTTTTACATGTAACTACACATTAAGTTGTTGAATGCAGTTAGGGACAGATGACTGATCCTGGATGCAAACAGTTTACTTTCAGGGCCTCTCGTTTCTCCTCATCACATGTAACCACTCGATATGTGGTTACATGGGAACAGCTGTAGGGATTTTTTGGTGCCTGTAGGCCTGTTATTGATTTGGATTGACTTCTTGGCCATGTGGTCCCCCCGCTGCATCTGTACGCTGCTCATTTGCTGCACCACAGCCCTAATTGGCAGTTGGGAATGAGGCCTATGAGTGACACTAAACTCTGGTTTAAAAAAAGAAAATGATAATAATCCTAATAAAAGTCTTGAAAAAGAAAATAATATTCAAGTATATATTCTTAACTTGAAAAGGTACCTTCCATTGCTCTCAGCCTCCTCAAAAACTCTAATTTTTTTCTTGCTGTGATTCAACTTCCTGTTAGAGGGTGGCTATTTTTGTTCACCATGGTCACACTATATGTAGTAACATAGTTTCTTTTGTGTTACTTTCTTGCCCACTTCCATGATGCACTAGGGACTATGGGATCTATAGTGTGCATAGAGCAGTGCACATGGCCACAAATAATATGCACTGCTCATACCCAACAAACGCAAGTCAGGGGGGAAAGGAGAGGTTTTGAAACTGAAGATGTTACAAGGAGTCATAAAAATGTGGTAAGAATACATTTCATGAAAAATAAATTACAGGGACAATAAAGTGGGACTTCACTCTCTCAATCAACATTGACTATTTTTAAACCTTATGCTGCTAGAATAAGTAAATAGATAGGAAATTACATCATATTTACTTGTTTTCAACATTTTCTTCAGAGAGGCAAATTATGTCATGTAACCTAGGAGTCTTCTGGAGGGAATGAGGGATTTTCTTAGCTAAGCACACCCTCCTGCCTGCATGCCTGAGCCAAGGGTAGATGGATTCCAGGAAGCAAATGCTACATGAATCATCTGTCCTTATTCAAGATGGCCATAAACAGAAATTCTAGGGGGTGTTTTTCAAAGTGATTTCTCAGCAAAATAAAACAGGGAGTTATGTGTGGATAGGCACAGGGCCAAAACTAGAGGGGGGGGGGGGCAGAGGGGAGCATGTGCCCCAGGCATTGCATTGAGAAGGACGCCACTAGTCTCATCCAAACCTCTCCTACTGCCGCTCACCCGGTGCCCAATCTCCTCCACATCACAAGTGCTAAAACCGTAGCAATGATCCATGTAGTGGCATAGTGATGAAGAGATCGGGCACGGGGGACATTGGAACCACAGTATGTTCTTCTTTCACTGATATCCAGTGCAGATCATTGAACATGCACTGGACTGTTAGCCATGTCCCCAGTCTGTCCCACTTTGCCTTGCAACACCAGCCCCACCCTTTGAGAACGCCTCTCTGTGAACCCCGGGGTGGTACCGCCATTACTCGCTGGGAAGTCATGTGGGCAAAGACAAGGGAAGCTCACCTGGTTACCTTACTTCCTCAACAAGTATCCTGGTGGCTTGAGGAGGACGGGAGCACCACATAACAGGAGCACTAGAGGACAAGGATGGTGCCCAAGAGAAGAGAGGCTGTGTTAGGTGCTGGAGGCTGAATCAAGAGAGGGGGTGGATAGCAAAAGTAAGTGCCACTCCCTCAAATCTCGACAACTTTTCATTTTCATGTTTAAGTCCAGTGTTCATCAATCTGAACTGGATGTCTGTAAAAGGACATGGTTCCAATGTTGTTAAAGACTTTGTTACACCTGCCTGCCTATAAAGCACCATAGGAACCTATGTTCTAATACTGATGCTAGCCACTGCCTTACTGACAAAGTACACTGCCCTACTGACACCATCCACTGCCCTACTGACACAGTCCATTGCCCTACTGATGCCAGCCACTGCCATACTCACACAGTTTACTGCCCTACTGACACCAGCCACTGCCCTACTAACACCAGACACTGCCCTACTGACACCAGACATTGCCCCACTGACACAGTCCACTGCCCTACTGACGCTGTTCACTGCCCTACTGACACCGTCCACTGTCCTACTAATGCCAGCTACTGCCCTGCTGACACATTCCACTGCCCTACTGACACAGTCCACTGCCCTACTGATACAGTCCACTGCCCTACTGATGCCAGACAGTGCTCTACTGACACAGACCACTGCCCTACAGACACCAGCCACTGCCCTACAGACACCAGCCACTGCCATACTGACACAGTCCACTGCCCTACTGACACAGTCCACTGCCCTACTGACACCATCCACTGCCCTACTGACACATCCACTAGCCTACTGACACCATCCACTGCCCTATTGACACAGTCAACTACTCTACTAACACCAGCCACTGTTCTACTGACACAGTCCACTGCCTTACTGTCAACAGTCACTGCCCTACTCACACAGCCCAGCCACTGCCCTACTGTTACCCAAAAGTTATATTTTGAGATTACTATCTCTGAGATATGATTTGGGTTAAATGAGAGTTCTTTGACCACGAGTGAAAGCTTTAACACAATAAAAAAAGGTATTGGTAAGTAGTAAGAAAGTCTAAAATAATACACAACAATCTATCTATAGCCTATACAAAGGAAGAAAATCTTAGGTTAAATAAAAGAATACAGAGTATATTCCTTGAAACATCAGAATACAAACAGCAAACAAACAAACAAATAGGACAAACACGTATACAAATAAGTTCTGATATTTACCAGTGGTGTTATGTATGGGCCCAATTCAGAGGCATAAATCCTTCTGTCTTCCCTGTGTGAGCATTTAAACTAATAAAGGTCTATCTCTCATTGACTTGCACAGGGCCACACTGATTGGATTGAAATGATGTTACTCCTCTCCTCCCTCCGGGTGGATCTCATCGAGGATTGGACAATTCCCCCATCCCTTAATTTAACCTAGCTCAGCCACTCACTGGAACCTCCTCTCTTGGGGGAGAAAATTAATTAGAAGAGAAATGAATTAAAGAGAAGGTCGTCACCTTCTCTTGAATGGGGCACTTAGCTATGCAAGGTCATAGCCTGGGCAAATTGTCCATTCCTGAACAGATGGAATATTCTCTGCATATTACATGTCTCTTTGAAGTGGATAAAAGGGTTGGTTAACAAAGGGGACTAAAAGACCTTATATAGCTAATTACCTAGGCCCCATCAGGTCTCCAATAAAGTATTTAATTTAGATGGTGTCTTTCTCTCGTAAATAGCAGAGCATCTAACATATCACACACACCTAACATTCCTGCATATCAAAAGGAACTGTTAAATTAATTTGGTGCTCAAACTAAAGCCTGCCATTCCCGTACATGTGTCCTCCCAACTATATTAACCCATTAAAATTACCCATAAGCTCCCCATAAAGCAACACTACTGACACAGTTCACTGCCCTACTGACACCAGCCACTGGCCTACTGACACAGTCCACTGCCTTACTGTCACCATCCACTGCCCTACTGACACAAGCCACTGCCCTAGTGACGCCAGCCACTGCACTTGTGACACAGGCCACTGCCCTACTGACACCAGCCACTACCCCACTGACACCGGCCACCGACCTACTGAAACTGGCCACTGCCCTATTGAAACCGGTCACTGCCCTACTGACACCGGCCACCGACCTACTGACACCTGCCACTGCCCTATTGACACCAGCCACTGCCCTACTGACACCGGCCACCGGCCTACTGACACCGGTCACTGCCCTATTGACACCAGCCACTGCCCTACTGAAACTGGCCACCGACCTACTGACACCGGCCACTGCCCTATTGACACCGGCCACTGCCTCACTGACACCGTCCACTACTCTACTGACACCGTGGGCCGGGGGGGTCCCAAACTGAGTCTTTGTCCCAAGTGAAGCACTGTCTAGCTTCACTACTGGATGGGTGAGTTTGTGTTGATTATTAAATATGAATTAAACAACAATTTGGGTTTGTGGTGATCAGATGCAGTGTAGTTCCGCTTTAAGTATTGGAGGTGTATGGATTATTTTTTGAGAATAAAGTCATTGTTTGAAACGTTATATTGTAGAACTGGCAGACCAGGGCTTGTATCTCTCATATCCCCTCTTCATGGAGGAAAAGAGTTTTAACCTTCACATATGAAAAGGCTTCTTCATAGTAAGAGCTGTGAATATGAGGAAGAAACACCCTTAAAAACTAGTTCTGGCCAGCTCGGTAGATTGTTTTAAAAAGAACTGGATGCATTCCCAAACTGACAAAATATATCTGGATATTGATTTTAACATTTAGAGGTGATAACATTAGCAGTAGTTGATCTAGGAAAATATATGATTGCCTTCTGGGGTATCAGGAAGGTTTTTTTCTTCCAACTGGAGTGAATTGGATCATACTTTATTGTTTGTTTTTACCTTCATCTGAATCTGTGGGGATAGGATTGTGTATATGGAGGTTTTCTATGTATTTTTTTATTTTCTATTGGTTGAATGGTGTCTTTTTTTACCTGATTTACTATGTAATTAGGTAACTATAACGTTTTATAGGAAAATTTCCCTATTTCTACATTTTGTCAGAATGCACTAAGAGACATACATTTATCAGGAAAAAAAAAGACATGTGAAGATGCGAATAAAGCAACAATCATCTATCATCATGGAACATTCCATTACTTTCACAAGTCAAAGATTTATACAGATCTACAAAATAAATAGAATAGAGAATATTTTCCAAATAATCTATAATATATTGACGCTTGTTTTTCCAGACATACAAAATGTTTGGATAGCTCTACTAAAGGCTGTTTGCAATGGTTACAGTGTTAATATCAGCATAGTAATTCTGACAATACATCAGCAGATTTGTTAGCAGATGTGACAAAGATCTGAGGATTGCTTTTGATAACTAGCAATCGTTTGAATGACAAGCAGTTTAGTCTCTAACCTGTTATACTGTTTGTTAGACTAGCACAGTGAAAATTGTCAAAAAGCTGAAATTCAGTCTGTGTATTTGTCTGACATTATCAGGATGGGAATCTAGTAATGTAATCAGTATGTAAACCCAAAACAATTATTTAATACTGTGTATTGCAGTTTACATGTTTTTAGCTGTGATGGCTGTATTAGTTTTATTCTTAGATTTATTTTCACCTTGTGAACATACCAGTAACACACTCCCTGCCCTAGGGTGACAATACTCACTTCTCCATATATATTGTATCTGTGTTGGAGTAGCTTTATCATTTTAGGCAGCTTTCCGGATTTTGACTACGAACATTTCCCCCTCCTCTCATCTCTGTGTATTTGAAATGTGTTATAAAATCGGTCCATTTTAAGCAATTCTGTACAAACAGGGATATAACAATCTCTAAGTTTGTGATATTTGGAATTTCTGAGAGAAGTCTGGTTTATCTGTGTCCCTCTCCTATAGAACCTATCCAATAAAATACCTACAAACCAGTGTTATCAGGGAGCTCCATGGTTTCCTGCTCTTTTTTTCTGTGGAGATATCAGCCGGTAGTCCTGGTATGTCAAACATAGAATCTTTTAGGTGGTACAATTTGAAAATATATACACAACCTTCCAAGAGAGACAATTTTACATGACCTTAGGATTCAGGAGCTCTTTTAATGTCTTCAACAATTTAACGTGTTTGTTACCCTAAAAAAGAGAAAAAATGGATCCTGTTCAGTTACATTATGAATAACAGCACAGTGCTTGTGCTGTGTAATTTGGCCCCTTCTATCACCTGAAATACCTGGCTGATCCTGCCTGGTTCTGCCCTTCCCCCTATAAACTGACCATGTTTTATCAAGGCTGCTGAGTCCTGACACTGTGGTCAGTTTACGTGCCTCCATCATCCACAGCTCTTCTCTATCCCTCTCTCCCCCATCCCTCCCTGCCTGTCAGCTCTGTGTCAGGTACCGACACCCCCCCTTCTGTTAAAATAACTAAGTGATTATCAGACAATTCCATGCCTTCCATAATGCTAAGTGTCCTGTATATATGCCTTATTAAAAAATGCTGTTCGATACCTTATTTGCTAGCACAGGTCGGCGCTTACGTGACCGACTGCCTCTCTCCTCTTTTCATCCCCTCCTCCCGACTGATGTCAGTAGGGGATTCTCGGCCTCTCCCATTCTAGCTGTCAGATCAGGAAAGGGGAGAGCCGGCCGGTTGCGTGAGCACCGAGCGGCGCTAGCAAATAAGGTATAGAACGGCATTTTGTAATAAGGCACATATACAGGACACTTAGCATTATGGAAGACAGGGGATTGCCTGATAATCACTAAGTTGGTTTACAAACACTTTAACCACTTGCCGACCGCCGCACGACTATATACGTCGGCAGAATGGCACGGGCAGGCAAAAGGACTTACAGGTACGTCCTTGCCTGCCCGCGGGTGGGGGGTCCGATCGGACCCCCCCCCCGGTGCCAGCGGCGGTCGGATCGAGGTCAGGGTCGATCGAAGGTGAGGGGGAGGCCACTCATTCGTGGCTCCCCCCTCGCGATCGCTCCTGGCCAATGACGAGCTTCCTCGGCTTCTGTGAATGTAAACAGAAGCGGAGGAAGTGATGTAATCTCTCCTCGAGCCGGTCTTTTTGATCCGGCGCCGAGGAGAGAAGACATCCAAGTAAGTGCACCAACACTACACTAACAGTAGAACACGCAGGCACACTTGTCACCCCCCTGTCACCCCCCAGTCACCCCCTGATCACCCCCCTGTACCCCCACACATACTGACACAATAGCAGGTTTTTTTTTTTCTGATTATTGCATTGGTGTCAGTTTGTGTCAGTTACAAGTGTTAGGGCAGTTAGGTTAGCCCCCTTTAGGTCTAGGGTACCCCCCCTTAGGTCCAGGGTACCCCCCTAACCCCCCTAATAAAGTTTTAACCCCGTGATCACCCCCCGTCGCCAGTGTCACTAAGCGATCGTTTTTCTGATCGCTGTATTAGTGACACAGGTGACGCTAGTTAGGGAGGTAAGTATATAGGTTCGCCGTCAGTGTTTTTTATAGCGACAGGGACCCCCATATACTACCTTCTAAAGGTTTTAACCCCTTGATTGCCCCCTAGTTAACCCTTTCACCAGTGATCACCATATAATTGTTACGGGTGACGCTGGTTAGTTGGTTTGTTTTTTGTAGTTTTTTATAGTTTATTATAGTTTTAGGGCACCCGCCGTTTATTACCTTATAAAGGTTTAACCCCCTAATTGCCCGGCGGTGATATAAGTTAAGTTTTTAGGGTCAGATAAGGTCTGCGTCGCCCCAGGCAGCGTCAGGTTAGCGCCAGTACCGCTAACACCCACGCACGCAGCATACACCTCCCTTAGTGCTATAGTATCTGAACGGATCGATATCTGATCCGATCAGATCTATACTCCCCAGCAGTTTAGGGTCCCCCAAAAAAACGCAGTGTTAGCGGGATCAGCCCAGATACCTGCTAGCACCTGCGTTTTGCTCCTCGGCCCAGCCCAGCCCAGCCCACCCAAGTGCAGTATCGATCGATAACTGTCACAAAACACTAAGCACACATAACTGCAGCGTTCGCAGAGTCAGGCCTGATCCCTGCGATCGCTAACAGTTTTTTGGTAGCGTTTTGAATCAGTCGCTGACAGTCAGGAGCTTTTTTGCCTGTGAGTCTCACTAGTGTACCCCTAAATTTAGAGCCCAAAATGGCAAATCGAAGGTACACTAGTGAAGAGGCCTACACGTTTCTGAGCATGACAGATAGTGAAGAGGAAGTCACTCATCTGTCAAGTTCAGGCTCAGAATACGATCCTGTAGAGGACAGCGGCTCCATGACAGATAGCTCTGACGACGGAGTTGTGGTCCCTGCTAGGGTCAGGCGTACCAGACCCCGAACTTCTTCTTCTGTCCTTGAAGTGCAAGAACCGCAGGTCCCTCGTATGGAGCAGAGCAGTACTAGTGCCGCTATTCCTTCTGGTGAACTGGCAAGCACCAGCGGCCTAGTACACCCTGGTCGTACATCCAGCACTGCAGTATCACGTGGTGACGTGGCGAGTCCCATAAGTGCAGTTCAAGCTGGTGAGGTGGCAAGCACTAGTAGGGTCCCGCTGCCACCAAGAAGACGAACACAGGCCCGTCGTGCCCATAGTGCCCTTCCTGCTGCATTCGCCAATCCGAATTGGGTACCCACCACTTCTGCAGCACCCGTATTGCCCCCATTCACTGGCCAACCCGGAATTCAGGTGGAAACAGTTGATTTTACGCCACTGGATTTTTATTCACTGTTTTTCACCGAAGATCTCTATAGATCTATTGTGGACCAAAGCAATTTATACGCTGGTCAACACATCGCCACTATTCCCCAGTCCTCCCTTGCCAGAGATTGGAGACCAATTACGGTCTCCGAATTTAAGATCTTTCTGGGCCTTTCCCTCAACATGGGCATAACCAAAAAGAGTGAGTTGCGGTCATATTGGTCCACTGACCCAATTCACCATATGCCCGTGTTCTCTGCCTCCATGACCAGGGCACGATACGAGCAGATTTTGCGGTTCATGCACTTCAACGACAATGAACTCTGTCGTCCTCGTGGAGACCCTGAATACGATCGGCTCTACAAAATTCGGCCCCTCGTAAACCACTTCAACCAACGTTTTGCAGACTTGTTTACTCCCCATCAAGTTGTCTGCGTTGATGAGTCCCTGATTAAATTTTCTGGCCGCTTGTCATTCAAACAGTACCTTCCCAGCAAGCGTGCCAGATACGGGGTCAAGATGTATAAGCTCTGTGACAGGGTCACAGGCTATACATGTAGATTTATGGTTTACGAGGGCAAAGATAGTCACGTAGAGCCGACAAACTGCCCTGACTACATAGGAAGTGCTGGCAAGATAGTGTGGGACTTGGTGTCACCCTTATTCGGAAAGGGGTACCACTTGTACGTGGACAATTATTACACGAGCGTGCCACTTTTTAGTCACTTGTTTGATCATCAGATTGGAGCATGTGGCACCGTGCGACCTAATCGCCGGGGCTTTCCTCAGCGGCTTGTAGATTCCCGTCTTAGGCTGGGGGAGAGAGCCTGCTTGCAGTGTAATAACTTGCTCGCTATGAAGTGGAGGGACAATAAGAATGTTTTCGTTCTTACCTCCCTTCATGCAGACACGACGACCCAAATTACTACGGCGACTGGTGTTGTGGAGAAACCCCTCTGTGTCCACGAATATAACCAAAATATGGGAGGGGTGGACCTCAACGACCAGTTGTTGGCGCCGTACCTAATTGCCCGTAAGGCCAGACGCTGGTACAAAAAAGTGTCTGTATACTTATTTCAATTGGCTTTGCTGAACGCTCATGTGCTATACAGAGCTTCAGGACGGACTGGATCCTTCCTTAAATTCCAGGAAGAGATCGTCAGAGCCCTTCTGTTTCCAGACGGTGCTCCACCTCACCTTCCCCAACCAAATGCAGTAGGCCGGCTGCATGAGAGGCATTTTCCTTATGCCATCCCGAGTACCCCTACCCAACGAGCCCCCCAAAGAAAATGTCGTGTCTGCAGCAAGCGCGGATTTAGGCGTGACACCCGGTATTATTGTCCCTCCTGTCCTGGCAATCCTGGTCTTTGCATTGGTGAATGTTTTGAACGCTACCATACACTAGTTGAGTTTTAGCGTAGGGTACAGCACTGCACAGACTAGGACACACTTTCACAGGGTCTCCCAAGATGCCATCGCATTTTGAGAGACCCAAACCTGGAACCGTTACAGTTTTAAAAGTTACAGTTATAAAAAAAAAAAAAATACACAAAAAAAATATAAAATAAAAAAAACAAAAATAGTTGTCGTTTTATTGTTCTCTCTCTCTCTATTTTCTCTCTATTGTTCTGCTCTTTTTTACTGTATTCTATTCTGCAATGTTTTATTGTTATGTTTTATCATGTTTGCTTTTCAGGTATGTAATTTTTTTATAGTTTAATGTGTTTTAACCATTTTTTTGTTTTCAGGTACGCCATTCAGCTGCAGCGCGGATTTATTTATCTTGACAGCAACAGCGTTTGCTCCCACGATACATAAAGCCGTGACTCCAGCGCTGTCGGAGGTGATTTCACCACCACAGTTACATACTTCAGCATATATGCCGAAGCGTGGGGGCAGCAGTGGGTGGAGGAGCGATTTGCTCCTGCCTTTTGTGGGAGGATGCCCCCATGCTTTGGCATATATATATTTTAGGTAGGCACAGGTTGCGTTAAATGTTTTATTTTTTACTATGTTTTTTTTTTTTGTATTTGCTTTGCAGGTATGGTAAGTATTACTGTTATACTGTAATGTTACTTTGTTTTTTGTTAACCATCATTTGCTTAGCAGGTACGCCATTCAGTTGCAGCGCGGATTTATTTATCTTGACAGCAACAGCGTTTGCTCCCACGATACATAAAGCCGTGACTCCAGCGCTGTCGGAGGTGATTTCACCACCACAGTTACATACTTCAGCATATATGCTGAAGCGTGGGGGCAGCAGTGGGTGGAGGAGCGATTTGCTCCTGCCTTTTGTGGGAGGATGCCTCCATGCTTCGGCATATATAAAACGGTGCATGTATGCCCATCATTAGAAGTGGGTGGATGAAGGGAGGTATTCTAATGGTGGGCATACCCACCGATCAAGATCTTTTTTTCGTTCAGCCCACAGGCTGCATGAAAAAAAAGTTTACAATGTATGCCCAACAAGGACCAGCAATGTACTGGTATGTTGCTGGACTTTGAGTGGTTATACCAGAATGATGCCTGCAGGTTTAGGTATCATCTTGGTATCATTCTTTTCAGCCAGCGGTCGGCTTTCATGTAAAAGCAATCCTAGCGGCTAATTAGCCTCTAGACTTCTTTTACAAGCAGTGGGAGGGAATGACCCCCCCCACCGTCTTCCATGTTTTTCTCTGGCTCTCCTGTCCCAACAGGGAACCTGAGAATGCAGCCGGTGATTCAGCCAGCTGACCATAGAACTGATCAGAGACCAGAATGGCTCCAAACATCTCTATGGCCTAAGAAACCAGAAGCTACGAGCATTTCATGACTTAGATTTCGCCGGATGTAAACAGCGCCATTGGGAAATTGGGAAAGCATTTTATCACACCAATCTTGGTGTGGTCAGATGCTTTGAGGGCAGAGGAGGTCTAATAGACCCCAATTTTTTCAAAAAAGAGTACCTGTCACTACCTATTGCTATCATAGGGGATATTTACATTCCCTGAGATAACAATAAAAATGATTAAAAAAAAAAATGAAAGGAACAGTTTAAAAATAAGATAAAAAAGCAAAAAAATAATAAGGAAAAAAAAAAAAAAAAAAAAAAAAGCACCCCTGCCCCCCCCTGCTCTCACACAAAGGCGAACGCAAGCGTCGGTCTGGCGTCAAATGTAAACAGCAATTGCACCATGCATGTGAGGTATCACCGCGAAGGTCAGATCGAGGGCAGTAATTTTAGCAGTAGACCTCCTCTGTAAATCTAAAGTGGTAACCTGTAAAGGCTTTTAAAGACTTTTAAAAATGTATTTAGTTTGTCGCCACTGCACGTTTGTGCGCAATTTTAAAGCATGTCATGTTTGGTATCCATGTACTCGGCCTAAGATCATCTTTTTTATTTCATCAAACATTTGGGCAATATAGTGTGTTTTAGTGCATTAAAATGTTAAAAAGTGTGTTTTTTCCCCAAAAAATGCATTTGAAAAATCGCTGCGCAAATACTGTGTGAAAAAAAAAAATGAAACACCCACCATTTTAATCTGTAGGGCATTTGCTTTAAAAAATATATAATGTTTGGGGGTTCAAAGTAATTTTCTTGCAAAAAAAAATAATTTTTTCATGTAAACAAAAAGTGTCAGAAAGGGCTTTGTCTTCAAGTGGTTAGAAGAGTGGGTGATGTGTGACATAAGCTTCTAAATGTTGTGCATAAAATGCCAGGACAGTTCAAAACCCCCCCAAATGACCCCATTTTGGAAAGTAGACACCCCAAGCTATTTGCTGAGAGGCATGTCGAGTCCATGGAATATTTTATATTGTGACACAAGTTGCGGGAAAAAGACAAATTTTTTTTTTTTTTTTTTTTTCACAAAGTTGTCACTAAATGATATATTGCTCAAACATGCCATGGGAATATGTGAAATTACACCCCAAAATACATTCTATTGCTTCTCCTGAATACGGGGATACCCCATGTGTGAGACTTTTTGGGAGCCTAGCCGCGTACGGGACCCCGAAAACCAAGCACCGCCTTCAGGCTTTCTAAGGGCGTAAATTTTTGATTTCACTCTTCACTGCCTATCACAGTTTCGGAGGCCATGGAATGCCCAGATGGCACAAACCCCCCCCAAATTACCCCATTTTGGAAAATAGACACCCAAAGCTATTTGCTGAGAGGTATAGTGAGTATTTTGCAGACCTCACTTTTTGTCACAAACTTTTGAAAATTGAAAAAAGAAAAAAAAAATACGTTTTTCTTGTCTTTCTTCATTTTCAAAAACAAATGAGAGCTGCAAAATACTCGCCATGCCTCTCAGCAAATAGCTTGGGGTGTCTACTTTCCAAAATGGGGTCATTTTGGAGGGTTTTGTGCTATCTTGGCATTTTATGGCCTTCGAAACTGTGATGGGTAGTGAGAAGTGAAATAAAAAATTAACGCCCTTAGAAATCCTGAAGGCGGTGATTGGATTTCGGGGCCCCGTATGAAGCTAGGCTCCCAAAAAGTGCCACTCATGTGGTATCCCCATACTCAGGAGAAGCAGCAGAATGTATTTTGGGGTGTAATTCCACATATGCCCATGGCATGTTTGAGCAATATATCATTTAGTGACAACTTTGTGCAAAAAAAAAAAAAAAAAAAAAAAAAATTGTCACTTTCCCGCAACTTGTGTCAAAATATAAAATATTCCATGGACTCAACATGCCTCTCAGCAAATAGCTTGGGGTGTCTACTTTCCAAAATGGGGTCATTTGGGGGGGTTTTGTGCCATCTTGGCATTTTATGGCCTTCAAAACTGTGATAGGTAGTGAGGAGTGAAATCAAAAATGTATGCCCTTAGAAATCCTGAAGGCGGTGCTTGGTTTTCGGGGCCCCGTACGCGGCTAGGCTCCCAAAAAGTCCCACACGTGTAGTATCCCCGTACTCAGGAGAAGCAGCAGAATGTATTTTGGGGTGTAATTCCGCATATGCCCATGCCATGTTTGAGCAATATATCATTTAGTGACAACTTTGTGCAAAAAAAAAAAAAAAAAAATAATAAATTGTCTCTTTTCCGCAACTTGTGTCAAAATATAAAATATTCCATGGACTCAACATGCCTCTCAGCAAATAGCTTGGGGTGTCTACTTTCCAAAATGGGGTCATTTGGGGGGGTTTTGTGCCATCTTGGCATTTTATGGCCTTCAAAACTGTGATAGGTAGTGAGGAGTGAAATCAAAAATTTATGCCCTTAGAAATCCTGAAGGCGGTGCTTGGATTTCGGGGCCCCGTACGCGGCTAGGCTCCCAAAAAGTCCCACACATGTGGTATCCCCGTACTCAGGAGAAGCAGCAGAATGTATTTTGGGGTGTAATTCCACATATGCCCATGGCATGTTTGAGCAATATATCATTTAGTGACAACTTTGTGCAAAAAAAAAAAAAATTGTCACTTTCCCGCAACTTGTGTCAAAAAATAAAATATTCCATGGACTCAACATGCCTCTCAGCAAATAGCTTGGGGTGTCTACTTTCCAAAATGGGGTCATTTGGGGGGGGTTTGTGCCATCTTGGCATTTTATGGCCTTCAAAACTGTGATAGGTAGTGAGGAGTGAAATCAAAAATTTATGCCCTTTGAAATCCTGAAGGCGGTGCTTGGTTTTCGGGGCCCCGTACGCGGCTAGGCTCCCAAAAAGTCCCACACATGTGGTATACCCATACTCAGGAGAAGCAGCTGAATGTATTTTGGGGTGCAATTCCACATATGCCCATGGCTTGTGTGAGCAATATATCATTTAGTGACAACTTTTTGTAATTTTTTTTTTTTTTTTATTTATTTTTTATTTTTTTGTCATTATTCAATCACTTGGGACAAAAAAAATAAATATTCAATGAGTTCAACATGCCTCTCAGCAATTTCCTTGGGGTGTCTACTTTCCAAAATGGGGTCATTTGGGGGGGTTTTGTACTGCCCTGCCATTTTAGCACCTCATGAAATGACATAGGCAGTCATAAACTAAAAGCTGTGTAAATTCCAGAAGATGTACCCTAGTTTGTAGACGCTATAACTTTTGCGCAAACCAATAAATATACGCTTATTGACATTTTTTTTACCAAAGACATGTGGCCGAATACATTTTGGCCTAAATGTATGACTAAAATTGAGTTTATTGGATTTTTTTTATAACAAAAAGTAGAAAATATCATTTTTTTTCAAAATTTTCGGTCTTTTTCCGTTTATAGCGCAAAAAATAAAAACAGCAGAGGTGATCAAATACCATCAAAAGAAAGCTCTATTTGTGGGAAGAAAAGGACGCAAATTTCGTTTGGTTACAGCATTGCATGACCGCGCAATTAGCAGTTAAAGCGACGCAGTGCCAAATTGTAAAAAGTGCTCTGGTCAGGAAGGGGGTAAATCCTTCCGGGGCTGAAGTGGTTAAATTATAAAATGTCTTTTGTTTAGACATAGATAAATACTTGCCAAATCATTACCAATTTCTCTTTTTAGATTTGTGTGCATAACATAACTATATTTATGTTTGTTTGCTCACATCTCAAGCCTATTGATGTACTTGAACTATTAGGCAGCTCCACCATCAATATCTACAGTTATCAACGCTACATCCGATTCCTCTTCTATAGCTACTGCTTGTTCTTTTTTATATGCTATTTCTGTCCTTCTCCAGAAACTAGCTGGGTGACAGGTTCATACAGCATTATTAAGCACTTCACAGAGTTCATCTCTGAGACTTATGCATGGATGCTCCACTTTTCACTCCGTATCTTTTCACATAAACTGTCTCCTGCTCTAATGACTAACATCACTGGTTCCCTCTTGGCCATCTTCTTTAGCATGTCATGTGTTATCTTTTTGTACAAAGGAAATACTTTTGCCTTGAATTGTTTTCCTACTTTTTGTTACAGAAATAGTGCTAAATTGCCATATTGTGTATTTTTTTAACACTTTGATACTAATTAATACCTTAATAAAAATATGTAAGCAAAGAAACATAACCCTATATGTACTTACTGTTTATTTGTATGAGTGTAAATCCAATAAACATTTAATTACTGCATTAGAGGTCCAAAAAAGAGGTGAAGATAAAGCACTGACATCACTCACAAAATTAACGAATATATTCAACCAATGGTTATTTAATAAATTAGCACATTAAACGTAATTGATAAACAAACCCTCAAATATATATCCTGTAGTTATTGTAAAAAAATGCTGGCCATACACTATACGAAAAATCGTCCGAACACATTTTCGAAAAAAACGAACATTCGGCCAAAAGAGCAAACGATAGTGCCATCATGTAATGACTGATAAATCTTTCAGTGGACATAAGGAATCAATTTTTTGTTCTTTTTTTTTTACATATACCTAGTGCAACAGTTCGGACAGGAAACACATTAACCTTTCAATTTATCGTTTGTTCGGCAGAAAATTCCAGAACTTGTCCTTCATTTTTTTTTTTTTTTTTTACTATTTTTCTTTATTGAACAAAAAAGGAGCAAGACATAGTTGTACATTACACCTAAGAAAAAAGCAAAGCAGATTACACAAGAATATTAAGTTAGCAAACATGGCGAGGAAGATAATCACTAAGGTTTACAATGATCTGATAACGTAATCATATCTATAGTGTGTCAACATGCAAATGTTCAAAGAGGGTGGTCTGGTTTAGACTCAGCATATAGATATAGTAACATTATAAGTATTCTAAAAGGAGAAAAAACATAGAGGATCTGGGGCAAGAAAGAGGGAGAAGAAAATGCAGACCACATTGCCCTCAAGAAAGGGCCTCACTTCTGTAATCAGTAATCCAATCTGCCCATGCAATGTGAAATTTCGAGGTGGATAATGTAGCTTTGGAGAAAGAACATTCCAACTGAAAATGGGAATTTAGTACGTGGGTGACATCTGATATCAAGAGTGGATGTGGGGACTTCCACCGCCTTGCTATCGCCAGTCGGGCCACAATCAAACATGTGTTGCCACTACTTTGATTGGTTTTGGCTATGATGGAATAGACAAGCCCAACAGAAGATCTAGTGAGGTCAAAGGTGAGGGGACTGAGCATATAGAAGTAAGGAGATTAGACACTTTTGACCAGTAGATTTTGATATTAGGGCAGTCCCACCAGATGTGATATAGAGTTCCAATGCATCCACAGTTGTGCCAACACCTCGGTGAGGTGGTAGGGTATATATTGGCAAGTCTGGATGGTGTATAGTACCATTTATGAAAAAGCTTTAGTAATGCTTCCCAGTGTGTGATACAATGGGACAACCGCAGTGGCAGTAAAAGGGCCAGGTGCCAGTGCTCAGCTGCAGGGGGATCTGTCGTGAAGGAAGACCAGTATTGTATTGATGGTGAAGATAGGTCTTGAGAAGGAGTTATGAGTAGCTTGTACACCAAGCAAATCCCTCTGACAGCAGGTTTAGGCGTGTCGTAAAACTTCAAAAGGGAGCATGGTATTGAGTCTTCCTCAGACCATTGAGTTTTGGAGAATAGGGAATGCCCATAGGAGTGTTGTAGAAAGGAGAAGGTTTGCAATCCAGCAGAGGAGAATAGGAGTTCCATGTTTGTGATGCCTGAGTCCGTCCAGGGAGAGAGGGGCAAATCTGGTAGGAGAAGTCCTAAGGAACTGAGAGGTAACTTGGAGAGTATGGATAATGACAGTCCTTTAGTGATTTGTTGGATAGCCGACCATATGCGAAGTGATGCTGTTATAGTGTCCAAGGGATGATGGGTATGTTTAAAGCAGATCAGCGATGCTCTGAGCAGTAATTTTGGGTCAGCGCCGAATACAGTGGATTCAATTTGTTTCCAGTTAGCTTGGTGATGGTTGAACCACCAGATTTTGATTTGGCCTAGGAGTACAGCATGGTAGTAAGCTTGAATATTAAGAGCCCCCAAGCCACCATAGCTTACTGGAGAAGTGAGGATTGACTTTTTTTATCCTGGGGTGCTTTTGTTGCCATATGAATGTGTTAATGATCGTCTGGAGTCTGCGTAGTTGAGCCTGAGCAAATGGCAGGGGGATAGTTCGTAATACATATAGAATATGTGGTAATATGTGGTGTGCCTGAGCTATTGGAGTTTCTTGGATAATTGTAGAAGCTTTTCTACGAGGTCATTGAAATTTGTTTGTAGCATCATTTTGCTAGGGGAGGTTAAAAGTATTCCTAAGTAGGATAGAGAGGGGCTAGAGGACCATGCAAACTGGGGGGGTTATTTACAAAAGGCAATCCACTTTGCACTGCAAGTGCACTTGAAAGTACACTTGAAGTGCACTTGGAAGTGCAGTCGCTCTAAATCTAAGGGGTAGATCTGAAATGAGTGAAAGCTCTGCTGATTTTTATCATCCAATCATGTGCAAGCTAAAATGCTGTTTTTTATTTTACTTGCATGTCCCCTACGAATCTACAATGACTTTACTTCCAAGTGCACTTGAAGTGCACTTTCAAGTGCACTTGCAGTGCAAAGTGGATTTTCCTTTCGTAAATAACCCCCTGGGTCTGTGCAGAAATCATCGTTTTTTGTGTGAGTATCAAGACCTATATTTAACATAACCGATTTACCGTGGTTCACTTTGTAGAGGGAAACTAGACTAAAGCGGTTCAGAATATGCTGGATTTCAGGGAGTGATCATGAGGGATTTGTTAAAGCTATTATGACATCATCAGCATATAGACCTATTCTGTGTTCCGTGTCTCCAATCTTGTTTCCTGATACTGAAGGGGCTGTGCGTATTGTTTGGGCAAGAGGTTCCATGACCACTGTGAAGATCAATGGGGAAAGCAGGCATCCCCGTTTCGTTCCATTTGTAATTAGAAAGGGATCCGATACATAGTTACATAGCTACATAACATAGTAGGTGAGGTTGAAAAAAGGCAAGTCCATCAAGTCTAACTGTCACGGACTAATACTCACCGAGGCCGAGATGCCGAGAGCGGCTTACCCTTGCGACCACGCGCACCCAGACCCCCGAAGTGGGTACAGAGAGCTGGGGGCACGTGGAGGCACGGGCTTCTGGTAGGCAGGAGATCCGTAGATGGGAATCTGGTGCACTGGAATCCGTATGGGGAACCAATGGTTCGGACCGGGTATCAGGCAGAGGCAAGTCCGTTTATGCAGGCAGAGGTCAGGGTATGAGGCAATTAGCAGAGGCAAAGTCCGTTTATGCAGGCAGAGGTCAGGGTATCAGGCAATCAGCATAGGCAAGTCCGTTATTCAGGCAGAGGTCAGGGTATCAGGCAATCAGCATAGGCAAGTCCGTTATACAGGCAGAGGTCAGGGTATCAGGCAATCAGCATAGGCAAGTCCGTTATACAGGCAGAGGTCAGGGTATCAGGCAATCAGCATAGGCAAAGTCCATTGTACAGGCAGAGGTCAGGGTATCAAGCAATCAGCATAGGCAAAGTCCGTTGTACAGGCAGCGGTCAGGGTATCAGGCGATCAGCAGAGTAGAGGTTAAACAGGCCAGAGGTTTGGTACACTTAAGCAGACAGGTTTACACAGGATAACTGGGAGCAAGAGATCAGGGGAGAGCTGACGACGAACCAGCAACCCGACTGGGGGCTGGCGCCATCAGAAATAGTCTCCCCCCGGCGAGCGCGTCAGTGTGACGAGCTACCGGGGACCCGCACGGGCGACAGCGCGCACACGGGGACCACCGTGCACCCGCGCGCGCCGCACCATCAGGCCGCGGACGGGTGTGCGGCGAAGCGCCAGTCCGCCGCGCATGCACACCGGAGCCCAGCGAGCGGAGGCGCTCCCGATCTCCTGACAGTGCCCCCCTCCTAAGGGCGGACACTGAACGCCCAGGCTAGCCATCAATTCTGGATGATCTTGGTGGAAGGTTTGGATTAGCTGTGGAGCATGCAGGTTCCTAGCGAGTCCCCAAGAATTATCTTCTGGTGAGTAACCCTTCCAATGGATCAGATACTGTAGTTGCCTGCCCCTCTTTCTGCAGCTCAGGATGGACTCCACCACAAACTCATTTTCGCCATCCACTTTGACTGGCGGAGGAGGAGGCTCTCTTCTTCCCGGAAAAGGGCTAGGCACCACAGGCTTCAATAATGATACGTGGAAGACAGGATGAATCCGATATGTCTTGGGCAGTGCTAGCTCAACAGCCACAGGGTTAATGATTCTCTTGACTTGGAAAGGACAAATGAACTTGGGTCCAAGTTTTCGAGATGGCAGCGGTAATTTAAGGTTAGCGGTGGATAGCCAGACCTCTTCTCCTAAGTCAAACTTTGGGTTCACCCTTCTGCCCCGATCGTACTGTTTCTTGTAGTCTTCTTGCGCCTTGTGTAACATATCTTGGATTCTCTTAAAGTTGAATTGCAACAAAGTTATCCTGTCCTGGACTGCAGGGACTGTCATTTCGGGGACGTCATTAGAGAGGAATGTGGGATGGAACCCAAAATTTGCCCAGAAGGGTGTTTGGTTGGTAGAGGCATGAATTGAATTATTATACGCAAATTCAGCGTAGGGGAGAAGACTCGCCAAATCATCCTGGGAACCTGAGCAAAAGCAACGGAGGTATTGCTCCAACGTTTGGTTTGTCCTCTCCGTTTGACCGTTGCTTTGGGGGTGATAAGCTGAAGAGAGACAAACTTTGATGCCCAGGGATTTGCAGAGTTCCTTCCAGAATTTGGACGTAAATTGCACGCCCCTATCCGACACAATGCTCCTTGGTACACCATGGAGCCTAACGACCTCTTTCAGAAAAACATTGGCTGTGTCTACGGCGGAGGGAGTGCCCCTCATAGGTAGGAAATGGGCCATCTTGGAGAGACGGTCGATAACGACAAGAATGGTAGAAAAATTTTCTGAGGTTGGTAGATCGACAATAAAATCCATGGACACATCAGCCCTTGGCCGTTCCGGGATGGGTAATGGTTTGAGCAAGCCCCAGGACCTAGTGTTTTGGCCCTTGTTCCGCTGGCATAGAGAGCAGGACGCCACATACTCCTTACAGTCTCGTCTCCATCCAGGCCACCAGAAGGAGCGAGAAAGTAGCTCAGACGTCTACTTAATTCCGAAGTGTCCTGCCATCTTATGGTCGTGACACATCTTAAGGGTTAAGGACCGTGTCACTTGCGGTATGAATATTTTTCCCCGAATCCAAAAGAGATCCTCATATTTCCTCAAGGAGTGTACTACTGGTTCAGTACACGAGCTAGATGAGGATCTAATGGATGACATTAAGTCCGCCTGAGTTAATCCAAGGAAGTTTTGCGGAGAGAGGATCGTGCTTGGTGCTGATGCTTGAGAGTCTGCGGAGAACATCCGAGAGAGTGCGTCGGCCTTCCCGTTTTTTGCTCCAGGTCTGTAGGCTATATGAAAGTTGAAACGGGAGAAGAAAAGGGTCCAACGGGCTTGGCGGGGTTTTAGTCGTCTTGCTGTTCGGAGGTACTCTAGATTTTTGTGATCCGTAAAGATCATAACCGGGTGTATTGCACCCTCCAGCAAATACCTCCACTCCTCTAAAGCGAACTTTATGGCCAGCAGCTCCCTGTCACCCACATCATAGTTGAGTTCCGGTGGACTGAGTTTCCTGGAAGCGAAGGCTACAGGATGTAGAATGGTCTTAGGTCCCTGTCTCTGGGAGAGAATTGCTCCAGTTGCGATCTCTGATGTGTCTACCTCTAGTACGAAAGGTTGAGTCGGGTCAGGATGACAAAGAATCGGGGCGGAGCTGAACAACTTCTTTAATTTTAAAAAAGCCTCTTGAGCGGCTGGGGACCTGAAAAGAACTGTGTTGCCGGGTTAGTTGGGTGATGGGTGCCACAATAGCAGAGAATCCAACAATAAATTTTCGATAGAAGTTAGCGAACCCGATAAACCTCTGTACCCCTTTCTTGTTAGATGGAGCCGGCCACTCCTGAATTGCCTGAATCTTCTGTGGGTCCATTGCGACCCCATTGGTTGAAAGGATGAACCCCAGAAATTGTATGGTCGACTTTTCGAATTTGCATTTTTCAGCTTTCAGGTATAGCTTGTGCTGTCGAAGTATGGTAAGAACCTTCCTTACGTGTCCTTTGTGTATCTCCAGAGTGGGGGAAAAGATAAGAATATCATCCAGGTATTCTCGGAATATGTCATTCACCAGGTGTTGAAAGGTGGCCGGGGCATAACAGAGTCCGAATGGCATCACTAAGTACTCGAACTGCCCGAATCTGGACCTAAAAGCTGTCTTCCACTCGTCCCCAGACCTGATCCTGACGAGATTGTAGGCCCCCCGGAGGTCAAGTTTAGAGAACACCTTAGCCGATCGGAACTGTTGGAATAGCTCGGGAATGAGTGGTAGGGGATACCGGTTCTTAATAGTGATATTGTTGAGCTGCCGATAATCTACACAGGGTCTCAAGGTACCATCCTTCTTCCCAACGAAAAAGATACCTGCTCCAGCAGGTGAGGATGAGGGACGGATGAAGCCTTTCTTGAGGTTTTCGTCTATATATTGTTTAAGAGCTTCTAGCTCAGTTTCTGAGAGAGGGAATATCCGACCGAACGGGATCTCGGATCCGGGCAGGAGGTCGATTGGACAGTCGTAGGAACGATGGGGGGTAGGCGGTCAGCCATCTGTTTACTGAAGACCTCTTGAAATTCAAGATACTCGGAGGGAACATGTTGGAGGTTGCCTGGTGGAGCAGCAATCGTAGCACAAACTTTAGGAGCCGTGAGAAGACAATGTTGGGAGCAATACTGAGAAGGGAAGGATACCGCCTTGGTGCTCCATTTAATCTGTGGGTCGTGAGCCTGTAACCAGGGCAAGCCTAGTATAACGGGGAAGATGGGTGAGTGAATCAGGTCGAGCCGTAAAAACTCCCGGTGGCCGGAATCAGTGGTTACCGGAATAGGTTGGGTTTCCTGGGTGATGGGTCCGGAGCGAAGAAGGGATCCGTCGGCCAGATGTACCCGTAAACCCTGATCTTTGGTTTGCAGAGGGATGTTCAGACTGTGCAGACTGTGCGCCAAGGCCGAATCTATGAAGCAACTGCACGCTCTGGAATCAATGATGGCCTGCAAGCGGGTCTCCCCTCCCGGAAGCTGTAGGGAGATAAACAACATCACATAAGTCTTTGGGATACTATTGCTTGGATAGTTCAATACATTTGGTTGAGAGAACTTACTGGGCCTGATCGGACAGCTGCGCAGGAAATGTCCTCCGCAGTAGAGACACAGGTTGCACTGTCGTCTGCGTTGCTTCCCTTCCGAAGTTAGCGGACCCCGAACCAGGCCGAGCTGCATTGGTTCGACCTCAGGGACAGGTGCAGCGACAGCCGTAGTTGAGGTCGGGGTCTGCACTGAGTGGGGTCTTGGTAATGCCCAGGTGGGGCGTGGACCTTGGAAGCGCTCTGAACGTCGCTCCCGCAGTTGCCTATCCAATTTTGTAGCCGCTTGAATGAGTTCTCCCAGGGAAGCAGGGGTTTCCATCCTAGCTAACTCGTCCTTGAGTAAATCAGACAAGCCTTGGCGGTACTGGTAGCGTAGGGCCGGCTCGTTCCAATTTGTATCGGCCGTCCATTTACGGAATTCCACCGTATAGTCTTCGATGGGTCTTCTTCCTTGGGACAGATGGTGCAGGATGGCCTCAGCTGTAGCCATACGTTGCGGGTCGTCATAGAGCTGGGACATACTCTCGAAGAAGGCCTCGATTGTATTTAGAACAGGACTGCTCTGTTCCATTAAGCCGTGGGCCCAAGCTTGGGGTTCTTCAGACAGTAGAGAAATTGCAAATCCCACCTTAACAATTTCTGAAGAGAAGGTTCTTGGTTGGAGGGCGAAGTAGAGGGAGCATGCATTTTTGAAGGCCCTAAACTTCTTGCGGTCCCCAGAGAACCGTTCCGGTGTGGGAACCCTGGGTTCCGGAAGTGCCATGACGACAGTGGGATTGGCAGAAGCCTGAGGGAGCGAACCCCTGCTGCTGGGTGCGGGAGCTGCGACTGCAGAGGGCAGTGACCCTGTGATCTGCTGAAGGCGGTTATCAATTTGGGTATAACCTTCCTGTAATTTTTGCACTGAATCGGCAAGAGTAGATACCTGTTGGCACAGGATCTCCAGAGGAGAGCGCGCTCTGTCGGCCTCGGACATCTGGCTGGTTCGTACTGTCACGGACTAATACTCACCGAGGCCGAGATGCCGAGAGCGGCTTACCCTTGCGACCACACGCACCCAGATCCCCGAAGTGGGTACAGAGAGCTGGGGGCACGCGGAGGCACGGGCTTCCGGTAGGCAGGAGATCCGTAGATGGGAATCTGGTGCACTGGAATCCGTATGGGGAACCAATGGTTCGGACCGGGTATCAGGCAGAGGCAAGTCCGTTTATGCAGGCAGAGGTCAGGGTATCAGGCAATTAGCAGAGACAAAGTGGGGTCACCAGTACAGTATTTATAAATTGAAATCATATCCCCTCTCAAGCACCTCTTCTCCAGAGAGAATAAGTTCAGTGCTCGCAACCTTTCCACATAACTAATATCCTCCAGACCCTTTATTAGCTTAGTTGCCCTCCTTTTTACTCGCTCCATGCAATGGAAGTTTCCCTATAGTTTTGAGAATTTCTTCCGAGGTAAAGGGTGCGGAAAGGGTTTCTGCTTGTGCAGAGGAAATTGAGGGGAGTTTGAGGGGAGTTTAATGGAAGTTCAATGTCTTCTAATCTGGGGGGAGGGGATGATTCTGAGAGATTGTTTGGCTTAGAAGGCGCTAAACTCATTTGCTATGTCAAGTGGGTTTGTTATATGTTTACCATAAGTGTTTGTGAGGAATGAAATTTTGATAAAAGGAATGAAAATGTGAGTACACCCCTCACATTTTTGTAAATATTTTATTATATCTTTTCATGTGACAACACTGAAGAAATTACACTTTGCTACAATGTAAAGTAGTGAGTGTACAGCTTGTATAACAATGTACATTTGCTATCCTCTCAAAATAACTCAACACGCAGCCATTAATGTCTAAACCGCTGGCAACAAATGTGAGTACACCCCAAAGTGAAAATGTAAATTGGACCCAAAGTGTCAATATTTTGTGTGGCCACTATTATTTTTCAGCACTGCCTTAACCCTCTTGGCCATGGAGTTCACCAGAGCTTCACAGGTTGCCACTGGAGTCCTCTTCCACTCCTCCATAACGACATCATGGAGCTGGTGGATGTTAGAGACCTTGCGCTCCTCCACCTTCTGTTTTAGGATGCCTCACAGATGTTCAATAGGGTTTAGGTCTGGAGACATGCTTGGCCAGTCCATCACCTTTACCCTCAGCTTCTTTAGCAAGGCAGTGGTCGTCTTGGAGGTGTGTTCGGGGTCTTTATCATGTTGGAATACTGCCCTGCGGCCCAGTCTCCGAAGGGAGGGGATCATGCTCTGCTTCAGTATGTCACAGTACATGTTGGCATTCATGGTTCCCTCAATGAACTGTAGCTCCTCAGTGCCGGCAGCACTCATGCAGCCCCAGACCATGACACTCCCATCACCATGCTTGACTGTAGGCAACACACTTGTCTTTGTACTCCTCACCTGGTTGCCGCCACACACACTTGACACCATCTGAACCAAATAAGTTTATCTTGGTCTCATCAGACCACAGGACATGGTTCCGGTAATCCACACCCTTAGTCAGCGTGTCAATAGCAAACTGTTTGCGGGCTTTCTTGTGCATCATTTTTAGAAGAGGCTGGGATGAAAGCCATGCAGTCCAATGTGTCAAAACTGTCAAAAATGCTTATTGTCTCGACTAATGTGGGCATGTCCTGGGGAGTGATTTATTTTTAAATGCTTAAAGTGAAAAATTAGAAATGCCTCATTCCTTTAAATAACATGTCTGGGGGTGCCCTAATACTGTACTGTATTGCAGCAGCCTTTATATTTACAAGGGTAGAGTGTTTAAAATTGCCGGAAAATGAGATTTCATTCCCAGCATAATTTAAAAAAAAAGCACATTTCAGCAATGCCGAGATAAATGATTGCCTAAGCACACATGAGAGTGATGTCATCTCTGCCTGGCCAGTAAAAATGGGCAAAGATCATGACCTGGAAGTTAATCTTGCCGAAGAGGACAATGGCCTGTAGATACTGCAGCGCTGGATAGACGGTGAGTATATTTTCATTTTAATATACAAACAGTAAGACAGACAAGCATAAGATATACATATAGGTAAGTGCCAGGAATGTATTCCATAATTATTATTAAACTGCACCCCATGCTGGTGTTTAGGGATGGGAGAATGGTTCGGGCTGAGCATAAGTTCACCCATTCAGATGTTTACCGAACACCTGAATTTTCTAGGTTGTTAAGGAATGGGCCTGGGAAGCTGGCCGCCACATCTTTAACAACAGATGAGTCATCAGCTGTCAGCGGGCTTTCCTGCTGACAGCTGAATGAACTAAAAACATTGCAGAATTTGCTGGCAATAGAAAATTAATGGGGCGCATGCACGGCTTCTGACATGGCGGACGTGTAGTGAGTGAGCCCTGGTTCCCATCTGCTCTCCATGGCCTCTGCACAGCTTCATCACTATCACAAAGCATTGGGGGTAAGCCTAAACCCTTTCTCCGCTCCACGGGCATCCCATGGGAAAAATTGGCCAGCAGCAACACTGTTATCCTCCGCTGTTTGGGCCACAATCCTGTCTCACAGTCTCGATTTCCCCCACAGATTCCTTCGCATTGATGGATCCCCTATTGGGGACTGAGGAAGCAAACAATGCCACGCCGGCTACTGCCACAGTCTCTGGGACTAAACATATCCCCCCTCAGGCTATTTTAACCTTGGACATCCTGGATGAGAAGCTGCAAACCCTCCTACAACAAATCACCCGCAATATTGCGGAGGAGGTGGGCAAGATCTCTCAAGAACTGAGGGGGGAAATTACCCAAATAGGTGATCATACTGATGCACTGGAAAGCAAGTTTGATGACCTGGTAAATTATGTGCAGGTACTTAAGGAAGAAAATTCTACCCTAAAGCACTCAGTCTCCCAATTGTAACTGCAGCAAGAAGATTTAGAAAACAGGGAGAGGCGCCAAAACCTGCGCTTTTGAGGTATACCTGAAACCGTGGGTGATGATATACTATGCTCTTATCTTCTGGGCCTCTTCAACACACTGGCCCCCATGGCAGTGGATATCAATTGGCAATTGGATCGGGCTTACAGATCTTTGGGTCCTAAATCTCTGGCCAGAGCTAGACCCAGGCCACGCGCAACAAATCCCAGATCGCATATAATGGGACAAAGATCCAGATATTTAGTGACTTATATCCCATCACCATGGCCAAGCAGAGGAATCCTTGTCCTGTCACAGCACACCTACAGCATCACCGTACTACTGGGGATTTCTCTTTCGTCTTATCGTTTCAAGGGAGGGAGTCCAGCACAGTCTCTGAGATCTTCAAGAAGGAGATGCCTTCATCAAAAGCTTGAATCTCCCTCCTTTACTTGAAGAAGACCTCCTTCACCCTTGCATCAGGTTGTCCTTTACCTTCTACTCCTAGCCGCATCTGGACCTCTGCCAAGAAGTCCTTCTCCACACCCCAACGCTCTCGATTCTCCAAGCAACCTCCCTGATGAGAAGTGAATATACCTTTGTTTTTTTCTCCTTTTTTCTAGGCTACTTACCTTCGTGGTTTGAACTCCAGTTTTAGAGTTACCCTTTTTTTCTAGGTAAATGCTCCCACTCCCATGGGTTTTTGATGTTTCACTGGTTACTCATGGTTTTCTTTCTCTTAAGTTAGTTGCTTTAATTATTTTTCACATGGGGAGCGGGTGGGCTCCCTCCTCCTGAGTTCCCTGCTGGAAGCCCTCATGTTTCCCTATTTGGCCTATGGCTTTTGCCACGGCCTCCTGAGATGCATCTGCCTCTCAGGCCTTCTAATGTTGGTTTTTCCTTTTTTTTTAGGACCTGTTTTAGGTTCATATAAGACTTCATCCACATTCAAATGTCATCTCTGTAGGTTAATGACATGTTTTAGATTTTTGCTACTGAGGTCTATATGCCTCTATACCCAAGTAAGTATATTTCCTAGGTCATACATATATATGTCTTCCTTTTTTTTCTCTTTTATGTTTTATATGCTCAAGTTTGCTTTCAATGCTGATGAGTCAACATGGCATTACTTATATTGTCCTATAATTTAGAAGGCCTGAACTCTATGCAAAAGCGATGGTTGGCTTTGAAAGAGTTCAGATCTTCAGGGGCAGATGTGGTCATGCTCCAGGAAACACACTTTCGTGCTACGGGTTCAATGAAGTTTGCCTCCAAATACTTCTCCTCCTCCTACCCTTCCTGATTCAACAGGAAAGGCCAGAGTGGCAATTCTTATCAAAAATTCTTGTCCTATTAGGGTTAATTCTACACATATTGACCCTCATGGAAGGTTTATTATCCTGGTGTGTGATTATATGCCCTCCTCTTTTACCCTGGTTAATGTATATGTTCTTAACTGGGCAAATTGATTTTCTTAATGGGATTTTTGAGACTGTCTATTACCACTCCCAAATTTTTATGATCATTGGTGGTGATTTTAATCTAGTCATGCCTTCCACTAGGTTTTATTTCAGGATACCCCCTCACAGAAGGTCGGCTCTCAAGCAACTTCCTTCCGTAAATGTATTAGGTCCCACCAACTCGTGGAGGATCAAACATACCTCCACTAAGAAATTTACTTTCTACTCGATGGCCCATAAAATGTACTCTAGACTGGACCACTTTTTTATCTCAGCCCCGCTTATCCCCCACATTGTTGAATCTGACATTTCTCCCATCACATGGTCTGATCATGCCCATATACCACTAGATGTCATTTTGTCCCCGTCCTCTCCTAGGACATGTCACTGACACCTTAATGATCACCTCCTATAATCACAAGTCACCTGAACTAAACTATCTAAGGAGTTAGAGGAATTTTTCACATTGAATGAGGGCTCTGTCCAGGACTCTTCTACGCTGTGGGAGGCAAATAATGCCTACTTTCGTGGCATTTGTATCACGGAAGGCTCCCGTCTGAAGAAATATAACGCTGGAGTTACACAGTCTTTGTTGACTGATTTACAAGAGGCTGAGCATCGGCTTTTGTGCAAACCCACAGTACCAAGTTTACGTAAAGTCATCCCTCTTCGGGAACAATTATTAGGGAATACAAGTTGTCTCTTTTTGTAGATGACATTTTGTTGACTCTTACTAATCCATTTATATCCCTCCCCTCTTTGCATAACCTTCTATCCTCTTTTAGTGCCATATATCGGGGAATAAGGTAATACAACAAAAACTGAGGCCCTACCATTACATATACCACTAGCTCTTTTGACCCAACTTGAACAAACATACCCATACAGATGGTGCCCTAACTTGCTCAAATATTTAGGTATACAATTGACTTCCTTTTATTCCACTCTATACTCTATACTATTACCCTCGCCTGATCCAAGACATTACCAGATCCCTTCAACAATGGTCTAAATATCCCCTCTCTCTCCTAGGTAGGATCAATGTCTTAAAAATGTAAATTTTGCCTAGGTTATTTTACTTTTTTGAGACTCTGCCAGTCGCTATACCGATGTCCCAACTTAAGGCCATCCAAATGGGTTTCCTAAAATTTATTTGGAACAAAAAAGCACACTGTATTGCAAGTTCAGTGTTTTTTTTCGCTAAAAATTAGATTCGGGCTGGGAGCACCTGATATCATTAAATATTACTACGCTTCCCATGTATGAGCTGCCGCCTCTTGGTCTAGTCATCTCTTGATCTAGTCTGCAGGCCCCTAATTGTTGGTTGGAGATTGAGAAGAGGGTTATATGTCCGGTTCACCGGGGCTCCCTACTGTGGTCTCACACTTTGCATACTGACCCCATATTAAAGTGCATGCGCATTGCCCCAATGATCTTCACCCTCCCAATTTGGCGAAAGTGTTTTCAGAGGTTCTCTCTCTCCTCACCATGCCCCCACTCTTATGAGTATACTGTTCAATCCATCCATACCAGATAGTTTGTCTCTGAGTTGTATAATGCCTTGGGTTCAGGCCTCCCTGTTCCAACTTCGCAACGTCGTACATTTTTATTTGCAAATCAAACAATTTTTCCATTCTCTGGCCCCATCTCTGACCCTAAACAAACCTACCTCTTTTGAATATCTATGTGCCCAAGGTCCTCAACAATTACATTTGGTGTCCTCTATATACCACATTCTTCATGATGCTTCCCCTCTTACTGAAAATACTCATGTATATATGTGTAAATGGACAATTGTTATGTAGGCCTATCACCTCCCAGATGTGGGATAGGATCTGGACTTCTACTTTTAAATCCTCCAAATGTGTGGTGCAGAGAGAGACACCCATTAAAATTCTTCTGTTCTGGTATGGGACCCCTGAGGTCATACATAACTTTGACCCCTCTTGTACAGCGAAGTGTTGGCGCCATGGACTTGAAGTAGGATCATTGCTCCATATTTTCTGGCAATGCTTTCTGATACAGCCTTTTTGACATGAGGTGATGCTATTGCTTCAAGAAGTAGTAGATTTGCCTCTTCTGCTTGACCCAATTCACTATTTATTGGGTCTTCCCTATTCTGGTATTGCTAAACACATCAAACAATTGATTTCCTTCATTCTTTTGCCTACCAAGAGAGTTATTCCGCTTTATTGGTTGTCCAATATACCTCCACTGTGGTCTAGGTTCCTCCAGCTCATAGCTGATATTCAGAGAATGGAACATTTAACTGCTACTGTACATGATACTATCCTGCAATTTAATGAAATATGGGAACATTGGGATCGGTTGGAGTTTGGGTCCCCTTTGAATTTATAGTGCATTGTGTCTATGCAAAAATGCACAAAACTTAATTTTTCTACACCTGCTTGTTTGAACTAAAGCTGAAGACAAAGCCTACTGTTTTTGTTTGCGACAAATAAAGCATATTTTAGGTATACAGAACTATGTGGAAGATGTCTGTTTTCTCTACAGATCCTGATGTGAGTCTCAGCCTCACCTTGCAGGAATGACTGTAGAGACCAGTAGCAGTGTGTCCATTAAGAGCACATGGGTGCCTCTCCCTCTCTCCAGCCACCCTCCTATATGAATAATGGATAGATTCATACATTGCATTCAGGCATCCGAACCCTTTTCGGACGCTGGGCGCCTGAATTCCAGCAGCACGGTTGTATTTTTGAAGCACCTGATTAGAGCCATAGGCTATAATATGTTTCAAAAATGGTGAACTCGGAGCGCAAAGCATTGCACTTGCAGTTCACCCAGGTGTGTTAAAAAAGAGAATGAATAATGAATATTTGCTTTTCTAACTCTGAACCGCCTCCTCACCAATCAGGAAACGTGGGTGTGTTACCCGTCACCAGATTGGCTGAAACAACCGGCGCTGTGATTGGACGCCTATCAGGAGGAGGGGAGGAAACGCATGGAGGACACAGATCGCCGCCATCACCTGCCTGACCTGCCACCGAGATAGGGTAAGTGGGTGGGGGGTCAAAGTGGCAACTTTTGATGGGCACAGTGGTGGCATTTGATGGGCACAGTGGTGGTATTTGATGGGCACAGTGGCGGTATTTAATGGGCACAGTCAGGGTCGGTGCTACCACTAGGCAAACCCGGCCACTGGTGTTCCTACTCTCTTCTCTCTGCAGCAAGCAACTAAGTCGCAACATCAGCAGGCAGCCGCCACTTCGTTCACATATAGTGTCAGAGGCGCAGCAGTGGCAGAGGCCTGTGCCTGTGTCCCGACTCCCGAATAAATGGAAGCAAGCAAACATTCATTGATGGGCACTGTTATGCTGCATTGATAGGTGCTGGTAGGCTGCATTTGATGGGCGCTGATGAGGCTGCATTTAATGGCTGCTGGTGAGGCTGCATTTGATGGGCGCTGGTAAGGCTGCATTTGATGGGCGCTGGTGAGGCTGCATTTATGGGCGCTGGTGAGGCTATATTTGATGGGCGCTAGGTGGGTTGCATTTTAGGGGGTGCTTCATTAAAAAAGGTGGGGTATACATGGGCAGGGCAAAGGGGGTGGATTCAGGGGTGGAGCCGGGGGGTGGCAAAATGAGGTCTCGCCTAGGGTGTCAAAAATCCTTGCACCAGTCCTGGGCACAGTGGCAGCATTTGATGGGGACAGTGGCTGCAATTGATGGGCACAGTGGCTGCATTTGATGGCACAGTGGCTGCATTTGATGGGCACAGTGGCTGCATTTGATGGGGCACAGTGGTTGCATTTTATGGGCACAGTGGCTGCATTTGATGGGGCACAGTGGCTGTGTTTGATGGGCACAATGGCTGCAATTGATGGGCACAGTGAGGCTGCAATTGATGTTTTTTTCAGAAGTTTTCAGTTTGTTTGCGCCCCCCCAAAAATTTTAAGCACCAGCCACCACTGGTAGAGACACAGTAGTGCACACAAATTATCATCCACCACAAACTGATTAATCTCACTTGATTATTATTGTTAATTAGCAAGGAGGCAAATAATGTTTTATGATATAGAAAGACCTTAGTACAAGGTTCAAGGAATGAAGCAATGCTGCCACAGTAATGTAAGTGCAACAAGAATGTTGAAATAACCTTTTTATTTAACCTTTCATATATCCTTAAAGTATAACCTTTGGTAAACTGTTAAATGCCCATTTAAACCACACATATGCTTACAGTTTCACTGTACCTGTCAAAGGTGTTGTTATTCTAGTTTTGTGATTCCACATGTCTGACACACTGTTATCAAATAGGTAAAACAAATTTTTCTTGGTTTGGCAATTCAGCAGTTTACTGTGTGGTTTCCTATACTACCTCTTTTATTTCAGTCTGATCATTGAACAATGAAGCATCATCATTATCTCTGCCAAAAAAAATCCAACCGTGTTAATAAAATATTATAACAGTGTTGTCACCCCACAAACTGATGTCCTCCTACACATTTAACATAGAGCAGGTATATCCTTGGAATTGGCCACCTAATATTTACAGAATAAAATAACACAGGCTTAAACAGTCCATATGTCATTAAAGACAACAACAATGTATTGTCAAATGATAGTGTCCATGTAAGCATGCATACAAAACAGCAGAAAAGAAATATATACTGTATTTTCTGGCGTATAAGACAACCTTTTACACTTAAAAAAAACTGCCAAAAAGCAGAAGTGTTATACTCTGGATATGAAGCAGGGGTTGTCTTGTACACCAGCTACCAGATGGATGTCATCCCGCCGGATGCTCGCTGAATGTGCGGTAATCAGTGCCGATCCTGACCTCCCTGGGGCCCTAAGCAAAATTCTGCTAAGGGGCCCTCTATGTGACCCGTGATGCCGTGAGCTATGTAAACTATTTACCATTGCCACACAGTCACACCTGACACTTCAGTGCTCCCAATACAATCCTCCCTCCTTTAAACAAAACAGTCAAAGAATAAGTACAACAATATAGAACAGAATGAGGTCCCCAGAGAGCCCCCCTTACATCAGGGTCCTCAGAGAGCCCCTCCTTACACCAGGGTCCCTAGAGAGCCCCCCCTTACACAAGGGTCCCCAGAAAGCCCTCCTTAAATCAGTGTCCTTAGAGAGTCTCCCCCTACATCATGGTCCCCAGAGAGCCTCCCCTTTCATCAGGGTCCCCAGAGAGCCTCCCCTTACATCAGGGTCCCCAGAGAGCCACCACTTACACCAGGGTCACCAGAGAGCCCCTCCTTACACAGGGTCCCCAGAGAGTCCCTCCTTACATTAGTGTCCCCAGAGAGCCCCCCTCTTACATTAGTGTCCCCAGAGGCCCCCCTCTTATATCAGTGTCCCCAGTGGGCCCCTTCCTTACATTAGTGTCCCCAGAAAGCCCCTCTCTTACATCAGGGTCCCCAAACAGCTGACTTCCCCCTTGCAGAGGTTCCCCTGTACCTGGCTGGTGGAGGTGGGAGGCGGCGATCGGCAGCTCTATGGTGTCCACAGGCAGGGGGATGTCCCTGGGGCTTGTAATTCTATCTCCGAATGTATACAACAGAGAGGGGAGGGGCCTCTGACCCGGGCATCAGCAACAGTGTTCAAGCAGAGTAAAAGTGAAACTGATACCTGCCCGGGTCAGAGACCACTACCTTCTTCTCTACTGTATACACTGAGAGTACTACAAGCCCCAGGGAGATCCCGCCGCCCACTCAGGCACCATAGAGCTGCCGATAGCCGCCTTCCACCTCCTCCCACCTCCTTCCACCTCTCCCCACTGCACTCTAAATGGCCAGCCAGAGATGCGAGGGGGGGGGCAGGGATGTACCTAGAGCATTTGACACCCGGGGCGGATCCTATATCTGGCACCCCCCACTTTAAAATGTAAAAACACCCCACTGTGCCCCCTGCATACCTCTGCATCCTTCAATATCTCTTTGTCACTACTGTGGACCCCTTTACATTACACAGCACCGCACCTGTGGACCCCTTTACATTACACAACACTCTGGACCCCTTTACATTACACAGCCCTTGCACCTCTGGACCCCTTTACATTACACAGCCCTTGAACCTCTGGACCCCTTTACATTACACAGCCCTTGCACCTCTGGACCCTTTTACATTACACAGCCCCCCACAGCTTTGGAACCCCTTTACATTACACAGCCCCCCACAGTTCTGGACCCCTGTATGTTACGTAGACACCTCATAACAGTTCTGGACCCCCTGCATGTTACACAGACCCCCCTACAGTGCAGAACTCCCCCTACAGTTCAGACCCCCCATTCAGTACAGACCCCCCTACAGTGCAGACCCCCACCCTACAGTGCAGACCCCCTACAGTGCAGATCCCCCTACAGTGCAGATCCCCCTACAATACAGACCCCCTACAATACAGACCCCCCACTACAATACAGACCCCCTACAGTACAGACCCACCACACTGTGCAGACCCCCCTACAATACAGACCCCCCTACAATACAGACCCCCCTACGGTACAGACCACCCCCTACACTGTGCAGACCCCCCTACAATGTGCAGACCCCCCTACAATACAGACCCCCTACACTGTGCAGACCCCCCTACAATACAGACTCCCCCGACACTGTGCAGACCCCCCTACCATACAGACTCCCCCCTACACTGTGCAGACTCCCTACAATACAGATCCCTACACTGTGCAGACCCCCCTTCAATACAGACCCCTACACTGTGCAGACCCCCTACAATACAGACCCCCCTAAACTGTGCAGACCCCCCACAATACAGACCCCCCTACACTTTGCAGACCCCCCTACCATAAAGATTCCCCCTCACACTGTGCAGACCCCCCACAATACAGACTCCCCCCTACAATACAGACCCCCAGACCCATAATGTACCTCAGATTAACAGCGCCAGCGCGGGACATGCACAGGTCGGGTCCCGCCCCCTCCCCCTGTGTAGACATAGAGGGGAAGGCGGCTTCACTCTGCTCAGCTGTGTGATACAGCCGAGACTGATGAGAGCCGTGGCCCTAAGTCCGAGAGAAGGGGATCATGGTGGCGGGTCCCGGGTGTGCTGAGTCTGCAGAAGGTAGATGGGTTTCACTTGGGTGCGGCTCACAAAACTCCCTCCCCGCAAAGGGCCACTGCTCTCTGTGTGCCTGTGTCACCGTGACCGCATTTGACTGCCTTAACTCGCCCGCTATCCCTGCTTCAGTCTCGGAGGGGGGGTGCCGGCCTGACACCCCCTGAGTGTGCAGCACCTGGGGCGGTCCGCCCCCCACTTAGTACGCCACTGGGGCAATGCTGGGTCTTGGGGGCCCCCCACAGTGGCGGGGCCTGACGCAGCTTGCGTAGTGTGCGTATAGGGTGGATCGGCTCTGGCAGTAATACTGTATACATACAGTATACACTGCTGAACCAATCCCGACGAGGGATGTATTCTATTAATGAATACAGAGCCTGCTTGGTTTGGAGTAACAACCTCTGCCAATCCGAGCAGGCTACATACTGGCTACATACAGTGAGTCAGAGAGGCACGGGCTGATGATAACACAGCCTCTGTCTCTGCCAATCTGAGCAGGCTTTTGTGTTTTGATTAATAGAATAATAAAATACATTGCTCGCCGTGATTGGCTCAGCGGTGTATACTGTATTCTGCAGAGTACCTGGCACTACTGTACATGCAGTATTACTGCACATCCAGCTCCAGATCTCCCCTTCATATAATATGATTTCTGGCAGAGATCAACTTAGCTCATGCAGAGAAGAAATGTGCAGAGCAGGGTGAGACAGTGTATTACTAGATTTCAAACAGAATAGACAGTTATTTTTTTAGTGTTTTACATAGCTATACCTAAAAATGAGCCAGCCCTAATAGATATAGCAGCACTTAGTTTTCTGACTAAAGTTCCACTGCAAATGTACAACATTTCATTTGCAGGTCAGGGAGATGCTAGAGCAACTAATTATATAAATATAAAGACAATAAATAATGTAAATATCCCTGCACCGTGGTGTATTATTGTTGCGATTGATAAGGTGGGTGAAAAGGTGTATGTTCCTTTAAGAACTGTAATATGTGAAAACCCTGCGCTGTCTGTGCTTTATATAATGACATAAAAAAGCATAAACAAAGCTTCCTACAATACCAACAATAAATTCATATGCATAAAAGTTTCAGAGTGGTGAAAAAAAAATTGCATAAAAAAACTGCAGTTCATAAGTTCATAAAGTGCTGTAATTCTTCAGTGTCACAATTGTTTCTTTAAAAGTGCAATTCATGCAGTGACATACGACAAGGTGGTGAAAGCACAGTCAGTGCAGGGTTTTCACATATTACAATATAAAGACAATAAACTATTGATAAGATACAATGTGGTTAGAGTGAACAGCACCCCCCTGCCTCCCACCAACAATAGAAGTTTATTTAGAAGTAAATGGTTTGGTGTACTGCACAAGCCCTGCCGCTGACTGCAGTTCACATTTCTTTTTTTTTTTTAAATCACTGCACAAAGAGTCATATTGCGCACATTAAAAGGCAGAATCTCGGCTTGAGTTCTAATTTAGAGAAAAGAAAAACATGATTATTTTGGCAACTAAAAATGGAACAAGGGAAAAATTTACTTTAAAATCAACTAGTATAAATAGGATTTCTAGAATAAATATGTATAGTATTAGGTATTTTTATTATGTACAATTCATTGTATATATGTTGGATTTATTCTATTGGATTTACTTAGAAACAAAATGACAGAAGTATTTGATGGCACAATTCCAAAAAGTGATCATATCTATTTAAAGCAAAGGCTCATTATGCAGTACTTTGACATATTTCAGTGAACTATGATCTTGACATGACTAAGCTTGCACGTGCTTCATTTATGGCCAAAAGGAAAAAAATATCATACAGAAAGTTTACTATAATAAAATACACTGAATAAAATAAAACTGTTTGCTGTTGTACGACACATTAACAAGGGTGCATAAAATGTAATTTAAATATGCCTGAATAAAAGGATTTTCCTGTTTACCACTAAAAGTTCAATTTTTGGAAGATTTTTGCTCTAAAGCTTACTTCTATCTGCAAATAGAGTTTTCAAGTCATCTTATTATAACACCATCCCTGGAAGAACAGCTTTCAAAAAAAAGAAAAAAACTCAGGCGATTTATAAACTCTGTAGAGAAGAAAAAGTGGGACAGTTACCCATACAATCATATTGCAAATAAAATGGACGTAGAAATCGGATATGCTGTCAGTTGCAATATACAAGATCTCCAGTTTTGTTTCATTTTTTTTCTGTATTGAAAAAAAAAAAATCTTAAAGCCAAAATGCAGCATTCCAGCACATTTGTTTTACAAATACTGCTCTTTTAGTTGACATCTACAGATTAAATCGTGCAGAAACAGCCATACAATTTTAGGTTTTAACACTTATAGGGCGTACACACGGTCGGACTTTGTTCGGACATTCCGACAACAAAATCCTAGGATTTTTTCCGACGGATGTTGGCTCAAACTTGTCTTGCATACACACGGTCACACAAAGTTGTCGGAAAATCCGATCGTTCTGAACGCGGTGACGTAAAACACGTACGTCGGGACTATAAACGGGGCAGTGGCCAATAGCTTTCATCTCTTTATTTATTCTGAGCATGCGTGGCACTTTGTCCGTCGGATTTGTGTACACACGTATCGGAAATTCCGACAACGGATTTTGTTGTCGGAAAATTTTATCTCCTGCTCTCCAACTTTGTGTGTCGGAAAATCCGATGGAAAATGTCCGATGGAGCCCACACACGGTCGGAATTTCCGACAACACGATCCGATCGGACATTTTCCATCGGAAAATCCGACCGTGTGTACGGGGCATTAAAGATTTCATGAATGTCAATATGGATTTGATACATATTCAAGTAAGTTCATTACATTCATACACATTCATAGCATCTGAAATGGTATTATGTGAAGTGATCTGTATCTTTGCTAATTAGGCCAAAAATCTTGATTCACTATTTATAAAACAAAATTGATTATTACTTCATCAACAACATTTACTAGATCATTAGGAAAGGTCTACTCAGACTGCCTCAGGTTAATTTTTTTAACAAGCACTTCAGTTGCTAATCTGTGTTATTGCCAGCATATGTAAACTTCCTAATGCTAATTGCATTCAGCTGTGAACTGAAGAATGTTTAATTGTCTACAAGATTAATTATGCACATGTTCAGGCTGCAATGTTAAATACAAATTTAATTTTGAGACAATTGCACATGTTATTTATAAATATATATACATATATGTTATTTCTTTTGTTTTTATACATATCATTAAAGATCAACTTTACCCAAAATATTTTTGTTCTGCTTTGTATCTAAACTTCTTGAGATTCTGCACCTGTGCCATTTTTCCGTCTTCTTATAAGTAGTGAGTAATCCACACTCAGGTTCACATTGATCCACTAAGGCTGGCCATACATTGTACAATTTTCTGGTATAATTTTTCTTTAGATTTACTAAAACCATATAATAAGAGGTCAAACCTAAACACTCCAATTTGTATGCAATCAAGCAGGCCTTTTCACTACATAGTTGAAGCTAAATTTAAAGAAAATTGAATAAGAACATTGTATAAAGTATGGTCAGCTTAAAAGCAGCTACCACTATATCCTGATACAAGATATGTTAAGTATAGCGCTATAAGAAGTGTATATAACAAAAAATTCCCATCTGGTGCGAAAGTCAATAACACCCACAGAAAATGTAGAGCAAATATATTAAACTCTCAAAATGTAAGGCTAGGTGTATGTATTTCACTAAAATAAAACACAAAGCACCATTAGCATATTGTGACTCCATAAATTAACTGCAATAAAAGATAAGAATACTGTAAAATAACATACACAAAAAACTGGATATATCACATTTGAATAACACATGTGTAATACAGAGTATTGGAAGATTGGAGTTGCCAATTAGCTAATTGGCCGTCAGAATGTTTTACGCTATGGAACATTTCCTTTGTGTTTTATATTCCTGTATGGTATATCAGTCCTTCTGAGCTGGGGAAAGTTATTGGGGTCTCCATTCCATTGTGCCTTGTGGGTATGAGGAGACTGGAGGAGCTCTGAACTGTGTTTCGCTCCCTGGAGAAGTTGCTTTGCTACCCAAAGCTTTTATGACCACTCTTTTGAACTCAAGTGTTACCCATGGACCTAGCAGGGCATACTCCATGTCATGGAGTATGCCCTGCTAGGTCCATGGGTAACACTTGAGTTCACATTTTTTACCCCTTCTCTGCTTGCTCTTTCATGCCCTGCTGAACACCCTGCACTCTTCATATTCATATTTAAGTATACTTTTGCCAATTTCTTTTAGATATGGCTATTGCCAGTGTCTTAGATACGTATACATTTTTGTTATTTATTTTCATTACAGTAAATACACCCTGGAATCATCCTGGGGTACAGTCGAGTTTATTTCTCTCTTCTTTTCAACTGCCTTGCCTGCCCTTTGCCTGATCCTGGATGTCCATTTGGTGGTCTCCTCCCCCTCAGCTCCCGGGGGAGATGTATTGCCGCTGCCCCCCACTGGGGACCACCCCCTCGGGGTTCCACGCCTGACAAGTGGGTATTGGATTAATTATTCTGGCTTCATGTTGTTGTCCTACCATAACCTATACTCCAATATACTTTTTACCTGTTATTACAGATACCAGATATACACATCAGCCCCTGATGATGCGAGGAGAGCTCGCCAAACGCGTCGGTTTAGAGATGTAGCATGTATATCTGTACCCTTTTATATTTTGATGTTATGTCATGATGGCTATGTTTTTAGGACCATTATCATGCTGCTGTTCTCATGTATGTGTCACCGATGTTCATAACTTGTACTGGATGTTATTTATCACAATAAATTTTGACATTCCTATACTCTTGTTACCTTCCTGTGATCACCATGGACACTTCATTTAACGTCCCACGGGCAAATTTTTGTATTTCTACAGTAGTTGATAAGACCGAGAATGGCTCTCGTTTGTCGTGCGTTTCGGGGTTTTGGGAAGTCTTTCAGTGTCTGAATTCTCTGAGTTGTCAGGTGTCGAGTACCCTGAGATATACAATGTCCTAAAAAGGTGACCTTTTCCCTGAAAAACTGCAATTTCTCCTTGCTAGCTTTATTCCCCGTGGACGCCAGATGGTTAAGCAATGAGACAGTATGCTGATAACAGACATCCCTTGTGGGGCAACAAAGCAACAGGTCATCAACATACTGTAACAGTACCACCTCTGGATTCATTGGGGTCCACTGATCCAACACTATTTTAAGTTTGTAGCTGTACTCCGAAGGACTAGTCACAGGCCCTTGAACGAGGCGCGTCCAAGTCAGTTGTCGACCCTGGAATGAAAAAGCAAAAAGGTACTGGCACTGGGGGTCCAGTGGTACCGAAAAAAAAAGCGTTAGTCAGATCAATGACACTGAAAAAAATTGCGTTAGGTGGTATAGGGGCCAATAAGGTGTGTGGGTTGGGTACCAAAGGGGCATCACTGATAATGATTTTATTGATAGCCCTTAAATCATGTACTAAACGGAAAGTTGTTTCCTGACCCTTGACAAACTTCTTAGCCACTGGAAACAAAGGGGTGTTACAGGGGGACTTGGTTGGCGTGAGAACTTTTATCAGCAGGTACCGGTCTATTTGGATTTTAAGACTATCCATCTGAGCTACACTCAAAGGGTATGGTGGTAATTGGGGCAAAATGCTCCCTGGTCTGATGTTTACTGTGGTTGGCGGGACCGGCAGAAGACCCACATCATACTTGTCAATCGCCCAAAGTTTGGGATCCACTTCTACTAGCACATCCAACCCCAGAAAACAACCAGGTTCTATCATGTATGGTAGAGCCACCATTGCACATAGGCGCTCATCCGACAATGCACTGCTAACCACAACACCTGTTGGAGTATACTCAATGACCGCTTGTATTTCAGACAAAATATCAGCTCCCAATAGATTGATGGGAACATCATCCGATACCAGTACAGACTTAATGGCCTCTGTGTGTTGGCCCAACCTACAATGGAGTGGTTTGGTGGTATATAGAGACACTGTTTGACCTGTGAGACCCACAGTGGGTGTAGTCTCCCCAGAGAGGGGAACCTTGCCTCTGAGATCTTTGGATCTCAGAACAGTTTGGGCTGCACCGGTGTCAATGAGGCAAGGGAGGGGATATTTTAATTCCTCGATAAACAAGTTGATATAACCTGACACCGCTTTGCCAATGTCCTATGAAGAATCATAGCCGTGGCTAGCCATCCCTACAACTGAAGTTGTTGGATCGTCCGGAATGAACTGCCACTTACCCTTGGGTTTGTTAGGACAGTCACGTCTTAGATGTCCTTCTTGTCCACAGATGTAACAAGCTTGGGCTTTCCAGCGTTGTGTCTTTTTGCAACCATTCTGTCCCTTTTGTTCTGTATAAGGGGCTTGGAGCACAAGGATTTTAGATGTTTTATCCTGTTTTTTCCTATCCATCTCTCTCTCTATAGCGGAGAGAGTGGATAGAATGGCAGGTATTGTCATTTCATTAAATTCGGGTCTGGCTAATAATAACCGAGCTCGAATTTTCATATGGATGCCTTCTAGGAATTTGGCTCTTAGTAGAAGGTGAATGGCGGTTAACTTAGCTCCGTTGGTTGGCACATCAGGACCAACCTCCATATCTGCATCCAATGCAGCTTGTTTCAGGCAACACCAGAAACAAGTGCATTCCTCTCCTGGGTTTTGACTGAGTTTCATCACATCCGTGGTAGAGGATGCACCATACAACTCTGGAAGTTTGGCTAGCAGGGCCACACAGAATTCCTTACCTCCAGAAGTGGCCTGTTCGTGGGTGACAATGCCTCAACGGGAGATTATAACCCCTGCCAGTACTTCTCCTACTTTTGCCCTCAGAACCTGGGCACAATCTGTTCCGCTCATGCCGTAACTAAATTGATTTTGACAAAACATTCTCGTGAACCCTCTGGGATTCATTCTATAGTCAGGCAGTTCAGCCAGTATGGTCCTTATTTCTGAGGAAGCAAAAGGGACATGCCATACCACCCTCTCCCCTAAAGCCCTTTCATCATTGGTATTGGGAACAACCTCGTATTGTTGCACCCGGACTGGGTAAGTACCAGGTTCAGGGACAAAAATGGGCTCAGGTGTATACCTTGGAGGTTGTGGCTTCATTGGTTGGCTAATGTGTTCTACCTTGCCCACAACGTTCCCTGTCTGGAAGCCAACCAATGAAGGGTAGATAGCAGGTATGGCTGAATCAAAAGCTTTCAGCTCAGTTATGCAATCCCCACGGTTCCTTAGTCTGGTCTCAATTCCCTTAGACTCACATAGCATCTGCAGATCACCAGTTGAAAATGATTCATAATCAACCACAATCGGTGGAGAAAATGCCCCAGATGTGGCAGAGGGAGACTGATAGAGAGGGCTAGATTGAGGTTTAGCATCAAAGGTGACACGGTTAGGTGGAGATGTGGGAGAGAGAGGAATTTTAGCTGGAGAGAGTATAGTAGGGTTGGTTACATTGGCGATGGCAGAAGCATCAGAAGAAACTACAACAGATCCTGTGTTGGTGGACCCAGCCTGCCTCAGCAGAGTTAGCCCAGAAAGAGCCTCTTCTGCTTCCAGCATTGGATCACCAATCACCGCTATCCCCTCGGGCCAGGTGTACATAATGCGGTTCTTCCGGACTGAAACCGCCTTCTCTATACATTGCCGGTTTACCATAATAGACTTCTGAAGCCACAGCTGAGCTGCATCTAAAGTCTTTGCTGCCTAGAGCCTGGGTTTAAACTCGGTTATGAATTTCTCCCATCGCCAGGCATCAAATGTCCCCTCTAGAGGGATACCCCAAGCGGTATCCTTGGACCAACTATGCCATTCCTTTAGAGGTTTCATGACCTTTGTTCCAAAGCTAGATTTCATGTGCTGTGCAGCCGTCTGGCTGTGGGAAGCCTCACATTCCTTAGCTTGCATGGACTTCCAATTGCCCATGGCGATTCGAAACGGCTTATAGTCTTACCCCTGCATCCAGGAAAACCCTTGTACTTATCTCGGAGACCACTGCCCGGTGCCTTCTTTTACGGTGGATTGGACGGACTACAACCACTATATCTGGTCTAGTCCCCCCAACTAGAAATGATAACTGAGGCGTTATCACCCCCCGAATTAGGTCTCTACCCCTCACAGTGTATGCACACACACACACAAGTGTTTTCCTTTGTACGCCCATACACTGCGTCGCCAGACTAAACTACACAGAGCACTTCCATTTGTTTTTACTTCAGAACAATGTGGCTTCTCTAAATAATCACAAAAAAATTAAATGGGGATAGCCTTCTGTTGTCTATTTCAACAGTTGTACGGTGTCTCGGTAGTTACACGATCAAACTAATAAATACTAACAGTCTGGGCATGAACAAAAAAAAAAAATGTAATACTGCGTAAAAGTAACTCTAAATAATAAGGTGAATATAAAACGAGTTTTAAAAACCAAAGCCTTTTTCTACCACAAGCTATACCATACAAGACTCAGCTAAAGCGATAAAACCCAAAACAATGGGAGAGGGGTATGAATTGCCCTGTGTGAAACTCAGAGAACACCCAAATTAAAAAAATAAAATAAAAACGCAAAAGTTTTACTGAAAAATATGTAAAAAGTACAAAAATGGCTAAACCTAAAAAGATTGAATTCACTTAAAAGTAAAACAAAATGGTGTCTAGAAACAAGATGGCAGCTTATACCACATGGCTTTGCACACACAAAGGAATACAAAATGGAGTCTGCACCATGTGCAGAGACAAAATGGTGTCTAGAAACAAGATGGCAGCTTATACCACATGGCTTTGCACACACAAAGGAATACAAAGTGGAGTCTGCACCATGTGCAGAGATAAAATGGTGTCTTCACTAAAAAAAAAATAAAAATAAAAAAATCCTTCAATATGCAGTTTCGCCTGTATAAGCACTAACAAGACCAAAATTGCGCCTCTACAAACCAAAATCGACTTTTTTTTTTTAACACAGAACAGACTGTACTACTTACCTCACACTAAACGTTAGACACACTATAATAGCTACACACTGTACAAAGTTATTTCACACGGTGACCAGCACTATGAAATAACTCAGCCACACAATGTTATATCATTCAATCTCTGCCGCACAATTAAAACATCAACTAGCACACTCCATGCATACCATCACGTTGTACTACAGGACTGGTTTTACATTTAACATAAACCCCATACAAAGACCTTCTAGGCTGTATTGACCAGGGGTCTACAGAGGACAGTAATATAGACTCTATCCCCAGCCAATACACCTATCCCTCCCAGTACAAATATTAATCCCTGTCCTTGTACACAAAGAGTGAAACCGCAAAAATGAGTTATTTTGCTAAGCGGAGTTACCTGCAACAGCGAGCAGAGAGACCAGATTCCGGTTCTAGAACAACAAAAAATTTCAAAAATTGATATACAGTCTGTCTTACCAAACTTTGCTGGCCTTTTCCTGTCCCAGAACCGGGGACCCAATCTCCCTTTGGATCGCTGCGCTGGAACTACGTTGGCTCTTACCTGGCTCGCCAATAAATGTCGTGGAAATATTCCTTTGGGCTTTTTACGCACTGACACAGCAAAAGATTGGTTTGCAAAAAGTGGTAAAAATTGTATAAAGAAAAGTGTAGCGCTAATATGATGTCAGATATACTAGACAACAAATGATGTGATCACAGGTGCAGTGCAAAACCTCACATGTAAAAGAACACAGTGATATCAAATTACTGTATGGCAAGATAATATGATTAAATCGCCAATGCAGTAACTGCAAATAGTGATAAAAAAATGATACATATAATGAGATCAAAAAACCTCATAAAAACAAGTAAGTCAAAGTGAACTATCAAATGGCTGAAATTGATAGCTGTATAGTAACCAGAAATACGTGAAACAAAAAATATGTATATTCATGGAATAACATCAAAGTCCATATATGACAACATGGTGACTTGGAAAAACTTGATGCATACGGTTTGTCAGTAGATAGTCCACCACCAATATATATAAGGTTTACCGGAAAAGTTGAACCCAAATAGGCATACACCTAATGAGGTAGTAAGGCTTGTGGTGTAATACATCCAGGGGGATTATTCGGCACTAGGGATGAGCCGAACACCCCCCTGTTCGGTTCGCACCAGAACATGCGAACAGGAAAAAAGTTCATTCGAACACGCGAACACCATTAAAGTCTATGGGACACGAACATGAATAATCAAAAGTGATAATTTTAAAGGCTTATATGCAAGTTATTGTCATAAAAAGTGTTTGGGGACCTGGGTCCTGCCTCAGGGGACATGGATCAATGCAAAAAAAGTTTTAAAAACGGCCGTTTTTTCAGGAGCAGTGATTTTAATAATGCTTAAAGTCAAACAATAAAAGTGTAATATCCCTTTAAATTTCGTACCTGGGGGGTGTCTATAGTATGCCTGTAAAGGGGCGCATGTTTCCCGTGTTTAGAACAGTCTGACAGCAAAATTACATTTCAAAGGAAAAAAGTCATTTAAAACTACTCGCGGCTATTGCATTGCCGGTCCGACAATACACATAAAAGTTCATTGATAAAAACGGCATGGGAATTCCCCACAGGGGAACCCCGAACCAAAATTTAAAAAAAAAAATGACGTGGGGGTGCCCCTAAATTCCATACCAGGCGCTTCAGGTCTGGTATGGATTTTAAGGGGAACCCCGCGCCAAAATTAAAAAAAAAAAACGACGTGGGGTCCCCCCAAAAATCCATACCAGACCCTTATCCGAGCACGCAACCTGGCAGGCCGCAGGAAAAGCGGGGGGACGAGAGAGCGCCCCCCCTCCTGAACCATACCAGGCCACATGCCCTCAATATTGGGAGGGTGCTTTGGGGTAGCCCCCCAAAACACCTTGTCCCCATGTTGATGAGGACAAGGGCCTCATCCCCACAACCCTGGCCAGTGGTTGTGGGGGTCTGCGGGCGGGGGCCTTATCGGAATCTTGAAGCCCCCTTTAACAAGGGGACCCCCAGATCCCGCCCCCCGTGTGAAATGGTACCATTTCACTAAAAAACTTTCAAAAATGTTAAAAATGACAAGAGACAGTTTTTGACAATTCCTTTATTTAAATGCTTCTTCTTTCTTCTTTCTTCTATCTTCCTTCATCTTCTTCTTCTTCTTCTGGTTCTTCTGGCTCTTCTGGTTCCTCCTCCGGCGTTCTCATCCAGCATCTTCTCCGCGGCGTCTTCTATCTTCTTCTCCTCAGGCCGCTCCCCACCCATGGCATGAGGGGAGGCTCCCGCTCTTCTCTTCATCTTCTTCTCTTCTTCATCTTCTTCTTCATCTTCTTCTCTTCTATATTTTCTTCTCCGGGCCGCTCCGCACCCATGCTGGCATGGAGGGAGGCTCCTGCTGTGTGATGCGTCTCCTCTTCTGACGGTTCTTAAATAATGGGGGGCGGGGCCACCCGGTGACCCACCCCCTCTGACGCACAGTGACTTGACGGGACTTCCCTGTGATGTCACGGGGAATGCCACAGGGAAGTCCCATCATGTCCCATGTGTCAGAGGGGGCGGGGTCACCGGGCGTCCCCGCCCCCCATTATTTAAGAACCGTCAGAAGAGGAGATGCGTCACACAGTGGAAGCCTCCCTCCATGCCAGCATGGGTGCAGAGCGGCCCGGAGAAGAAAATGAAGAAGAGAAGATGAAGAAGAAGATGAAGAAGAGAAGAAGATGAAGAGAAGAGCAGGAGCCTCCCCCCATGCCATGGGTGCGGAGCGGCCCGAGGAGAAGAAGATAGAAGATGCCGCGGAGGAGATGCTGGAAGAGAACGCCGGAGGAGGAACCAGAAGAGCCAGAAGAACCAGAAGAAGAAGAAGAAGATGAAGGAAGATAGAACCAGGTCCCCAAACACTTTTTATGACTTGCATATAAGCCTTTAAAATTAGCACTTTTGATTTCTCCCATAGACTTTTAAAGGGTGTTCCGCGGCATTCGAATTTGCCGCGAACACCCCAAATTGTTCGCTGTTCGGCAAACTTGCGAACAGCCAATGTTCGAGTCAAACATAAGTTCAGCTCGAACTCGAAGCTCATCCCTATTCGGCACAAACAATATCCAATGGAAGGGAGAGACTTCTATGGTCCTTCTCAGTACTTTTCAAGTGGATGCCCACCGAAGGAATATTGGCCAAAGGATATATCAAAGAATTTTCCTCCTGGGTATACATTTATAAGAAGAAGAAGAAGGAATAGGCCACATAGTGTAATTCCATTATGGATTAAACATTTATTTGTGTATAAAAAGGGAACACTCACACTTTATGAAGATAAAAAGCACTTTGCAATATTGGTAAAAAGTGACGCAGTGGCATCAGCAAAGCCCGTCCCAATGTATTTCGTCTAATGAGACATCATCTGGTCTGATGATGTCTCATTAGACGAAACACGTTTTTTTTTTTTAATTGGGATATTTATTATACCAAAAAGTAAAAAATATTGTGTATATTGGGTTTATATTGGTCTATTTATTTGAAAAAAAAATAATGTCTTTTTTAATATGAAATTGATGCATATACACTTTATTTCAGTAGCACTGTTATGTTATTCTTCTTTCTAAAAATACTGTTGAGTCAAAGCATAGCAAAGTTCCTTACTAATAAAATAAATCAATTTTGTTTAAACATTGTGTGTTTTTACTTACAAATGTGAAAATTTTTTAATAAGGGGCAAATGAAAATGACAAAAATGTGAGCAAAACATTTGCTAATAAATTATAAAAAAATAGATGAAATGAGAAAAAGAAGCAGTTCATTAGGTATACTTTTTTTACATTAGGGTTTGCTGTTTTTGACAGTTACCTGAAGTTAATTTAACAAAAGATATGTCTGCTTTATAAGGTCCACATCTACATGTATATAACTTGGTAAATATGGTTTGAATGCTTGAGCAAACACTTTAACATAGCTCACAACTGTCCCTGATTTTGAGGGACTGTCCCTCATTCCGAACAACATCCCTCTATCGCTCTTTCCTCCTCATTTGTCCCTCATTTTGGTTTGATCTGTATAGCTGTATACAAAAAGCACTACTTATCTATCAAAAAGTGTTTTACAATGCTAAACCTTTCATCCAATTTATAAATTTCTGCATTTGTAAATTTCAAAGACCAGTATAAAGGAATAATAGTGTTAAAAAAGCACTTGTGGGTTTTACCAATCTTTTTTTTTTTGCACACTTTGCCTTCAAGGGGTGTATGACAGGGGGTGTGTCCTATGCCTACATACTTTTGATAATAAGTATCCCTCATTTCCATCTCAGAAAGATGAGAGGTATGCTTTAACACCACAGAAATGTACTGGTATACAATGAAAGGACCTACATATACAGTAGCAAACCGGGAATCTGTTTATGTACAAGGAAATCATTCTTCATTTACTGCCAGTTGAATGCATTAAATTGGATACTTACAAATATTCTTTATTGTCACAACCCTTCCCCTTTTCATGCAAACTTTTTTGAACTAACTAAGAATGTTGGAGGTAAAATTAAAATGTGCAGCTTGTTGCAGGATTTCAATTGATGCACAGTTAAAAGTTGCCCACCCTTATTATTTATCCAAATAAAGGAGGGCTTTGAATCTGGGATCTGAAGACAAAAAAAAGAGTTTGCATCCATTGTTTAGATAAGGGAACCTGGCACTGACCTGTCTGTATGAATTCTCCCAACCTATCATAATTAGCATATCATCTGCAAATAAATAAGCCCTGGGTATTGTTCCACATTACATAACTATCACCCCAAAAACAGACAGAAATATGAGGTAGAAAGATTGTAAATGCATATAATTCACACTCTAGTAAAATGTTTATATGCATTATATCTGCAGAGGTTGGACAAAAATTATGAAAACATGTATGGTAAAAGAACAAAATTGTTACCTAATATAGTGTTGGTCCATCTTTGGCATTCAAGACAGTCTGAATTCTTCTAGGAATTGACAACTATAGGTCTTGGATGGTGGATAATGGAATCTGATACCACTTTTCATGCAAAAATCCGGGTCACAATTCTGAGCAATGTCCTTTTGTCTCTTTCAGTCAGTTGACTATGTTGACCGTGCTTAGCTAATCAGATGGTGTTTTCCCAGAAACTATATATGCCTTCATAACCTTTGATACAGTACCTTGCGACACCACAAATAAATTGGCAACTTCAGTCACAGAGGCACCAGCTAAGTGGGCACAAACAATTTGCTCTCTTTGAAAAACACTTAAACTCGAACATGACTCCGTATTACTAGCAGTGCACGCAGTGAATGGTCAAAGTGATGCTTCCCACCTGTTAGCTAGGTGTCTCATCACACAGCGGAAGCAAAAGAATGTTACATCACTTCAATGTGAAATATGTCGTAATTTTCACACTTCTCAAATCATGTAGTGTTTCCAACCTCTGTACATCTACCAATGGAGATTTTACATAAACCTCATATTGTAACACTGTCATCCTGCACAGATCAAAAGGCAAGCTTTTATGTGCACATAAGAACTACAATACACAGTTGTTATATTTATTTACTAATGATGAGTATACAGGTGTTACATTGCTCATTCAGGCAAGAGTCACAAACTATGGCTAGCAGCACAGCAGGATTTCATTGAAATGGGGAGGGGTGGCTTACTGCCACTGACAAAGTTCATAGAAATAAAAGCTTCTTGCTAATGTAGCAAAGGTAAGATTGTCAAATCAGGAGCAATGGTAGCTCCCATGTTTCTATGCAGAAATATTTCATTTATATTACTCTGAAAAGCACAATTTTCAGCTCAGGTGACCAGTTGGTCAGATAGCATATTCTCAAAGCAATTGCTGAAAAATACCAACCACTTTAATACAACCTCCAAAATGAATTGTTTTAAAGCTGCAAACTTTTACTGGAAGTTCCTGCTAAAATAAAACAGAGTTCCATACTTCTACCTCATGGTTCCTATTATCTTCCTCCACCTGTTCCCCCTTTTTTTCTTCTTTATGTTGTCCTGCCTATCATCAACACTCCTACTTTATTTTATTAGTTGCTAACATTAAAACAATCAAGTAAATCATTTTTAAATTAAATATGGCTAGCTTATTTAATTTGTCAGTGAATAAACAAAAGTTATTTTCCTACCACTAACATTACATGTGTGTGCAAGTCGTGTGTGTTTATAAAGTCATATTAAAGTCATATATTGAGTCTAATTTGTAGATATGAATATAGAACTCTCTTTCACATGCATGCTCTGCCATCATCTCATCTATTAAATGCCTGCTATTCTGACATAGTTACTCCTGCCTTGTGTGTGCTGCTCAGAAGGAGGTAGACATGCATAATTACTCCTGCTTGCACCAATTACCATTTATCTATATTTGGAGGGGGTGAAAAACACTTTTCAAAAGGAGGTAAACACAGGTAATTACCCATACTGTTAACAATTACAAACTACAAATTTGATATATTAGAAAAGAAATACAGCATTTCAAAAAAGGTAAACATGGATAATTGCACATGCAGGTAGCAATCACAATTTACAAGCAATTACTCTTTAAAACCAACTATGGGTTTAATTCACTTTACATGATACACACTGAAATCAAACTTGCGTGAACATTACTTGTGATTATGACAAACTGATATGAGCAGATGTTTATTTTTAGTACAGTACATAAAAAATAAAATACTAGTGGCATAATTTCCTGCGTCTTAGTACTGTGTTACAGCAGAAGGCTGGATTAGTCTGTAACATGAGCGACATGTATTATTTCCTCAAAAGTTTCAAAATTAATAATTAGAATTTTTAAAAATGTATTACTTCACTAATTTAGCAAACTCTTTACAGAGCAAGCATAGAAAAAAACAGCTCCATAGGCATCTTCTCCTCCAACCTCATTACCCAAATACCAGGCCTAGAGAAGCTGAGATCTCCTGGGGTAGTATATATATATATATATATATATATATATATATATATATATATATATATACACATACAGTATCTCACAAAAATGAGTACACCCCTCACATTTTTGTAAATATTTTATTATATCCTTTCATGTGACAACATTGAAGAAATTATACTTTTCTACAGTGTAAAGTAGTGAGTGTACAGCTTGTATAACAGTGTAAATTTGCTGTCCCCTCAAGGTAACTCAACACAGCCATTAACGTTTAAACTGCTGGCAACAAAAGTGAGTACAACCCTAAGTGAAAATGTCCAAATTGGGCCCAATTAGCCATTTTCCCTCTCCGATGCCATGTGACTCGTTAGTGTTACAAGGGCTCAGGTGTGAATGGGGAGCAGGTGTGTTAAATTTGGTGTTATCACTCTCACTCTCTCATACTCGTCATTGGAAGTTCAACACGGAACCTCATGGCAAAGAACTCACTGAGCATCTGAAAAAAATAATTGTAGCTCTACATAAAGATGGCCTAGGCTTTAAGAAGATTGCCAAGACCCTGAAATTGAGCTGCAGCATGGTGGCCAATACCATACAGTGGTCAACAAAAAAGTTGAGTGCACATGCTCAGCATCATATCCAGAGGTTGTCTTTGGGAAATAGACGTATGAGTGCTGCCAGCATTGCTGCAGAGGTTGAAGGGTTGGGGGGGGTCAGCCTGTCAGTACCCAGACCATTCGCCGTGCACTGCATCAAATTGGTCTGCATGGCTGTCGTCCCAGAAGGAAGCCTCTTCTAAAGATGATGGACATGAAAACCTGCAAACAGTTTGATGAAGACAAGCAGGCTAAGGACATGGATTACTGAAAACCATGTCCTGTGGTCTGATTAGACCAAGATAAACTTATTTGGTTCAGATGGTATCAAGCGTGTATGGTGGCAACCAGGTGAGGAGTACAAAGACAAGTGTGTCTTGCCTACAGTCAAGCATGGTGGTAGGAGTGTCATGGCCTGGTGCTGCATGAGTGCTGCCGGCACTGGGGAGCTACAGTTCACTGAGGGAACCATGAATGCTGTTGCCTTATGAGTTTATGTGAAATCTCCATTAATAGCTGTAAAATATTGTAATTATGATTATATTTCAGTTAGCTTTGTATCTATGTAACATAACATCCCACAAGTCTATGTTAGACAGAAAAGTCAGTGCCTAGGCTTGTGTCTCAAACAATGGGGCCCAAACCTCATTGTTCTACACATACTCACTTCAAAGGACCCCATTTTTGAATATGCAATCAGAGGGTGTCTGTGAGATGAGCCAGGGTCATGAACTGGAGATAGGCAGACAGGTCGGGAACAAGCCAGGTCAGAAACTAGGGAACACAGGAACAAAGAATCACAGGAACACATGTAGCAAGCTGAGAGCAACTTAAAGCACTGATACACTTCCTTATAAAGGCCCATGTGATGTGCTGCTGGGAATGCTGGGTCCTAGAGCCCTTCTCCTGTTGTTGGTGCCCTGACAGATGCTGGGTCCTAAAGACCTTCTCCTGCTGTCAGCACCCTGACAATTGAGCATCTGTGGGGTATCTTCAAATGGAAGGTGGAGGAGTGCAAGGTCTCTAACATCCATCAGCTCCGTAAAGTCATCATGGAGGAGTGTAAGAGGACTCCAGTGTGAAGCTCTGGTGAACTCCATGCCCAAGAGGGTTAAGGCAGTGCTGGAATATAATGGTGGCCATACAAAATATTGACACTTTGGGCCGAATTTGGACATTTTCACTTAGGGGTGTACTCACTTTTGTTGCCAGGGGTTTAGACATTAATGGCTGTGTGTTAAGTTATTTTGAGGGGACAGCAAATTTACACTGTTATACAAGCTGTACACTCACTACTTTACATTGTTGCAAAGTGTCATTTCTTCATGAAATCTATAATAAAATATGTACAAATATGTGAGGGGTGTACTCACTTTTGTGAGATACTGTTAATACACAGTGCTGTGCAAAAGTTTTAGGCAGGTGTTTACAAATGCTGTAAAGTAACAATGCTTTCAAAAATATATGTTTTAATTGTTTATTTTTATCAATTTACAAAATGCAAAGTAAGTGAATAGAAGAAAATTTTGAATCAAATCAATATTTAGTGTGACCCTTTGGCTTCAAACCAGCATCACTTCTTACACTTACACAAAGTCAGGGATTTTTCAGGATTAGAGTCAGGTGTATGATTAAACAATTATACCAAGCAGGTGCTAATGAGCATCAATTTCATGTGTACGTGAAAATTCAGTCATTAACTAAAACAGAAACAGCTGTGTAGGGGGCATAAAACTGGATGAGGTACAGCCAAACTCTGTTACAACTGTGAGGTTGTGGAATACTGATTCATGTCACATGTCACACACCATGGGAAGACTGAGCACAGCAACAAGACACAAGATAGTTATACTGCATCAGCAAGGTCTCAAAGCAGACTGGGGTTTCAAGATGTGCTGTTCAAGCTCTTTTAATGAAGCACAAAGAAACAGGTGACACTGAGGACTGTAGATGCAGTGGTGGACCAAGGAAACTTAATACATCAGATGAAAGACACATCAAGCGCATACATTGTGGAAACAAGTGGCACCTAGGAGCACCCATATACTATATAATCAAGAAAAATCAGTGCTTGGGCAATACTGCAACTAACAGGTAAAGCAGTCAGTACCCAAATTTGTGATACCAAATTCAAGAAATAAAAAAAAAAAAAGTTCAGCGCTAAACCCAAAAAATAAAATAGACTCAATAAATTATCTCATTGACCAGGTATAAAAATGTGCAAAAAATAATATAGAAATCTGGATGCCCATATACAAATCAATCAAATTGATGCTCAATCAAGATGAAAATAAACAATCAAAATGTGCAAATAAAGCAAAACAAATATATGGTTTAGCATACTTTAATCAATTGAAATCAGGATCCATTCTAAGCGCAAATATATAAACTAGAGTGCAAGTAATAAAGTGCATAAAGTTTATAAACAAAATTCATCTGTAAATATTAACCAGTTCATAAGTCCACAAAAAACAGTGTCAATTAATTTAACCGATGTCCCGTGATCCCTTTAAGGTTAACATGTGACCAAACTCTGCCCAAAAATCAAACACCAAGCCTCTTACAAGAAAATATTGACCATTAAAACTGAAATGGTCAAACTGCGTAATATACGGATATAGATCAATTTCCAACACTGCTTTCCATAAAAGTGCCACTCCACACGGTAACCCCTTCCAAGTATGCATAAATTGAACACCAGACGTCTTACCAGAAAGTGTTAACCATTAGAAATAAAATGATCAAATAGCGGTCTGTGTGAATACTATCCCCACTGACAGCCAGGTGTCAGCATTTCTTCCCATTAATCTATACTCACAGTAGGCCAGAATAAAATATGAAAATTGCAAGCCATAGTGCAGTACCTAATATACATTTACTTCATTAAACAGGTGTGCACTCAAATTAAAATAATTAAAAACTGCCTTGTAAAATCCAACTAGACATACACTCTGTTCAATCACCGGTACTGTGCATGAAAACATTACGTTGTAGGCCATACATTTCATTAGAGGACTAGCCAGGGACCGGCTAGCTAGAGAGCGGTACAATAATGAGTTTCTGCAGGCAACGGTGAAGCATGGTGAAGGTTCCTTGCAAGTTTAGGGCTGCATTTCTGCAAATGGGGTTGAAGATTTGGTCAAAATCAATGGCGTCCTTAATTCTGAGAAATACAGGCAGATACTTATCCATGATTGGCCCCAAATTTATTCTGCAGCAGGACAAAAACTCAAAACATACAACCAATATCATTAGGAACTATCTTCAGCATAAAGAAGATCAAGGAATCCTGAAAGTGATGGTTTGGCCCCCATGGAGCCCTGATCTCAACATCATTGGGTCTGGCTTGGATCACATGAGGAGACAGACAGATTTGAGGTAGCCTGCATCTACATAAGATGAGTGTGGTTAGTTCTCCAAGATGTTTGGAACAAACTTCCTGTTGAGTTCCTTCCAAAACTGTGTGCAAGTGTACCTAGATAAATTAAAGCTGTTTTGAAGCCAAAGGGTGGTCACATCAAATAGTATTTTGATTTGGATTTCCCTTCTGTTTATATAAGTTACATTTTGTTAATTGATTAAAAAGAAACTTTTAACTAATTTAACCACTTCAGCCCGGAATATTTGGCTGTTGCATGACCGGGACATTTTTTGTGATTCGGCACTGCGTCGTTTTAACTGACAATTGCGCGGTCGTGCAACACTGCACCCAAACAAAATTGACGTCCTTTTTTCCCACAGATAGAGCTTTCTTTTGGTGGTATTTGATCGACTCTGCGGTTTTTATTTTTTGCGCTATAAGCAAAAAAAAGCAACAATTTTGAAAAAAAAACACAATATTTTGTACTTTTTGCTATAATAAATATCCCCAAGCACATTTTTTGTCAGTTTAGGCCGATATGTTTTCTTGTACATATTTTTGGTAAAAAAATCGCAATAAGCGTATATTGATTGGTTTGCGCAAAAGTTATAGCGTCTACAAAATAGGGGATAGATTTATAGCATTTTTATTATTATTTTTTTTTTTACAAGTAATGGCGGTGATCTGTGATTTTTATCGGGACTGCAACATTATGGCAGACACATCGGACACTTTTGACACATTTTTGGGACAATTGGCATTTATACAGCGATCGGTGCTATAAAAATGCACTGATTACTGTAAAAATGTCACTGACGAGGAGGGGTTTAACACTAGGGGGCGATCAAGGGGTTAACTGTGTTCCCTATGTGTGTTTCTAACTATAGGGAGAGGGGACTGACCTAGAGGAAATGACAGATCATGGTTCCTAGCTAATACAGTAGGAACTCACGATCTCTCATGCCTCACAGAACAGAACAGGGATTTGTGTGTTCACACACACACGTCCCTGTTCTGCCTCTCGTGCCCGTGATTGTTCATGGCTGGCGACCATCGCAACCGTCGGCCACAAACATTGGCACCCCCACTGTGCAGTGGGTGCGCACGTGCCTGCTATCCCAATCCCGCGAGCCGACGAATAGCTACAACGGCTCACAGGATCGTGCCGACCTGCCACAGTAAAATGACGGCGGTCGGCAAGCAGTTAAAAAGCCTTCTCAGTTTACAATGTTTGCACTGTTATATCTATCTATCTATCTATCTATCTATCTATCTATCTATCTATCTATCTATCTATCTATCTATCTATCTATCTATCTATCTATCTATCTTACTAGCTACTGTATCTATCTATAATATATGCCGTATAGTATTCTCTCTTTTTATGATTCTTTTATATGTTTATCTGTGTTGGTGATAGTGCTTTACTCGGTGACTTACTGCAAATCCATATTGCCCTTATTGATTTTGAACACTAGATATCCAAATATGATTGTATAGCCCATTGACACATCACCTTCTCTACCAGTTCAGTATTTAATTCCTTTTTATATTTTTTATGCTTCAAACTGGCTTCTTGGTAGGTGACCCACTAACTGTGTTCTCAGATCTATGGAAAGAGGATCTTGTCTTCTTTGTTTCACACCTCTTGATCTACTTCTCCCTGTTCCTCTCCTTTCTCCTTTCTCTAGTTACTTTCATGTAGAAAAAAGGGAAAAGCAACCACAGAGACCAATTGTGGACAACAGATGTGGGGTAAGTTCACAAACTTAATGAAAGTAGATGTGTTGAATTCAAATCCCATTACTGTCAATAGGAGCAGAGTGATAAGAAACAGCAATGGCAACTTTCTAGGCTGAAAAGGCAAGGGATTGTCAAACAAATGGTATGAGGGGTTGGGAAATGCACTGTGGAACATGTACCAAAGCAAAAAATGTTTTTTAAATTATTTTTAGTGGGAAGCAGCAGTTTTAATAAAACCTAAAGCGTAACATTAAAATGCAAACTTCTTTTAAATCGCATGTCTGATGGATGCCCTGACTGGGACAACAAATAGGCCTGGGCATTTTTGATTGAGCAGCCCGGGGGGGGGGGGTCAGGTGTTGGTGGGGGACAAATTTCCTCCTCCCCTGCATTCCTCCTTCTAGCACAAATCCCCCCTGTATTCCTCCTTATAGCACAAATCCCCCCTCCATTCCTCCTTCTAGCACAAATCTCCCCCGTAATTTCTCCTTCTAGCACAAATCACCCCCCCATCCCTCCTTCTTGCATAAATCCCCCCATCCCTCCTTCTAGCACAAATTCCCCCTCCATTCCTCCTTCTAGCACAAATCCCCCCATTCCTCCTTCTAGCACAAATCCCCCCTCCAGTCCTCTTTCTAGTACAAATCCCCCTTTCATTCCTCCTAGCACAAATCCCCCCCATTCCTCCTTCTAGCAGAAATCCCCCCATCCATTCCTTCTAGCACACATCCCACATTCCTCCTTCTAGAACAAATCCCCCCCATCCATTCCTTCTTCTAGCACAAATCTCCCCCTTCATTCATCCTTCTAGCACAAATCCCCCCTCCATTCCTCCTTCTAGCACAAATCTCCCCCTTCATTCCTCCTTCTAGCACAAATCCCCCCATCCATTCCTCCTTCTAGCACAAATCCCCCCATTCCTTTTCCTAGCACAAATCCCCCTCCATTCCTCCTAGCACAAATCCCCCCCCATTCCTCCTTCTAGTACAAATTCCCCCTCCATTCCTCCTAGCACAAATCCCCCCATTCCTCCTTCTAGCACAAATCCCCCCCTCCATTCCTTCTTCTAGCACAAATCCCCCTCCCTTCCTTCCTCCTTCTAGCACAAATCCCCCCTCCATTCCTACTTTTAGCACAAACCCCCCCTCCATTCCTCCTAGCACAAATCCCCCTATTCCTCCTTCTAGCACAAACCTCCCCTCCATCCCTCCTAGCACAAATCCCCCCTCCATTCCTTCTTCTAGCACAAATATCCCCTTCATTCCTCCTTCTAGTACAAATCCCCCCTCCTTTACTCCTTCTAGCACAAATCTTCCCCTCCATTCCTCCTTCTAGCACAGCCCCCCTCCATTCCTCCTAGCACAACCCCCTCCATTCCTCCTTCTAGCACAAATCCCCCCATTCCATCCCCCCTTCTAGCACAAATTCCCCCCATTTCTCCATCTAGCACAAATCCCCCCATTCCTCTTTCTAGCACAAATCCCCCCATTCCTCCTTCTAGCACAAATCCCCCCTCCATTCCTCCTTCTGGCACAAATCCCCCATTCCTCCTTGTAGTACAAATCCCCCCCATTCCTCCTTCTAGCACAAATCCCCCCTCCATTCCTGCTAGCACAAATTCCCCCATTCTTCCTCCTTCTACCCCAAATCCCCCCTCCATTCCCCCTAGCACAACCCCCCATTCCTCCTTCTAGTACAAATTCCCCCATTCCTCCTTCTAGCACAAACCCCCCCTCCATTCCTGCTAGCACAAATCCCCCCTTCTTCCTCCTTCTAGCACAAATCCCCCCTCCATTCCTCCTAGCACAAATCCCCCCATTCCTCCTTCTAGCACAAATCCCCCTCCCCATTCCTCCTTCTAGCATAAATCCCCCCTCCATTCTTTCTTCTATCACAAATTCCTCTCCCTCCCCCATTACCCTTTCCAGCATAAACAGCCCCCCATTACCCTCCTCCACAAGCCCCCCTTCCAATCTTAGAGGATTAGAGGAGTAGTGAGGAGGTGCGGAATGTAGGAAGGAAGGGGGGTAATTAAGCCACTGAACACTGTCCATGGTGGGGAGCCACAACTGAAATCTGGGGGGCACCCCAGCACCCTCATAGATCTGGCTATGGAATGCAGGGCACATCTTTTGCCTCCCATAGGACATGAGCTGGCTGGACAGCACATAGAGGAGGGAGAGAGCCCTATTGCTCACTGCAACATGCATCACACTTGGTGGGATATGACTGTACAGTGTAACTGTCTACACACAGAGCCCCTGCTTTTCTCTGCCTCAGCATCCAGCCAGGGAGAGCCTGGATCCAGACCTCTGCGTGGCCGGGAGTCACAGCTGGAGGAGGGAGGTGTGCAGCGAGGATGGACATGCAGTCTGACAGCCCCGGCCCACCGGACAAATGCCCGGTCTGCCCTGTGGCCAGTCCAGGCCTGCCCTGAACAACATGCCTGTGAAGTGGCACATCTGTATGATATATACAATCTACTGCAAACTGACACTTATATAAAAAAACTATGCAAATTAATGCTGATGAGGACAAAAGCCTCTTACCTTCAACCCTGGCCCAGTGATTGTGAGGATCTGGGGTCTGAAGGGAAACTAAGGCTCCATGCACACTAGCATTTTTTTAAGCTCCAAGAAACTGTTATTAGCATTTTTTCTCCTAGAAGCTAAATAGTGTTATCCTATGTGTCAATGCATACTACTTTACACTATTAGCATTTTTTGAGCTTCAGGGTCTAGGAGCAGAAAAAAAAATGTTTTTGTAGAGTTTCCTGGAGTGTTTTTCCAGCAGAAATGCTCCTAAATGCTCCTAAACACTCCTAAATGCTCCTAAAATATTGCTACAAAAAGCTATTGCCAGCATTTTTTATCCAGAGATTTTTCTAGCTTTTTTTAGCTTAAAAAATCGCTAGTGTGCATGGAGCCAAAAGGTTTTAGATTTAGGTTTGAAATATGCTCCCAACAAAAATATTAATATCTATAATTCTTTTAAAGATCTACAAAAATTTGTGAGAAAAGTTATTTTGAAAAAAATATTTTGAGATTAATAAGGAACAGAATACTGGTGTCTTTGCAGAAGAAGAATACACACAGCAGTTTGAAGAATGCATCCATTTTTAATCCTACATTAGGAGGGAATCGTTTTTTAGAAGTATTTAAAAATATGGTAGAGAATGACATCAGGAATATTAAAGTGTATGATAAAAAACTCCTGGTTTTGTAAAGAAAGAAATTTGTGAACTAGAGAAAAAGAACATGGTTATCACGTACCTGGTAGCAGAGCCTGATATGATAAGGAAGGCCACTTTTACACCTCTGGCTCAGGGCTCCTGATAGTGTGAACAGAACATGCAGGAGTGCAGAGTGGCACGAGTGCCTTTGTTTCGTCAGATTAGGTGACCCATCAAATTTTGGACCGGAAGTCACGTTCCATCGCCGCCATCTTACTACACCCTGCACTCGTCCACAGTAAGGATACAGTGAGAAGGCAGCAAGTAGACATCTTGTTACACCCACCAAAGTTTTGCATTTCACACTTATTTTTAACACTAAATGAAGCTTATATAGTGAAATTCTGTATTTTTTAATCCGTCTGACAATTGGGATGTTGAATTTTAAAAGCAGCGGCAAGCCTGTGGATCTCACAGGTTTGCTAATCTGACAGAGCACAGCTGCTTTGAAAATTCAACATCAAAACAGGCAGACGGATTTCATAATACTGAATTTCACTATATAAGCTCTGTTTACTGTTAAAAATAAGTGTAAAATGCAAGACTCCAATGGGTGTAACAAGATGTCCACTTGCCGCCTTCTCACTGTATCCTTACTGTTGACGAGTGCGGGGTGTAGCAAGATGGCAGCGATGGAACGTCACTTCCATTACAAAATCTGATGGGTCACTGAATCTGATGAAACATCTTCAAGTCTTGCTAGCAGAGCAGGTGTCCACACCAGGCAGATGTACTCATCAGTGGTCTTCAGTGAAGCATTCTGGGTAGCAGCAGATGAGCAGCAGACTAAAGCATGCTGTTACTGGTGACAGCAGGCAGGCAAGGCATGTACTGGTAGCAGACAGTAGATGAACAGACACCATTGAATGGCAGGCAGATACATGTGACAGCAGGAGGAAGAGTCAGGCAAGACAGATCGGGTGACAAATGCCAACCACCATTTTCTATTTGAGAAGCATTCACATGTATTCTTAGATAATTAAACCAGAGCGCTTTGCTTTGAGAACTAATGCAAGCCTTTTAATAATAAGGTTAATGAGCTTTCAAGGTAATCCAGTGACCTTCACTTCCAGTAGATAGATACCCAGTAGGGATGAGCCGAACACCCCCCTGTTCGGTTCGCACCAGAACTTGCGAACAGGCAAAAAATTTGTTTGAACACGCGAACACCGTTAAAGTCTATGGGACACGAACATGAATAATCAAAAGTGCTAATTTTAAAGGCTTATATGCAAGTTATTGTCATAAAAAGTGTTTGGGGACCTGGGTTCTGCCCCAGGGGACAAGGATCAATGCAAAAAAAAGTTTTAAAAACGGCCGTTTTTTCGGGAGCAGTGATTTTAATAATGCTTAAAGTGAAACAATAAAAATGTAATATCCCTTTAAATTTTGTACCTGGGGGGTGTCTATAGTATGCCTGTAAAGGGGTGCATGTTTCCCGTGTTTAGAACAGTCTGACAGCAAAATTACATTTCAAAGGAAAAAAAGTCATTTAAAACTACTCGCAGCTATTAATGAATTGCCAGTCCGACAATACACATAAAAGTTCATTGATAAAAACGGCATGGGAATTCCCCACAGGGGAACCCCGAACCAAAATTAAAAAAAAAAAATGACTTGGGGGATCCCCCTAAATTCCATACCAGGCCCTTCAGGTCTGGTATGGATATTAAGGGGAACGCTGGCCAAAATTTAAAAAAAAAATGGCGTGGAGTCCCCCTCAAAATCTATACCAGGCCCTTCAGGTCTGGTATGGATTTTAAGGAGAATCCTGTGCCAAAAAGTAAAAAAAAAATGGCGTGGGGTCCCCCTAAAAATCCATACCAGACCCTTATCCGAGCACGCAACCTGGCAGGCCGCAGGAAAAGAGGGGGGTGAGAGAGCTGCCCCCCTTTCTGAACCGTACCAGGCCACATGCCCTCAACATTAGGAGGGTGCTTTGGGGTAGCCCCCCAAAACACCTTGTCCCCATGTTGATGAGGACAAGGGTCTCATCCCCACAACCCTGGCTGGTGGTTGTGGGGGTCTGCGGGTGGGGGGCTTATCGGAATCTGGAAGTCCCCTTTAACAAGGGGACCCCCAGATCCTGGCCCTCCCCCCTGTGTGAAATGGTAAGGGGGGTACAAAAGTACCCCTACCATTTCACAAAAAAACTGTTAAAAATGTTAAAAATAACAAGAGACAGTTTTTGACAATTCCTTTACTTAAATGCTTCTTCTTTCTTCTTTCTTCTTTCTTCTTTCTTCTATCTTCTATCTTCCTTCAGTTTCTTTCTCCATCTTCTTCTTCTTCTGCTTCTTCTGGTTCTTCCTCCAGTGTTCTCGTCCAGCATCTTCCTCCGTGGCGTCGGCGTCTTCTTCCCTTCTTCTCCTCGGGCCACTCCACATCCATGATGGCACGGAGGGAGGCTCCCGCTGTGTGATGCTTCTCTCTTCATCTTCTTCTCTTCATTTTCTTCTCTTCATCTTCTTCTCAGGCCGCTCTGCATCCATGATGGCATGGAGGGAGGCTCCCGCTGTGTGACGCTTCTTCTCTTCTGACGGTTCTTAAATAATGGGCGGGTGGGGCCAACCGGTGACCCCGCCCCCTCTGACACACAGTGACTTAACGGGACTTCCCTGTGGTGTCACGGGGAATGCCACAAATCCCTTCAAGTCCCCGTGCATCAGAGGGGGGCGGGGTCATCGAGTGGCCCCGCTCCCCCATTATTTAAGAACCATCAGAAGAGGAGAAGCGTCACACAGCGGGAGCCTCCCTCCATGCCATCATGGATGCCGAGCGGCCCGAAAAGAAGATGAAGACAAGAAGATGAAGAGAAGAAGATGAAGAGAGAAGCGTCACACAGCTGGAGCCTCCCTCCATGCCATCATGGATGCGGAGCGGCCCAGAGAAGAAGGGAAGAAGATGCCGACGTCCTGGAGGAAGATGCCGGACAAGAACACCGGAGGAAGAACCAGAAGAACCAGAAGAAGAAGAAGATGGAGGAAGAAACCGAAAGAAGATAGAAGAAAGAAGAAAGAAGATAGAAGATAGAAGAAAGAAGAAAGAAGAAAGAAGAAGCATTTAAATAAAGGAATTGTAAAAACTGTCTCTTCTCATTTTTAACATTTTTGACACTTTTTTAGTGAAACGGTAGGGGTACAAGTACTCCCTTACCATTTCACACAGGGGGGAGGGCCGGGATCTGGGGTTCCCCTTGTTAAAGAGGGCTTCCAGATTCTGATAAGCCCCCCGCCCGCAGACCCCCACAACCACCGGCCAGGGTTGTGGGGATGAAGCCCTTGTCCTTATCAACATGGGGACAAGGTGTTTTGGGGGGCTACCCCAAAGCACCCTCCTAATGTTGAGGGCATGTGGCCTGGTACGGTTCAGGAGGGTGGGCGTTCTCTCATCCCCCCCTCTTTTCCTGTGGCCTGCCAGGTTGCGTGCTCAGATAAGGGTCTGGTATGGATTTTTGGGGGGACCCCACGCTGTTTTTTTTTTTAATTTTGGCGCGGGGTTCCCCTTGAAATCCATACAAGACCTGAAGGGTCTGGTATAGATTTTGAGGGGGACCCCACACCATTTTTTAAAAAAATTTTGGCCGGGGTTCCCCTTAATATCCATACCAGACCTGAAGGGCCTGGTATGGAATTTAGGGGGACCCCCATGTCATTTTTTTTTTTAATTTTGGTTCGGGGTTCCCCTGTGGGGAATTTCCATGCCATTTTTATCAATGAACTTTTATGTGTATTGTCAGACCGGCAATTCATTAATAGCCGCAAGTAGTTTAAATGACTTTTTTTCCTTTGAAATGTCATTTTGCTGTCAGACTGTTCTAAATTTGGGAAACATGCACCCCTTTACAGGCATACTATAGACACCCCCCTGGTACGAAATTTAAAGGGATATTACACTTTTATTGTTTCACTTTAAGCATTATTAAAATCACTGCTCCCGAAAAAACGGCCGTTTTTAAAACTTTTTTTGCATTTATCCATGTCCCCTGGGGCAGGACCCAGGTCCCCAAACACTTTTTATGACAATACCATGAATATAAGCCTTTAAAATTAGCACTTTTGATTTCTCCCATAGACTTTTAAAGGGTGTTCCGCGGCATTCGAATTTGCCGTGAACACCCCAAATTGTTCGCTGTTCGGCGAACTTGCGAACAGCTGATGTTCGAGTCGAACATGAGTTCGACTCGAACTCGAAGCTCATCCCTAATACCCAGGGTAATATGGACCTCGTCCCTTTAACACACCTATCGTCCCTTTAAACTTTGGCTGCATATTTAAAGCAATCAAATTGCACATAAAAAAATCTGTATACTCAGCAAAACCTGGTGTGTCGATTCACTTATGGCCACGGGGGCCCAACCGGAAGTGATATGAGACATCATGCTTTGCTGAGTTTACAGACTATTATATGCGCAATTTGATTGTTTTAAATATGCATCAGAGGTTTAAAGGGACCATAGGCATCTTAAAGGCACCAGCACCATATTATCCTGGGTATCTATCTACTGGAAGTGGAGATCACTGGAGTACCTTGGAAGCTCATTAACCTTATTATTAAAAGGCTCGCATTAGTTCTCACTGAGGTGAACATTCTGTGAGCACAGAATGTTTGCACAGAGGTGGAAGCACACTGGTTTAATTATCTAAGTATACACTTGAATGATTTTCAAATAGAGAAAGATGGTTGGCATTTGTCACGTTTGAAAACTGGATTTGGTTCAGCTGATTTTTTTGAACTCACTCAATATGCTACTAGTATTTGCACCATTCATTGGATTTTGATATTTCAAATTGATGGAATGATGTTTACACTACTGAATTGCTTTATCAGTTATAGTCACTCCTAGTTGTTTTGTTATTATTATTTGAGGCTGTGCAAGCACACATCACACTTTATTATCACTGACATTGTGGGATCACAACAGGGGCTGCAGCAACCGGTATACCTTATACTTTTATGTTATAGATTAATTTTGTTTCTTATACTCTACCCCATTCACAAGCGCAGAGGTTCACACCATTCAAGACAGATCAGGTACAGAGGCACAGGCAAAAGCATAGTCAAGATACAAGCCAGGTCAGGAGCCAATCAGTTGAGCAGTAGCAAATGGAGCAGGCTGAAGTAGTGGTCAGAAGGCAAGCTGAGGTCAGTACTGGTAAAGTTCAGGAAGTAGTCAAGGTGAGCCAGGCCAGCAACTGGAGTTAGTATACAGGATCACGGGTTCCCAGGATATACAGAATGCTGAAGACAAAGCAGCAATAAACCTGAACATTGACTCAGTTTAAATACCCCATTTGGTGCCACTATCTGTCATGAGTGCGTGTGAGCACTGTCACGAGTGCTCGAGAAGGAATGTGGATTAGTCTGTGAAAATGCACAGAAGTCCGCCCATATGAACCATCTTGTCTATTGGCATGCCCATTCATAGAGTGGTAATCCGCTAGGCAGGCCGATAAGGGAAGTGGGATTTTTATATTGGATAAAAAAGGATTATGAGGAGGAGATGGACAGGTTGTTAGCAATACCAGATATTTACAAATTACTGTCTGGGAATCCCATGCATAAGTTAAAGCTAAAAAAGGAAAGCAATTGGGGATTCTCACTAACAAGGAGGAGAGGTATTTGGTACTTTGAGCTCCAAAGTACCCCCTATATATTACTTACCCAAGATTCATAAAAATAAGAGGCAACCCCCAGGCAGACCTAGTGTGAGTGGGGTGGACTAGGATAGGAGAATATATTAATTTTTTCCTGCAGGCAATTGTAATGATGAAAAAGGCATATCTAAGTGATAGTGGAGAGTTGATCAAGATTCTGAAAGAAATGAAGGTTGGAGAAGGTGATTTACTTGGTACAGTAGATGTCAATTCCCTATACACAAGTATTAGACAGGACAATGCACTGAAAGCAGTGAGGTGGGCATTGGATAAGAAAACTACCTCGAGAAAGAAGAAGAGATAGTTTATTGTGAAATTGCCATAATTAGCAATGCAGAATAACTATTTATGGTATAAAAATTATTTTTTTCAACCTTTAAGAGTTGTTGCAATGAGAGCCAAATGTGCTCCCTGCATTGCTAACCTAGTAGGCAAAATGGGAGGAGAAAGCAATTTATGACAGCTGGCCAAAGATTAAACTGTAGAAGTATTACATAGATGACATCGTAGTGATATGGGAGGAGACAGTAAATGGTTTTGAAAAGTTTTTGGAGTATATGATTTCAAATGAATATGGATTAACTTTTAGTGGGATATGGAATAACACACAGGTTAACTTTTTTAGTTTAACACTTTTAAAAGAAAATGATATGATTTTTAACAAAAACATTTTTTAGAGATACTGATTGTAATAGTTTTATTCCTACTATGGGTTGCAATCATCACAACTGGATCCAGAGTATTCAGTTAGGACAATTTACATGGATTAGGAGAAAATATACTTTGGACACAGATTTATACACACAGACAGATATGATGATGGAGCGCTTTGAAGAAAAAGGTTATAATAGATGTGATTTGGAGAATACGAGGAGACAAGTTTTTTTGAAGGATCAAGATAAGTTATTGAGTTACAAAAGGAGAATAAGAAAAAGAATAAGTGTAAATATTTAAACTTTAAAGTACTGGCCTATCCTGCTTAGAGATAAGGAATTGAAAAAAATCCTTCCAAAAAAACAAGGGTTTATTTATAGAAAAGAATCATGTAACGAGAGTATCCCCCCCAAAAATACTATGGGACTTTAAGGGCAACTAAACAATAACCAAATATCAGAAAATAGAAATGTATTTATTCGTATAAAAAGTATGGTGTATACATCACCATGACTGGAATACATAAAAACAAATAACAGAACAGAATGTGTAAATGCAGTTCCTTCAGCATTGAGGCTGACGCGTATTAGGACCGATAAAGAGTCCTTTCTTCAGGGGCATTCCATGGAGGGTATTACTGCTATACAATATTTTACAATGAAACAGTTACAGATCAATATCAGAATCAGGAAATATGGAATACACAGGAGCATCGTTGACACAAACTCTGGAAGAGACATACCAATTCAAAATGAAGTCTGCACTATGGAAGCCACCTACTATTGAGCAAGAAGTGAAATAAGGCTCAGAAGTGTGGTAGGCCCTTGAGTGGTATGGAACCCAGTGAGGTTGTCAAAAGTAGAAAGTTAGAAGCATGGGATAAGTTGGAATAAGTAGGCCATTTGTCCAAATCGCATGCTAAGGTGGTACTGCTGGTTATTGTCAGTAATCATTTTCAAATATCAAGTCGCACTGTGGATTAAAAATATGACAGATATGGTACTAAAACCTTATTTCAATCAAAAAATTATGTGAAAAATGAATCGAATAGTGTATAATTGATAGTCCATACAGACTGATCATTATCCACTTGTCCAAAACACCCAGGAATGGTGATAAAAGAAAAGGATCTGCCTTTCACCTCCACACAAACTGCCGCTTACTGGCTCCTGTGGATCTCTTAATTATAGGAGATCATGCACACCTTTGGCTTAATACCCAGCCCGGGCCTTTGGTTACACACCGCCGAGATCCCAGCGTTTTCACAGACATTAATGGCTAATACAGGAAGGATATGGAAGATGTTTCCCAGAAAACAGTAATAAGGAGCTTTCATAGAACATAAAACCATAAACAATTTATTTCACAAAGAATAATAGGGGGTATTGTACTTACTTTTAAATAAAAGCATCATATGCAGAGTAAAAAATGCCCACAGATTCACTAAAAGCAAAAAAACATTGACCAATGGCACAATCTGCTCCTGATGACTGCTCACGGCAAATGATAGATCCCAGTCCTCGCTGTGAAATTTAGACAAACAGACGGTTCTCCCAGGTGAGGACATTGACCAAATATGGACATGACTTTATTTGGTTAATGATGTCACAGGGATTCCTTATTGAGAAACAGCTTCTATCACAGAGAAGGATTAGCATCTCAGTTTTTTTGTGTATAAACTTTGCATTATGGGGCAACTGGAGCTGTTGTGGTAGGACCAGTTACTAATTGTAAATTTAGTGCAGCAAAAAAATCCTCACCCAAAATAGTAGTGCCTTTTACAATGTAGTATTCAGTTAATTAAAATTTTACAGTTACTAACAAGCAATTAATCACAGGAAATAGAACATTTAAGGTAGCTAACCAGTTTCAGAGTAGGTGTAGTATGTGGTTAATAATGGTGGGCCGAACACCCACAATTTGGTTCGTACCAGAACTCATGAACATCGCAAATGTTCGGACCCAAACTCTGAACCCCATTGAAGTCTATGGGATGCAAATTTGGAAAATCAAAAGTCCCCATTTTGAAGGCTTATATGCAAGTTATTGGCCATAAAAAGGGTATGGGAGCCTGACTAGCGTGAGGCCCCCAAAATCCATACCTGACCCTTATCCAAACATGCAGCCTGGCAGGTCAGTAAAGGGGGGAGGGGTTCCTATAATAATATTAATACAGTAATACATTGCTAGCAAACATGAGTAAAAAAAAATCCTAATCACTTAGAGCTGTACAATATTACTATGGTAACATTATATATGCCCACAGTTCTTATAAGAGATAAATCCCCAATATATCTTCGGAAATATAATTGAAATATAAGATTGTATACATAAATTAATAAATGTATTGTACTTAATAAAGTTTATGTTATGCTTTGTCGTTTCAGTGATTGGGTTCATCCCTGGTCCCTCCGTGGTCCCTTCTGAGCCTCCCACGGCAGGTTTCTGGCATTTCATTACCTTTCCGGCATGGTGGGGAGATGTGGAGTTCCACAGTTCTCTCTCTTAACATGCTCCAACCAGGCTGATCCCCTCAGGACATTTAATGATGGAATGCACATGTGCGACCCACGGTCCCGTGTGCAATCAACCTCATGATGTCACATGCTTGTGATGGAGGTGATGGCAGAGGCCGAAACCAAGCCTCTTGGGACACCGAGGGAGTCATGCAGTGGCCATATGTCAGACGGCCAGGATGCAGGGAGGGGGGAAGAACAGCACCTGTGGCCAATCGATCAGTTCCCAGCTCTCCTAGAGCATAGGAGGGACTATATAAGCGCCAGACCTCATGTGGATCACAAGATCCAGGAGTGCTGTCAATACATATGTACAATATGCATTGGTGTCTAAATGTAAGTACAGATTTCAGAAATGCCAGACTAACCTGTCTTGCTGCCACTCAATGGCCAGACAATGATGCAAGTACTGAAATACATTGAACCACTGTGGCATTTCATATGCTACCTTGGCCGTTTAGTTTTTTCTTCATTATCCCTTTCTTTAACACAGATATGGCCCCACTTAAAAACTTTTTGATATGGCCCCACTTAAAAACTTTTTGAGTACCATCACTCTAGTTGCACATAGCAGTTGTGTGCCACTACATATTTAATCATCGGTCACAATTCAAGTCATCTTGTCAGATAAGGTAATCAAATTTATCATTGTTGCACATTTTAGTTCACACCTCCTTCTTGGTTTTGAGTGGTTTTATATTATGGTTTCCACAGCCAGTTATCACAGTCACTTAAGCCTTGTACACTCGATCGGATTTTCCGCAAACAAAACCACAGACTTTTGTCTGAAGGTGTGTGCCTGGATTTTGTCTTGCATACAAACGGCAAGGAATTGTCGGCCAACAAACACGAACATAGTGACGTACTACGTTGTTTTTCAGCTCTTTAGCACCATCCTTTGGGCTCCTTCTGCTAATTTCGTGCAAGTTTGGTGAGTGTTGATTCACACTTTTCATTTTGCACTTTTCAGTTCGTTTCTGAATGGCCGTTCGTCAACTAGACATGTCGCGGAATCGGAGGAGATAACATGTTATTTATTATTGGTCTTGGAGTTATTGCTTTGACCAAAGTCCAGTCCAGGAACAGGAGGAGGAGGATTTCTTGGACCAAAAATTGATTGCTTTATTAATAGTGACCAGTTATGTCATATGCCTTTGCTGCGGGAGCTCCAGGAGAATAATCCAGATGATTTTCGGAATTATCTCCTGATAACAGACCCCTGCTTTCACCAACTCTTGGAATTGTTGACCCCCTATATTAAGAAGCAGGACACATGCATGAGGCTTTTGTTTTATTTTTTGGTTTAATAATAATGATTTGATTTGTTATATTTTCTATATTTTTGGATGCATAGAATGCACTTTTTGGTTAAGTTCTATTGGCAGATAGAATGTCTAATTTTATTTCTTTTCTTTTTTTAATGCATAATAAAAAAATTGTGGAGAATAATACTTGGCTATGTGTTTTACTTCAAATGACAGTTTGGGAGTAGGCAGTTACATTTAAAAAAATACAATGTAAAATTAACAAGGGAAACCAACAAAGTTGTATCTTTGATCTTAAAAACTACGGGATAATGGTGCTGTGGTAACTTGCCCAAAAAAAAAAAAAAAAAAAGCATAATAATATTATTCTTGATATCACTAGGAAAAAAAACCTTTGAAAGCAGCTTCATTATTATCCCATTAAAGAAGAAGAGAATGTGTGCTGCATTTCAAGATTTCATAATTTGCCACGTCACGAATGTTAATTCTCCATTACGAACGCTAGTTTACAAGACCGACCATTTCTGGCTCGTCCTTGCTTCCGAGCATGCGCGTTTGTACTTTGGACTGTTATCCGATGGACTTGTGTACACACGCTCGTAAAATCCGAAACAGACATTTGGCTGCAGAAAATTTTTAATACCTGCCATCCTACATTTGTCCGCCGAAAATCATACAACAACAATTGTCCGATGGAGCATAGAAACGGTCGGATTTTCTGCCAATGTCTATGTCTGTCATCACACATTTCCCGTCTGAAAATCCAAAAGTGTGTACACAGCTTAATACTTTAGTTTCATGGTAGTCTTTCACACACACACCTCTATAATTTGATTTCATATATACCCATCTACCTTTTACCTCACTATCGTTATTATGTTGGATTCCCCCTCTCATTAAACACACACACTTCACCGAGTTACTTTTTCACCACAGGTATCCTTTTCACTCTTCACATACACACATCATGATTTTTTATACATTTATTGTTGTGTTTTTATTGCAATTTTTTTATTAGATAACACATAAAGTGTGTAAAAATACATATATGTGTACATATTCTACAAATAAAATTAATCAATAAGAATAAGACCATAAATACTTCCCTCTCCTTTGTTACTCTGGTATTCTCTGTTAGTACTACCAAAGTATAACCATTACCTACTCTTTATTATTTATTTATTGACATTAATTTGGAACTGTATCACAGGTGCTGTCTGTTCCTTTCCTTCCTGGGGGTCCAAGTGTTGGCTTCTTGTAAGCTTCCTGGAGCTGGAGTCTGCCTTGGGGAAATGGGAATGGCCCATGGAGGCCTTTGGATTGCTGAACTTCTTTTAAATTTCTGGTTATAGGACATTTTTCCCAATTCTACTCTTTAGCAGTCATTATACTAATATTATGTATGTAGATGTTTGTACATTATATGTCAGAAATCTAAGTGTTTTGATATATCTTTTTAGAATAAAAATCCCCCCAAAGAAGACCATGACTACATGGGTCAAAACGCGTTGGCGTATCATTGTGGATGGCATTCTGTAATGTAATGTTTTGATCCATTGTGTAAATACCGCTATGTATGATGAAATATGTCCTTTAATATGTAACCAGAGCTCATATTTTAAACAAATTCATGAATTTGAATTACAGTTTGACAATAAACAGATTTTTATAAAAATTATTATTTTTGACCATAAAACCCCTTGGAGAACAATCCCATATTGCAACTTTTTTGGGGTGTGCAGACCCACCATCTCTCATATGTGTTTTTCCATTTCTACTATGGTAACATTATATTGCTCTGGTCAAAGCATGCTGACAGACTCCTGCCTGTCAGGTGAGAGTATTTGTGTAGCTCTGCTGTCGCCCCGCTATACTTACCGGGCTCCGCTTGCCCATCCGGAGGCCCAAGATCTCCATATAGGGGGCTTTTGAAGCGTTGCGCATAAATTTAGGGTTTGGCATGTTGGTTACCTATTTACTCGGTGCAACCTCATATTTTATATTTTACCAAAAATGTGGGTCATTTATTATTTGTTTACCCTAAAATTCCCAATAGTGTGTTTTTTACTGAAATTTTGTGTTTCTTAGACCTTTGCGGTAATATCGTGTGAAATAAAAAATTTAAACTACCACTATTTTTTTCTCTAGGGTGTCTGCTTTCAGAAAATATATAATATTTGTGGGTTTTGTGCAATCTTCAGGCCTAAAATTATTTTTTAAACATGTGTGATAAAAATGTTAAATCGGCTCTGGCAGCGAAAAGGGTTAAAAGAAAAAACAACATCAGTATTGCCACAGTAAGGCAATAATGCTGTTATACATAAAACCCTAAGGTGTGCCACTCTTGGCACTGACCTGTTCAACCAGGTGATGGGTGAATCTGCTTTGGTTCAATTCAAAAACAGGTTCAACTATCATGATCAAATATCTGCAAACTGTGAATGCAAACTCCATTAGGGTCAAACAAGCAAAGGGCATGGGGAGGTGGGAACTGCCAGATTAGGGTCAGAGGGTCTGATATGGATTGTATAGGGTGCCCCATGAAAAATAAACACAAAAAGATGCAGGGGGGTAAAATAACATTTTTAAACATGTGGTGGTTTGTTAAATTTTTAGTTTTTATATGTGACTTAGTACCCCTTACTCATTTATGTTGAGTGTTGAATATTTGGGGATCACATATTTTATAGGGAGCTTCTAGGTCCTGATAAGTTCCCCCCCTTGTAGACTTTCACGTCCATCATGTCAGGGACATCCACTCCTTTCCTGGTCAGCCAGGTGCTCATGCTGGAATCTGCCTGTGAAGTCTGGCATGATATTCATCATAAAAATTACAGAGCATTATCAGTGATACTTTAGTTTATTTATAGTACCTCTATGGTTTTCTATTTCAAAAAGTTTTTATTTTGAGAAAAAGCTAAAATACATAACAGAATAATACTTTGTCAAGTTTATGAATAACAGAGTAGTACAGTGTCTATAAAGGAAGTACTGAAACATTTGGCTTTGGTGCAGAGCATCTCTGTTCATGCATTACTTGTCTCGGAGCACATTCTGGTTCCAAAAGGGGTATTAGAGAAAGCTGTATTCTGCCACTTTGGGCTGAACCCCACCCCACACCCCTCATGGGAGCACACTGTGCCGGGGTGAGGGACCCCCACTTGATCTCAGGGATCTGAGCTCTCTCTAGGAACGCTCGTACCCCCTTAGGAGTGCATTTCTGAGTACTGAGAGATAAATTAGAGCCATAGGGGGAGAGGGAATTGAAAGATTCCCTTCTCCTCTGCTGTTGTTGACACTGACCAAAAAACATACTTTGAGCAAACAAGGCAACTAAGTAGCTAAAGCAAAACCAAGGTCTGGAGGAGACCTGAGGAAAATAGGAAAGTAAGAAAAAGGAGGACAGAAGAGGATGGAGGGGAGGAGGGAGGGGTGGAACATCACTGGTGTGTTAAGGGTATACTTTATATGGAACCGTTAGGAGGACCTAAAGTTACTCCCACCAGACGGGCCCATGGATTCCAGATGCCCTCAAATTTCTGCATAGTGTCCTGAATTATACTAGTGAGTTTTTCCTGAGACATTATCCAGGATATTTTCCTTTTGGCAGCTGGGAGCGAGACTCACGTTTTTTTCCATGCTCTGGCGATTGTGAGCTTAGCTCCTAGTAACACAAAGTGAACCAGTCTGCGAGAGGATTTCGAGATCCCCGGGATAGGGGCATTCAGAAGGGCAACTAGAGGAGTTCTGGGGATCCGAGACTCGACCATGATATTAAATATTCTTTTCCAGAAGGAACAAATTCTGGGGCATTCCCACCATATGTGAGACATGGTACCTTTAAGCTGACAACCTCTGAAGCAGAGAGGGTCAGCCGTTGGATATATTGTGGCCAGTCTAGATGGTGTATAGTACCATCTGGAGATCACTTTCAGGCTGGCCTCCACTAAATTGGTATTGAGGACACCCTGGAAGGATCTGAAGCAAGATCTATGCCAATCTTCCAACTTCCAATTAAAACGGAGCTCGGACTCCCAGGCCTCCATGTAAGTCGTTTTTGAGTCTAGTGATGTAAGAGTAGATCACCGAGATCCCACCTCTCTGGTCTCAGGCCTGGCCACACCACATTTCGTAGTCAGAAAATTTTGGGGGGAGATCTTTGTCTTTGCAAATTGATTTTAAGAAATGAGAAATTTGGCTGAAACGGAATTGTTCAGTTACGGGCATGTCTAATGTTTTGATGCAGTGTTTTAGAGTGAAGGGGCCTGCGGCCGTGAAAAATTGTCCTATCCTGTAAAGACCTTTATCCACCCACCACTTGAAGGCCATAACATTTATTCCTGGAGGGAAGTCTGGGTTGTTATAAATATGAGTAAGGGGTTTATATACCGATACTAATGCTGTTGTGGTGCGTAAGGAGTCCCATAAAGCAAAAGAGTGGGAAAGAGTCGGGGCCATTATAGAGGGTCTGTTTCTTGGGGGTGTCCAGAGGAGAAAGTCTAGCGTGAAATTGGGGACTGCTTGTTTTTCTATTGAGACCCAATCAGGTTTTTCGAAGTTAAAATATACTGTTGACATTTGGGCCAATCTGGCATCTTGGTAGTACTTATAAAGGTGGGGGAGACCTAGTCCACCCTTTTTCCTATGTAGGTAAAGGGTTCTTTGGGGAATTCTGTATCCCGCCTTGCCCCAGATGAACTTTATCAGTTTGCTTTGGAAAGATCCAATGTGATCCCTCCGGAGAGGGATGGGTAAGGCGCGAAACAGGTATAGCAATCTGGAAAGTAACGTCATTTTGACTGAGTTTACCCTCCCCACCCAAGAAATATTATTATGGGACCAGGTGTTTAGATCTGCTTCAAGTTTGCGGTACATAGGAGGATAATTATGGCTATATAGAAGTTCGGTTTTAGCAGTCAAATTAATACCTAAGTATTTAATGGAGGAATCACTCCATTTGAAGGGAAAGTTTTGTTGGAGAAGATTAACAGTGTCGGGTGGTAGTGATATGTTGAGGGCTCGTGACTTGTTGTAGTTAACATCTAACCCGGACAGTTTGGCGAAGGCCTCTAAAGTTTTGCATAGATTGGGAAGGGAGGTAACTGGGGAGGTGAGGAAGAGCAACACGTCATCCGCGTATAGCCTGCATTTGTGAGTTTGGGAAGCTAATTTAATCAGCTCCCCTCTAATAACAGTTTTGTGGGCAGCCCACACTATTTCTGGTGATATGCTCTCTGTTTTGTTAAGGAGGAAATATTCTTTTAGGGATTTATTTATCATTGTGACGTGGGTTGGGTCTGAGAGAATGGACTCGTTAAGTCTCCACTGTCCCCTACCTGATCTGCGGTGGTGTGCGTGTAACTCCATGACCACCAGGGAATGATCAGATAAAACAGTGTCTTTGATATGGGATTTTATGATCAAGGGGATGGATTGTGTGTTGACGAGGAGGTGATCAATCCTGGCGTAGGAGTTGTGTGGGTGGGAGAAGTGGGTATAGTCCCTTTTAGTTGGGTTCGATTCCCTCCAGGCGTCTGCTAGCCCATGGGTATGCATGAGTCTAGCTATGTTGAGGCTTTGTTTTGTAGGGCGGGTAAGCTGATTCGTGGTCGGCTTGGATTTATCCAGCCCTTGATCAAAAGCGATGTTCAAGTCCCCACCAAAAATAACCGTACCTTCTAGTGACGGTGCAAGAGCACCTAGGAGGTTCTGGAAAAAAGCCGCTTGGCCCTTATTGGGGGCGTAATAGGAGACTAGGGAGTAGATCTGTTCGTCTATTTTGCCCTTAATTAAGAGAAACCTTCCATTCAGGTCTTTAATTTCTGCAAGCCAGCTGAAGTTGCAAGTTTTGGCAAATGCTATGGCCACCCCTTTGGATTTATTTTCATCGCTGGCCAAATAAAATTTTGGGTATTGGTTATGAAGGAACTTGGGACAGAATTTGTCCGGGAAGTGAGTTTCCTGCAATAGAACAATATCTAGTTTGGAAGCTTTAAATAGGTTAAAAATGTTGCGTCTTTTAACGAGTGAATTTAGGCCCTGGACATTATGGGTAGCTATCCATAAAGTGGCAGGTATGGGATCAGTCATGAGACCAGAGAGAGAGTGCTACAGAGTCCCCGTCACCTACCGTCGATGAGATCTTCGAGAAACGTTACGACAGGGAGTGCGGTGCTTTGTTCACTTTATGAACCTCCAGTAGCGGGGATAAGCCTCTGAGCTGAGCTGAAAAGAGAAATACCTGTAAGTGATGTTCCTTTAGTAGGGCAAGGAAGGGGGCAGAGAAGAAGGAGAAGAAAAGAAAAGAGATGGAAAAAAAGGGGGAGTGCTCTCCCTCCGGGGCAAACACGAGCCCCAGGAGGATAGAGGGCCCCCCCCTTCATCTCACTGAAAATCGTGAGAGACAACATTATCAAATGTCCGACCAAAGTTGGACTTCCTATCCTTCAGAAACCCGCGGGAGACCAAGGGATAGGAGGAGGCACATGCAATCCGCCTCAAATCAGGGCACCCTACAACCTGTGCTAAATGTTAACTAAGACTCTGAAATCAAGTAAATCAAAACAGGTCATAAACAATTAAAGAAAAACTATGAGGTTTCCGACCCCTAGACATACCCCAGCCTGAGTGCATTGCTCTCCAGTTCTCTATTGAGCAGAGAGTGGAGGCATAGCGATGGGGTCTAAATTTACAATTGTCCTCTAATATTTGAGAGGAAGTGGTGAGGAAAATTGCTCCCAGGGAGAGGGAGAGAAACTGTTTCTTTTGTCAGGAAGACAGTCAGTATCAAAAGGGACCGACATCCGGAGACACAACGGATGTAGTGGACAAGTGGTCATAGGGGACCATGTTGGGAAGATCTTCTGGATTTGCTCTTGGACCAAAAAGGGTTTGGGGAGCCGGCCGGAGGGGGACGCTTGTTGGAGCCAGCAGAGGGAGGGGGTCCTCCCGTATCCATTTCCTGCGAGATTATTTTTAGGTTAAGAAGTAGCTTCTCTCCCGTTATAAATTTGGAGAAGGAATGGTTCTGTCCTTTGTGAGAGAACTTGACAGAAAACTGAAAGGCCCATCTGTACTTAATATCCTTCTGAGCCATAGCGGATAGTAGGGGTTTCAGAGTTCTCCTGCGCTGTATGGTGGAGGGGGAGATATCCGCAAAGATTTGCACTGTGTGGCCTTGGCAAAGGATTTGGGAGAGGGACCGGGCCTGTTTCATAACAGCTTCTTTTACTTCCTAGTAATGTGGTTTGGCAATAATGTCCCTGGGGGAACCGTCTTTCCTGGGGGGTCCCAGGGCCCTGTGGACCCTGTCCAATTCCAGACGTGCTGGTGGTATGTTTGGGATCAGATCTTTCAGGAGGTCCTGCGTGGCAGCCTCGACATCTAGAACTGATTCTGGGAGACCTCTGATCCTGAAATTCAGCCTCTGAGATCTGTTCTCCAAGTCATCTATGTGGGAGTTAGCTGTTTCTAGTTGATCCTGGAGGGATTGAATCAGATCCGAGTTCTGATGGGAAACTGCAGCAGTCTGTTCAAGCTTTCCTTCAATGGCGTCCATTCTGGAACCTATATTCTGCAGGTCCGCCTTAATATCTCTGGTAATTTTGGCTGCCGTGGCCTCTAGTCCCCTTTCAAGGAGAGCGGAGAATTTGGCAAAGATGTCCTCCATCATAAGGTTCGGGGTTCTGGGGCGATGTGCTGAGGGGGGGTAGGTGCAGCATAGACAGGTGCCATCGGGCCTGTCAGGGAGAAGGCCTGATCTCCAAAAGCGCGGCTGAGGAGAGACTCTGTGGAGGCTGGAGAGGGAGTTAAAGTCTGCAGTCCTGTGTTGTGAGGGCCAGGGGTGATGTGGAGAAGGGCAGGGGACAACACTTGCCTGTGGTCCGGGGACGCTTCATTAAGGGAAGCATGGTGCTGTGTTGCAGCAGCGGCGGCCATCTTGGTACACCCGGCGTGGGTGGAGGTGGTGAATTCAGGGACCGGGCTTCTCCTGACACCGGAACTGTGCATATGGGGATGTGCTCTGGTGTTTGGGGGGTTCCCGAGCCATGTCTGTAGCAGTCGAGCGGGGTCGGAATCGTGTGCTGGGTGCGCCTGAGATGGTGAGGTGCGGAGCTCCCGGCTCAAGCGGCCATCTCGAAGCTCTCGCGCATGCGCCCTTACCTCTATGGTTTTCAATCTGTCAAAGTCATTATATACTATTTGTGTTCAAATGTTATATACAGATTTAAAAAAAATCACAATCTAGTGCCTATCCTAATATAAATCTTGCATCTTGCAGACCAGCTACTGAGCTTTCAGGATATACCTTATTTAAAGGATATGGGGGTGGATTTACTAAAGGCAAATAAACCTTGCACTTTGGAAGTACAGTTGCACTCATTTTCCCCAGAACTTAATGAATGTGGTAAAGCTCTGCTGAGTTCCATCATCCAATCATGTGTAAGCACAAATGCTGATTTTTGTTTTTCTTGCACCCGACTGGGTATATAGTTAAATAGTTGGTAAGGTTGAATAAAGACAGTAATCTATCCAGTTCAACCTACGTGGGTGTGTGTGTTCATGTCAAAAATGTCCCATATCCCTGTTTACTGTGTTCGTTAACTACAAATGATTCCTGCTGACACCACGAATTGTGGAAGTGAATTCCACATCCAAACTGCCCTGACAGTGAAAAAACCCTGTGCAGCATAAGGTTAAACTGCTTCTCCTCCTCCAACTTCATTGAATGACGAAGTGTCTTCCTGTACTCCCTAAGACTGAATAGTTTATTCCCTATGTTAGAATCACCTTTGAGGTATTTGTATATCACTAGCATATCTCCTGTCAAGCGTCTCTTCTCCAGGGAGCTTAAGTTTAATGTTTGCTGTCATTCCTCATAACTGAGGTCCTTCTGTCTACTTTTTAATTTTGTTGCTCTTCTTTGGACTCTCTCCAGTTCCAGCAGAGCCTTCCTGAAAATTGGTGACCAGAACTGGATTACATACTCCAGATGTGGCCGCACCAGAGTTTTATAAAGTGGCAAAATTATATTTTTTTCTCTTGATTAAATTTCCTTTCTTTGCATACTAATATTCTGCTAGCTTTGCTTGCTGCAACTTTGCATTACATGCCATTGCCAAATCTGTCATCTACTAACCCTCATATTTTTCCATCCTGGATTCCCTCAGAGGTTCTCCTCCTAGCAAGTAACTTGTGCTCATATTTTTAGCATGCAAGTGTATTACTTTACATCTTTCAATATTAAACCTCATTTTCCATGTAGCTTTTTATACCAACCTCTATATCATTTATGAATAACTTAAACAGAATTAGTCCCAGGACAGAGTCTTGGGGTACTCCACTTACCACTTCAGACCAGTACACTCTATATATCACCACCCTTTGTACACATCCCTGCGACCAGTTTTCTATCCATGAACAAACCCTGTAGTCCATGCATAAAGGCCTCAGTTTGTAAATTAAGCGTTTATGGGGAACTGTAAGGAATGTTTTGCACAATCCTTATATACCACATACAGCCTTCCCTTATCTAGATGGCAGCTCACTTCCTCATATTAACAGATTGTTTTGGCAAGAACGACCTTTCAGAAACCCATGCTGATTACTACTAATAATACTGTTTTCGTCAGCAAATTCTTGGATATAGTCCCCTATCATCCCCTCCAATAGTTTGCATTTTATCGATTTTCGCCTGACTGGCCTATAGTTTCCAGGAATATATCTCTGCCCTTTTTTGAATATTGGTACCACGTTGGCCTTTCACCAATCAGCTGGTACCTTTCCTCTCAGTATGTTGTCCATAAAAATTAGGAATAGCAGTCTGGCTATAACCTGAGTGAGTTCTGGTGATGTATTTGTGTTAAAGGATAAGTTCAGCTTATTTTTTTCTAAATTCCAGCTCCCCTATGTACCAATATAGCATTCATGTACTTTTTTTGCAAAAATATCAACGCTTTCCATAAAATGTACAGACACTTACCTTACTGTCCCCATTCATGTTTCCAAACATATCTATTGCTTCTGTCTTACTTCCTGAACAGACTTTAGGTCGTGACACAGGAAGGAGTTGACCAGCTGACCTCATTAGCACACACCCTGCATCATCTGATTGTTTATTATAGTGAGAAGGGTGATCACTGATTGATTGCATTTCATTTAAAAAGCATGCAGCTGGGAGTGGCAGGGTCTGTGTAAGACAGAAGCAATAGATACGTTTGGAAACATGGATGGAGGACAGTAAGGTAAGTATCTGTTCATGTTATGGAAAGCTTTGATATTTTTGCAAAAAAGTACATGAATGATATATTGGTACATAAGGGAGCTGGAGTTTAGAAAAAAGAAAAAAAAGGCGAACAAAGGAAAACTTAGCTTTTAAGTTTTTCTAGTCTTGGACACTGGCTACTGTTAACAACAAAAGTATATCTGTGATGCTGTTACTAATAATACAGTCTTGATTACCTTTGTAAAAACTGAGGAGAAGAATGCATTTAGTACAGTTGCCTCTTCCTTGTCATTTGTAACTAACATGCTTTCATCATCCTTTATGGGGCCAATATGTTCCGACCTCGCTTTTTTAATGTTGACATATTTATAAAATTTATTGGGATCATTTTTACTTTCCTCCACTATGTCCCTCTCATAGTCTATTTTAGCCACCCCGATTGCGTTCTTACACGTCTTATTGGATTCCTTGTAGTGTTGGAATGCTGACAATGATCCCTCGTCTTTATATCTTTTAAAGGCCGTTTTTTCTTTTTAATGTGACTTTTTACATTAAAGTTTAGCCCCTCAGGTTTAACCTTAGCTATTTTATATTTTTATTGACCGTTGGAATACACTGGATGATAACTTTAATATGTTCCTAAAGTATTCCCATTTTTCCTTAGTGTTTAATGTGTGACAGACCTAGCCGGGAGAGAGACTTTTGGAGGGGACTGTATGCTAGCCTCTTGCCGATCGATCGTGGGCCCTGGCATTTGGGGGAACAGTGCTCTTTGTGAGCTGTGTGCCTAGGGACCCTTGAGGTAATTTGGGGCCTGGTCCCCCAGGACACACAGACTCTGGGGACCCTGGATTTGCCATATTGGAATAGTGACTGATTCATACCGTTGGGACTCCTACTGTTAAATGCTAATGTCATCAATTCCAGCTACCTGTCTGTTGTCTGCTAAAATGTGTATTGTAAATAAGTCTCTAGTATGGGATCTAAGAGTCATTAGATCCCATTGTTGTTTGTGTTTAATTAACTCTGCTATTGTGATAATGTTGATTGGATTTTCTGAACTACAAGATGGCCAGTCTGGCCTAAAGGTCATGTCTGAGCCATCTAGGCTGTCTAAAGGGATTAGTTAATTAGCTCATGTTAATTAGGTTAATTAGGTTACAGCTGTATTGTTAGAGTAATATGAGTCGGAGGTATGCACCTCCACTTTTAGTGTATAAAAGAGCCTGTATATTGCAATAAAAGAGATTCCTGGTTGAACTTACATACAGCCTGCCTGGTGTTTGTTCTGAGCTATCACAACTGGGTTAGAACGGCACATAGCTGTAGTTCTAATCCTGGAGCATCGGATGATCGAACAGTCAGATGTTGCGATCTGCAATCTGATTCTATAGCTGCAGAGGAGTGTCGGGAGAGTGGAACCGAGCGAGCAAGGGGCGCGTTACATTGGTTGGCAGCTGTGGGATTTGCTCTCCAGTTACTGGGACACTCCAAACCAGCCTGCAGGAGAGCCACGCTGAAAGACTTACTTGAGAGCCGTGGAGGGAATGGTGGGATCGTGCTTCCTTGCCATGAACACATCCAAACCATCACCTGGATCCAAGGTAGCAGGATAGCAGGAGAGGAGAGATACCAGCCACCATGGATGAGGAATTCAGAAGGAGGTTGCGAGAGATGCAGATACAGCACAGAGGACCAGTATCAGAGCAGGTCCTGCTAGGATGGTTTGATTCTATCTGCTGTGAACTCTGGAAGGAAGCGCTAGCCAGTGAGCAGCGACACCAGGGAAAAGTTCTCCCCTCCATCCATGTAAGGTACTGGTCGTAGTATGAAGCACGATTGCTGTTATTGGGGGAACAGCCGAACCAGGAGTGGACAGCCGAGTTAAGCAGGCTGATCCGGACAGAAATGCGGTTGGACGAGAGCTACAGAGCCCTCCAGTGGTATGTAGCCCAAGTGTGCCCATGGACAGCAGATGACAGCCCCATGGAAGGCTTTGACTATGATGGCCTGGGATTGTTGTACTGGAGGCTGTCCAGGGACCCTGACTTTGGGAGTGATCGGGAGTGGCGTTTAGAGGAAATAATGGAGCACAGAGAGCAGAGACTGAATGTCTCAGAAGTGCACTGGGCACAGGAAGATTTGGAGTTTCTGGCCGTTCAGGAATGGGAGCTGGAGATCGCCTACAAACAGCTGTTAGACTCTGCTCAGCAGCAGGGTGGTGCTCCCTTTGCCTGGGACTCTCAGGAAATACCAGTTGACAACTCTGAAATCCTGGCTGAAGAGTTGACAATGTGGCAGAGTAACGGTGTGCTTTGCTAACCTGCACCCGCAGCTATGGAGGCGGAGGTCTTATGGCGGATGCTGCAAGTGCTGACTGACCTTGATGAACCTGTTTCTGCATTGGATGATCTTGGATGGAGGAATGTGCCTGTCCAGCAGAATGCCAGAGAATCGGCAGTGGAAAATCTAAAGATTACCGTCCCCAAACCTGAAGTGCTGACAACAGGGCAGAGCTCTGCTAACCTCTGACCAGCACTGATAGCATCTTCTGGGTTCCACGGAGAGGAGATGGTGAACCTTTATCTCCAGACACCAGTTGCAGAGACAGGGGATTTGATAAACTTTTCTGCTGAGGAAGAACAACCTGGTGAGCCTCCAGCAGAAGAAGAGCTGTTATTAGGGCAAACTTCACCGTGCTCTGCCCAGCACTGATAGCATCTTCTGGGTTCCACGGAGAGGAGATGGTGAACATTTATCCCCAGACACCAGTTGCAGAGACAGGGGATTTGATAGACTTTTCTGCTGAGGAAGAACAACCTGGTGAGCCTCCAGCAGAAGAGGAGCTGTTATTAGGGCCAAACTTCACTGTGCTCTGCCCAGCACCAACAGAAGTATCTGTGAAGTTACAAGGAACTTCCCCAGCTGAAGCACTGGCAACCGGACAGAGGGTCCAAGACCTCTGCCCCACACCTGTGGCAGTTTCGGAGGCTCAGGGTGAGAAGGTGGCAATCACTTCCCAGCAGCAGATACAGGGGGAGAAGGGAGAGGAGGTGTGTGTTGTCCCTCCCCAACAGTTAGCCGGAGCAGATGGTGTGGGGTTTCCAGCAGAAGGGCTGGCAACAGGGCCGAGTACTGCTGGACTCTGCCCACAACTAACAGAGGATGGATTTCCTGTGAAGGTGGATGGGACTTCAGTCTCCACCTGTATACCCCAGGGATGCTGGGCAGTCGGCCCAGATCCCCAACAGCATGATGGAGTGAGCCCAGACACCCTGTCTTCTCTCCAGGACTCCAGGGAGAAGGGCCAGTCCAGGCCTCTCCCCAGCGGCAGATATGTTCTCTGAGAGAGGCAGAGGTTGGCTGGGTGAGTAATGCTTTGTTTGGAACAATTTGTTTGGGGTACTGTGTGGGTACAGGCATTAGAGGACTGGAACTACTGACTAACTTCAGAGTCAACCCATCTGGGGTCTCCTCCTGTGTTAGTCTCCTGCCGAAAGGGGAGAAATGTGACAGACCTAGCTGGGAGAGAGACTTTTGGAGGGGACTGTATGCTAGCCTCTTGCCGATCGATCATGGGCCCTGGCATTTGGGGGAACGGTGCTCTTTGTGAGCTGTATGCCTGGGGACCCTTGAGGTGGTATTACTGTGGATTCGGGTCCTGGTCCCCCAGGACACACAGACTCTGGGGACCCTGGATTTGCCATATTGGAATAGTTTAGTGACTAATTCATATCGTTGGGACTCCTACTGTTAAATGCTAATGTCATCAATTCCAGCTACCTGTCTGTTGTCTTCTAAAATGTGTATTGTAAATAAGTCTCTAGTATGGGATCTAAGAGTCATTAGATCCCATTGTTGTTTGTGTTTAATTAACTCTGCTATTGTGATAATGTTGATTGGATTTTCTGAACTACAAGACAGCCAGTCTGGCCTAAAGGTCATGTCTGAGTCATCTAGGCTGTCTAAAGGGATTAGTTAATTAGCTCACGTTAATTAGGTTAATTAGGTTACAGCTGTATTGTTAGAGTAATATGAGTCGGAGGTATGCACCTCCACTTTTAGTGTATAAAAGAGCCTGTATATTGCAATAAAAGAGATTCCTGGTTGAACTTACATACAGCCTGCCTGGTGTTTGTTCTGAGCTATCACAACTGGGTTAGAACGGCACATAGCTGTAGTTCTAATCCCGGAGCATCAGATGACCGAACAGTCAGATGTTGCGATCTGCAATCTGATGCTATAGCCGCAGAGGAATGTCGGGAGAGTGGAACCGAGTGAGCAAGGGGCTCGTTACATAATGTTTCTAAGATTTGGTCCCATTTAATATCTTGTAGTATGGAGCTCAGTTTAGAAGAGTTGGCTCTTTTGAAATTTTATGTTCTTGTACCACCCTCGTGCCTCCTTTTCCTATGATTTATGCTGAATGTAATTATCCTGTTATTGCTGGTTCCCAAGTTGTCCCGTGTTTTCACATCTTCGACCAGATCTATGTTATTTGTAATTAATAGATCTAGCAATGCAATCTTTCTAGTTGGGGCATCCACCAACTTGCACATGAAGTTGTCCTGTAAGGCATTTAAGAAATGACAAACCTTATATGAGTAAGCTGTTCCTTCTGCCCAGTCAATATCTAGATAGTTGAAGCCATTATGATAACATTGCCATTTCTAATTGTGATAGGAGGTTCAACTCCTCCTCATCCTTCAGGTTAGGGGGTCTGTAGCATACCCCCACTATTATTTTCCTGCTTGTTTCTACCCCTTGCCCTATTTGCAATGTCGTCCCTCATGTTCCTTAGCAAATCATTCTTGATTGCAGGCACACAAGGAAAGCCCCTGGATAGCTGTCAGCTTGTCATGTGAACTGTCAAACCAAGTTTCTGATATTTCCACAAAGTCAAAATCCTACTTATGTTTCAGCAGCTCCAGGTCTTACATTTTGTTAACTGGGCTTCTTGTGTTTTTGTACAGGTCTCTCAGTTTTGTACAGGTGCATATTGTTTCCTCCTTCGTTTTCTGTGGCTGTAATTTTGTTTTGCCAACCTACTCACTCAGGGTTTAGGTATTATGTTTATACTCCATTAGCACCCTCTCACCTTTGCTCGCTGCTGGCTATAACTTCCTCTGATCCCTCCTGCTCGCAGTCTAGTTTAAAAACCCCTTCAAATTTTTGGCCATCCTTTCTCCCAAAAGAGCTGCACCCTCCCCATTAAGGTGCAGTTTGTCCCTACTAGGGATGGGCGATTGTTGTTTGGACATTCGGTTAACAGCCGAACAAATGAGTCATTCGACCATTTGTTCGGCCCCCCGAACCAACCACAATGCATTGCGGCACTGAACATTGCATTGCAAGCCCTAGTTGGCTGAAGCAGTGAAAGCTTCAGCCAATCAGGGCACAGAACACTGTCAGGGTCATGATTGGACACTGTCATCATGACTTTATCCAATCATGGCTCATTCCCGCCCCACAGTATAAAAGTATTCTTTCAATGGGAGCCATTTTCAGTGTGATTTCAGCATGGAGAGAGATAGAACAGGGCTCTGTTCAGTGCTATTAGTTAGTGTGCTATACTGTGCTATTTTGCTTCAATTGTCAATGTAGAATCTTAGTTTAGTGTCAGTCTAGGGATAGTGTGAGTGTAGTGAGGAGGACCATCATTCAGCATTTACTTCTGTGTGTGTTACTGCCAGTTTACCGCCATATAGTTTTGTGTGCGTTACTGCCAGTTTAACCCATATAGTTATGTGTGTGTTACTGCCAGTTTAACGCCATATAGTTTTGTGTGCATTACTGCCAGTTTAACACTATATAGTTCTGTGTGCGTTACTGCCAGTTTAACGTCATATAGTTCTGTGTGCGTTACTGCCAGTTTAACGCCATTTACTTCTGTGTGCGTTACTGCAAGTTTAACGCCATATTGTTTTGTGTGTTACTGCCAGTTTAATGCTATATAGTTCTGTGTGCGTTACTGCCAGTTTAACGCCATATAGTTTTTTGTGCATTACTGCCAGTTTAACGTCATATAGTTTTGTGTGCGTTACTGCCAGTTTAATGCCATATAGTTTTGTGTGCGTTACTGCCAGTTTAATGCCATATAGTTTTGTGTGCGTTGCTGCCAGTTTAACGCCATATAGTTTTGCGCGTTACTGCAAGTTTAACGCCATTTACTTCTGTGTGCATTACTGCACGTTTAATGGCATTTACTTCTGTGTGCATTACTTGCAAAAAAAGGGAGCACCAAATTTCAACACAGGATGGATCTGTGGAAATTTAATAGGTAGGGCAGTGCCACGTCCTAAATCTAAATATGATTAGCAAAAAAGGAAGTGGAAAAAATGGACTTTATAGGCACCAATCATAAAATTAAATATAAATATTTTATTATACACATAGTACACAAACCAAAAACACGAACATGTTAAAACATTGCATTTAAAGTGCAAAAGACTAGCTAGATCTCTCTCAAGGGGGGCATAGACTCCAGAGAGGCATACCCTTAAAACAGGGACATATCCCTCTAATCAAAATAAAGGACATCAAACTAAAAAAGCTCTACATGTTTTACAATTAAATGCTTCTTCAGGAGCTCGTTTGAATGGTCTGTAGAGAAAAAAAGAGAGAGAGAAAAAACACAAAAGCAAAAAATACATACATTTAATATTAACTTTAAACCTTTTGGTAGTACGTCTCAATCAGTAGCAGGGAGTACCACAAAGAAACCAGCGGGTGGACTTCACATAGGACATGCAAAGGGTGACAAAAGCTCACATGTGGGGACGTGCCTGGTAGCAGAACCATAAGAAATGTAAAAAGACAAAATGGACAGAGGCAGCAGAGAAACAAAAGGGTTGTAATCTCAACTGCCAAAAATGAGGGAAAAATAATATGTGTAACCATACCGAGCTTCAAATGGGGTAAAGTAAGTAGTATCACTCCATGCAGGGGGGGGGGGAAGAAAAGGGGGAGGGGGTTATGATGGTAGAATGTAAGCATATAGAAATGAGCCTACCTTAGAGGAAACGATAAAATATTGCCTCTAGATGAATGGGAGGTGTACGTTACAGATATAGGCTTTTAGATGGTGAGATGGTTTTTAGCTTGGTGATAGACAACACTGCTTCTAGAGAGTATATGCAAATATAAATAAATGTGTAAATATATACATATATATATGTATAGGGGTAGTAATGGAAAACTGTTGTAAGGAGTAACTAGCTATCACAAAAGTGAGATGGTATTAATAAAAGCATACAGGGTCTCACCTTATTAGTGGTAATTTAAGCTATGCAGACCTTATGGATCAAGCAAAAGAATGTTCCCTTCAAAAAGCAACCAGCAAGATAAGGGAGGGAGAGAAGGCTTTGTAGGGGTTTATATGCAGCAGCAAGATCAGTTTGGCACAAGCCAGATGAAAGTCATCTATAAAAAGAGAGATGTCTATGTGTATCTGGATAGCAGCAATGCATAGGGTATAACAGTTAGTATCAAGTATACAGCAAGTCAAAGTAAAGACAAGGGGGGATCTTACCGGGAAAAATGTGATGATGATGATAAATGAAGCCCAGAAAACGAAGCACCATAGGAGAGGAATGGCGTGGTAGCAGGCTGAAACAGCAGCCTTAAATACACGCCCCAATCAGGTGTGCAGCTTGTGCAACACCTGAATCGGCTGGGCAGGGTGTGCTCCAACACACCGCCGCGCATGCGCAGTGCATGGAGAGCAACTGCCATAGTTGCAGTCCTAGGCCGTGCAGTCCTAGAGGTAACAGGGCTGAGAGCTCCCTCTAGTGGATCCTCCACAGTGTCAGCACGAACGCTGTAGAAAGCAGATGAATAAAGCCTGAAGATGATGTTAAAACATAGGGGAGAAAAAAACACACACACAGAGGGGGAGAGCAGCAGGCCTGGACCTGGAGCCGCAAAAACCATCTCCCAGGGGGAATGGAATGTGGCTACCCGGCCGCACATGTGGCTAGGTACACCAGCAGGTCAGCAAAGTCCAGAGACTGGAATCAATGTGGTCTCCACCGCAGGCCCGAGACACAAGGCCGATAATCATGAGTAGAAAAAATAAATAACACCTAGAAAAGATAAAAAGAAAAAAGAAAAACAACAATAAATACATAAACATAACTGTAAGCGCTTTTTTAATATACAGTGTAACATGGATTGAGTATTGAATAGGAGGAAAGTATGGACGAAAGGAATACTCAGAAACCAGGAGTTGCACCATTAAAAGTATACACAGTGATATGGGGAAATAGGTTGGATTACAAATTTATGTTCCATAATAGATTTGTTAGATAAGCAGGTAATTTAGCACAAGGGCCAATATTAGAGAAATAGCTTATAGGATTGTACTTCATTAATGCCTGGCCAACGTGTGGCATTCAAGCGCTCAATCCACTTTGCCTCATGCTGGAGTATCCTCCTATCCCAGTCACCTCCTCTTGGGTCCTGCGGAATCACTGCCAAAACAATAAAAGTCGCAACAGAGGTATCAAATCTATGACATAGGTCGAGATGCCTACTAATGGAGCTAAGCATCCTACCATTACCCGAAGAATAGATATGATCATAGATTCTTTGACGTAATTGACGAATAGTTTTGCCAATATAAAAAACCCCACATTTACAGGTCATTAGATAGATCACCCCCTGAGTGCTGCAATCTGCCCAAAAATGTGGGTAGAACAGCTCCCCATTAGGTAGTCTAAATCTACGGCCAGTAGAGAGCCAAGGACATAGAGAGCAGTGCCCACAGGTATAAATACTGAATTGGTTGGTAGTATGACCGTGAAAAGGGACAAAATGGCTTTTGGTCAGTTTATCATGCAGAGAGGTTGCTCTTTTGAAAACGATCTCTGGGTGGTCACTGACATATTTACCCAGAATGGGGTCTTCATACAAAATGTGCCAATGTTTCTTCAGCACATTTCTAAGTTGGTATTGTTGGTAAAAGTAATGCGTGATACATTTTACAGTGGGGTGCTCCTCTGACTTAATTTTGTTCTTATACAGCAATGTGTTTCTAGGTTGTTCATACGCTTTGTTGAAAGCTTTACGTAGAAGCGATTTGGAGTATCCCTGTTGGAGAAGTTGTTTCCTAAGTTGGTCCGCATGGTATCTGAAGTCACTGTCACACGTACAGTTCCTTCTGAGCCGAATATATCGTGCGTAGGGAATGCTACGCACAAGTGTAGAGGGGTGAGCACTGGGGGCGTGCAGGATTGTATTACCAGCTGTTTCCTTTCGATAGAGTGTAGTAGCCAAACAATCATCATGATCTTTATAGATTACAAGGTCAAGAAAGGAGATTTTATGTGGATCACTTTTAACTGTAAATTTCAAATTGTAAGTGTTGCTGTTCAGATGGTCAACAAAAGTATTCAATGTATGCTGAGAGCCAACCCAGATAATAAATATATTGTCGATATATCTTAGCCACATCAGCACCTGACTGGTGTGGCTACTGAGCTGCTCACTAGAAAAGATGTCACGCTCCCACCCCCCCAAGTACAGGTTGGTGTAGGCCGGGGCACAGCAGGTGACCATGGCCACACCCTGCACCTGGAGGTAGTGGGAGCTACTGAATGTAAACCAGTTGTGTGTCAAAATAAAAAGAAGTAATTTTAATAGAAACTCACTGAAAGGCCATAAGTGATGATCTTCCTCCATGAGGAAAGGGTGTACCATCCCGACACCCCGCTCGTGAGGGATGCTGGAGTATAAAGCCTCCACATCGAGAGTCACGAGTAGTGAGTCGGGAGGGACCGCAACACCCTCAATGTGTTTGAGGAGATCTAAAGTGTCCCGTACATAGGAGGGCAGTCGTAGAACACTAGGAGTCAAAAAATATAGTTTTTGTGTGCATTACTGCCTTTAACGCCATATAGTTCTGTGTGCATTACTGCCAGTTTAACACCATATAGTTTTCCGTATTATACTGCAAGTATAATGCCATTTACTTCTGTGTGCGTTACTGCACGTTTAACGACATTTACTTCTGTGTGCATTACTGCAAATTTAATGCCATATAGTTCTGTGTGTCACTGTACATTTGGCGCATTATATTGCAGTATATTATAGTGTATCCGTGGAGTGTGTCTGTGTAGTGTGAATACTCAAATTAAAGTGCACCAAACACCACTTTACTTTGATTAAAATGCATCTACGTACAGATTGCCACTTCTTCTTTACATGTGCTTATAAGCACCACCCCCTCCCTCCCAATAATGTCTGGGAGGACAACAAGGAGAGGCCGACGTTCCCTTGGCACTGCAAGGGGGCCAGCAACAAATGTGTCAGGCAAAGGTGGACAAGGTGGTCAGTCTTCAGGCAGGGCATCATTTCCTCTGTTTAGTGAGTTTGCCCGTGCTATCCAGACACAGCATGCAGAGGAGGTAGTGGACTGGCTTACTAAACCTTCCTCATGCTCCTCATCCTTTGTCATGCAAGCAGAGACAGGTGTGCAGTCCCCTGCAGTTGCCAGATAAACCTGCCAGGTTAAACCTGCCTCCTTGTCCACATCTATTCTTGCCATAGCCCTAACATCAGCCATGGAGGAGTTAGATGAGTTATTTGACCACATCATCAGCCACTTGCTCCTTGATAATGCCCAGCCATTACTGGATTCAGATGTTGGTTCTGAGGTTGAGGATGACAGGTACATGAACCTAGAGAGAGGGGAGAACACTGGTAGACAAAATGGCATTCATGTTCCCCCAGCCGCAGCATATTGCCAAGTTGTCTCCAGTGGTAATGATGATGATGGGGGAGATGGAGATGATGATGTGACTTGGGTGCCAGATAGAGCAGAGGAGTTAACTGAAGGTGAGGGGTCACAACCCCAAGGAGGCCGACATAAAGAGAGAGTAGAGTGCAGGCACCCTATTCCATCACATTCTCCAGCTGTTATCTCCCAGCCCACTCCCCGAAGCTCAGCTGTCTGAGCCTTTTTCAGCTCATCTGCAGCAGATCACACTGTTCCTATCTGCAAACTGTGTCTCAGGCACATCAAATGTGGCAAAAACACCAGCCATTTGGGTACCACATGCTTAACAAGGCAATTAACATCCAACTACTCTGCCGTTGGCAAGAGCACCTAAAAGCCACATAAAAGGGGCACAGATCTGTCCCTCCTCCTCCTCCTTACCCACTTCAGTCTGCCCCCTGCTATACCGAGTCATTACCTCTCAACAGCCTCCACTGACAGGGATGATGGTATAGCACAGGGTGTCCCAGGTCCTAGCAGCACATCTGCCAGCAGCACACCACCAGCTGTAGCCTGTAGCTGGCAAATTTCTCTGCCCCATCTGCTGCAGCAGAAGAAAAATACAGTCCCTGCAAATTGTCAAAGTTGTTGGCTCTCCAACTTCTGCCTTTCAGCCTGGTGGATTTTGCTCCCTTTCATGAATTCACACGATGTGCTGTACCACAATGGCAGGTTCCCAGTCGCTACTACTGTTCATGTAAGACCGTTCCATCTCTCTACCATCACCTGGAAGGGAATGTTCTGGCATCGTTGAGCAAGGCAGTCAGCTGTAAAATCCACCATACTGCTGACACGTGGTCCATCAAGCATAGGCAGGGATGATATATTTAATTCACAGCACACTGGGTAACGCTGCTTGCAACTCGAAAGGATGCATGACAGGACTCAGTGCTGCAGCTTGTTGTGCCCCCACGTCTCCATACAGCTGGTAGTGATGATGCCAGACTTGTGAGCTCTACCCCCTTCTCCTCCTCTTCCTCCCCCGCCACCTCCATGCCCTCCTCTGCAGAATTGTCCTATGAACATCAGGTACCCCCTAAGCGTTCAAAGGGCTATAGCCAGAGTCAGGATAAAAGGTGCCATGCAGTGATTCAGCTGGTGTGTTTAGGGGACAGGAACCACACCGATGCAGAGATTCTTGCAGCTCTGCAGGGACAGGCCTAGAGGTGGTTCACACCACGCCAGCTGGAGCCAGAAATGGTGGTGTGTGATAATGGCTCAAACCTCCTCTCTGCCCTTAGACAGGGAAAGTTGACACATGAGCCATGCCTGGCACATGTCCTCAATTTGGTGGTGCAGCATTTCCTAAATATGTACCCAGGGTTGCAAGATGTGTGAAAGCTGGCCAGAAGAGTCTGTAGCCATTTCAGGTGGTCATACACAGGCAGTACTCGGTTGGCTGAAATTCAGCGGGAAATCCACCTGCCCGTAAACCACCTGATTTGTGACATGCCCACCAGGTGGAACTCGACTTTGGAAATGCTGCTGCGGCTATACATGCAGCAGAGGACAGTCAATGAGTACATGTGTGAATATGGCAGGTCAACAGGCTCAGGCCACCTCTGCTTTTTTTCCCCACGCCAATGGCTGATCATTAAGGATGCATGCATTGTATTGTCACCATTTGAGAAGGCCATGAGGATGGTGAGCCATGACAGTGCATGCATCAGTGACACAATCCTTGTTGTGTTTCTGCTGGAGCAGACTGTGCATGGCATTATGAACAGGGCACTGGTGGCAGAGCAGCAGGAGGAAGAGGAGGACTTCCTTTTCTCTCAAGGGTCACTTTATCCAGACACCATCATTCCTATGTCACAGAACACACAGGAGGAGAGAGGGGAGAAGGATGAGGATTCTGGCACTTTCATTGGCATCGAAGAAGAGGAAGACATGCGTCAATCTGTACGCGATGGCTTTCCAACCCCAGGACCCTTGGGAGTAGTACGTGGCTGGGAGAAGGAAGCTCCAGATGCTGTCATCCTGAGTGACCCAGAGGAGTCTGCTTCTTAAGCCTCTGCAAATTTGAGGTGCATGGGCAACCTCATGCTTCAAAGCCTGTGAAAGCACCCAAGAATATGTGGCATAAAGGAGAAGGATGATTACTGGTTGGCAACCCTCCTTGACCACCATTATAAGGGGAAGGTCTCAGAACTCATCCTGTCCCCACAGAGAGTGCAGAAGATAACATCTCTTGAGGACACGTTAAAGAGGATTTTATTGAACATTTTTCCTGACTCCAGTAGGTTACAGTGTCGTGGAAAATGTAGTTTTGAGTCTTCTGTTGGTCAAGAGAGGAGCGTTGGAGAAGGCATCCACCTAAGTGAGGCATTTCAAAATTTTTTTAGTCCTTGCCACCCAGGGCTGTCAGCTTCCACGTACCATCAGCAGTGTTTTCATCACATGGTGGATGATTACCTCGGGGCCAAAACAGAAATAGACAGCTTCCCAGCTGATGATCCACTGACTTACTGGGTCATGAGAATAGACCACTGGCCTGAACTTGCCCTGTATGCTATTGAGTTGTTGGGCTGCCCTGCATCCAGCATGCTTTCAGAACGGGCATTCAGTGCTGCAGGAGGTTTCATTACTGATCATAGAACACATCTGTCCACAGACTCTGTGGACCGTTTGACTTTTATAAAAATGAATCAGTCCTGGATTACCAGCTATGAAGCCCCTGATGCCGATGTCACTGATTAAGACTTTTTGGGATGTGGAATCTCTGCAGGACTTCGAGGCTACCTAGCTTTGAGGGTGTTCAATCATTTCATCTTGAAGAATGTTTTTTTGTGTAGGTTTCAAGGTTACAATTAACACCCAAAGACTAATTTTTCAGCACCTGTTTGACAGGTGCATATTATTTCCATTTTTTTTTTGCCTTCATCAAGAGCACCTCTATAGGGTTATGGTGGGAAGGCGCCCCGACACCCAAAGAGTAATTTTTCTGCACCTGTTTGACAGGTGCATATCATTGCAATTTTTTACAGCAAGGCCAAATCTTGCTTTCATCAAGAGTACCTCTATAGGGTTACGGTGGGGAGGCACCCCGACACCCAAAGACCAATTTTTCTGCACCTGTTTGACAGGTGCATATCATTGCAATTTTTTACAGCATGGCCAATTCTTGCTTTCATCAACATTACCTCTATAGGGTTACTGTGGGAAGGCGCCACTGACACCCAAAGACCAATTTTTACGCACCCGTTACTTCTATCCAAAGTCAAAATGACACCAGAATGTATCCAAAAAATCTCTAATCTTGTTGCCAGTGCACTACATTGTGGCCTCATCATATACACTGGCTCCCCAGCTGTTGCTGAGCAAAATAAAGGCAGCTTGCAGCGAAAATGTCATTTTTTTGGCTTTATAAATGCAATTATTGCTGCAGCAGATTCTAGACATGGTACAGATCTGCCACTTTATAGGTAGACTAAGGGGACCACCCCAGGCACTATATTGGAAGGAATTTTTCATTTTTATGCTTTTACTTTAAAAATCTAAAAATCACTGCTTATTTCAAAATCAAGTTTTTCACAAACTTTTTTTTTATTGATACATGTCCCCCGGGGCAGGACCTGAACCCAGAACCCTATAACCATTAAATGGCCAATTACTTGCATATAAGCCTTCAAAATGGGCACTTTTGATATTTGACGTTCAGGTCCCATTGGCTTTAATGGGGTTCGTTATTCAAGTCCGAACTTTCATGGTGTTTGAAAGTTCTGGTGTGAACCGAACAGGGGTCTGTTTGGTCCATCCCTAGTCCCTACTATAGCCACTTGCCTACAGGGCACTTTCACCCCCTTCCTGCCCAGACCAATTTTCAGCTTTCAGCGCTCTCACACTTTGAACGACAATTACTCAATCATGCAACACTGTACTCAAATGAAATTTGCGTCCTTTTTTCACACAAATAGAGCTTTCTTTTGGTGGTATTTAATCACTAGTGGGTTTTTTATTTTTTGTGCTATAAATAAAAAAAGACAAAAAATTTGGTGAAAAAATGATTTTTCTTTGTTTCTGTCATAAAATTTTGCAAATTAGTAATATTTCTTCATAAATTTTGGCCAAAATTTATGCGACTACATATCTTTGGTAAAAATAACCCTAATTAGTGTATATTATTTGTTTTTTGTGAAAGTTATAGAGTCTACAAGCTATTGTGCAAATCATTGAAAATTGATCACACCTGATGTACTGAAGACCTATCTCATTTCTTGAGACTCTAACAAGCCAGGAAAGTACAAATACCCACAAAATGGCCCCATTTTGGAAAGCAGACACCCCAACGGATAATCTATGAGGCATAATGAGTCTTTTGAACTGTTCATTTTTTTCCAGAAGTTTTTGGAAAATGTGGGAAAAAAAATGAAAACGCATTTTTTTCCCACAAAGTTGTGCATTTTTAAGATATTTCCAACACATAGCATGTACATAGCAAAAATGACACCCCAAAATACATTCTGCTACTCCTCCTGAGTATGGCAATACCACATGTGTGAGACTTTTACACAGCCTGGCCACATACAGAGGCCTGCCAGGGAAGTAGCACCTTCTGGCGTTCTATAAGCATAAATTACTCTCATTTCTCAACCACCTTTTATGCCCCTTACACACGGTCGGATTTTCCAACGGAAAATGTGCAATCGGAGTGTGTTGTCGGAAATTCCGACCATGTGTGGGCTCCATCGGACTTTTTCCATTGGATTTTCCGACACACAAAGTTTGAGAGCAGGCTATAAAATTTTCCGACAACAAAATCCGATCGCGTCAATTCCGACTGTGTGTGGACAATTTCAACGCACAAAGTGCCACGCATGCTCAGAAGAAATTCCGAGACAGAACAACTCGGTCTGGTAAAATTAGCGTTCGGAATGGATAGAGCACTTTCGTCACGCTGCAATGTTTAAAATTGTTTAATACAGCGTACTCTCTTCTTCTTTATAATGTGAGAAGAATGCTGCTCATATTCACACAGACTTCTCACAAACTTCTTTCTTTATTATTTATCGTGATTCCCTCAATATATTTTGATTTGTCACATCTGACCAAATTTGTTTTTTGTTGTTTTATTTATGTTTTGTATTTTTTTTCAAGGCTGTTTTTTTTGGGTTTGTATTTGTTTCAAGGCTGATTTTTTTTAATTTTTTATTGGTTTTACTCCATAATATTTTTGTGTGTGTTTTGTGTGTCAAGTTACCACAACACCATTATTATCTTGTATTATTTAATCTCAAGGAGATTGCTTGGTGTTGGTGTCCCTTGTTAATTTCACATTGTATTTTTGAAATGTACCTGCCTCCTCACAAACAAATTGTCCTTTTTGAAGGAAAACACACATAGGCGAGTATAATTTAACCAAAAACTCCTTTATTAAGGGCTCAGAACCAAACAAAGAGGGAGTCAACGCTGGATAAATATCATAAATTGGCGAAGCCTTGGACCCCCAGGGCAGACATCAATTGTTTTCCAGCAAAATTGGTGGCCATATCTAAGGGAGTGCAGTCTGGTCTAGAAGTCCCAGAGATCCGGAAAGCAGCAGATGACATGTATTGTCCCCAGGCTGTGGTACTACAAGAGGCTGCATCTTTGGCCAGACCAGACTGAACCCAGGGTCATCACTCTCTGGTCTTCCTTACACGCTTCCTTCCCGGCTGTGGCTCTGGTGTTGGAGATGTGGCAGGAGGAGGAGTAGGACCTGGAGGAGGAGGAGGAGGAGTAGGACCTGGAGGAGGAGGAGGAGGAGGACTATGTGTGAGGTCACAAATGTGGGTTGCAGATATTTGGCCCCTCAACCCCTTATTGAGAGCTTCCAAAATTAAGAACTCACACAGGAGTCGTTGGCCCTCCTCCATCTGCATCATTTTGCATGCAGTTATGCCAGCAAGGTCCTCCTCCACACTGTGGGGTGTTCTGAGGGCCTCAGTAGCCTTCCAAAATAGGCCTATGGCAGCCTCCTCCAGGTTACTCCTCTTCCTGCCACTTTTTCTTTGAAGGTGGAGGGGAGGGACCTGGGTATCGGGCAGCCTGCTTGGCCTGGCCACCTCCTGGCTTCCCTGTGTATGAAAAAGGGACATGGTTTTAGTTTTTGCTTCATCAATCACAATCATAAATTAGCAATCCAAACTAACATCTATTTAACATCATTGATTGGACAACCAGAAATATTTAGAAGAATGCTATACCTGGCTCAAGCTGGGCTCCTCCACATGTTGCTGCCTGGAAGGCCCAGGTTGGGCATCTGAAGCCTCAGCTGGGGGGGAAGGAAGTGTGGAAGGAAGAGTGGAGAGTGCTGGCCTGGGTTCAGTCTGACCTGCCAGAAAATGCAGCCTGTCATAGTGCCACAGCTTGGGGACATAAATGTCATCTGCTGCTCCTGATCTCTGGGAATCCTGGACCTTCTTGTGCTCCCTTAGATAAGTGCTCCTCAGGCCACTAATAAGGATCTTCAAATAGGTGATGTCTGCCGTGGGGATCACCGTCTTCACAAATTCCAACAAATTATCCAGAGCTGCCTTCCTCTTTGTTTGGTTCTTATATTCAGGGTGGTTTATCTGCCGCAGACAAGGCAGCTCCCTGAACATATCTATGAAGACTGGCATAAAGTCCTTATCTTTCAAGATATCCATTTTCACTGCAAGACACAACACAAGACAAACCCTAATGTCAGCCTAAAGTCTTCTAAACTTGTGCAAATATAGGCCTCAATCTAGAAGCAGTATAGGCCCAATGTTAAATCTTACCTTCGCTATCACGAACGGCGCCTCCATTACTACTTCGTCCGCTCACAGATCATACGTACTACGCATGCGTGTTACGCTTTATAGACACTGCGCATGCGTGAAACTCCGCCCGCCCCTGACGTTCTTTCTAGTCTATTCCCCACCCCTTCTCGTTCGGCGCAGTGGTTAAGAGCACATGGCGGAGACACAGCAGGTGTCTGTTAATTACAGCAACAAGGAGGAGGAGGAGGAAAGGAGCCTGAAACGTCCCAAACCAGAAGGAGACAATTTAAGGCATCAAATATGTCCTTTGGGGAGATGTTGGAGATGGTGGACATCCTGAAGAGGGCTGACTATGACGGGAAGTATGGACCTTACCCCAACCCCAATGTCAGAAAGGCCAAGATTATGGCGAAAGTGGTCAAGAGTCTGCACCGGAATTTCGGGGTACGACGATCGAAAGATCAGCTCAGGAAGCGGTGGTCGGACCTCAAATTAAGAGAGCACGAGCAGTACAGAAAGATCCAGAGAGTGCTGCAAAAAAGTAAGTAGTTGTCCTGTGTTCCTATTCTTTATGTTTATTACGTTTGTGCTGCTCCATTTGCTTTTCTTAACTGTTATCCAGTTTAAAATGGCAACTTTGATGTTCATGGGCACATTATTCGTTCGTATAAAACATTGTTTGTTCGGCCTAGAAAACACTATTGTTTTGGCCATATGCATTTGCCCACATTTTTTATGGACTACTTGTCTGAAAGAAATTTGGTTGTGTAGATGGGTTTGTAACTAGAATGAAATGCAAACTAGATTCTGTGTAAGCAGAGGACACTCAGCAGCTGTTTACACATCTGGACACTGTAGCATTAGTGTGGGACACCAGAACACCCTTTTTATTAGGGGGCCCCACACAGGTGCTCCAGTGTATACTATAGGGGTGTCTCCATCTGTGAAGCTTGTACAAAACAGGTAAAGTATTGAAGCTTGACAAAGCACAATAAAAATTCTACATCTTGGAACTCTGCCAAAATAGACAATGGTACCCCACTTCCAAGCAATGTTTCATATTTATAGTTCTGCCATCAAATATCTGTGTGCTAAATATACCTATTTTTTTACATAGGGGAGAAAAGACTCGGAGGACACCCCTCATCCGAGGAGACCACAGACCCCCCACCTCTGGAAGAAGGGGAAATCCACCCAAGCCAAGCAGAGCAGGAGGAGGAAGACGTGGTGGAAATTGTCACCACAACAGGTGAGTGTCTGCGACCACAGGCTCAGGTAAGAGATGGATGCCGGCATATTTATAATACATGGTGTGTTTTTGTTTCTATCTTTTTAGGTGATCGTGATGTTGTGGATCCAAGGCATTTCACCTCAGAAAGTGCACAGATCCTGATCGGGGAGATCATGGGGTGTAATAGGTACTTGGAAAACATCCTTAAAAAGATCAATGATGTTCAACAAAAAATGAAGAACATCATTGATGTTTTGGGGAGAGTTTAAAACCCCTCCAAATCCCTTGGGTTTTTTGTGTGCTAAAATTTTTTAACATTTTTTGACATATTTGTGAAAAGCCAAATTTTAAAGAGGCACACAGTGTGTCAACATGTGCTATCTGCCATCATGGGAGATCAATGGACGCGTTTTGGGAGTGAAACCCCTTCCTCAATAATAAAGTAGCTGTGAGGAAGGGGTTGCACCCACAAAACATGTCCCTTGATCCCCCATGATGGCAGCTAGCACATTGGCTTTTCTAGGGGTGACTTCACCCCATCTGAAAGCAATATCAAACACAGTTTGTAAATACTCATGTCTCATATTGCCTTCAAGTTCTACCAAATGTGAACTTTGTAAGTTCAAGATTTGTGTCTTTCTTGTTGGTTTTAAACATGCCTGTTTTATCTTAAATGGACACTTCTACTTTTTCTAATGTGACCCCAAAAATTGTTATACAACAAACATGTTGGTTTGTTTTAAAAACCTTTTCTAAATGCATATGTGATTGTGCTGGTATTAAAAAGATTGTTAATCAAGAATGTGTGGGTTATTGTTTCAATGCTCCAAAACTTTTGTTGTGCTCTAATTGGTGTTTTCAGTGACAATGGGGGTTATTTCCTAAGGGCAAATCCACTTTGCACTACAAGTGCAGTTTCAAGTGCACTTGTAGTGCAAAGTGTCTTTGCCTTTAGTAAATAACACCCAACAGTGCTTTGTAATGTTACACAATCACGCCATTTTCAGGACTCACCACATTTCTGTCAGGGTCAGCTAAAAGAAACACAAGCAGTAAATGTCACCAAAGATTTTAGTAGTTAAATTTTTTGTTTATTTGAAAAAGGTTTCAGACATTGTCTGGCATATTGATAGCCCCCCTACCCGCAAAGTATTCAAGGTATCTTAGACGGACATCATGGGCACTCAGGAGGGGCAGGCCAGGACGGACACTTTCAAGCGCCGTCAGGGTTGGTTCATTTTGAATTCCAGCCTCAGGCCCAACTGAGCCAGCATAGTTGGCAGAATGTTGCCGTAAAAAGTTGTGTAGAACACAGCACGCCAGGATGATAAGATTCAGTTTGTACTCCTCCATGTGTATGGGTGTAAGAAATAGGCGGAACCGGCTGGCCATGATTCCAAACATGTTCTCCACCACTCTTCTGGCTCTGGCCAGCTGGTAATTAAAAACCCTCTGGTCCGGGGTGAGGGTCCTCATCGGGAATGGCCGCATAAGATGGTCCCCAGTGCAAACGCTTCATCTGCAACGAAGACGAATGGGAGTCTTTCCACATTGTCTTCTGGAGGTGGCAAGTCCAAGCTGCCATTCTGGAAACGCCTGTAGAACTCCATCGGACATCCGGCCATTCTTCCCCACGTCCACATACAGGAACTCGTAAGTAGCCGACACCACCGCCAACATCACAATACTATTGAACCCCTTATAGTTGAAATAGTATGACCCCGAGTTGGGTGGTGGGATGATGTGGACGTTTTTCCCATCAATTGCCCCTCCGCAGTTAGGAAAGTCCCACCACTGGGCATAGTGGGAGGCCGCAGTCTGCCATTCCTGTGGCGTGGAAGGAAGCTGTGGAGTCAAACAAGAAAAAAAAATTAGTCATTTTGCACATAAACAGGGAAAGCAGATTAGACACAAACATTCTTGGCCAACATCAAGATAACATTTATTTGAGGGAGTTTTTTAAGACCAAAGTATAAGGTACACCTATCAGATTCCCTCTCCCCCCTCTCATGGGCCATTTCTAACATTTTAGGGGGGGAGCTCTTGGACAGGTAACCCTCTCCACTTCATTGAGAGATGAATGCCTAAATAATGGGTATTACTTTGGCCAGCCCCTCCTTAGTTACACTATTGACAGCCCACTGGACAGGTAAGAAGTGTCATAATACAAAGATATAAATACACATTGTACACATTTGAGCACATTTGGAAATTCTACTATTACCTATCAAGATAATAATAGTATACAAAAACTGTAAACAGTACCATTTGAAAGTATTCAGGCAGGCCCTTGCACTATATGCTTTTATGGAATTCATCCATACATCTGACCACAAAAGAGATGGTGTAACGAGCCCCTTAGCTCCTCGGTTCCACTCTCCCGACACTCCTCTGCAGCTATTGAATCAGATTGCAACGTCTGATAGTTCGGTCATCCAATGCTCTGGGATTAGAACTACAGCTCTGTGCCGTTCTAGTCCAGTTGTGATAGCTCAGAACAAACACCAGGCAGGCTGTATGTAAGTTCAAACAGGAATCTCTTTTATTGCAAAATACAGGCTTTTATACACTAAAAGTGGAGGTGCAGACCTCCTGCTCATATTACTCTAACAATACAGCTGTAACCTAATTAACCTAATTAACATGAGCTAATTAACTAATCCCTTTAGACAGCCTAGATGACTCAGACATGACCGTTAGGCCAGACTGACCGTCTTGTAGTTCAGAAAATCCAATCAACATTATCACAATCAACATAGACTCTTCTTCACACAATAGCAGAGTTAATTAACACAAATAACAATGGGGATCTAATGACTCTTAGATCCCATAGTAGACTTATTTACAATACACATTTTAGCAGACAATAGACAGACAGGTGTTGGAATTTACATCAGCATCTCCTAACAGTATCTGTCCCAGCATTATGAATCAGCCACTATTCCAATATGGCAAATACAGGGTCCCCAGAGTCTGTGTGTCCTGGGGGACCAGGACCCGAATCCACAGTAATACCACCTCAAGGGTCCCCAGGCATACAGCTCACAAAAAGCACCGTTCCCCCAAATGCAAGGGCCCCCGATCGGCAAGAGGCTAGCATACAGTCCCCTCCAAAAGTCTCTTTCCTGGCTAGGTCTGTCACAGATGGCTATAGTGTGTATGGGTTTGGCAAAGTCAGCAGATAGATGATTGAGGATAGATAGAGAATTGTTATCAGCTGACTTAGCAGTTGGGGGGAGGGAGGGTTCCAAATAATTTGGTGAACCCCAAAAAAAGCCTTTGGCACTCTGCCTGAATTTAAAGCACAATTCACATTTAAAAACATTTTAGGGGGTGTTTGGGGTAAAGCACTACTATGGAGCTGATAAAATACACTGTTAAGTGACTACATGAGGTGAATATAGGGCCAGGAGACCATGCTGGGGAGGTAAGTGAAGGCAAATATGCATGAAGGACAAAAAATAATTACATAACAATCCAGCATGCATGAGGACAAAGGGGACATTCACAGCATATTACAATCATGGTAATTAGGGAATGAGGAAAGAAATACAATATATTATCAAAGATTAAATACAATAAAATGTGATATTAAAGGATAAACATCTTACCTTAATATACTCCTTCTGCAGGACCTGGATGATGGCAGAACAGATCTCCGGGATAATGATCCCCAGAGCCTGGGGGGAGATGCCTGTCGAGAACTTCAAGTCCTGCAGGCTTCTCCCCGTCGCCAAGTACCGCGGGGTGGCGACTAGCCTTTGCTCCGCAGTGATGGCTTGCCTCATGCAGGTATCCTGCCTGCTAATATAAGGGGTCAGCAAAGCCAACAAACGGTGAACTACGGGGCCCATCATCCGGAGAAAGTTCCTGAAATCGTCAGTATTATTCTCACGGATCTCACGGAGCAAAGGCATATGACAGAACTGGTCACGCTGGAGCAACCAATTCTTGGTCCATGAACTCCTCCCCACCCTGTTCATGAACTGGACTTGTGTCAAGGTCAGGACCCCAACACCAAGCCCCTGCACAGCACGAACTCTACGAGGAGTACGTATACGCAACATGACTAGAAAACGGTCGGCTGCTCAGAACAAAGTAACAGAACGCACTGAAGAACAGCAAGGCCTGTGAAGAGCGACCTGAAAAACAGTAACGAACGAACAAGAACACAATGACAAGAGTCAATGGTACTCGCTGCACGCACTGAAGAGCAGATACAAACCCACAAGCACAAACTGAACAGCAGAAAATGATCTGAAAACTGAAAATCTAAAAAAGCGCGAATCGTCTCTCACCAAACTTTTGCTAACACGAGATTAGCAAAAGGAGCCCAAAGGGTGACGCGCTTGGTTCTGAACTGGCCTTTTCTAATCTCGTCAAATGTGGTGTACGTCCCCGCGTTCTTGGCGATCGGAAATTCCGACAACTTTGTGTGACCGTGTGTACGCAAAACAAGTTTGAGCCAACATCCGTCAGAAAAAATCCATGAATTTTGTTGTCGGAATGTCCGATCAATGTCTGACCGTGTGTACGGGGAATTACAGTTTTGAAGGCCCTGGAGCCCCAGGGCAATGGAAACGCCCACAAAATTACCCCATTTTGGAAAGCAGACACCCCAACATATAATCTATGAGGCATAATGAGTCATTTGAACTGTTCATTTTTTTCCAGAAGATTTAGGAAAATGTGGAAAAAAAATGAAAACGCATTTTTTCCCCACAAAGTTGTCCATTCTTAAGATATTTCCAACACATTGCATGTACATAGCAAAAATGACACCCCAAAATACATTCTGCTACTCCTCCTGAGTATAACGATACCACATGTGTGAGACTTCTACACAGCCTGGCCACATACAGAGGCCTGCCAGGGAAGTAGCACCTTCAGGCGTTCTACAAGCATAAATTACACATCTCATTTCTCAACCACCTATTACAGTTTTGAAGGTCCTGAAGCACCAGGACAATGGAAATGCCCACAAAATGACCCCATTTTGGAAAGCAGACACCCTAACATATAACCTATGAGGCATAATGAGTCTTTTGAACGGTTAATTTTTTTCCAGAAGTTTTTGGAAAATGTGGGAAAAAAAATGAAAACGCATTTTTTTTCCACAAAGTTGTCAATTTTTAAGATATTTTCAACACATAGCATGTACATAGCAAAAATGACTACCCAAAATACATTCTGCTTCTCCTCCTGAGTATGGCGATACCACATGTGTCAGACTTTTACACAGCCTGACCACATACAGAGGCCCACCATTGAAATAGCACCTTCAGGAGTTCTACAAGCATAAATTACACATCTAATTTCCTGACAACCTATTATTTTTGAAAGCCCTTATATTTCTAACACATAGCATAATTACATACCAAAAATTACACTCCAAAATAAATTCTATTGAGGAAAGGGTAAAAAAAAAGTATTACCTGTGGTTTTAGTAGTGTCCCCAGAGGAGAGAACTGGTGCAGGCAGCAGACAGCAGGCAGCAGGCAGGGATGTGCTTAGCAACAATAGTAATTATCCAGACAGCAGGCAGGAATATTGTCTATAGTCAGCCCAAAGATATCGTCAGCACAGCCAAAGCGTTTGTCCATAGAAATTGTCCAGGCAGAGACAACCAGCACAGCCATAATATTGGTCCTGGTACACCGTTACCTCCCTGCACTCATTATTGTACTGCTCTCCAGCCCTTCATAAACATACTGCCTCTTGCTACAGCTAATTATTTCCATAGTCCAGGTAGCAGGCAGAGGTGTGGTCAGTTTATGCTGCAGGCAGGGGGATGGCGTCAGTAAGTCAACAGCAGGCTGAGGGCCACAGTCAGGTAAGACCTGTGCACAGGGACACAGGGGTAGAGGTTTCGACCCGTCCAAATCTCTATGAAGCCCCTGGACTCCAGACCCTAATCTGGAAATTACGAAACCCGGAGACAACAAAAAAAATTGTTTTCTCCATCCGGAAAATCATTTCTGGAGCCCATCACATGTGAGACCCCTGTGTCCTACAGTAGCAGGGCAACAGAACAGTCCAAGCGGTAGGCAAAAGCATAGTCCATACAACAGGCCAGGGTCAGATAACGTGCAAGCAGTCCAAGTGGTGGGCAGAAGCGTAGTTGGTAAAACAGGCCATGGTCAGTTCACATGTAAGCAGTCCAAACAGTAGGCAGAAGCGTAGTTGGTAAAACAGGCCAGGGTCAGTTCACATGTAAGCAGTCCAAACGGTTGGCAGAGGCATAGTCAAAAAATAGGCCAGGGTGAGTTCACGTAGAAGGCAGTGGCATGGTTATTTGAGGAAGCATTGGAAATGGTCAGAACAGATGAAGAAAATGGGGAAATGGTTAAGAATATGGGCTAATATTTTAGGGATGTGTGATAAAGTCTGAAGCTTTCACCAATGCAAAGGCCCGGTTCAAGGGGACACTGGGGACAATGGTAGCTGGTATCTCTTCGAAATCCTTTACTGCTGCATACTCAACATCTTTTTTGGGGTCTTCGGCCTGCTTCAGATGGTGGAATGTGGTCCGGGAAGTGGCGTTCATGAAGTCGGCTAACAGCATCAGAGCAAAGGTTTTCTGGGGGGGGTCTTTGATGGTAGATGAGGGACGTGACAACTTCTTCAATGAATTTTAGGAAGTGGGCAGGGTTTTCGGTGGATTTGGTGTAAATTATGTAGGCATTATAAATGGCCAAATGAATTAAATAGAGTGCTACTTTCTTGTACCAGAAACAGGACCTCCTTATTGCTAAATATGGCTGAAGCATTTGGTCATTGAAATCCACAATGGGACCTCGTCTTCTCTGAACTTCAACTGTAGTGTCGTCATGAATGGTGGACATCATGTACACATTCCTGGTATCCTTTCACCTCAAGGCCAGCACTTGGTTGCATCTCAAAGTTGCTCTTTCTCCCCTGAGCAATTTCTTATTTACTATGGCTTGTGGGAAGCCCTTTCTATTCTTTCTGGAGGTTCCACAGGCCAGGGTTTCTGCGAGGTATATGTGTTTGAAAAGGGGCAGGCTTGTATAAAAGTTATCCAGGTATATGTGGTAACCTTTGTTCAGCAGTGGGTAGGCCAGGTCTCATACAATTTTACCAGTTGTGCCCATGTAGGCCGGGCACTCAGGTAGCTGGAGATGGGAATCTCTTCCTTCGTATATGCGGAACGCATACAGAGATCCCGTGACTCTCTTGCAAACTTATAAAATTTCACTCCGTATTTGGCCCTTTTGCTAGGAATGTGTTGTTTTATTCCTAGCCGGCCTGAAAAGGGTACCAGGGACTCATCTACACATATATGCTTATCGGGGACATAGAGTTCTGCAAATCGTTGGGAAAAGAAATTAATGAGTGGGCAAATTTTATATAATTTATCATAATTTGGATGATTGCGGGGAGGGCACTGGGTGTTGTCACTGAAATGAAGAAAGCGCATTATCATCTTGTATCGGGACCTTGACATTACAGAAGAATAAATTGGCATGTGGTGAATGGGGTGGGTGGACCAATAGGCATGTCCTTCATTTTTTTTTGTAAGCCCTATGTTTATCGTGAGGCCCATAAACATTTTGAACTCCTCCAGAGTCAAATCCTTCCACTCGAATGGACGGGCGTATGAAGATTGGGGGTTGTTGGCAATATGCTGCTGGGCATATAAATTGGTTTGGTCCAAGATGAGTTGCAGCAAAGTGTTGGGCAAGAATAAATTAAAACAATCTATTTCAGAAAAATTTTGATATTTGGGTATTGGCCTGCACACCTGGCTGTGCGGTGAAAGGGGGAATTCTTGCTGATCCTGAGTCGAAAGGCAGCCATGTTGGATTGGCAAGACCATCTGGCGGCCCTGGCTCTTGGGGGACATGGCACTCCAGTGCTGGTAGTTGGAGTTCCTGTGCTGGCATTTGGGCGTGATGCTGCGGAAGTGCTGGTTCTGGGCATTTCTTGTGGCCTTTCGCTGGCGGCAGCTCTAGTACTGGGCCTTTGGTTTTGGGGTCTATCGCTGGCAGCAGCGCTGGTACTGGGCCTGGGAATTTGATCCTGGGGTATATTGCTGGTGGCTGCCTGGTTTCCAGAGCACCGTGCTCTTTTAGGAGGGATCCATTCTTCCTCTGATTCGTTTGCCGATCCACTACTATCGATCGGTTCAAATGCTGAATTCGATTCACAATCGGAATTGGCATTTGAATCTGATAAGAACTCCCTGCTGCTCTCATCAGTCATGGAGAGGATCTGAAATGCCTCCTCACTTGTATAAAATCTTTTGGACATTTTTTTTGATGGGCTGTGCGACAGGTGACAAATTACGGTTACTGATGGGCGACAGGTGATGGGTGAGAGGTGGCGGTCACTGATGGGCAACAGGTGATCGGTGACAGGTGACGGTCACTGATGGGTGACAGGTGATGTGTGACAGTCACTGGTGGGTAGCAGGTGACGTGCGACGGTCACTGGTGGGTGACAGGTGACAGGTAACGGGTGACAGTCACTGATGGCAATCTCTGATGGTGACTGGTGCACTTTATGGGACTGATAGGTGACAGATGAGGGTCACGGATGGGTCACTGATGATGGTCACTGATGGCGGTCACTGATGACGGTCACTGATGGGCGACAGATGCACCGCTGACGGAAGTCTCTGACGGTGACAGGTGCACTTTGTGGGCACTGATGGGTGACAGGTACGCTTTGTGGGCACTGATAGCTGACAGGTGCACTTTGTGGGCACTGATAGGTGACAGGTGCACTTTGTGGGCACTGATGGGTGACAGGTGCACTTTGTGGGCACTGATGGGTGACAGGTGCACTTTTGGGTGACAGCTGTAATTGGGGGGGGGGCGATGTGACACGTTCTCTTTTATTTGTGGTGTTGGTGCAGTACACTACAAACATAGATCAGTCACTCACTGCTCCGGGCTCTTCTCTCCTCACACTGGTAACGGTGTGTGAGGAGAGGAGCCGGTAACAGCTAGTAACCGGTCCTTGTTTACATTTAGTGATCGGCTGTGAATGGATCACAGCCGATCACGTGGTAAACAGCTGCCAGCCATTGGCTGTTTACCCTTGTCGGTGACGAGCAGTGTTCCTGGGAGCACTCCGCCACCGTCGTGACCGCACTGCGTGCTCCCGATCGCGCGCATGCGTGTTCTAAAGTGCGGAATACCCCTTTGTGATTGGCCAGGACGTAATCACGGCCGATCACATGGTGAACAGCCATGCCCAATGGCTGTTCACCCCTGACGGTGACGTGCTGTGTCCCGGGGACACGGCGACACCGACAGAGCAGGGCTGCGCGTCCGCGATCACGCGCATGCCCTGTGTGAATCATATGACGGCCGCCCAGAACAAGAGCCGCACCGCTTTGCCGTCATATGACGTGGGCGGGCGGCAAGAGGATAGAGTCAGTAACCGACTGAGAACTCAGCCCAGTTATCCAGGAACCTAAAACCCTTTTTCCTGCAACAATTCATTAGCCACTTGTTAAGTTCTCTGAGCTCTTGCTACCTCTCTGGTGTGGCTCAAAGTACGGGTAGTATCTCTGAGAATACTGCCTACCAGGTCCTTTCACTTCAATATAATCCCTAGGTCTCTGAAATTATTTTTAGGACACTCCACCTGCCTCTAACTTTGTCATTGGTACTATATTCGAACATGACAGCTGGGTCCTCCCCAGCCCCACCCAACAATCTGTCCATCTGATCCATGATATGCTGAACCCAAGTGCCCGGTAAAAAACATACCGTTTGGTGATCCCGGTCCTTGTGACAGATTTCTCTAATAATTGAGTCCCCTACCACCAGTATCTGCCTAACCTTGCATGTATCCTTGCCCCTTTCTTAATGGAGCAGTCATTCCCCTGCCAGCTAGGGAAGGGGGTCGTCTCCAGAAATGCCACCCCTGAGCATGATATAATCATGCAGCTTGGCATATGTATTGGGATATATCAACTCAGGACTAGCCTCTCTAAGGCTCTTCCCTCTATCCCTCCTTCTAACTGTCACTGTCAACTACCTACCTCTGACTCCTGTACCTCCATATCCCTACCCCCCTCTATACTGGCCCGACCAGTACCTGCTGGGTAATGTCCAAGCTCCTTTCCAGGTTGATGATGTATTCTCTGCATAGTAAAGCTTCACCAGATTCACTAAGCTCTGCAGATAATTAGTGCAACTGCACTTGCAGAGTGCAACTACACTTCCAAAGTACATGGTCTATTTGCCTTTAGTAAATCCACCCCATTTTGTGCACTCAGCCTCAGCAACTTAATAGTTTTTCACTGAGAGAAATGTATACTCTACTATGCAAGAGGCACAATTTGCATATGTAAATGTCAATTATGGCTGCTCTAATGTACGTAATTGATTACAAGCTTTACATAGAATACGAACATGTAATAATATGATTATTTATATTTTATTGGTGAGATGTTCTTAGATATATTTAAAAATATTTAAGAAAAACTACACAATGCCCACTAAATGTTTGAAAAATGTACTCTATATATAAACTAAATTCAAACCAAGTTCAAACATATTTATTAGTAGATTGTCAGATCCATCAGTTTCTTTGACTGTGAATATGAATAATTTAGTAAAAAATGACAAATTAAGTCATCTTCTAAACTGCATACAAGTGTTTTTGCCTTGACATCAGTGCATCTGTGGTATGTTTGCATTTTCATAACAATTTTCCTTTTTTATGATCTGTTCCTATATGAGGAGATAGAAAGCTGTACCTCCCATGTACAAATCACCATATGATTTATATCACAAGAGACTTGTCAATATACAGACTTATTCGTTTTGGCACATTTTCTGCTGGGACAATATTTGCCTTGAAGTGTTATATTTTCTTTTTGCAGTGAGAGCCTGAAGGCTTGTAGACAACATATGTTCACTTCATGACTTAACAAAATTGCTTCTGGTACTGAAAATGCACCAGGCTGTTTTGTTTAATGTAGGGGGAAAAAAAACAAAAATGAAAAGGAAACAGCTGTTACATATTATGGTTGCAGTTTGATTGCTTTAATTAAAATATTTACACTAATTGACAAATCCCTAGAAATCATCTGTAGCTTGTACTTTATTATTTCAAGAGACTCAGGGAAAAAGAAGCTATTTGCTACACTGAAAGCCATTGGGTGCATGCTGGGGCATACATTGTTGTGGCTGACCAAATTCACTATTTAGTAGCAGGGCTGCTATTAGAAATCATAGGGCCCCATCCAGCCTACCTGACAGACCCCCCTCCTCCCACCTGAAAATATCCAATTATATTTTTACTAAAAATAAACTAAAATCATTATTCACATGGGTACTGTGGACTGTACAGTGTGAATCAGTGGTTTGTTTATGTAGCTGGAACCTCCTGAAGCTGTGTGCAGGTAGCCTATGTAATGCCATGGGGATGCAGCAGCTGTATGAACACAACCGCAGGTCCTAATTTGACATTTGCATGTGGGTGCAGGTGTACAGCTCCAAACACAGACAGTGTGCATTTGGGGCCACTCACCCACACCTACACATCTGTCAAATTAGGACCTGCTGTCTTTGTACAGTCGTTGCTTACCTTCATGCCCTGTACACATGATCGGATTTTCTGACAATAAAACCATGGATTTTTGTTTGAAGGTTGTTGGCTTCAACTTGTCTTGCATACACACGGTCACACAAATGTTGGTCAACAATTATGAAGTAGTGATGTAGAAGACGTACGTGATATCTCCATTATAAACGCCAGTTTTACAAGATCAAAGGCTTCCGGCTTATACTTGATTCTGAGCATGCGTGGACTTTGGTCCGACGGACTTGTGTACACACGATCGGAAAGTCCGACAACAAAAATTTGTTGGCGGAAAATTTAAGAACCTGCTAGCCAACATTCGTTGGCGGAAAGTCCAACAACAAATGTTCAATGGAGCATACACATGGTCAGACTTTCCGCCAACAAGCTAACATCCAACATTTGTTGTTGGAAAATCCGATCGTGTGTATGGGGCATTAGTGTAACAGGCAGCTCCAGCTGCATGAACAATTCACTCATTGACATGGCCAGAGCACCTGTGTGAATGAGTCCTTAGGGCTCATTCACATGGGAGTTTGGGGGAGGTAAAACCCCACTGTTGAGCTGTGCCTTTACTGCCTCTTGTGATATAGAGATGTAGGGGGGAATGCTAGCATGCAGCATGTTTGTGTAACAACCATGCACTAAATGAAAAGTGAATTACAAAAAGTACATGGCGGGGAATATGGGGAATTAAAAGTCAATAGCAAAGTGTTTGTAATGATGATGATGATGAGTAAAGTCTCTGGATGGAAGACCAGCACAAAAGGCAGAAAGCTTTTCTTTGGAGTGAAGCCAACTCTGAGGTACAATGTAGAAAAAAAGACAGAAGAGCGCCTCTAAGTGCAATATTTGTTTTGGAATTCAGTAGATTCAATGTCAGCTGTGTGTTCGTCTAACTGTTGCGTCCTCTTTTTCTTTGCCCTAGCCCCTAATTGGATAAATACTCCTCTAATAACAACCTTGTGGGCGTTCCACACTACCACTGGATCAGATACCGATTCAGAGTTGATAGAAAGGAATTCTTCTAAATGTTATTTGAGGGATATTGAGTAGGAAGAGGTTCTGACCATTTGTCAGAAAGGAAAAGGTCTATTCGTGAGTAGGTGCTGTGGCGTGGTGATAGGTAAGTGTAATCATGTTCACTCGTGTGACAATATCTCCATGCATCAAATAAATCATTGGAGTTTATGAATTTGTTCAGTGGTGATTCATGTCTTTTAGTACCCTCTGTTGACTCCATTTTGTGGTCTGGAACAAGGTTAAAGTCTCCACATATCAGCAGGTGGCCCCGTTGGAGGTTTTTTGCTGTGGTTAGAGTTCTTTTAAAGAAGGACCTTTGGCATTGATTTAGTGCATAGAGGGAGACCAAGGTGTACTGAGTGTTATTTATCGGGCAGAGCAAGATAATATAGCGACCTTCAGGATCACTAATGCATTTTTGAAGCTGGAAGGAGACCATATTTTGTATGGAAATTAGTAATCCTCTTTGTTTTCGTGCGTAACATGACTTGAAAATATGGGGAAACGGTTTATGTTGGCACAGAGGGGACAAGTCCTGTGCGGAGTGTGTTGTAGTTCTTGTACGCAAAGCACATCACTTTTAAGCGATAGAGCTGTTTTTCACATGGATGAGCATTTAGCTGGGTGGTTCAGGCCTTTCACATTCAGGGAAAGTATAGTAAAGGACATGTTGGTGTATGTTGGTGTCTTTACTGGAATAGATTGACTTACGGTTGGAAGGAGGCTTGTGAGGATTCCTCAGGAAGGTGCTGTTTTCCGCGAGTGGGATACTTCTCTTGGAGGTTCCAAATGTGGCAGAGAAGATGTTAGACTGTCAAGATCTCTATTGTACGATGAATGACAGGTGAAGTTCTGGTGCTTAAAGTTCAACAGACAAAAAATAGAAGAAAAGTAAAGTAAAATTATTAAACAAACAAGTCAGCAAATATAACTTTAGTGAGGTGCTGACTAAACTTGGAGGAAAGTTCAAACTCTGTACTTAGTTGAGCGGAAAGGGCAGAGCTTATTTTGTAAAGGGCAAGGTCTCTCATTTGAATTTTGATTTGTGGTTCCCGCGGGTGTTTCCTTGTTGAGACGAGTTGGGTTTTCTTGTGGCTTCAGATGTATTGTGTGGGAGTTCCAGGATTATGCCCCATGAGTGCAGGAGCTTCATCCCCCCTTCGATTGTAGATATAGTGTGAGGTACTCCGTTGTGCGTGAACAAGATAGTGGCTGGGTGACGCCATTTGTAGGTTAGCTTATGGTTGATGAGGGCTTTTGTCACAGTTTTCAGTTGTCTTCTCATTTGCAATGTAAATTGTGAGAGATCAGCAAATAGTTGTATAGTAATAGTGGTAAGTGCCTGTGCTCTGGGCAAGATTTGCTCCTTGGCCTCGTAGAAGTGGATCCGCAGGAGTTCATCTCTGGGAATAGCCTCTTCTAGATGGTGTGGTTTGGGGATCATGTGTATGGGGTCAATAGTGAGCTCAATATGAGACAGCTCAGGAAGCAGCATGGAGAACATGGTGCTAGCATAGTTGTGCAGTTCTACGGGAGGGATGGACTCAGGTATTCCGCATATTTTTATGTTATTGTGGTGAGAGTGGTCCTTGAGGTCCGCTAGCTTTGCTTTTATCCATACAGTATCATCTTTTTGTACCAAATAAGCACCCACCAGGTCATTCACTGTATCAGTGCATTCCTCCATTTTATGTTCCATGTACTGCACTCTGTCTCCCATATGCCTCATATCCATAGTAAGCTTGTGTATCAGGGAGGATAGATTAGTTATGAGAGAGGATTTCAATGATAGGAGCATGTCTTTCATTGTAGTGTCAAGTACAGGCTGCCCTGAGGTAGGAAAGGCCACTATGGAGGATTGCATGAGGATATTTCATGATCATTATGCAAATCCTTACTCACTGTGGTCTCGGCCTGGTGTGCAGGTTACATCCACATCCAAGCTTTTGCTGGGCTCTGAGAGATCAGGGAGAGTGGAGGATAGTCGGTGGGGGAAGGTGAAGTTAATCCCCCTTCTATTACTCCTGGATCGTCCGTGTAGGCTGATGGCGGCCGCGCTGCTGCTCCGCTGGCAGCATCTTGTCTTCTCCCCTCTTGAGCGGGTTGAAAGAAGAAGGCTGTGAGCTTCTGTGGGCACCTCTTGACTTTCCATTTGTGGAACATTAGGTCTGTGGGGTCTGCTGGGCTCTGGGAGCTGCTGTGGAGCCTCAATGGGGCTGAAATCTAGCCTGTTTGCGGTGGATGTCTGGCTGGCTGAAGAGAGCTCCAGGCTTAAGCTGCCATCTCTTTTGCATGCAAGCCATGCCCCTTTCCCAAAACTTTTCAACCAAATCATTGGTTGTTTGGAATGCCCTATTACTAAATTACAAATGGGCATGGTTATCTATGGCCTCCCTTCAGGTGAGAGTCCAAGACCTGATGATTTTACCAACGAATATTATAAAAACTGTCATATGTGCTGGTGAAACCAATGTGCCAATATTTTAATGCTATTACTGACTCAAACACCCTACCCAAATTGGCTTTATTTGCTTATATAACAGTACTGCCCAAACTGGAGAAAGATCCCTCTTTCTGTTAAAACTATAGGCCCATTTTCCTATTAAATACAGACACTAAAATATTTTCTAAACTATTGGCCACGGGACTTAAGGCTATATTGCATCAGTGGTTCACCCTGATCAAACTGGCTTCATATGATAATACCATCAGAGCCCTTCTTGTCTTATAGGGGTAAAGCATAGTCCTAAAAAATCTGCCTACCCAATACTGTCATTTGATACCAAAGAATCCTAAGGAGCTGATCAAGGGTCTCTGGTAGAGCTCAGAGTGTCCACCAAAAAAAGAAGAGAGAAAGCTGCGAGAGCCCTTATAGTCTAATGATTAGTTTAGGGGACTAAAGTATAAAAAGCTTCCACAATAAAAGTAAAAAAGGTCAAAATGGACTTACAACTGTTGAGGCTAATGTCACCCAGCAAAGGGGAGGGAGGGGGGAACACATTGCCTTTTTTAGTGCATGGGTGGAGAAAACCTGTCTCCACGCAGAGTCAGTGTGGTTGCTCTTTATGCCTCAGGGTTCCCATCCTGGGTGCTCTGTGGGGTTCTCAGGTTGGTGAAAGAATTGATAAGAGGAGTCAGTGCAAAAAAGCCTGTTGGCAATTTGATTGGCAGAGGTGCCCGAAGTGGTTATTCAAAGGATTGATATGAGTCTAGTATCTGCTGATAGTTTGCTCCTCCAGGGAAATAGTCTTTATCGGCCACTAGGTGGAGTTTGTGGCAGTGATGTCATCTAGGTGGATCACATATAGTAGCTGCAGCAGAGTAGCAGAAGCAGTTTTGCTTTAATTTTATTACTCAGTTGTATAGTGCTCTGAGTCCCTTCCATACTTGGGGATCCACTTTTTACTGGACTTTAAACAGCTATATAACCTCAACTATGAGGCCCTTCTCGACGGAATGAATGCTGACTTTTGGATGTGGCAAGGCCTTTCTCTAACTTGGCTGGGGGGGGGGTGTGAATTTAATCAAGATGACCATTCTCACACTCATTGTTTACTAATTATACAATACTCCAATAATTCTTCCTCAGACCATCTTTAGATGACTGAGGAGAATTTTCTCAACATTTGTCTGGCAAGGGAAAAATCCCAGATTAGCGTACACACTATTACATAGACTGAAGGTGGATAGCATATTAGGGCCCCTGAGAGCCCTATATTATAAAGCAATGCCTTTGGTGTGTATAGTGAATTGGCATCATAATGCTGCCGATAAGCTATAAGTGACATTAAAAAAGACTATTGTGAGTAGAAATCTTGCTGACGCTCAGGGGATTCCAGTTGCACACAGGGGTCTTTCCGCCTAGACATCCCCACTCACATTCATGACTTTGACTGTCTGGGACAGACTGAATATGAATGATGACCTGGCCTCAAAGACCCCCCCTTTGGCTCTGTTTAGGGAACTTCTACTGGTTCACACCAGGTGAGGACTTGTGCATTTTTTGGACTTAGGGAATAGATGGAAATAAAGCTTGTGCTAAGTTGGCTCCTACTGGTAAGCTACTGCCCCTAGAAAATAAAGGCACTTCTTTGTGGCCTCCCCTATGGATCTATGGAAATATCAACAACTATTCAACTTCATTTTTAAAATTCAGAACTCTCACCATTTGAGTCTTTGTGCATAACAACTTAAGACATGAGACATCTTCTTTCCCAACTTTGCAAGCTTTTACTTGGGTCTTTTTCATAAATAAATCCCATACTTCATTAGAGAATGGGATAAATAACTCAACGCTGTGTCCATTCCACCTTATCTCTAAAAATCATTAGACTCACATATGCCTCTTCTATAAGCTCATGTTACAAGTTTTTAGCCAGATGGTACAAGACTCCTGCCCAGCTGGCACAAATATTTCCAGGAACAGATTCAAGGTGCTGGAGAGTAGGGATGGGCCGAACACCCCCCAGTGTTGGTGCAAACATGCAAACCCAATTAAAGTCTATGGGAAGCTAACATGAAAACTCAAAAGTGCCCATTTTAAAGGCTTATATGCAAGTTATTGCCATAAAAAGTCTTTGGGGACCCGGGTACTGCCTCAGGGGACATGTACCCATGCAAAAAAAAGCTTTTAAAATGGCCGTTTTTTTCAGGAGCCATGGTTTTAATAATGCTTAAAGTAAAACAATAAAAATGAATTATTCCTTTTAATATCATGCCTGGGGGGTCCCCTTAGTCTGCCTGTAAAGTAGTGCCTCTTTCCCATGTTCATAACAGTATCGCAGCAAAATGACATTTTCAAAGGAAAAAAAGTCATTTAAAATTGCTTGCGGCTGTAATATATTCTCAGATTCCTGCAATATACATAAAAAATCATTGAAAAAAAATGGCGTGGGTTCCCCCCCACACCAATTTTTTTTTTAAATAGTGTGGGGGTCCCTCCAAAATCCATACCAGGCCATTCAGGTCTGGTATGATTTTAAGGGGAACCCCTCGCCAAATTTTAAAAAAAATTGCGTGGGGGTCCCCCACAAAATCCATAACAGACCCTTATCTGAGCATGCAACCTGGCAGGCCACAGGAAAATAGGGGGGATGAGAGAGCACCCCCCCTCCTGAACCATACCAGGCCACATGCCCTCAACATGGGGAGGGTGCTTTGGGGTCCCATTCACCAAAAAGTGTCAAAAAAGTAAAAATGAGAGCAGACAGTTTTTGATAATTCCTTTATTTAAAAAAAAAGTGTCCAGCGAAGTAAATCCATCGTCACTCACAGCGCCTGAGAAAAAAAAAAGGAAAAACTCTGCCTCTCACATGACTTCAGAAGGGGCGGGGTCACCGTGAAAGGCTGCAGTCAGCAGGATGCCTCCCATTGAGGCTGAGTTTTTGAAGACTTTTTTTTTTTAAATAAAGGAATTGTCAAAAACTGTTTGCTGTCATTTTTACTTTTTTGAAACTTGGGGGGGAGGGATCTGAGGGTCCCCTTGTTAAAGATTCCTATAAGTCCCCTGCCCGCAGACCCCCACAACCACCGGGCAAGGGTTGTGGGGATGAGACCCCAAAGCACCCTCCCCATGTTGTGGCCTGGTACGGTTTAGGAGGGGGGAACTCTCTCGCCCCCCTTTTTTTTTTCAATTTTGGCACGGGGTTCTCCTTAAAATCCATACCAGACCCGAAGCTGTAAACTACACTGCCTGCATTGACTGAATATAGAGTCTACACTGAATATAGAGGCTACACTGAATGCAGAGTATTATATATATATATATATATATATATATATATATATATATATATCTCTATATTAGACCCTTAAATTTTTCACTCTTTGTTATATTGCAGCCATCTGCTAAAATCATTTAAGTTCATTTTTTCTCATTAATGTACACACAGCACTCCATACTGACAGAAAAAGAAATTTGTTGAAATTTTTACAGATTTATTAAAAAAGGAAAAACTGGAATATCACATGGTCCTAAGTATTCAGACCCTTTGCTGTGACACTCATTTATTTAACTCAGATGCTGTCCATTTCTTCTGATCATCCTTGAGATGGTTCTACACCTTCATTTGAGTGCAGCTGTGTTTGATTATACTGATTGGACTTGATTAGGAAAGCCACACACCTTACAGCTCACAGTGCATGTCAGAGCAAATGAGAATCATGAGGTCAAAGGAACTGCCTGAAGAGCTCAGAGACAGAATTGTGGCAAGGCACAGATCTGGCCAAGGTTGCAAAAAAATTCTGCTGCACTTAAGGTTCCTAAGAGCACAGTGGCTTCCATAATCTTTAAATGGAAGACCTTTGGGACTACCAGAACCCTTCCTAGAGCTGGCCATCTGGCCAAACTGAGTTATCGGGGGAGAAGAGCCTTGGTGAGAGAGGTAAAGAAGAACCCAAAGATCACTGTGGCTGAGCTCCAGAGATGCAGTCAGGAGATGGGAGAAAGTTGTAGAAAGTCAACCATCACTGCAGCCCTCCACCAGTCAGGGCTTTATGGCAGAGTGGCCCGATGGAAGCCTCTCCTCAGTGCAAGACACATGAAAGCCTGCATGGAGTTTGCTAAAAAACACCTGAAGGACTCCAAGATGGTGAGAAATAAGATTCTCTGGTCTGATGAGACCAAGATAGAAATTTTTGGCCTTAATTCTAAGCAGTATGTGTGGAGAAAACCAGGCACTGCTCATCACCTGTCCAATACAGTCCCAACAGTGAAGCATGGTGGTGGCAGCATCATGCTGTGGGGTTGTCTTTCAGCTGCAGGGACAGGACGACTGGTTGCAATTGAGGGAAAGATGAATGCGGCCAAGTACAGGTTTATCCTGGACGAAAACCTTCTCCAGAGTGCTCAGGACCTCAGATTGGGCCGAAGGTTTACCTTCCAACAAGACAATGACCTTAAGCACACAGCTAAAATAACAAAGGAGTGGCTTCACAACAACTCTGACTGTTCTTGAATGGCCCAGCCAGAGCCCTGACTTAAACCCAATTGAGCATCTCTGGAGAGACCTAAAAATGGCTGTCCACCAACGTTTACCATCCAACCTGACAGAACTGGAGAGGATCTGCAAGGAGGAATGGCAGAGGATCCCCAAATCCAGGTGTGAAAAACTTGTTGCATCATTCCCAAAAAGACTCATGGCTGTATTAGATCAAAAGGGTGCTTCTACTAAATACTGAGCAAAGGGTCTGAATACTTAGGACCATGTGATATTTTAGTTTTTCTTTTTTAATTAATCTGCAAAAATGTCAACAATTCTGTGTTTTTCTGTCAATATGGGGTGCTGTGTGTACATTAATGAGGAAAAATTGAACTGAAATGATTTTAGCAAATGGCTGCAATATAACAAAGAGTGACAAATTTAAGGGGGTCTGAATACTTTCCGTCCCCACTGTATGTATATCAAATACACTGCCACTAACTAACCTGCCTGCCTAATTTTTTTAAAATTTTTTTACATTTTGGTGCAGGGTTCCCCTTAATATTCATACCAGACATGAAGGGCTTGGTATGGATTTTGGGGGGACCCCCACGCAATGTTTTTTTAAATTTTGGTGCGGAGTTCCCCTTAATGTCCATAACAGACCCAAAGGGCCTAGGGGGAGGGGAGAACCCATGCAATTTTTTTCAACGATTTTTATCTATATTGCCGGGATCCGACAATACATTACGACCGTGAGCAGTTTTAATTGCCATTTTCTCCTTTACAAATGTCATTTTGCTGCTCTCATTAATAAAACTATGTATGTAAATAGCCTTACATAGTGTGGGGCGTGGACTCAGCCCCATGAGCCATGATTGGCCAAAAGCACCCTGCCTTTGGCCAATCATGGCTTTCACAGCATGGCTCTCACAGCAGAGCGTGCTGTGATTGGCCAAAGCGTGCAGGTCAGGTGCATGCTTTGGACAATCAGCAGCCATAATTGCACTGCGATCTCGCAGTGCATTGACGGTCTCGACGTTCATTATGGCGCATTCTGCGGGTGCTTGAATTTCCCATGAACATCCCATAATATTCGGTATTCAGCGAACGGGCAAACACACTTACTTTCGACTCGAACACCGGGCTCATCCCTAATGTACAGTTTATACCTGGAGATCTGCAGCTTCCAGTTCCCTATAGCATGGATCTAGTTCAGCCCACAAACCACAATCTCTGTTACCACCTTCAGATGTGTTTGGCAGGAGGTGAAAGAGAAGCTCCCTCAGTTACTCATTCTCCACCAGATACAGTAGGTAATATCATTTAAAATAGCTGCCATTTTATCATTGGACATCATTAAGGAAACGTGGGTCTTAGCTTTCCATGTGTCTGACTTTTGAGTTTTCTATGTTTTTGCAATTGTTTTGCAGCTGTCAAAATAAATGTCAAAGGATAGCACAAAGGTGCCATAAATAACAAAACAACAGTGATAATGATAACACAAAAAACCATAATGATTCAGACTCATTGAAGGGGTAACCTTAAATAAATAATAAATAGCCTATCAAATGATAAATATAACCATCCTGTCTAAAACCAAGATATCAACTATAAAATACAGACATGTTATCCATTTAGATAAACTGGATGACTAAACACCACCAGCAGAAGCCAGATGGAAACCAGATGGTTGAGGCCTTTACCAAAGCAATGGCCAATTTAATAATGATTTTCAAGCCAATATTGAAAATGTCCTGGCCGATTTCTGGCAGATGTACAAGATCCCTCTGAAAAAGGCCTGGTAAAAAACATTCCAATTCAACATGGCGGTATGACAACCCACCAGAACAGACTAGAAAGTTGTGAACCACGCGATTAGGATGTCACTGATTTGTGTTGATATAAAAAAGATTAACTGCAGGAGACCACAACAATTTGGAAATCATTTAGGGAAGAAAACAAGAACATCCTGAGGAAACAAAAGCTTAAAAGAATAAAAATCTCTTTTCATTTCACATAGAAGGTCCCATGTCTTAAACTTACCTATATAGTTTGCCGCAGTATGAATAATCAGAATGTCAGGCATAGGCAAAACACCAGATAAATAAATAAGTTGGTCTCTAACATTTGTAATGCCCCACCAAAGAACCTGAAAGTTGTTCTCCAAACATAAATTAGTAAACTAAGTCCTGGAATTCGGTCTGCTTCATGGCCTAATAATCGAATGCACAGCCCACTATCCAAATAATGTATTTAGATGAACCTGAAAGAAAAATAATTAATCAATAAACAAATCAGGATGAACAAATGAATCATAACAAAAATGAAAGCCATAAATATTGAGTTTCTGAAGGCAGGAAGAGAGGACAGCTGAAAATTGTACTCTTGCTAATGGAGTCAGGCCAGCATGTATAAATTATTAAACAACGGTGTTGCAGATAGATATTTGGATGAAGCTAAAACTGGACAAATGGCTGGACTACAAGAACTGAATAAAGTATTCAAAAGGACATTATCATGCCTTAGGTCTCCTAAAAAACAATTTAAGAGAACTGTTCGCTGTTCAAATTCCCCTAGCCTTAAAGCCCCCCAAAAAATGCCAAAGTAAATGCAGCACAAAAAAGTAATACTGCAAATGATGGAAAACCAAGATTTGTCAAGAACAGAAATAAGTTTTACTAAAAGATCAATTGAAATGAGGCATCTTTTATCCATCATTGGGCGGGACCCATGGAGACCTCTAACGATTTGCTTACCCTGATAAAAGGACAAAAATGTAGGTATGCCCGAAAACCAAGAAAAATGTATATACCTGATAAAATTTGGTCAATGGACGCAAGACTAACATTTCAACAGATTAACCACTTCAGCTCTGGAAGGTTTTACCCCTTCTCACCATGCCATTTTGTTACGATATAGCACTGCATTGCTATAACTGACAATTGTGCGGTCATGCAACAATGTACCCAAATAAAATTGATGTCCTTTTTTTCTCACAAATAGAGTTTTCTTTTGAAGGTATTTGGTCACCTCTGCGGTTTTTACTTTTTGCGCTATAAACCAAAAAGTCCAACAATTTTGAAAAAAAAAAAAAAAAAAGAATATTTTTTATTTTCCTCTATAAAACATTCCCAATAATAAAAAAAAAAAAAAAATCAAATTTCTTCATCAGTTTAGGTCAATATTTATTCTGCTACATATTTTTGGTAAAATAAAATCTGAATAAGTGTATATTGATTGGTCTATGCAAAAGTCATAGTGTCTATAAACTATGGGATAGATGTAGGGATTTTTTATTTTTTTAATATTTTTTACTAGTAATGGCGGTGATCAGCGATTTTTAGTGGCACTGCAACATTGCGGAGGACAAATCTAACTCTAAGTGACACTTTTTGGGGACCAGTGACACCAATACAGTGATCGGTGCTAAAAAAAAAATCATTTTCACTGTATAAATGACACTGGCAGGGAAGGGGTTAAGTGCTCTCCTAGGGAATGCTTTCTAACTGTGGGGGGGTAGTGGATGCACTGGAGGAAAAGAGATCTGTGTTTCAGCCTAGCTGAAATACAGATCTCTCTTTTTCTCCCTGACAGAACAACAATTCATTTTTCCATATAGTTTTTTTTTTTTTATTAGAAAATGTTTTTTTGTAGATATGCATACAAAATACAAACACAAACAACAACAATCCAGTGAATCATGATATGACAATAAACATTATACAGTCGATTGCATCACATTGATAACAGTGTTTTGTTCATCTCACTGATTTAATATTGCGAAACGTCGGCAATACAGCGTTTCATTTAAGAGTGGGCATATATAAGGAGTGGACCAAACAACCTATCCCTTGGGTTCTATGAGACCCCTAATATATTTAACACCAGTGGGGCTCAGTCCCGGAGTATCAAGCCAGGGAGCCCATAATCTCTCAAACCTGCCCGGCCTACCCCTATGCTGGTATGTGTACCGTTCAAGAATATGAGTATTCTCCATATGTTGCACCCAGGTTTTAACACACGGTGGAATGGCTGATTTCCACCCCCATAAGAATAACTTTCTTGCCTTGAATAGAGCTCAAGAGAACGCTGTTTTTCTCATCTCTTCTGTAATTATCTCCTCCAAAACACCTAACAGACAACAAATGGGATCTAGAGGAACAGCTGTTTGGAAAATACGATTGAGCGTGGCAAGAACCCCACTCCAATACCCATGAAGCTTTGGGCAATGCCAGAGGAGAATGAATGAAAATTTACATTTACCACACAACGGGTCCACGAGCCTACCCATTCTATGGAGTTTTTTGGGAGTATAGTGCACTCTAAGCAGAATATATAGTTGGGATACCTTTTGCGACACATTCAGAGAGCATGTAGTGACAAACTGAAAACTTTGCTACCACTGGTCACCCAACAGGGAATCTAGGTCCTCCTCCCACTGAGACATTACCCTTATGGGATGAGCCTTAAGAAACACTGTTAAAAGCATATGGTAATATTGTAGGATAAAACCTTTGGTCTTAGTTGCAGTATGAAGCAGATGAAAAATGGGGGTGTGAAATTGTACCCATTCTACTGCTTCCCCTTGAGCCCTAACTGCATGCTGCAATTGTAGGTAGTGGAATAGCATATTGGAGGGCAAGTAGACTAACATATTGGAGGGCAAGGCAAACCCGTACTGCAAATCTGGTAAATGTAATAGCCGCCCATCTTGGAAAATGTGAAACAAGTAGGTTACTCCCCAAGTATGCCATCTAGGTCCCTGCTGAAGTTTGGCCACTTCGTCATATGTTTTGCTTCTGCTAGATCGGGCTACATATAGTAAACCCTGTTACATATTGTAGTTGCTTAGACTTATGCCGCGTACACACGAGCGGACTTTACGGCAGACTTGGTCCGGCGTACTGGATTTCGTCGGACAATTTGATCATGTGTGGGTTCCAGTGGACTTTGTTTGCTCCAAAGTTGGACGGACTTAGATTTGAAACATGTTTTAAATCTATCCGACGGACTCTTCTTTCTAGCGAACAAACCGGTCGTCTGTGTGCTAGTCCGACAAACTCAAACTGACGCATGCTCTGAAGCAATTACAAGACGGAAGCGCTTGGTCTGGTAAAACTAGCCTTCGTATTGAAGCTAGCACATTCCTCTTCTGTGATCATTTAATACAGCGCTTTTTTTTTAAATTTATAACGCGAGAGGAATGAAGTTGTTTTTCTGCTTTATATTCACACAGAGCTCTCACAAACTACTTTCTTCATGATTTATCCTCATGCCATGACTAATATGATATTTTTAAAAAGCCAGATCTCCATAAATAAAGTTTTAAATTAGATTTTGGACTCATCTTTATTTTTTTTATTGATTTCAACACTTATCTATTTTACAATGTGTGCTAAATTATACCAACGTTTTTTTTTATTGATTTTTTCAGGATTTTCTAGTTACCACAATAACCTTAATATTTTGTGTTGTTTTAATGAGCCTTAATGAGGTTGGTGTCCCTTGTTAATTAGACATAGGGGGGTGTATTTTCCAAAGGCAAATTCATTTTTCACTACAAGTGCAAATTCTACTTGGAATTGCACAGAAAGAGCATTTTGAAGTGCCTTCGCTGTGGATCCGAGAGGCACATGCAAGGAACCCCCAAAAAAAAAAAACTTTTATTGCACATGATTGTATGATAAAATCAGCAGAGCTTCCCCTCATTTCAGCTCTTCCCCTCAGATTTACAGTGACTGCACTTCCAACAAGTGCACTTGCTGTGCAATTTATAAAGTGAACTTTTCACTTGATTTTAGAAATGATTTAGCCTTTTGGCAAAAACACACATAGGGGTTGATTTACTAAAGGGAAAAAGACTGTGCACTTTGCAAATTGCAGTTGCCCTCTGCAAGAGCAGTTGCTCCAGAGCTTAGTAAATGAGCAGAAGCTCTGCTGACTTCCATCATCCAATCATGTGCAAGCAAAAATGCTGTTTTTAGAATTTTCCTTGCACAGGATTGGGTACTCTTTGCAAAGTCAAGCCTTACTTCATTTCCGAAGTTCTGGAGCAATTGCACTTGCAGAGGGCAACTGCCCTTTGCAAAGTGCACAGTCTATTTGCTTTTATTAAATCAACCCCATAGTCTTTTTTCACCTGTACTTGCCTACTCCCAAACAAAACACATAGTCAATAATGTAAGGTAACATAAAAATCCATTTATTTTGGTCAAAAAAAAATTAGGAAGCCAACACTGGAGACACTTTTAGAATCTGTGAAGCCTTTCGTCCCCTAGGACACACATCAAGTTTTAGAACAAGAAAATTGGTATCTTGCGACTATAGGGAGCACAGGGAGCACAGTCAGACCAGACAGAAACCAGGCAATCACTTTCGACTCTTCCGTGGAGCCCTCCCTGCACGCTTCTCTGCAGCCTTCCTCGGAGGTTGGGCCTCTGGTGGTGTACTTGGGGCAGGAGGAGGAGGAGGAGTGGCTTCATCTGCCAGATACGTGGTAGCAGTAAGCTCCCCTCTCAAGCCCTTCTGATATGCCTGAAAAATCAAACTCTCACAGAGGAGGCGTTGGCCCTTTTCCAACTCCAGCAATCTGCTGACTATATAGGTGCCATACGCCTCCTCTGCATTGGGTGGTGTACTCAGGATTTGGCTTGCTTCCTGTATGAGGGCTAGGGATTCCTGCTCAGTTTGTGTCATTCTCCTGGGCCGCACGGAGTGTCAGGTGCGGAGGGGAAGCACCTGACACTCCGTGCGGCTTCTACTTGGCCCAGCCACAGCCTCCTCCTCTCCCACTGGGCAAGGCCTCCTCCTCTCTCCCACTGGGCAAGGCCTCCTCCTCTCGCCCACTGGGCAAGGCCTCCTCCTGGCTGAGGTCATCCTGTGTCAAAAAAAGGGACATAGTTGTAATTTTGTGTTACGCAATCACACACAATTTTCAGCTCATGACTTGCAAATATAATTCTCAACAAATAGTAAAGGCTATCTATTTGACACCACCATTATTTCAGGTGATCAACAATATCTAAAAGTACATAGGCATGCGCACAGGGTGTGCCAGGTGTGCCTGGGCACACCCTAATTGCCTTGTGTGGTGCATATTCCCCCCTGTTTAGACCACTGATATTTCATCCACCCCCAAAATGTTACACAAGCTAAAAATTTAAGGGACAAGAAAATAAACAAAATTACACTGTCCACTGCCCTACTGACACCATCAGTACATATACACATGCATATGTATTTGAGCGTTGGGGTGCACACCCTAATGCAAGAGGCTGCGCACACCTATGCAGAAGTATATTTTTGGCCACTACTGTCTAGTGATATGTCTACATATTAATATTTGTGATGAAGTCATTTTTTATGACTAGTACGATTTGTCCCCGCCCCTTCACTCTTCGTTGCGCAGTGGGAGTATATAGCTAAAGACGGCGGAGAGAATCAGTGGAAGTAGCGCGCAGGAAAGCCCGGAGCCACAACCATCCACATCCCGGAGGAGATATTAGGCCACCAACATGGCTTTTGAAGAGATGGTGGAGATGGTGTCCATATTGAGAAGGGAGGACTACGATGACAAAAAAGGACTGTATACACGACCGAATATGCGTAAGGACAAAATAGAAGCAAAATTTGGCACGAAACGGTCGAAAGAACAATTGAGGAAGCGGTGGTCTGACATCAAAAGTCGGGAGCCAGAACAATATTGGCGAATAAAGAAGCTGCTTAAAAAAAGTAAGTACTTGTTGTGTTTTCATATTGAGATACTTAACTTGCATGCTGATCTATATTTTTTTACTTTATCCAGCATCGTTCGTAAAGACCGTTCTTTGTAAAACACATATGATACTTTCGAAAATGACGTAATTTTTTCGCCAAATTTATGACTTGATAATTTTTCGTATTCACACAATTTGTTGATGTGGTGTAGATGTGTTTGAAAATATAATGCTTCTTCAAAAATGAATCAGTGTAATGTAAGGACAGGACACAGCAGCTGGTTCCACATCTGGACTCACGAGCACTATAGTGTACTATGTGACCATAACTAAATTTTTGAGGGGTCATACACATAGGAGATAATTGAGGTGTCTGCATCTGTGAAACTTGCCTGAAAATGTGCATTGTTTATAATTGTTGTTCAGAGGGAATGTTCATCCTGTCTTCTAAATTTTTGAGTACAAAAAAAGGCAATTGTCCACAACTCCTAAACAACGTTTCATATTATTTTATAAAATCTAAAATATCACTGTGTTTTAACTATACCTTTTGTTGAATTATCATAGGGGTGAAAAGACTCAGACAACAGTCCAAGGATCCCAGGACCCCCCCAAGTCACCAGCCTGAGGCTGAAGATACCCCAAGCCCCAGCCCAAGAACACGCCCACCCGACGACCTGGAGGAAGGAGAGGTGGAGGAAGTGTGCGACATTTCAACCCCACTAAGTGAGTGACTGACACCCCAGTTTAAGGTAATGTATTTTGGCATGCATATTTTAACCCTTGTTTTTATTCACTCATTTTAGGTGAGTTTCTGGTTGTGGAAGGCCAAGCGGCAGAGCCATTCGCCACAGACAGTGCCCAAAGACTGATTGGCCACATAATGCTTTGGAATGGCCAAATTGATAAAATGCGTGACCAAATTCACAGCATGCAACTTCGCCTGGACTCCATGCAACAGGAAATGAAGAACATGATAGATGTTTTGGGCAGAATATAATAACTTTTTTCCTAAAAACATAAATCAGGTTCTTCATTTCCTTTTGAAGTTTGTTTGTTCTTGAAATTTTTGGTTATTTTTTTTTGGGATCCCAAAAATATTTTTGGGATGCACACGGTGTGTCATCATGTGCTATCTTCCATCATGGGTTCTCAATGTACTTGTTTTGTTTTTGCAACCCCTTCATCCTCAAAATTATTTAGTGGTGATAGGAACAAAGGGATTGCACACACAAAACACGTACATTGCTCACCCATGATGGAAGATAGCACATGTTGACTTGGCCCTTTTGTAATGCTCTATTTTGAGCATATTAAAAATTAACTATTAACAAGGGTGACGTCACATGCACCGTTCTGAAAATGTTGAACTTTGTAAGTTCTTTAATTTTATTGTATGTTTTTCAAAACACTGTTGTGAATGTTAAGATTTTAAACAAGGTCTATTTTTGTAAAAATATGCCTTTAATAACGTTAAAACAAAATAAATATTTTTACCCCCAAAAAAATATATTCTAAAAAAAAAAGTTTAAAAAAAATGCACCTTTCAATGTGCACACAGTAAAATGTTTTTACTACTACAAAGTGTGTGGCTGATTATTTCTCAATAATATATTTTTTTTTTTGTGTGGTTACAGTGACAAAGAGCCTGATTAACTAAAGGTAAATGCACTTGCCACTACTACAAGTGCACTAGGAGACAGACCAAACTAAATGCAAAGAAGAATAAAAACAAGATATTTTTTAATAATTTTTTTTATTGTATTTTTTAAAAAAATTAAATCTCTTGCTGAATAGCAATGGCCCCCCGACCATTAAAATAATTCACATATCGCTCACGCACTTGACGTGCGGTTCGGGGGGCCAAGCCAATACGGCCAATTTCTAGGCCTGTCATTGTTTGATGTTGTACCAGTCCAGCCTCAGGCCCAACAGAAGAAATATATGTGGAAGAATGTCTCCGTAAAAAGTTATGTAGGATGCAGCAAGCAAGTATGACGTAATTTAGTTTATAGTCCGCCAGAATTATTGCTGAAAGGAACAAACGGAACCGGCTGGCCAGAATCCCAAAGGCATTCTCCACAACTCTTCTTGCTCTGGCCAGCCGGTAATTAAATACCCTCCTCTCAGGGGTGAGTGTCTTTTGGGGGGACAGCCTCATCAAGTGCTCACCGAGAGCAAACGCTTCATCAGCGATAAAAACTGAGGGGAGTCCATTAACATTCTGGTCATCAGGTGGCAATCCCAGGCCACCAGTCTGGAGACGCTGGCACAGCTCGGTCTGTGCAAAGACTCCTCCATCAGACATCCGGCCGTTCTTCCCCACATCCACAAACAGAAAGTCCAAATGTGCCGAGACCACTGCCATCAAAACTACACTATGGAACCCCTTATAGTTGTAGAAATAAGACCCCGAATGCGGTGGTGGCACAATGCGGACATGCTTCCCGTCAATCGCCCCGACACAGTTGGGAAAGTCCCAACGCCACAGTCTGCCATTCCTGTGTACTGGAAGGAAACTGTGGAGTGAAAAAAAATACAAACATTAAGATAAGGACTTTTAAACATAACTTGGATATCAGATTACACAAAAACATTAGTGAACAACAGCAGTCAAACATTATTAATATGTGTGTGTGTAATTTAAATTGTAAAAAACATAAGGCTCACTTATAAGATTAATCACCCCCTCTGATGGCCCATTGATCCATTTCAATGTGGGGGAGGGGTTCTCATTAGGTTAACAAACACACCTGACTGTTGTAAACATTTGTGGGGTGGGGGAGGGGTTCTCATTAGGGTCCAAAACACACCTGACTGTTTTAAACATTTGTGGGGTGGGGGAGGGCTTCTCATTAGGGTCCAAAACACACCTGACTGTTTTAAACATTTGTGGGGTGGGGGAGGGGCAAACAAGACAATGGAGCAGACAATATACATTGTTCAAGGGACTCTAGGCTAGAGATATACAGTAAATGGACCCAGGATTGCATGGTGGGGAGGTTATTGAAGGTAAATATGCATGTAGGGCAATAAATAATTAATGTCCAAAAACAGGCATGCATAAAGATAAAGGGGACATTCACAGCATATTGAAAGCATGGTAATTAGGTAAGGAGGACATTTATACAATACATTAGCAAACATTAAATACATATCATGTAATGTTAAAGTAGAAAACTTACCTTCATATAGTCCTTCTGCAGGACCTGAATGATGGCAGAACAAGTCTTTGGGATTATGATCCCCAGAGCCTGGGGGGAGATGCCTGTCGAGAACTTCAAGTCCTGAAGACTCCTCCCAGTCGCCAAGTCGCTAATGTGGCAACTAGCCTTTGCTCTGCACTGATGGCTTGCCTCATGCAGGTATCCTGCCTGCTGATATAGGGGGTCAGCATAGCCAGCAGATGCTCAAAAACGGGGTCCGTCATCCGGAGATAATTCCTGAAATCCTCAGGATTATTCTCACGGATCTCACGGAGCAAAGGCATGTGCGAGAATTGGTCACGCTGGCGCAACCAATTCTTCATCCATTATCTCCTCCTCACCCTGTTCATGGACTGGACTCGGGTCAAAGTGTTAACCCCAACACCAAGTCCCCACGCATCACGACCTCGAGAATGAGTACGTCCACGCGACATGGCTTCAAAACGGTCGGCTGGTCAAACAAACAAACTTATAACAAACGCACTGAAGGACAGCAAGGCCTATGAAGAACGACCTGAAAATCAGGAACGAGTGGACCAGAACGGCCTGCAAGGCAGGTTACGAACTGACCAACACGCACTGAAAAGCAGATACAAACCTCACAAGCACAAACTGATCCGCAGAAAACGATCAAAATAAGCTGAAGTGTGAAAAGCGCGAATCGTTTCACTTTTGACACGTGTGCAGCAGATTGCACCATTGCTGTTTACAACATATGTCTGAAGCGAATCAAGTGTGGCCAAAACAGCAGCCGCTTGGGCACCACATGCTTGACCAGACATATGACATCCTCCCATGTAGTCCATTGGCAACAGCACACTTAAAAGACTCGCATCAAAGAACAAGGTGGACCCCTCCTTGCTCCTCATCAGTTGGGTTCTCCACCCCACTATACCTCCAGTCCTCTCAGAAACCTGCACTGAGAGGAATAAAGGTATAACAATAGGTGTCCCAAGTACTTGCAGCCAATCTGCTATCAGTACGCCTCAATCTGATTTTAGCAGGCAAATTTCCCTACCCCAGTTTCTAAACCATCGAAAGAAATTCGGACCCAGCCATCCACATGCTCAGCGTCTGAATGCTAGCTTGGCCAAATTGCTAGCACTGCAACTGCTGACTTTTCAGTTGGTAGACTCTGCCTCCTTTCGTGAATTTGTGGAATATGCGGTACCTCAGTGACAGGTTCCCAAACGCCATTTCTTTTCATGGAAGGCCATTCCGGCTCTCTACCAGCATGTGGAAGGCAATGTCTTGGCCTCGTTGGACAGGGCGGTCAGCAGTAAGGTACATATTACTGCTGACTCATGGTCCAGCAGGCATGGACAGGGATGTTACCTTTCTTTCACGGCACACTGGGTAACTCTGCTGGCAGCTGGGAAGGATGCAGGACAGGGTTCAGTATTGTTGGAGCTTGTTCCGCCACCACGCCTCCAAAATGCTAGTGGTGATTCTGCCACAGCTCTCTCCTCCACCCCCTCCTCTTCTTGTTCCTCTATGGCCTCTTCCTCTGCAGATTTCTCCTCTGAACCAGCGGTGCTCCGTAGGCATTCAAGGGGCTACGCAATATGTCATGCGGTGCTTGAGTTGGTCTGCTTAGGGGACAGAAGCCACATTGGGGCAGAGATAGTGTCAGCTCTGCAGGGGCAGGCTCAGAGGTGGTTGACGTCACGCCAGCTTCAGCCAGGAATGGTTGTATGCAACAATGGCACCAACCTCCTCTCCACCCTCTGACAGGGACACTTGACCTCTGTTCCATTTAGCTCATGTCCTGAATTTGGTGGTGCAGTGGTTTTTGAGCAGGTACCTGGGCTTACAAGATCTCCTGAGACAGGCCAGGAAAGTCTGTGGTCATTTCCGCCTGTCATATAATGCCAGTGCTCGGCTGGCTGACATTCAAAGAGAATGCAACCTGCCAAAGAACCGCCTCATTTGTGACATGCCCACCAAGTGGAACTCAACGTTGGCAATGCTGCAGTGGCTGCACATGCAGCAGAGGGCCATCAATGACTACCTGTGTAAGTATGGCAACACCAGTGGCTACTGATCAAGGATGCATGCACTGTCCTGTCACCATTTGAGGAGGCCACAAGGATGGTGAGCAGTGACAGTGCATGCATCAGTGATACTGTCCCTCTTGTCTTCCTATTGGAGCACACGCTTCATGGAATAATGGACAGGGCACTTGAGACAGAACAGCAGGAGGAAGAGGAGGACTTCCTTACCTCTTAAGGCCCTCTTTATCCAGATACTAGTATTCCTGCAGGCCTGCCAATCACACAGGAAGAAGAAGAGGAGGAGGAGGAGGAGGAGGAGGAGGATTGTGTCAGTATGGAGGTGGAGGATAACACTCAGCATCAGCAGCAGTCTTCAAGGGATCGTTTTCAGTCCCCAGAAACCCATGGAGTTGTACGTGGCTGGGAGGAGGTGGTTGAGGATCATGTGATCCTTAGTGACCTAGAGGACTCAGGATCAAATGCCTCTGCAAACCTACGCTGCATGGCCTCCCTGATCCTGCAAAGCCTGCGAAAGGACCCTAGGATTCGTGGTATCAAGGAGAGGGATCATTACTGGCTGGCAACCCTTCTTGTTCCATGTTACAAGGGAAAGGTTGTAGAACTTATCCAGCCTTCGAAGAGGGAGCAGAGGATGAAACATCTTCGGTAAGCCTTGCAGAAAGGTTTGTGCATTGCTTTTCCAGAGCCTGGGAGGTTACAATTTCCTGGTGCTGGACAACGTGTTGCTAAAGGCTTTGTTCAGTCACAGAAAGAGCGGTGGAGAAGGTGGCTGGCTGACCGATGCCTTCAGGCAATTCTTCAGTCCTCACCGCCCAGGTCTGATCGGTTCCAGCAACCATCGCCAGCATCTGAATTACATGGTGCAGGAATATCTAAGGGAAAGATCAAACTTGGAGATCTTTCGACCAGAACATCCACTGGGTTACTGGGTCTTGAGGATGGCCCACTGGCCAGAGCTTGCTCAATATACAATTGAGCTACTGGCTTGTCCTGCATCCAGCATTCTTTCTGAACACACATTCAGTGCTACTAGAGGTTTTGTAACCAATCATAGAGTGCGCCTGTCCACAAACTCTGTTGATCGGCTCACATTCATAAAAATGAATCAGTCTTGGATCATCAGCTACCAAGCACCTGATGCTGATGTAACCAAATGATTTTTCTATGGATGTGGGATCCCTTGAAGACTGCATATGCTGAGTGACTATCCTATTATGCTGACTGACTATCCTATTCCTCCTCAATTTTCATGATGATAGCTTCTAAGAATATTTTCAGTTCAGGGCACCACCACCCCTACCTAAGGCCCTATTTTTCTGCCCTGTTTAACAGGGGCGCGTAATTACAATTTTTGATCAAATATTTAACAGCAGGGCTCATTTCTGCACTCAACAAGAGTATCTGTGAGGGATTGCAGTGTTGTGCCACCACCACCACCACCGCCTAAGGCCCAATTTTTCTGCCCCTGTTTAACAGGGGCATGTACTTACAATTCTTGATATAATATTTCACAGCAGGGCCCGTTCCAGTGCCCACCAAGATTAACTGTGAGGGCTTACAGTGTTCTGGTACCACCAACACCTAAGGCCCAATTTTCCGCAGAGTGTATAGGGCAGGCCGTATAGTACATACAGGCGGTTCCCTATTTTCAAACATCCGACTTACAAATGACTCCTACTTACAAACGGAGGGAGACAACAGAGAGTGAGAGGAAATCTACCTATAGGAAGGGAAATTCTCCCTTGTAATGCTCCGTACACACGATCTGAAACTCGGCCAGCAAAAGATCGATGAGAGATTTTGGTTGGAAAATGCGGCCGTGTGTATGCTCCATCGGACTTTTGCTGGCGGAATTCCAGCCAGCAAAAGACTGAAAGCATTTTCTCAATTTTTCGGTCGGAAAAAGTTCCAATTCGAAATTCCGATCATCTGTAGCAATTCAACGCACAAAATTCCTACGCATGCTCGGAAACAATTCGACGCATGCTCGGAAACAATTCGACGCATGCTCGGAAACAATTCGACACATGCTCGGAAACAATTCGACGCATGCTCGGAAGCATTGAACTTTATTTTCTCGGCTTGTCGTAGTGTTGTACGTCACCACGTTCTTGACGGTTAAAAGTTCAGCAAACTTTCGTGTGATCGTGTGTATGCAAGCCAAGCTTGAGCGGATTTCTGTCGGAAAAACCATCCAAAATTTTTCCGACGGAAGTTCTGCTCGTGTGTACGCGACATTAGAGTTAATATGGGAAAAAGGTGTCTCCCCACTGGTGCTTTATTACCAATCCTTGTTTCCCTAATAACCCAAAATTTTCAAAATCCAATTGTCATTGGGACATAAAGTGAGGTGAAATCTTATGAACAGGGGCACAGACAGCAAAACAAATGTTACAGGGGTGATGATAACCCTTCCCTATGTTATCCAAAAAGCTTAAAAATAGATTTTTTGGCTGGAGCTACACTTAGAAAATGTACCTGTTCCAAATTACAAACAGATTCAACTTAAGAACAAACCTACAGTCCCTATCTTGTTTGTAAACCGAGGGCCGCCTGTATACTGCTGCTGTTCAGAGTAAATTTGGGTGAGGGGTTAACCTTAATATCCATACCAGACCCAAAGGGCCTGGGGGGGGCAACATTACATTACAGCCGCAAGCAGTTTTAACCACTTGACACCCGCCATAACGCAGAATGACGTCGGCAAAGTGGTTTCAATATCCTGACTGGGCGTCATATGACATCCTCAGGATATTAAGCCGCTGCGCACCCCTGGGGGCGCGCATCGCAGCGATCGTTGTTGTGGTGTGTCAATCTGACAAACTGCAACTCCGATCTAGGTAAAGAGTCTCTGACAGAGGCTCTTTACCACGTGATCAGCTGTGTCCAATCACAGGTGATCACGATGTAAACAGGAAGAGCCGGTGATCGGCTTTTCCTCACTCGCATCAGCCCCCCCTTGGTTCACACCCAGGACCACCATCATGCCGCCCAGGACCACCAGGATGGCTATCCACACTGGACCCCCAGGGAAATGCAAATCTGTGCCCAGGCAGCTGTCAATCAATGCCCACTCACAATGCCTACCACTGCCAGTGCCACCAGGGATGCCTATCAGTGCCTCATATCAGTGCCATGTATCAGTGCCCATCAGTGCCACATATCAGTGCCCATCAGTGCCCAGCAGTGCCGCCTCTCAGTGCCACCCATAAGTACCCATCTTTGCAGCCTTTCAGTGCCCATCAGTGTCGCCCATCAGTGCCCATCAGTGCCCACCAGTGCCGCATATCAGTGCCACACATCAGTGCCACCTACCAGTGCCCATCAGTGCCGCATATCAGTGCCCATCGTTGGTGCCCATCAGTGCCTGCTCATTGGTGCCACCTCATCGGTGCCAATCAGTGCCTGTCAGTGCCGCCTTATCAGTGCCCATCAGTGAAAGAGAAAATGTACTTATTTACAAAATTTTATAACAGAAACAAAAGCAAAACTTTTTATTTATTTTTTTTTAATATTCGGTCTTTTTTTATTTGTTTAGCAAAAAATAAAAACCGCAGAGTTGATCAAATACCACCAAAAGAAAGCTCTATTTGTGGGAACAAAATGATAAAAATCTAGTTTGGGTACAGCGTAGCATGACCGCGCAATTGTCATTCAAAGTGCGACAGCGTTGAAAGCTGAAAATTGGTCTGGGCAGGAAGGTGTATAAGTGCCCTGTATTGAAGTGGTTAAATTACTTTTTTTCCTTTAGAAATTTCATTTTGTGTTCTAAACACGGGAAAAATGCACCACTTTACAGGCATACTATAGTCACCTCCCAGGCACAATATTTAAAGGAATATTACACTTTTATTGTTTCACTTTAAGCATTATTAAAATCACTGCTCCCGAAAAAACGGGCGTTTTTAAAACTTTTTTTTGCATTGATACATGTCCCCTGGGGACAATCGGAATTTACGACAACGGATTTTGTTGTCGGAAAATTTGAGATACAGATCTCAAATTTTGTGTGACAGAAATTCCGATGCAAAATGTCTGATGGAGCCTACGGTCAGAATTTCCAATAACAAGCTCCTATCGAACATTTTCTATCGGAAAATCCGATCATGTGTACAGGGCATTACAGTGTGCTTTGCCAATCTGCCCCTGCAGCTATGGATGCGGAGGTCTTATGGCAGAGGCAGCAAATGCTGACTGGCCTTGATGATCCTGCTTCTGCATGGGATGATCTTGGATGGAGGAATGTGCCTGTCCAGCAGCATGCCAGAGAATCGGCAGTGGAAAATCTGGAGATTGCCATCCCCAAAGCTGAAGTGCTGACAACAGGGCAGAGCTCAGCTAACCTCTGCCCAGCACAGATAACATCTTCTGGGTTCCACGGACAGGAGATGGTGAACCACTATCACCAGACACCAGTTTCGGAGACAGGGGATTTGACTTTTCTGCTGAGGAAGAATAACCTGATGAGCCTCCAGCAGAAGAGCTGGTATCAGGGTCAAACTTCACTGTGCTCTGCCCAGCACCGACAGCAGTATCTGTGGAGTTGCAAGGAACTTCCCCAGCTGAAGTGCTGGTCACCAGACAGAGGGTCCAAGACCTCTGCCCCACACCTGTGGAATATTCGGAGGCCCAAGGTGAGAAGGTGATGGTTCCTCTTTCACAGTGGATTTCAGAGATGCAGGGAGGAGAAGCAGCCATTTCCCCTCCCCAACAAGGGTTCGTGCATCTGGGAGACAATACCAGTGAAAGGGAGTTCCAACAGCAGACGACACTCCAGAATGATGACACCAACCCAGCTGAACTGCTGGCAACCAGAAAGAGGGTCCAAGACCTCTGCCCCACACCTGCGACAGTTCTGCAGGCCCAGGGTGAGGAGGTGGCGGTAACTCCCCAACAGCAGATTAGGACCCAAGGAGAGAATGCAATCAGCACTCACAACTGCAGCTTGATCTGGTGTAGGTGGATGGGCCTGCTGTCTCCACTAACATAAACCCAGCAGAAGTGTTGGCAAGCGGGCACAGTGCTACACACCTCTGCCTAGCACCGGCAACAACTACAGAATTCCAGGGAACCAGGGCAGTCGGTCTGCTGGCCTCTGCCCTCAACTAACAGAGGACAGATTTCCTGTAAAGGTGGATGGGACTTCAGTCTCCACCTGTATACCCCAGGGATGCTGGGCAGTTGGCCCAGATGCACAACAGCATGACGGACTGAGCCCAGCCACCCTGTTTTCTCTCCTGCGGCTAAAGGGACTCCAGGGCAAAGGACCAGTCTGCACTTCCCCCCCAGCAGCAGGTATGTTCTATGAGAGAGGAAGAGGTTGGCTGGGTGAGTAATGGGTGAGTAATGCTCTTTTTGGAACAATTTTTTTGGTGTACTGTGTGGGTACAGGCATTAGAGGACTGGAACTATGGACTAACTTCGGAGTCAACCCGTCTGGGGTCTCCTTCTGTATTAGTTTTCTGCCGAAAGGGGAGAGATGCGACAGGAGTGCCCGTGGAACCAAGAATCAGTTGGAAAGGTTGGGAAACCCATGTTTCAGCTCCCCATGCACCTTTTATGTCTAAGTCACCCTGTTCCATGAGAAAATATATCTTGCATTACTTAAAATGGGACAGTAATATTTATTCACAATATCTCCCAGGATATATGTAAAGACTATTCTTGGTTTGTTTGATTTTGAACTCAACATGTTAGTTGAGAGAGCTGTTCACATTGGCCTCTGTACAATGTAGGAGACAGGCCGACTACTGCTGGAGCTCCTGCTATTGTGAGAAGGTGTTCTGTGTTTATACTTATGATAATGTATAATCTACTGTGTGAAGCTCGATGACAACAAGTCTGACCTGTAAACCACAGTGTGAACCTACTCAGGTAAGAAAGTCAGGTTATGTAATATTGACTGAAGGGTTAAATGTGAGGAGAGAAGAGCTCCCCGGTATTTAGGGTCATCCCACATTTTAAGTGAATGTGAATTAAAGGGTAGGCCCTGGGCAAGAGCCAAAGAAGATTGTCGGTCCAGAATGGATAGATGTCCATTGACTCCAGATTCACCTAACGTGGGATTTTCTGGGTCGCATGATATTTTTAGCAATTGTGCCAACTATGGGGTGGTTTAGGTGGTTTGAACCCAACAAGCATTGTTGACTTGGGTGGTATACGTCCCGCCAAGTCAATACCATCCGGTAGCCTTCTCCCTTGTTCACGGTGGTGGTGTTTGCTTCTATTTCCTCATTTCAAGGTTCCCAGTAATGTCAGGAATTCTTCCCATGTGCATTGGATCAAAAACCTAATTGGACTGTATTTCATCATTCTGCTCAACGTGGACTTTTGGGTGTAGTGCAGTCACTACATTAGCACACTATATAATTTAATTCTACACTATTATGTCACTTATATGTTTATATTACATATAACTTTATTACCTTCCTTTTTTTTGCAACCTTAGTGCTGCACTTATACATACTCAGCTTTTTTGTCTACAGCCGTGCTGGCTGCTGGGTTGCGGAATCACAGTGCAGTATACACTTTTTAATATTCAGTAGTTGTTTTCCTGGACCAATACATTCACAGATCCTTTGTGCATGTTGTGATATATGCCAATCCACAAGCAAAAGATTGAGTTGTAGGTCTCTCTTCCATGTAATGCAGGCCTTCCGAGTTTGCAGGTACATTTTCGCCCAGAACATTGTGCACCATGGATATGACTAGGGATGAGCTTCGTGTTCGAGTCGAACCCATGTTCGACTCGAACATCGCCTGTTCGCCCGGTCGCCGAATTGCGAACGATATGGGCCGTTCGCGCCAAATTCGTGTGGCGCATCACGGCCCATAATTCACTGCGGCATCGCAGTGCATTGCTGGCTGATGATTGGCCAAGCATGCACTATGACCCGCATGCTTGGCCAATCACAGCGCCATCTGAACAGAGAGCCGTAATTGGCCAAAGCCAAGGAGGCTTTGGCCAATTATGGCTCAGGGGATTTAGCACACGCCCCACACTATATAAGGCCGCCTGCACGGAGGCCCTGTGTAGTGTGTGTTCCGGCATTCATAGATAGAGAGAGAGAGAGACAGACAGTGTCATTTGATTTGAGTTAGATAGATTAGGCAGAACAGTCAGTCAGTTAGCTGCACTTACAGTGTATTGTGTATATATATGCATCCCAGGTGTTGCATATATATATATATATATATATATATATATATATATATATATATACACTGTATTCAGTTTAGCTAGATCCGTTCCTGTTATCTTCTTACTGACAGGCAGGCTTGTCTTGTTACAGTATTTACAGCTACCTGAAGAAAATTGCTGGTGTTCTTTTGATCCTATTAGTACCACAGTCAGGCAGCTAGACTATTTACAGTTAGTGCAGTGCGTCCTGCTCACAGTGTTCAGCTAAAACTACAAGTTAGTGGGGTGCGTCCTGCTCACAGTGTTCAGCTAAACCTACAAGTTAGTGCGGTGCGTCCTGCTCACAGTGTTCAGCTAAACCTAGAAGTTAGTGCGGTGCGTCCTGCTCACAGTGTTCAGCTAAAACTACAAGTTAGTGCTGTGCGTCCTCCTCACAGTGTTCAGCTAAACCTACAAGTTAGTGTAGTGAGACCTCTGCACAGTGTTCATCTAAAGCTACAAGTTAGTGCAGTGCGTCCTGCTCACAGTGTTCAGCTAGATCCGTTCCTGTTATCTTCTTACTGACAGGCAGGCTTGTCTTGTTACAGTATTTACAGCTACCTGAAGAAGAAAATTGCTGGTGTTCTTTTGATCCTATTAGTACCACAGTCAGGCAGCTAGACTATTTACAGTTAGTGCAGTGCGTCCTGCTCACAGTGTTCAGCTAAAACTACAAGTTAGTGGGGTACGTCCACCTCACAGTGTTCAGCTAAAACTACAAGTTAGTGCTGTGCGTCCTGCTCACAGTGTTCAGCTAAACCTACAAGTTAGTGTAGTGAGACCTCTGCACAGTGTTCATCTAAAGCTACAAGTTAGTGCAGTGCGTCCTGCTCACAGTGTTCAGCTAGATCCGTTCCTGTTATCTTCTTACTGACAGGCAGGCTTGTCTTGTTACAGTATTTACAGCTACCTGAAGAAAATTGCTGGTGTTCTTTTGATCCTATTAGTACCACAGTCAGGCAGCTAGAATATTTACAGTTAGTGCAGTGCGTCCTGCTCACAGTGTTCAGCTAAAACTACAAGTTAGTGGGGTGTGTCCTGCTCACAGTGTTCAGCTAAACCTACAAGTTAGTGGGGTGCGTCCTTCTCACAGTGTTCAGCTAAACCTACAAGTTAGTGCGGTGCGTCCTGCTCACAGTGTTCAGCTAAAACTACAAGTTAGTGCGGTGCGTCCACCTCACAGTGTTCAGCTAAACCTAGAAGTTAGTGCGGTGCGTCCTGCTCACAGTGTTCAGCTAAAACTACAAGTTAGTGTGGTGCGTCCACCTCACAGTGTTCAGCTAAAACTACAAGTTAGTGCGGTGCGTCTACCTCACAGTGTTCAGCTAAACCTACAAGTTAGTGCTGTGCGTCCTGCTCACAGTGTTCAGCTAAAACTACAAGTTAGTGTGGTGCGTCCTCCTCACAGTGTCCAGCTAAACCTACAAGTTATTTTTTTGCGAGCTCTGCACAGTGTTCAGCTAAAGCTACCTGTAGAAGGTTGGTGGTGTTCTCATACTACAGGCAGGCAGTTGATTTTGCTAGCTACAGTATCAGTACATATATATATATATATATATATATATATATATATATCCCAGCTTAGTGCAGCTGCAGGCCATTAGTATGTCTGGAAGGCCAAGAAGGAGAGGCAGACAGTCACAAGCCAATAAGAGAGGGCAAGCAGGCTCTGTGTCTAGTGCTGGTCGTGGAGACGGTGCATCCTCATCAGCACGTGGACGTGGGACACGCTTGGCCTTTTTTTCGGCAGCTGGCCGTGTTGAGCCGCAACATGCGGAAGACTTGGTCGAGTGGATGACCAAGCCGTCCTCATTCTCCTCATCCTCTCTCACCCATGCCCAGGGTACTTTGTCTGGCAAAGCAGCGGCCTCTTCCCTTGGCTCAATGACATCAGTGACTCCTTCCCTAGCCCCACCATGTCCTCCTGAGGAGTCCCTCGAACTGTTTGACCACAGTGTTGGGTACATGCTCCAGGAGGATTCCCAGCGTTTGGAAGGCTCTGATGATGATACTGAGCTTGATGAAGGCAGTAACGTGAGCACGGACAGAGGGGGTGCCCAAGAAGGACAGCAATCTGGCAGTCATGCTCCCCCTGCTGCAGCATACTGCCAGGTTTGCTCCAGTGATGAGGAGGGAGGGGATGATGAGGTCACTGACTCAACGTGGGTGCCTGATAGGAGAGAGGAGAAGGAGGAGGCAGCACATCACCAACGAGGCAGGATGCCCTTCAGGGGCCAGCCTAAGGGCAGCACCTTGACTGCATCACACCCCAAAGCTCCACATGTGCAGGGCGCTGCAGTCTCTGCACATTATTCAAAAAGTTCTTTGGTGTGGGCCTTTTTTGAGACAAGTGCATCAGATCACACCGCTGCTATTTGCAACATATGTCTCAAGCGTATCTCGCGTGGCCAAAACATCTCCCGCTTGGGTACCACATGCTTGACCAGACATATGTTGACCTGCCATGCAGTTCGTTGGCAAGTGTATCTAAAAGATCCACACCAAAGAACAAAAAGGACCTCTCCTTGCTCCTCATCAGCTGAGATCTCCAACCCCACTATACCTTCAGTCCTCTCTGAGACCTGCACTGAGAGGAATGAAGGTGTAGAATTAGGTGTGTCACAGCCAAGTACTTATGGGCTATCTGCTTTTGGTACACCGACGTCAGATTGTACCAGGCAAATTTCCCTGCCCCAGCTGCTGCACCGCCGAAAGAAGTTTGCTCCCAGCCATCCACATGCCCAGCGGTTGAATGCTAGCTTGGCAAAATTGCTAGCACTTCAACTGCTGCCTTTTCAGTTGGTAGACTCTGCCCCCTTCCGTGAGTTTGTGGAATGTGCGGTTCCTCAGTGGCAGGTACCCAAACGCCACTTTTTCTCACGGAAGGCGATTCCAGCTCTCTACCGGCATGTGTAAGGCAATGTCCATGCCTCGCTGGGCAGGGCGGTCAGTGGTAAGGTGCATATTACCGCTGACTCATGGTCCAGCAGGCATGGACAGGGACGTTACCTAAGTTTCACGGCGCATTGGGTGACTCTGCTGGCAGCTGGAAAGGATGCAGGACAAGGTGCAGTAGTGTTGGAGGTTGTTCCAACACCACGCCTCCAAAATGCTAATGATTGTGACACACCTCTCTCCTACACTCCCTCCTCTTCTTCTTCCTCCATGGCCTCTTCCTGTGCTTTGTCCTCGGAACCAGCGGTGCTCCGTAGCCGTTCAAGGGGCTACGCAAGTACGCAGGCCAAAAGACTCCATGCGGTGCTTGAGCTGGTGTGCTTGGGGGACAGGAGCCACACTGGGGCAGAGGTTCTGTCAGCTCTGCAGGGGCAGGTTCAGAGGTGGTTGACGCCACGCCAACTTAAGGCAGGAATGGTGGTTTGTGACAATGGCACCAACCTCCTCTCTGCCCTCCGACAGGGACAAATTACCCATGTGCTCTGTTTGGCTCACGTCCTTAACTTGGTGGTGCAGCGGTTCTTGGGCAGATACCCGGGCTTACAGGATGTCCTGAGGCAGGCCAGGAAAGTCTGTGTGCATTTCCGCCGGTCATATAATGCCAGTGCTCGGCTGACGGACCTCCAAAAGGAGTTTAACCTGCCCAAGAACCGCCTAATCTGTGACATGCCCACCAGGTGGAACTCAACGTTGGCCATGCTGCAGCGGCTGCACATGCAGCAGAGGGCCATCAATGAGTACCTGTGCGACTATGGCACCAGGACAGGGTCAGGGGAGCTTGTTTTTTTTTTCCCCACGCCAGTGGGCCATGATCAGGGATGCATGCACTTTCCTGTCACCATTTGAGGAGGCCACGAGGATGGTGAGCAGTGACAGTGCATGCATCAGTGACACTGTCCCCCTTGTCCACCTGTTGGAGCACACGCTGCGTGGAATAATGGACAGGGCACTTGAGGCAGAACAGAGGCAGGAAGAGGAGGACTTCCTTAGCTCTCAAGGCCCCCTTTATCCAGACAGTGTTCCTGCGTGCCCGCCGATCACACAGGAAGAGGAGGAGGAGGAGGAGGAGGAAGATTGTGTCAGTATGGAGGTGGAGCCTGGCACTCAGCATCAGCAGCAGTCTTTAAGGGATCAGTCCCAAGAAACACATGGACTTGTACGTGGCTGAGAGGAGGTGGCTGCGGACCATGTCGTCCTTAGTGACCCAGAGGACTCCGGACCGAATGCCTCAGCAAACCTACGCTGCATGGCCTCCCTGATCCTGGAAAGCCTGCGTAAGGATCCTCGTATTCGCGGTATCAAGGAGAAGGACCAATACTGGCTGGCAACCCTCCTTGATCCACGTTACAAGGGTAAGGTTGCGGACCTTATCTTGCCATCGCAGAGGGAGCAGAGGATGAAACATCTTCGGGAGGCCTTGCAGAAAGGTCTGTGCAACGCGTTCCCAGAGACTGGGAGGTTACAAACTCCTGTTTCTGGACAACGTGTTGCTGAGGCTTCGGTCAGTCAAAGAAGGAGCAGTGGAGAAGGTGGCCGTCTGACCGATGTGTTCAGACAATTTTTTGGTCCGCAGCCCCAAGGTATGATCGGTTCCAGCAACCATCGCCAGCGTCTGTTTTACATGGTGCAGGAATACCTAGGGGCAAGATCTGACTTGGACACCTTTCCCACTGAAAATCCTCTGGGTTACTGGGTCTTGAGGATGGATCACTGGCCAGAGCTTGCACAGTATGCAATTGAGCTACTGGCCTGTCCTGCATCCAGCGTTCTTTCGGAACGCACATTCAGTGCTGCTGGAGGCGTGGTAACCGATCACAGGGTGCGTCTGTCCACCTACTCGGTCGATCGACTGACCTTCATAAAAATGAATCAGTCTTGGATCACCACCAGCTACCAAGCACCTGATGCTGATGTAACCGAATAATTTTTTTTGAAATCTCTGATCCCTTCAAAGACTGCCTATGCTGATGCTGAGTGACTATCCCTGAGTAATTATCCTCTTCCTCCTCAATCATCACGCTGATAGCTTGTAAGAACATTTTTGGTTCTGGGCACCACCACCAGTGCCTAAGGCCCAATTTTTCAGCCCCTGTTTAACAGGGGCATGTAATTACAATTTTTGATGTAATACTTTGCAGCAGGGCTCATTTCTGCGTTCCAACTAGAGTATCTGTGAGAGGTTGCAGTGTTGTGGCACCAGTGCCTAAGGCTTAATTTTTCAGCCCCTGTTCAACAGGGGCATGTAATTACAATTCTTGATCTAATATTTCACATCAGGGCCCATTTCTGCACCCACCAAGAGCGAGTGAGGACTTACAGTGTTGTGGCACCACCACCAAAGGCCCCATTTTTCTGCCCTTGTTCAACAGGGGCATGTAATTACAATTCTTGATCTAATATTTCACAGCAGGGCCCTGTGAGGGCTTACAGTGTTGTGGCCACAACAACACCTAAGGCCCAAATTTCTGCTGAGTATATAGGGCAGGCCCCTACTTTCAAACATCTAACTTACAAACGACTCCTACTTGCAAACGGAAGGAGACAACAGGAAGTGAGATGAAATCTACCCCTAGGAAGAGAAATTCTCTCCTGTAAGAGTTAATATGGGAAAAACCATTTCTCCTTTCCACTGATGCTTTCCAATCCTTGTTCCACAAAAAACCCCAAATTTTCAAAAAACATTTGTCATTGGGACAAAAAGTGAGGTGAAATCTTCTGAAGAGGAGGAAAGACAGCAAAACAAATGTCACAGGGGTGATAACCCTTCCCTATGTTTTCCAAAAAGCTTAAAAAAGATTTTTTGGCTGGAGCTAAACACGTTAAAAATGTACCCGTTAAAAAATTACAAACAGATTCTACTTAACAACAAACCTACAGTCCCTGTCTTGTTTGCACCGCCTGTATACTGCTGTTCAGAGTATATAGGGCCTGGTGGCCCCACACCTTTCCTTATTTTAATTTGGGTGCGGGGTTCCCCTTAATATCCATACAAGACCCAAAGGGCCTGGTAATGGTCTGGGGGGGTACCCATGCCGTTTGTCTCACTGATTTTCATCCATATTGCCAGGACCCAACATTACATTAAACCCGCAAGCAGTTTTAAATTAGATTTTTTCCTTTAAAAATGACATTTTGTGCAGGGACTGTTCTAAACACAGGAAACACGCGCCACTTTACAGGCATACTATAGACACACCCCAGGTACGATATTTAAAGGAATATTTCACTTTTTTTTTTACTTTAAGCATCATTAAAATCATTGCTCCCGAAAAAACGGCTGTTTTTAAAAGTTTTTTTTGCATCGATACAAGTCCCCTGGGGTCGGACCCGGGTCCCCGAACCCTTTTTAGGACAATACCATGCAAATTAGCCTTTAAAATGAGCACTTTTGATTTCGGACGTTCGAGTCCCATAGACGTCAATGGGGTTCTAACGTTCATGCAAATTTTCGGTCCGTTCGCAGGTTCTGGTGCGAACCGAACCGGGGGGTGTTCGGGTCATCCCTAGATATGACACAGCTTTGAGGGGTGGTCTGAGAGCATAGTCTTTCATATGGGGAACTCCTTACCTTTGGTTGTCCAAAGCTCCTTAGCTTTCTTGAAGATTGAATGATAGTTGGCCAAATATAATGAGCCACAAGAGACTGTGAGAAAAATTACAAAAAAAGTACAGCAATTTGATTGGTTCCCACTGGCCTCCAACTGCAAAAAAGTTCAACATTTCTGAGAGTCTAAAAAGGTTCTACATGGACAGCATTGGATTAGTAACCAAGAGTAACGCATTACGAGTGAATAAGTTTAACTTATGTTTTCCCGCCACATCAATATCTTGAATATCCAGAATAATTCTGAGCAGATGCATCAGCAGTTCTATGGCCAATGTGAACAAAATAGGGGATAGAGGACAACCCTTTCTCATGCCACACTCTTTAAGGAATGGGAATGGAAAAAAAAACATAGTACCATATGTGGACAGATGAAGAAGCGTAAAACGTAGAGCTCCACTTGCAAAAATTGGGCCCAAATCCCCATTTTTTCAAAAAGTAGATACATAGATGTCCAGGTTACTATCTCAAAGGCCTTCATGATATTGATGGATAGGAGCAAAACTTGTATTTTCTGCTCTAAATTTCTAAACTAAATCATGTTCAGAGTCACAGTGACAGACCACAAGAGAGCAGAAGGTACCTAAATTACTGAAAATATAGCTCAATATACAACATATTGTAGACTGATTGGCCTAATGCAAATTTCCCAAACACATTAGTGACCAAAGGGTACAAGGCTGCTTAGGGTGAAAAAGAAAGGTAGGGGCAAGAGATTACATGAGGAGTAAAATATAAATATATATAAAATATAAGCCTATGGCATCATAAAGTTGTAAGTTCAGACTAATCTCCTCCTGACAAGCATAAGGTATGTTTAAAAAGGACCTACTAGACCGGGGGGTTGAGAGTGTTCCATAATAAATATATCAGCTCAACCAAGGCATAAAAAGTAGTGGGTATTTACTACAGCTGTTTTATAATGTTTATTCAAACAAAAGGAAAATAAAATCCTGTATAGCACAATAGTATCCCAGCTTTACATGGTTAATGCTATTTGCTCTGCAAATGCTATGGGAGGGCTATGGCATTATTTATCGGGTGCAGTGGAAGCAGCTCACACCTGGTTCTCTCCACTACACCTAAAAGTTGCTTTCATTTGCAGGGCAGTAGCATTGATAAACAGTAACAACGCTGATAACACTGATAACAGATTAAAATGAGAAATCATGAAATAGCATAACAAATAATTTAGACAGCCCAGAGTTGGTTTCAAGAACCTTGAGTATAAGCAAGAAATATACAAAAATGGCAACCCCAGCAAGTTAACCCATAAGATTGACATTAAAATGCATAAGCATACTAAAGGGAGAAAACAGCTATTTTATTCAGTGATACTGCATGGGCCTTTGAATACCAAATGTGATATCAATGTGGTCTCCTACAGAATGCCCAGTGCATGAAGTTCGAGGCCAAATAGACATCAAGCCATTTTAAAGTAAGTTCAGTAAATGTTAGTAATGCACAGTGGGAGTTCATGATAAAAAGGTCATGTTAGCATAGTGATTGATGGCACATGAAAAGTGGAAGGCCATTTAAGATACCCTCCAATACAATATACAATATACACATAGGGGACTCATACATCCCTTCTTGAGTATTAATCGATGGTAGTTAAGCTACCTGTTCTGTCCTTGCTTCACATTTCCTTGTGTGTAACTTGACATGCAGCTAAACCTGCCTATTCTGCAATAAACCAGACTGAATGCAATCTTGAAACTTTATTATGAAAACATGGTGGGGCTAAACTGTTATGAAAAAACAAATAAAAGTACATATAATCAGTATATGAAATATGCAAAAAGTACAATGAATAAGCTAGGCTGTAGATGGCAATAAGTAATTCTCACCAGCGATGCTGTGTTTAGGGGATGTAAACTGATGCAAGTTTTAGTCCAATGTGTGCTCTGATAGCTGGTTCCTTCTTTCAGTCTCTAAGATGGAGACTGAACTCCCAGGATGCACTTACTGTATTTCTTTTCCTTAGCCTAAAGAATGATGGGAACTTGTGTTAAAGCTGAATAATTTCTAGTTTCTGCAAAACTGTACAATTTCCACCAGCCCCACCCTGTGGTCAAATCTGATATTGCAGGCAAACAACTTAAAAAATCCTGCTGGAGGCAGAACACTACCAAAGCACGTCCAGTGTTCATGGCCACATCTGCATAGGACAGGTCAGAACTGGACTGGTTAGAAGAAGCATCCAACCATAAGAATGAAGATTTAGATATTGTGCCTAAAATAATGTTAATTAAAGCAAGGTGTTACTTATCTGGGAACTGGACAGATGGAAGAAGGCAGTATAATACACAGTAAATGAAGCATCAGAAGATCAGGTCAAGGAGGGGGACCAAGAGGAAATGAGCTCATATTCTGTCTGGTCACTGTGTGGTGTTGAGCTTCCCTGTGAGTCATGCGTAGGGTATCAGGGGGATCATTCTTTGAGCAGCTCCAGCAACAGCGGGCAGTCATGAAAAATCCTCTTGGTATATAATAAGAAGTGTACATTTAAACATAATCAAAATAAAATAAATGTCCAAAATCACTATGTGTCACGTACCTGGTTGGAGGCCGAAATGCCGAGAGGGCTCCCCTTGCGGCTGAGTGCAGTACACCCCTGAAGTTGAGTACAGAGGGTGTAGTGCCCAGAGAAGCACAGGTTGCCAGATGGATTCCAGAGAGAAGAGCTGGTGGGCACCAAAAGGACACCGGATAATACAGGAAACACATCTGGGCTAAAGTCTAAAGGAATCCTCGGTAATAATTGGCAAGGTGTGCACAAGGAACAGTAGTGGAAGCCAGGCCAGGGGTCAAACACAGTAGATACGGCAAGAGGAAAAGGCAGGTTGCAGAAACAGGGACAAGCCAAAGGTCTGGTATCAGGAAGCAGGCAGGAACAGATACTGGTACTATCAGGTACTGGAGAGGACAACAAGTTGGTAAATCAAGCCAGGGGATCAAACCAGGAGAGCAGATCAGACAGGTCAGGAACAAGCCGGGTCACAACAGGAATCCAAATAGTAATTGCACGAGGCTCAGGAACACAGGAAGACTGACAAACCAGCAACTGCAGACACGACACTAGCAGACTTCCTTATATAGGCCCATGTGACCTGCTGGTAGAGATACTGGGTCCTAAAGTCCTTCTCCTGCCAGAGATGCTGGGTCCTAAAGTCCTTCTCCTGCCATAAGTGCTGGTAGAGATGCTGGGTCCTAGAGCCCTTCTCCTGCTGTTGGTTCCTTGACAACTGGCACTATTGCCAGTTCTCCTACGGCCATTTCCCTGACACTGTGTGACAAATAAAACCATACACCATAGAAGTGTCCAAATAAATGTGCCAAGTGACATAAAATAAATTCAACATCCTCCAAAAAGATATCTGGCTATCTGCCAGTGAATCAATGTATGCCTTCTTGTGAATAAATGTACACATTCTGCAACCACTCCAAAGCCTCTTACCAGAAAATATTGATCCTTCAAATTCAAAAGAGATCAATACAGCTTAATAAAATGAGCCATAAAATCCCAACGAACATTAAAATGGAACAGATTCCAACATAGTGTAAAACCGCCACAAGCAAACGTTTATTCCATAAGACAGGTAGAAATTCATAAACACAAGCAGATAGAAAGCACTACGCCTTTGGTAGTCAGTGGGCATGATGACATCTTCATTCAAGCCCTGCCCAATGTGTTTTGTTGGCAGAGAACACCGTCAGGGGAACTGGATGCTTCTGTCAGATTGGACCTGATGCCTGGGTGCCAGGACTGGCTATATCGAAGAGCTCCTTGATTTGGGCATGGAGTCTAAGCCATTATATGTCCTGAGGGCTACTGTCAGGTCATGTGCTCTCTTAAAAAAAAATTGTCATATTATTTTACAGAAGATGTGGAGGAAATATTATATATGTCCACTGTATCACTCACAGAATTAGAGGGCGTGTGGACCAAGTACCCACACAGAAACAATTATCAAAAAGATCAGGAATAAGGTTCCTAAAAAAGTAGATACATCTCTAGGTGCAGACAGTGTGATTGTAAATATTCTCTTTATAAATATTGTCCAAAATGTCATCAATTCCAATTACGGCCTCCACCAATATAATAAATACCTATCAAACAGTAAATAACCTCCACCCTATATCATTAAAAGAAGATGATAATGTTAAAAAGAAGTTCCTAACAGAACAATCACATCACACTGTTTTGATGTAAACCAAAGTGCAGGTGTTGCCTAGATCATGTCCTTAAACAAGGATCAAATATTGTAATATGAATCAGATAAAGTCTTTCCACTAAGTCTAGGCAAGACACTGCAGTCATTAGCCTGACTAATGCATTGTAATGACGATTAAAACAATCAATAAAAGTTTCCCATAGGATTAACAAAGAGGAACAAAAAATTGCTAATACTTTAAATAGATATACTGTACCTGATAGCAGAGAAAATTTGCAACTAGGCAAGCCAGCAATGTATATCTCGGGGTTTCATGTCTAACACTGCAGGCCTCTGCAAAGCAAAATTTAGAATCTACTTGGTGAGCGGTCAAGTGCTTTGGTATCTGTTTCAGGGACCAGTTTAATATGGAACCCTGGTGTCAAGCAAGCCTAACTTCATATTAGGTAACCAGAGTCCACCACATGGGTTAATTCCTGCGGTAGCCAGGCACTTTGGTATTTTTACTTTGTCATAAAGAAAAAATAATGCACCTAGAAAGCTTCTAGATGTAAGTGTGCCAACATGCTTTCAATGTGCATTAGCATTCATATTAAGAGCCCATTCACACAGGGGCAACACGACTTCCAGCACGACTTTGGGAGGCAACTTGGACACGACTTGAGTATGAATCACAGCACGACTTGGGGCAACTTACAACACAACTTGAAGTCGCCTCCAGGACAGGGAACTTTACAAGTGGCCAATCAGAGCTTATCAGCTGTGTGTGAGAAGGAGGGGGCTGGCTGTTTAGTGGAGGAAATTACTTTCTGTTTCTTTTTTGCTTCCTGTAAAGTTGCCTCAGTATGAACAGTGATCAGACTTGGAGGCAACTTCCATTGAAATCAATGGGTACAAGTTGCCTTCAAGTCGGATTGAAGTAGTACAGGAACCTTTTCTGAAGTCGGAGCGACTGCAGTAGTGTGCATTAAGACAGATCCATTCACTTACATTGATTTTTTCATGTAGCGCGACTTGAGGCGACTAGGGGCGACTTGGGGCGACTTGAAGTCGGATCCAAAGTTGCCCCTGTGTGAATGGGCTCTTACAGTGTACCGCCAGCAGTTAATTCAGTCTTAAGTTGGGCAAGATAAAGTCGAGAGTACACCGCTAAGGGTGAGCAGTAGGCTCAATTTCAGCTGTAGTTGATTTAGCTGCTCATCACCCCTTCATGTCCATCTTAAAGTATTAGTAGTGCGGGTAAAGGCAGAAAGTTAAAAGGTTGCAAGTGCTGAAGCTCCTGTGGGATGATAAAGCATTTGATATGGCTGATTAAGCATGCTTGCAGGGAAGTAATAATCTATGTTAGGCTTACTGTGTCTTTCATGCTGTTCCACAGTTTATTCATTTACCCTGCTCCTTCTCGTAGCTTCGCTGGTGTCGCCAGCTTCACTTATGGTTCTGCATAGGCACATTCAAGTCTCACCATGGTCTCCCGTTACTCAGCCATATTGTGGCGTGTGGAGCTGCCAGAAACAGAGAACGCTGTAGCACAACATCAACACTTTTTGTCTATAGCCTTGCAGGCTTCATCAGGATGTAAGGATGGCGTCGATCAGTACCTGTATTTACTTGGTTTCCAAAAAATAAATTTCACTAATACACCACTAGGTGTCTTCCTCCATTGTTTGTGCTAAATAATTGGGCTTGCTTTTGGCAGATGGATAGAACTTGCCAGTACTGTATGTTAGTTTAAAGACATTAGATGTGGTACATGGATCTATAGCTCGCCTAGTTGTGGAAATAACCGCGGTCAATCCAAATTTACAGACCTAAATTGGGAAAAGATCCATCCTACATATTAAGGGCTTTCAATGATATAAAGTTTAACAAATTAAAATTAGTAGATAAAGATTCATATGGCAGTCCTCATAGTGGGACAATACTAGAAGGGAATGGAAGAAAAAGGCAGGCATAAAATACATGATATTAAACAGACAGCAACAGTTATGGGTCCAAAAAGTCTGCCATAATAAATTCCCTATTACAGATTACAAATTACTTACAGATTTCTTTGCTGGCAACTCTCTGTGCTGTGGAGGGTTTTTTTACTGGGTGCTCAGCAACCAAGTGGTGTGGTAGCTATTTAATGGAGACAAGCATACAGCCCAGTCTAGCTTTGAGATGGGATGATATACGTTTTTCTGCTATACTGCATACTGTGACAAGCGCTTTTTAACTGGCAAACTGTTAGTGCATTATATTATATGGTTTTTAAGTGATGGTACACACTTTGTGAGAATCTTGGAGAAAGCTGGGTCCCAGGGACAGGTAGTACAACAGAAATGCATGGGAGAGGGGAGAAAAGAGTGGAAAGCTAGCAGTAGTGTGTCCAGGAGCAGTGATGAGAGAAGGGTGGGTGTATGCACAGGAGCAAGGACAGAGTGTAAAGCAGCATGGAAGCAGCATGTAGTGGAGCGGAGACAGGTAAGGATGGGCATGTCTTAAAGAGTCAGTAGAGAGTGAAGAAGGGGATGCAAAGCTGACAGCAGTGTGGATGTGGACAGGGCTTAGGCACCCATGTGGAGACAAATGGAACTGCACTAGCTAATGTCTGAACTTCACGCAGGGAACTGTGGTTACAGTATGTGACAGTTAACAAACATTAAGGCAAGTTTCCTGGACTTAGAAGGGAGCTGCAATGACACTCCTGTTAACTCCTTGCTCCCTGTGCTGATACTGTTACACTGATAAAACTTGTATGCTGCAAACACTCTTTGGTTTAGAGGGCACCAGTCCCAAGTGTGCAGCATTGTTAGGCTTGTACTGTACTGGGCTTCTCCAATCCAGCAGCTCATGTCACCTCACTCCCAGTGACACATCACTTGTTCCTATGGGATACAGGAAACACTCTCTTTCTCTCTCTCCAACCTCTGTGCTTGCTCTCTTCTCCAGGGGCCTTTCTATGCATTCACTTCCGTGACTCCAGGCTGGATCCCTAGGTACTCTGTGAGTTGGGCCCCAGTGTGGGGAGGACCAGCAGCTAGTGGAGTTGCCAAGCCAAGCACTCTACTCAGGGCCAGATTAAGAACACCATGGGTCTGGTGCTGAGGATTTTGGTGATAATATATATAAATATATTGAGTAGCTGACATTCCCAATGTTCCTCTATATGTCACAATAGTAGTCACAAAACTAAATGAGTACTAATAATGGGCAGAACAAATATGAAGACTGGGAAGATAGTTGAACTAACAAAAGTGTGCCCATTCCAGAGCTGGTAACATTGAGGATATTCAATATAATTTTAAAGAACTGTTTTTGTAGGTAAGAGGCATAGGGAAGGAGTATGGATGATGTAAAAGTGTGAAGTATGTGCAGGTGAGGGAGAGGAATGTGGGGGTAAAACAGTGGGCACTATGTAAAGGAGAGGAGTGTGGAGGGTATAACAGTGGGCACTATGTAAAGGAGAGGAGTGTGGAGGGTATCGCAGTGGGCAGTATGCACAGCAGAAGAGTGTGGAGAGCATGCCAGTGGGCACAATGTACAGGTGAGGAGTGTGGAGGGTATGACAGTGGGCAGTATGTACAGCAGAGTAGTGTGGAGTGTATAATGGGGGCAGCATGTACAGGAGAGGAGTGTAGAAGGTATTGTGGGGGCAGTATGTACAGGAGAGGAGTTTGGAGAGAAAGACAGTTGGCAGTATGTACAGGAGAGGAGGGTGGAGGGTATAACAGTGGGCGCTATGTACAGGAGAGAAGTGTGGAGGGTATGGCAGTGGGCACTATTTACCGGAGAGGAGTGTGGAGGGTATGACAGTGGGCAGTATGTACAGGAGAGGAGTGTCATGGGTATGACAGTGGGCGGTATGTACAGGAGAGGAGTGTGGATGGTATGAGAGTGGGAAGTGTGCACAGGAGAGGACTGTGGAGGGTATGACAGGCAGAACTATGTACAGTAGAGGAGTTTATCAAAGTGAGCAGTATGTACAGCAGAGCAGTGTGGAGGGTGTGATACTGAGCAGTATGAACAGGAGACGAGTGTGGAGGGTAAGACAGTGGGCAGTATGTACAGGAGAGGAGTATGGAATGTATGACAACAGGTAATATGTACAGGAGAGGAGTGTGGAGGATATGATAATGAGCAGTATGTACAGGAGAGGAGTGTGGAGGGTATGACAGTGGGCACTATGTACAGGAGAGAAGTGTATGACAGCGGGCACTATGTATAGGAGAGAAGTGTGGAGGGTATGACAGCGAGCAGTATGTACAGGAGAGGAGTGTGGAGGGTATGACAGGGGGCACTATATACAGGTGAGGAGGATGAAGGAATCTGGGAAGGAAAAATGTAAAGATTTGTGGAAGGCTGTTTAGAGACTGCGTAGTGGTTAAGTTGTCCATTAATGGATTGAAATTAAGCCAATTAGGCAGAGACCAGCTATAGTCGATCTATGTATGGGCTAGCTGGTTGTACTTAAGTTAATCTATTAATCGAATTGAGAACAACCAGCCTGTCAGGTTTTTCCCAAAACAATCAGTGCTTTCAACTATAGTTAGCAACACTGATCATTGTATTGTGTGGGTAGGGAAGACTCCCCACTGGTAGAACAAAATAACACTGTGGAAGTGATTCCCCCATCCACAGGTCAGCAGTCAGCAGGTGAGAGGGTGTGTGGGGACAGGCTGGGGAGAGAGGTCTGTCAACAGGTGGGTGTAAGGTGGTCATGGAGGGCTATCAAAAGGGAAATAGAGAAAAAAGGCACAATTTAAGTGTTTATAATTTTAATGAACAAGGTGAATTAAAAAACTCACATGGAGGTTTCTTTATAGAGGCATAGTGAAGTCCAGTGAAGCATCAATCTCCATTCTGACTGGCAGCATCAGTCTCTTCCATGTGAAGCTGAGCCGGCGTCCTGTCCACCAGGTGTCTTCCAGCTCTTGGGCGGGAACTGGAACGAGGTCTGGAGCACAATCAGCAGGCCTAGGAAGAGGGCTGGAACGCAGCAAAAGGCGGGATGACGTCACTGTGGGAGTGATTCCCCCATCCACAGGTCAGCAGGTGAGAGGGTGTGTGGGGACAGGCTGGGAAGAGAGGTCTGTCAGCAGGGGGGGTGTGAGGTGGTCATGGAGGGATATCAATCAGCAGGTGGGGGGAGTAACTGGGAGTGATATATTTTGGAGTAGGGTCTGTCATCTGCAGGTTGGGAAATGGGAAGTGGCTGGGGAGTGACCTGGTTGGTGGCGAGTGTGAAATTAATGATGTGTTTCAAATTTCTTTCACATTTGCAGTAATGCTTACTGCCCTCTGAAAAGTAATCTGTGGTGGATTGCTTTTCAATGAGTGGTATAGCAGCAGCTGACATTAATGAGGTGCTACTGCTGTCTTCTTGTTTTTTTTTTTACATTGCTGAATGGTATTTTTACATTGTTGGACGATGCTGCTACTGCAAGTGATTTTGTCTTGCAGTTGCAGAGTGGGCCCATTGAAATCAATAGGTGAGTTTGACAGGCGGTGCTACCTGTCAAACTCTGCAAAAAAAAGGTTGCAGTTGTGAAGTAAAGCATCACAGCTACGGCATTCGTACAGCCCTGTCCAAATGTATTTTAAAGATTTAGGTCAGGGACGTGCAGTGAGGTCAGTGGCTGGTGAGGCACTGGCTAGTATCAGAGCCAAATACACGCAGATTACATAAGCCGCAATTGTTAGAAAGAGAACAATAATTATAGCACTAGACCTCCTCTGTAACTCTAAACATGTAACCTGTAAAAAAATGTAAAGCATTGCCTATGGGTATTTTTAAGTACTAAAGTTTTGCACATCATTCCACAAGTGTGCGCAATTTTAAAGCGTGACATGTTAGGTATCTATTTACTCAGCATTGCATCATCTTTCATAGTATACAAAAAAAAAAAATCGGGCTAACTACTCTTTTTTGTTTTTTTTATTCATGAAACAGTCTCTTTTCAAAAAAAACACGTTTGAAAAATTGCCGCGCAAATACCGTGTAATATAAAACGACCGCCATTTTATTCCCTAGGGTTTATATAGAACATAGAACCCTATGTTTAAGGGTTCTGAGTAATTTTCTAGTAAAACAATTATTTTTACATGTAGGAGAGAAGTGTCAGAATTGGCCTGGGTGGCAAGGGGTTAATTACCATAAGCAAATAATATACAAATAATTATTATATATTATTTTTTAGGTAATTTACTGTATTTTCAAAAATTGTACTCAAGCAGGTGGCTTAACAGCAAATTACTGAAGTTTGAAGGTTTAACTTCCAACCAGTAATTTCACAGTAAATAGATAAATAATAATATATGATTTAGCTTGATTAAAACTGTACCTTTTCAACAGCAGAAGATTCTCATTCTGCCTCAAGTGTGTGAGAAAAACATGGGATTGTGGGTAAACCTTATACCCATAAACACATGTATTTCATATATGTATATATGTAATTAAGAGGGCTGGGCTGGAAGGGATCATTTGTCTTTTATTGGACAGCTGAGACAATGGTAAGGTGAGGGACGTGGTGGCAGCTGGTGAGTGGATGCCCGCTAACAGGCGCTGCCACGATGGATCTGAAATGACAGGTGCTCTTTAAATGTATGGATTCATTCTTGCTGGTAGTTAGAATCTTTAATATTTGCAAACAAAATGAAGGTTTCTTATTTAGAATCATAGGCTGTTAGGTTAGTAAAACAGCAATATCAGAACCTCATTTTAGGTTAACAGGTTAATCACACATAGTTAGAGAACTACACAAATTATTTTATTTATATAAAATGATAGCATTATATTATGTATTATTGTATTTGCTTAAACATCAATGTTTAGTAGCTGAATATATTTGAAAAAACAAACAAACAAAAGAACCTAAACTAAATATATTAGCTGGGTCCACATAAAAAAAAAAAACTTCAAACACAGTCCTTTCATCGCAGCATGTTTTCTCATGATGTTGTTTTTATTTGGGCCACCAGGCCTTACATCTCTTTGTTGCATTGCTTGCATTTTGCACTCATACCTGCTTTACCCATAGGTAGAGGAACTTCATTAAAATATTGCCAAACTGGGTCTCTTTTACAGCCTGCTGCCGTTTTGCTCCTCAAAGGAGGAATAAAGCAATTCAAGCTATGTGCAGAAAGATCACAAGCTTTATAAGCTGCTTAGAAGGTTTCACTTTCATTTTACTGCTTGTCCTTCCTCCTCACACTTTGTGCCTGGTACAGATGCATTTCTCTTCAAACAATCATACAGTTTGTAGTGTACATAGATTTGCAAAACAATGGCATAAAGGAACATTCTTGAACTTTGTTTTATCTCACGGTTACTGTGAAAAAAAATGTAAATATTGCAGAATATACAGCCTCATGCTACATAACTAAGCTCCATTTCATGCTGAATAAACTAAATTAATAATGTATCTTAAATAGAAAACGATCTTTGATTAGACTTTTTCTCCAAAAGCATTTAATTAAAATAAATTTGATAAGCCAAAAAAATCTGATTAAAATGAAAAAAAAATCTGATTTTTTTTGTTTTTATTTAAAAAATCATAAATTTGTATGCACACTGCTTAGCACCACAACATTATATTTAATTCTGTATTCTCTAAAAGCAGCATTACTTGGAGGTGAGTGAGGGGTGGAACCAAGGAATGGTGCTCTGGTGAGGGAAGACAAGAGGTGGCTCAAAAGGGGGGAGTTCCTGTACCTATTCGCTGAGAAACAAGCCCTGATGGTCACTATTTCATCTTTTGCTTTTGGTCAGAAGAGCTTTTAATCATTTTTTCAGACTGCAAAGTACTGTAATTTGCATAATCAAGATGCATACAACCTTGCTAATTACATAGCTGACAATCTTCTCCTTAAAAGGAATCTGTCCATGTACAAACTTAATTTAACCACTTCAATACCAGGCACTTAGACACCTTCCCGCCCAGTCCAATTTTTAGCTTTCAGCGCTGTCGCAATTTGAATGACAATTGCGCGGTCATACAACACTGTACTCAAACAATTTTTTTATCATTTTGTTCCCACAAATAGAGCTTCCTTTTGGTGGTATTTGATCACCTCTGCGGTTTTTATTTTTTGCGCAACAAATAAAACAAGACCGAAAATTTTGAAAAAAAATAGTTTTTCTTTGTTTCTGTGAAAATTTTTTGTAAATAAGTACGTTTTCTTCTTCAATGATGGGCACTGATATGGCTGCACTGACGGGCACTGATACGGCGGCACTGATGGGCACCGATGAGGTGGCACCAATGAGGTGGCACTGATGAGGTGGCACTGACGGGTACTGATGATGGGCACTGATAGGTGGCACTGATGGGTACTGATAGGTGGCACTGGTATGCGGCACTGATGGGCACTCATATGTGGCACCAATGGGCACTCATAGGCAGCACTGATGGGCACACGGAAGGTGGCATTGATGGGTACTTATGGGTGGCACTGATGGGTACTTATGAGTGGCACTTATTGGTGGCACAGATGGGCACTGATGGGCACTGATAGGTGAGCACTGATGGACACTGATGGGTGGCACTGATGACACTGATTGGTGGCACTGATGCCCCTAAGGGTGGCATTGCTGGGCATCAGTGCAATATAATGGTGCCAATCAGTGCCCATTTGTGGGCACTGATTGGCACAGATTGGGCACTGACTGGGCACATTGGGCACATGTGGATGGCCATGGGGTACATATCTGGCTATCTACATGTTGCCCCCTTCCTTGGTGGTCCTAGTGGCGATCCCTGGTGGTCCAGTGTGGTCATCTGAGGGGGGGCTGCGCTGATAAACAATCAGCGCAGACCCCCCTGTCAGAAGAGCCGCCGATCGGCTCTCCTCTACTCGTGTTTGTCAGACACGAGTGAGGAAAAGCCGATCAACGGCTCTTCCTATTGACGTCGTGATCAGCCGTGAGTGGATACGACTGATCACGTGGTAAAGAGCCTCCGCCGGAGGCTCTTTACCAAGATCCATGGAGCGGTGTGTCAGATTGACACACCGCTCCACCGATCGCGGGATGCGCTCCCCCACAGGCGCACCGTGGCATGTTATCCTGCCGGATGTCATATGACGCCCAGTCAGGATAACTGAACCACCGCCCGGCCGTCATCTGCTATGGGCCGGGCGGGAAGTGGTTAAAAAAGTGGATTACCACTACATAGCTTGTATTTCTTCAGAAGCTGCAGGTACACTCTCAACTATTGTCAAGAATCTGAAATTCCTGCACTGAGCTGCTATGTTGGATTAGTGACAGCCATTAAGCTTCATAAGGCCTCAAGCACACTGGACAATTTTGCAAATGCTTCTCGGGGCATCGGGTGTTTTTTTTCCTGGCTTTAAACTCCCCTGCATGTTAGCCTATGTGTCCATGAAACATTTTTTCAATTGTAATACCAAATATGTGGTCTATATCACATGCAAATCTTGCAAAATTCAATATGTGGGACGCACCACCCTACGAGATCATTTTCGGGAACACCTCAGCAATATTAGAACAGGTAAATCCACTATTGTCCCAACTCACTTCAATGGGCATCATCATGGCGACATCTCTCTAGTACATGTACAAGTTGTAGAGAGGGTTAAACTTCCCTTTAGAGGTGGTGATTTATTTAAACTTTTAGGTAAAAGGGAAGTTTATTGGATTTTTTATTTAGGTACCCGCATTCCCTTGGGTCTAAATTATGAATGAGATGATCTTCATTATATTGATTAGGTTTCAAGATTTTCATTTTTGGTTTGTAGCTTGCAATTTATTTGCATCTTGGGGTATGTATTTATACTTGTAATATATGGATGTACTAATGTTTTTAATTGCAATAGTTTTTATTGGTTATGAAAACAAACATTTGACAGATGGCATCATAAAACAGCATCTATAGCGTATTCTTAATGCATGAGATTTACAATGTATAGCATATATATATATATATTATTACATGTAAATAATATGGTATGTTATCAGCTGGATGCTTCTGTGATGTTCTGAATACTTATAACTTTATTGAGCTTAAACTAAAACGGAGAGCAATGGGAAAGCATAGTTATGCTCTGAACAGACCTACATTTTTAAAAAAATGTGAAAATAGAGGAGAAGAAAAAGAAAATAGTATAGTTACACAGTCCAACTTGTTCAAAATGTATTGTGGTCATTATTATTTTATTGCTTGCTTTGACCTTTATCACTGGGTTGGTACCAATCGGTCCAATGTTGCCATCAGGAACTCATACTAAGATAGTTACCCTGGGCTGCTGTGAACATTAGCTCCTAGGTGGCATGTGTATTAGTTGTCTCCACTACTTCTTTTACTGAGAGCGGTCTTATGTCCATCTAGTGTCTCATTATTAACACTCTAGCACTAAGTAGAATATGGATTACTATGGTTCTTGCAGCTGCTGGAATGTGGTCTATGCCTAAGGATAAGATCGCTATGCCTGCAGAGAGAGGGACTTGTGTCCCTACGATGTTTGAGATTAGTCTAAAGATTTTGGACCAAAAAGTATGTAATGCTGGACATGTCCACACTATAGTACTAATGTTTTTGTATGTTCACAGATCATTATGCATTTTTTCATATACCTTTATTGATGTTGCACCTTGCAATTTCTGCATGCCTTTTCCTCTATTTATTTTCATGAGAATATGATTTTCTTTGGATATGTTTCTTGTTGTTGGATGCTTCCTTGTTTCACACATGTGCAGTGTTTCTAACTAGGTTGTGCGGTTTTGCTATGATAGCCTAGGTCTTGGATAGGGTTTTTTTTACCGTGACCGTCTAAATAATTCATTTGTTTATCTGTATTCAAATTATATGCACTTTTACTGCCTTTATATACATATACATAGAAATTGGTTTAGTGTCATTGTATTTAGCGGATGTCTTTTTTACCAGTTCCTCTCGGCCCATATGACATTTTAGCCTTGTGTCAGGTGTTAAAAAACAATAATATTTTGTTTATGTTCATATAGATTTATATTTAGTTTTTTTATTTACAATATTGTTCTATATTGTTCATCTTTTTTTCTTTTTGTACACACATGCATATTTATTCAATTTTATATTCACGTGCGCTCACATTACATGGTCGCACTACGATTTATATGCTTTAGTGTTTATTGTTTTTGGCTTCCAATTGGTTCCTCTCATGGACTTTTTCGCTATAAATTTATACACACATCTGTGGGTAATTTAGAGATGAGTAACCACATTCATGTGAAACGCGTCCACTGAGCACCTTTGGATCTTATGTATGTCATGTTCCTAGGATTTTATGGACACTCAATAATGTTCTTTGATTTTATTTTCACATGTGCCGCCATTTCTCTTTGTTTCACCTGGATTTCTCTGGCTGCAGATCAGGCAGGCACCTGGGGTTTTTTCAGCAGCTTCTACAGATCCCAATCAGTTCAGCTTTTTCAGCGGTGAGCACCCAGCTCTTTCTTCTATGCACACATAGGCTTTTAGTAGCATTTTGTGGCAGGGGCTTTTAGAGGCTGAACAAAAAAAAAACAACTGCCAGTGTGTCCAGGAGCAGCTGTGTATTGAGAGAAAAAACGCTTGACACTTGTTAACGTGCATTAACGCTAGGCGCATTTAGCATTTGAGCATTAAATAATTTCAATGACCAGAATAAATTATTATTATTATTATGGCCAATTGAATGAATTAATACCCAAGCACTTGACTGCTGCAAACGTGCCTAAATCCACCCTAATGCGCTAAACACTTTTGCAAGCGTCAATTTTCTGCCAAAACGTTGCTGCCAGGAGAAAAGGATTTTAGGAGAATTTCCGAAATGTCCTGTGTGCATGAGGCCTAAATGTGGCAATAACTCCATTTAGGTGTCTGCTAGCTAGCACATCTCTTGCAGGTTCATAACAGCAATATTAAATCTGCCTCTAATGTATTTATCATTATGGTAAATGTTATCCTGGTGAACTTTTAGGATTTTAAACATTCAATTCTAAATGCTAACATAGACTTAGAGAATTCATAAATATTGTATGTAATTACATATTTTTGCGTCGATAATTATCATCACAGAAGCTGAATATTCAATTATACTGTTTCAAAGTGTACAGTGTTAACAATGTTTTTTAGTTTCCTCTATGATAGACATTAATCAAACCCATGCTGATAATGTTATACATCCAAGACTAGCTGCCTTCCTTATATTCATCTGTACAACAGTCTATTTAAGTTTATTTCAATAACTGCAATCATATCATATCAACTAGGTCTGACCCAGGTCATCAAGTCAGAATATCTCACATAAAAAAGCATTTTTAATTTTTTTAGTTGGTACCAAATATGTAATCCATTGTAAATGTCCTTTTAATATGTCCAATGCCATTTCTAAAGTTCATAAATCATAAGAGCATAACCTTTATTTGCCTTAGATGAGTAAGATAACTAATTAGTGGTTGTAAAAATGCTGTTATGTGTGCAAGAATAATTACCATGTATGTTTTAATTATACTTTGTAATACTGAAAATAAAAAGAAATGTGTTTAACAATATGTCACAACATGTGTGTTTAATATAAAAAGAGTTGCATGGTTAGTGCTAAAGCATGTCTGTACATAGAGTAAGCAGGGCCGTAGATAATTTTTTGTGCTGGGGGGTTCAGCAGCAGGTACTAAGTAAAAGTCTTGTTAAAGCGGGGGTCCACCTATCTATCATTTTTTTTTTTTTTGAGTTCATTCACAAACTTTTCTTCTCAGCATTACATACTCACATATTGTGTGTAATATGTCCGCCTGTGTCAGATTTCGTCGGAAAAAATAATTTATATTATTCACTGCAGGCGGTTTCCATCTTCATTGTGGGCATTTGAAGCCCACAAGCATTTATTTCCTGGATGTGGTGAATGCTGTGCTCCCAGCATTCACCGCTCGTTCCCGCACATGCTCAGTGGCATCCTGGAAAGCCTGAGACTAGCTCCCAGGAGTCTGGGAGAGGCTAGAAACACGCCTACTCCCACGGGAGGAGAACCAGGAAGTGCAAAGAAGAATAAAAAAATAAAAGGTAATTACTGCGATTTAAATTTTTTTAAACGGCATGTCAGCATCTAGGCAAGGAAGAGAATACATACAGATATTGTTCAAAATTTGGGTGGAACTCCGCTTTAAATAAAATAAATTGAGCCAAAATTATAAAGACTGGAAAAAGGAAAAACAATATGTGTTGCCCCTAGTAAGCAATCATATCCTTAATTGTATTTTATCAGGTCCTTTAGAAAATCAAACCTGATTTCAGTTTTTCCTTCTTCTGGATTTTATGAATGCTGTTGGCTATTGTCCAGTATTAGAGTCCAAACTGAATAGGTGCAAAGTAAGTGTGCTGCCTACCTACAATGAGATGATGCCCTTTGCACCTCCTCAGTAAGGTTGGCTATTATGGTGCAAAGTGCACCATGTTGTGTCAGGCAGAGCACTCATTGACTTTTTTAACTTTTACAGATTAAAAAAAAAGGGGGAATGCACTGCCTACCACAGGATGGTGCACTGTAACAGCCAATCTTACTGGGCAGGTACAAAGGGCACCATCTTGTGGAAGGCAGCACACTCACTGTGTTAACATTAGCTTACTTTTCAATCAATCACAGAACAAAAAATAAAAAAAACAATCAACTGAAAAATTACCAGCCTTGAATACACTGACTTCAATTTGGGATATGTTCACATCTAAGCGGGTGCGAGAAGGTGTGCAATTGCACACCTTCCTCCACTGGCAGAGGAAAAACACACTACTGCTTAGGAGATATGTGGAGGTACACTACAATGTGGGAAACCCTCAATCCACGCACGTTTCATGCACCTCATTTAAATCGCACCCCCCTTGCCATCTACAGTGGGTGTCAGTGCTATCTTAAAGACACCCCAAACAAAGGTTGCAAAACACAGTGTGTTTGCCTGAAACAGATCGCATTCACAAAACGACCATGCAAACCGGTTGCAGTGCGGTTCCAAAATTGGTGCATGCATGACTTTGTGCGATTTGAGCCCATTAAAAATGAATGTGCCTTGATTGCACCGCAATCAACACAGTAAGCCTGGTTTCACATTATAGTTTGCATGTTTGATGGACTTCTGTCTTTTTTCGACCTCACCTACCATGTAACTATATGTAACTATGTAAATCACACAGGAACTGCACCGCATTCCTGTGCAATTCACATGCGATTCTGTGTGATGTGATTTGAGCCCATTTGATGATCAAAACCTGAGCCCAGGTTTTGATCATCTCCATTTGTAACCAATGTGATGATTTTTTTAATTAAGCTAAATACAGCCCCTCTCACTTTAGGGGGGTTATTTCTTTATATATACCTGTTTTTAATGTCATATATTCATGCTATGATGAGGGCTTAGGCCGAAACGCGTCAGTTTTTGATGATGTTACTCCTATGATGCTTCAATAAAGTTTTCTATGGAGAAGCTGTTGAGTTGCTGGAGTGTACTTGTCACAATTGTATATGCTATTTTTTTTATTTGCTATTTTTCCCCACAAAAGTGGAGTTACCCTTTAATTCTCAGAACCTCAGTTACAACATCCAGCTACAATGTTGTCCATGGCTTGTACTCACAGACCATAATGTGCCCCAGAAGAGTTTTCATGTACATATTACAAGAAAAAGGGTAATTATCCTATTATAGGCTAAGTTCACCTTTAGGAGCATGTTACACCGATATTTTACAATTTGAAAATAGTGCAGCTCTGCCCACATGACCATGTCATTCATTCACAGTTTCCTGTGAATGAATTAGACTACAAGTACCTTCTGCTTCTGCAGCCAATGGCTTGTAGTTCTCAATGAACTACAAGGGCACTGGTGCGCATCCTCATAGTTCAGTAATTCTTCCTGCCATTCAGTAACTGCCTGCATATATTGGAGGTATAGGCAGACAGCTTGCTGAGTGTCTGCAGGATCCACGTGTTGTACCTGCAATCTGCTGACAGTGGGTGAAATGCTTTAAAGGTTGCAATATGAAAAAAATTTAAAAAATTAAAAAAAATTAAATGAATGCAATTTTTTTTTACCTGCAAAAGGTGAACTTATCCTTGTAGAGTTAACCTTTTATGAACCTGTATGTTCATATGGGACACTGTAGGCCTAACATAAGCCTCCACCTTGGGGGCAAATATGGTGCCACAATTGTGATCCCTGGTGTCCCGCATGGTGTATGTGTCACACAATGTCACACCGTCATCCTGTACTAAGGGTGACGTTATTTCCAGGATGTTGCTGCTCCACTTCTCCTCTCCCACAGGGCAGGGAAGGCAGACATAGGGCTGAACACTCTGTGGTTACCCAGTCAGAGGACTAAAATAAAGAAATAAGACAGAAATATTGTCAGAAACCATGAATTAGACTGAGACAGAAGTACAGTTAAATCACACTTGTTTAATAATAAAAGTAAATAGAACAAACATAGTCAAAACATAGCCAAAGTTTGGTAACTGGAACGGATAGTCAGGCAAGCCAAAAAGTCAGGAAGCCACGGAACAGCATAGTGGAACAGCAAGCAGGATCTGGAGGCAGAATGAATGTCAGCCAAGCAGATCTTTAATAGGAACGCAGGAGATAGTCTCTGTAATGTTGACCAAGGCAAAGGCAGAGATCATCTGGGCTGGACGGCTTAAGTAGGCAGGACTGACGAGCAGGATATCATCAACTGGTAAGTCACTGTGGAGAGATAGGAGCTGGCAATTAGCTGACAGCTGAGCGGCTAGCTCAGAGAAGGAAGGGCTGAGCACAGCCCTGACAAATATACAGAATATATATATATATATATATATATATATATATATATATATATATATATATATATATATATATATATATATATATATATATATATATATATATATATATATATATATATATATATTAACCCAGACATGAAATATGTTTGAATTGTAACATAAAATTTGTTGCCCTTAAAGTCATTGGAGAAACTTAGTAAGTAGATTTTGCAATATTAAAGGGATGATGGCAACTCTAAAGAATGTCTAAAGCCTCCTCCTCTACAGTGCAGAGGGAATAAACTGGAAATTATAAACATGGGCACCAAGCAAGCAGGCAATTATGTTCATTAATTGCTAGCAAAATCTAAAGACATTACAGGGGAAAACTCTTGCTTATACCTCTACTTACCCGCAATCCCCAGCTCCAGCTGCATTCAGGGATCCCCTCTTATCACACACATCTTTCAGTGGCTAGAAAGAGGTGATGAAGAAGAAAGATCACATAGCCCATCTCCTTCTGGCTCTCTCCTCCTTTTCAGCTCTAGCTCACTGCCTTAGCTGCGACAGATGCTGAGTGAATGGAGTAGGGGTGTTTATGTTATTATATCAGTCAGTCAATTTGAGTCTGAGCCAGAGGGAACTTCTAGCAGAATGAAGATCCAGTAATCAAACTGTTTAGCTGGAGTCTCCTAGCAAAATCCAAGGACTTCACAGCTATGGTGATCTACTGTATACCATGCTATTCTACCAGGATGGGTGTCAAAACATTACTAGGGGTGCTAAAGTAATACGAGAGATTTGAACTGACACCATGGCTCTTACCAGAGCTGTAATCAAATTCCACTAATTATATAAACAGATTCTTACAAACACTTATAAAACATAAACATTTCTTTAGATCATGTACAACATTCTTCTTGTTAAATAAACTCAATAAGCCTTTTAGAGTACTGACAATGTAAGCAAATTACTGGAAAATAAATTGGAATATGCTAGTGTAATAGAATATTAACAGTTGAAACTGTCCACTTCACTAGAGCCCACCCGGTCAAGCAATGATGTACTTTGCAAAGAGGCCCATGAACTTAAAAGGCAGACACATGCTTATATCCTTCCTTTTACAAAGTTTCACAGTTGCATAGTTAGTCTGGTTGAAAAAAAGACCATCTAGTTCAACCAATAGAAGGAAAAAAAACTTAAACAATCCTATAGATACAATCCTATACCCACAGTAGGCAAAAAACCCCAATAAAGCATGATGAAATTTGCTACAGCAGGAAAAAAAATCCTTCCTGATCCCCCAAGAGGCAATCGAATATTCCCTAGATCAACTTTATCTATAAATATTAGTATCCAGTTATATTATGTGTATCTAGGAAAGAATCCAGACCTTCCTTAAAACAATCTACTGAGCTTTTCTTTATTCATAGTAAAGAGTTGGCTTTTCTTGGTTAAGCAGATAATTTTTACTAAGTTGTGAAAATATATGTGTGTAATAACATGCATTTCCGAAGATAAGAAACACATATTGTTACCCCCTAGGGAAGCAGAACACAGCTTGATCATTCCCAATCATTGCATTTGATGCTAATCAAGTTAAAGTTGGCCCATGCTTGACTATACTATTTTGCATTCATTTGGTAATTTCAATATTTGCATGATATTGTGACAGTGTTACATTGATATGAGTGACTTAATTAGACTTGCTGGAATTGATTAACTTCAAAGCTTTTTGCTAGATTTTGGCAATGGGGGCACATGCCATATATTACCTTTCTGCTGCCTCAAATCTGGAGCCTTCATCTGCCCCTGCACCACCACTGATCCTTGGCCACACTGGTGTGCAAGTACATATAGAAAACACAGTACATATCAACAGTGTACTTCTTCTCCCTGATCAATGAGAAATACATATTCTATGGCATTTTCCCTGTGAGGGTTGGAATTATTAGTGCTATTACTACTCTAGTCCATTGTGACTATGGGTGTTGCATGGTATTTTCTGCCTGACTTGCAGGTCTGTGGCTTTACCTCATGACTACTGGTATTCTGTGTCACTTTACCCTTGTGACTAATGGTATTCTTTGTCACTTTACCCTTATGACTAATAGTATTCTGTAACTTTTAAGCCTTCTGATTGAAGGCATCCTATATATCTTTTATTTTGTGACTGATAGCTTTTCGTGATGCCTTATCTCTGGCTGATGTCACTCTCTTTACCCATGTGACTGTATGTGGCATTTTGTGCCTCTTTACACCATGGCTAATGAAATTCTGTGCAGCTTTGGTCCTGTGGCTCGATTTTAGTGTCACTTTATCCCATGACTAATCACATTCTGTAAAGCTTTAACCCATGAATAAGAGCATAGTGCAGAACATTACCCCTCAAACTAATACAATTTTGTGTGACCTTGCCAAATGTCTGTGTTCTTTGGAGCTTTTTACGTGACAGTTGATGTTTTGTTTGGCCTTTTCCCCATGACTTATGTCATACTTTGCTGATGGTCTCTGTAGCATTTCCCCTGTGGTAATAGTGCATTGTGCCACTTTTTCTCTTTATTATTTTACTCTGTGTGACTTTTTACTCTGTGACTGATTGTGTATTATGCAGCCTTTATGCTATATAATGGGTTGTTTTGTGCAACCTTTCCCCCCAGTATTTTGTGGGGCATTCCTTGTATGACTGATGTCCCGTGTGGATTTTCCTCTGTGACTAATGCCATTCAATATTGCTTTGCTCCTCTGAATATAAGAATTCTGTAATTCTGTGATGTTTTGCCATTTTTTTAATGTCCTTTCTGCAAGGATTTATTCCTATACCTAATGGCATTTTTTTACTATTTCCCAGATGACTTATAGCATTCCGTGTTGCTTTATTTCTGTACCTCATAGTGTATGGCTTTTTTATGTTTCTTGCAGTCTTGTTTTACTCCTGTAACCTATGGTGTTTCATGGGTCTTGACCATTATGCCTAATGGTGTTCTGCTTGGGGTGACTGGTGGCTAGACTGATAAAGTTCCATGTAGCTTTTCCCCTGTGATTTATGACAATTTGTACAGCTTTTGCCATCTGATTGATGGCCTTTTGTGCCCTTTTCCCTGTGAGTAATAATGCTTTGCATGGATTTTTGCATGTGGTAGATGGAATTTTTTTAAGGCAGATATACAAACCTGTGTTTCTGGATGCATGCAACCTTCTCCCTTTATTTGCTGCCTACAATGGTTTTAAGCAGGGCTTTTTTTCTCAGAAAATAGGTGCAGGAATTCTACCATAACTGCCTACCCCCCCACACACACACACACACACACACACACCAGCCAAACCGCATCAAATAGTGGGTGTGGTTAAATTTCACTAACAGTGAGTGGATCCTAAAGGGGCATTAAATACCAGGAGTGCATTACGCACAGAGTGTAGCATTTGGGGGGGGGGTTGTTACACACAGAGTGCAGAGTTCAGGTGGGCACTGCATACAGAGTGCAGAGCTCAGGTGTGTACTTCATATGAAGTGCAGAGTTCAGGTGTGCACTGCATACAACATGCAGAATTTAGTTCAGGGGTGTGCTACACACTGAGTACATAGTTTAGTCTTCTTTCACTGCTGCTTATGTCTACATCCCCCATCCACATCTTACTTCCATGCTTTTTAAGGTCTGACCTCTACATGCAACCACCTTCACTGCCCCCAATTTAACCCCCCCCCCTTAAAAGTTCCACCATCCTCCACATGTCTTACTTTATTGCTGTAATAATCTGAAGCATCCAGCGGGCTCTAGTACCTCCCCGCACGCTGTAGGTGGTTCCACCTCTCTCACTTGCACGGAGAATATCCAGTGGGGATGTCAGCATCCACATTGCACCCCAGGCACCTGTATCTCTCTTGTCCCCATCCTGAACTCTGTAGGAGCTGCTCAGCAGATCTGATCTGTGGAAGCTGTTGGGAGACAAGCTGTCACTTGTAAACAGAAGCAGGACTTCTGTGTTTGAAAGTGATAACAGTGAGCAGGGAGCAGAGGGCCTGAGCCAGAGATGGTGGAACTAAGTTCCACCAAGTTCCAGCTGAAAAAAAAAGCCCTGGTTTTAAGTATTTATATTGAATAAGACCCCAACTATTATCCAGTTGGCAAAGGCTTCACTCCTTACATGATTTTTCAGCTGAATACTTGCTTGGAATTAAATATTTTACAATGTTTCAATGTTAAAGTGAGTGAATAAAAAAAAAACAGTGAAAAAAAATAAAAAAACATGACGGTTGCTCAGTTCTCAGCTCTCTTTGAGCGGAGAGGGGTGAATGTCAGTTACTGCCATGGGCTCTGCCCCTCTAGTGCTAAATGGAGTGCCAGGCTGGAGAGAGGTGGGAGCGGCTGGCTCAAGCGCTCAGTGATGTGCTGAGAGGATGGGTCAGCTGCCAATCAGGCTTCTGGGTGGATCCTGACATTATTGTCTGGATTTTTACAGAGCCAGAGCAGCTCTGTGATGTCAGCCGACAACTGGCTTTAACTTTTGATTTTGGGTAACAGGAGAGCACAAATAAGTGCACTCCTGTGACCCAGAAGATAATTATGGCTAAAAGAGATTTGGCCATACATTTCTTTTAATAGAATAATGCATGGATAGCCTTTAACAGACATAATAATGCACCTTAAAGATTTTTTCTACTCTGTTTGGTTTGCCAATTCATGCTAATTTTTACCCTGTAATTGATGGTATTCTTCTTCCTCTCTTTCCTCTATGACAAATGGCATCCAGGCTTTGAAGCTCGGATTCTGTTGACCCATGTAATCAAATTGCACAAATACTGTATTTATGTATTCACAAACTGCCATGGTGTACCCCTTGCACACTGGAACTTGAGATCACAGCAACATCTCTAATTAAATGATACTGTAATAAATGACTATCAGCCATGAGTGAAAATTCACAGCATCTTGCCCCTGACCCTGATTTACTAATATTATCAATCCCATTACCCTCACTCCATTGAATACAGAAATAATTGCATCAAATATATATATATATATATATATATATATATATATATATATATATATATATATATATATATATATAATGACAGCAGGCAGGTAAATTCATCTGGTTGCATCCAGGATGGAAAATATGTATGCCTTAGGTTCAGGCTTTATGCTGACTTATACCACTAGGGGGAGTGCTGGGAGTCCTGCAGGGGAAGAGTTAATGAGCCCAGCTGAAGTAAGTGGGCTCATTAAGACCTATACAGAAAACCCTAGAATGCTTAGGGAGATGCTCCATCCTGGAACCAGTTCTGTGTGTGTAGACTGGGGAGTGTGGTATCTGTCCTGTGCGGTGAGTTAACACCTGTGTGGCAAACTTCTAAAAGAGAGATAGGGACTGGGGCAGCACAAGACTGCACCCAGTTGTTAGATAGGGAATCTATGTGTGTAGTAAGCGGTCAAACTGACCAGGATTTCTTTTCATGTTTCTTTTTGTTTTGCTGTTATATTTTTCACTGCATATAGCATAAATAAACCACACCTGTTTATTTTTTACCTGCAACGCTATCTGCTGTGCCTGATTTTGTGTGGTGAACCCATCCAGGGGGTCACACACACCCGCTGCCGAGCTAACCCCCTCACAGTTGGTGGAGACATCGGGGCAGTTTTTTTTTTTTTTTAAGGCCAACATGGAGGAGATACTGAGACAGCTGGCTCTAACAAATGCAAATCAGCAGCAGACAAATGCGGGTTTGCAAAAGAGCCTTGCAGCTCAAAAACAGAGCCTTGCAGCCCAGCAGCAGACAAATGCAACTTTGCAGCAGAGTCTGGAGGCTCAGCAGCAAGCTCACCTGCAGAGTCTGGAAGCTCAGCAACAAGCCCAGCAGCAATCTGAGGCCCGCTTCATAGACCTGTTACAAAAGCAAGAGCAGAGACTCCAACAACAAATGGAGACATTAATGCAGCAACGTCCGCAGAACAGTGAGGCAAGTGGTTCCACTAATACCGTATCCTTTGGTGTGAGCCGTTTACTGACAAAAATAACTGGAGAGGATGATCCGGAGGTGTTTTTGACCACATTTGAAAGGACTGCTGAAAGGGAAAAGTGGCCTAAAGAGCAGTGGGCTGGACTGGTAGCCGCTCTGTTAATGGGGGAATCGCAGAAAGCCTATTATGACCTAGAGCCTGACCAAGCAAAAGACTATGTGCTGCTAAAAATGGAAATATTGGCACGGCTGGGTGTCACCCTGGCCATCCGGGCTCATCACGTACATAACTGGACTTTCCGGCTTGGAAAACCCCCCAGGTCTCAAATGTATGATCTCATTCACCTGAGCAGGAAGTGGCTGCAGCCAGAGACTTTGACCGCACCAAACATTGTGGAACGTGTTGTTATGGATTGTTTCCTGAGAGCTCTTCCTACTGCCATCCAAAGGTGGGTAAGCCATGGAGACCCAGAAACTTCAGATAAGCTTATGGATCTGGTTGAGAGGTACTTGGCTACAGAGAACCTGATCACCTCTTCCAGGTACTCACGGACTTTCCACCCTAAGACCAGACCATCCCCAGTGGTGGGTAAGATGACTCCAAGGGGTGAGGGTGGAGAGAGTGAGAGGGTGGGGGTTCAACCTAATGTCTGACGGGAGAAGCCCAGGCTGCAAGAGGCAGCAAAAAAGATTATTTGCTACCGCTGCTGGCAGGAGGGACATATTGCAGCCAATTGCCCAGTTGTGGATGAACCTATGCAATGTGACTTTGTAAGGGACAGACGTCAGTCACTGTTTGCGACAGTTGCATGCACTGCCATTCGGGGACCTGAGAAACATTTATGTAAAATGTATATTAATGGTAGAAATGTTGATGTATTGCTGAATTCAGGTAACCTGGTGAGATTGTTAAAAGCTTAATTAGTTACTACAGAGGTCTCTGAGAATAACAAGGTGGCTGTTATTTGTGTGCATGGGGACACCCGTGAGTATCCTGTAACTTCAGTGTTTTTTGACACCCACAAAGGTAACCTCTCTCATCAGGTGGGGTTAGTGTCTCATTTACCACATGATGCCATTGTGGGAAGGGATTTTCCAAAGTTCTGGGAACTTTGGGATTGTCCTGAGCCCCCCACTGGTGCCCCTATAGACCAGAAAGATGATGACCAGAATTCCTCTGAGAGTGGTGAGGACACTCCAGAATTTCCCTTGTCGGTATTGGCGGGGGAAACTCGAGAAACTGGGGAGGTGCCAACATCAGTTTTCGGATCTCGAGGTTCACAGGAAAAATTTTGCCACAGAACAGTTAAAAGACCCCACCCTAATAAAGGCACGGGGAAATGTGGTGAAAATAGATGGCGAGTTAGTGAACCCAGATAAGACTTGCACTTACCCGTACTTCACTGTGGAAAGGGACCTGCTGTATCGAGTGGCTCAAAGGGCAGAAGAAACCATTGAGCAACTTATGGTGCCCAAACCTTACAGGAAGTTGGTGTTAGAATTGGCCCATGGGCACATTCTTGGAGGTTATCTGGGGACAGAGAAAACCAGAGAGAGAGAGTATTGCAGAGATTCTATTGTCCTTGGGTCATGAAGGAAACAGAAAATTAATGTTTCTCGTGCCCTGTGTGTCAGAAGTTGGCACCTATGCCACATTTCCGTAACCCGCTGATACCTCTTCCTATCATTGAGGTCCTCTTTGAGAGGATCGCAATGGATTTGGTAGGTCCGATAATGAAGTCCGCTAGGGGGCATCAGTATATTTTGGTTATATTGGACCATGCCACCCATTATCCGGAAGTGATTCCTCTTCGAAATACCTCGGCCAAATCCATAGCCAAAGAGCTATCTCTTGTTTTTAGCCGATTGGGTATTTGTAAGGAACTGCTTACGGACCAAGGTACACCCTTTAGTTCCCGGGTTATAAAAGAACTATGCAAGTTGTTCAAAGTGATACAATTACGTACGTCTGTGTATCACCCCCAAACAGATGGGTTGGTTGAAAGATTCATCAAAACCCTAAAACAAATGTTAAGGAAGGTGGTGGATAGAGATGGAAAGAATTGGGATAATCTAATACCCTATTTGATGTTTGCCATTAGGGAGGTACCCCAATCCTCTACGGGTTTCTCACCCTTCGAGTTACTCTATGGGAGAAACCCAAGAGGGCTGCTGGATATCGCCAAGGAAACTTGGGAAAATGAGAGTTCTCCCCACAGGAGTGTGATTGAGCATGTCGCCCTGATGCAAGATAGATTTGCACAGGTAATGCCAATCTGGCGCAAGCGCAGTTAGCACAGCAGAGAGTATACAACCGTGGGGCCAAGACTTACGTACTTTTTCCCCGGGGGATAGGGTATTGGTGCTAGTCCCTACAGTTGAAAGCAAATTCATGGCCAAATGGCAAGGTCCATACGAAGTAATTGAAAAAGTGAGTGAGGTGAACTATAAGGTCAGACAACCAGGAAGGTGAAAGCCGGAACAGGTATTTCACATCAATCTGCTGAAAGCCTGGAGGGATAGGGAATCCCTAGTCGCAGAGACTTTGTCACCGGCCCAGTCTGATTGCTTAGTTCCTGAGGTTGGAATCGCAGTCACCTTATCAAAACTCCAACAACAGGAGGTTAAAGAGTTTGTACTTCGCAACAAAGAGATTTTCTCTGAGCTGCCGGGAGAAACAGCTGGCGTAGAGCATGACATTATCACCCCGCCAGGAGAAAGGGTAAAACTAAAACCTTATAGAATACCAGAGGCCTGACAGGAGGCAATAAGTGGGGAGGTTCAAAGGATGCTGGAATTGGGTGTGATAGAAGAGTCCCAGAGTGACTGGTCCAGTCCTATCGTACTAGTGCCCAAACCTGATGGGAGCTGGCGGTTTTGTAACGATTTTCGACAATTGAATAAAGTTACAAAATTTGACACCTACCCCATGCCGCATATAGATGAGTTGATCGACTGGCTGGGAACAGCCCGATACATGACAACTCTCGATCTCACCAAAGGGTATTGGCAAATTCCCCTGGCCGAGTCAGCCAAGGAGAAAACTGCGTTTGTAACCCCAGATGGGGCATTCCAATACAAGAGAATGCTGTTTGGGTTACAGAATGCACCGGCAACATTCCAACGGAAAATGGACAAGATTCTGAGGCCCCATCAGAAGTATGCTGCAGCTTACCTGGATGATGTGATTATCCATAGCACAGATTGGGTCTCACATCTGCCAAAAGTGCAAGCAATCTTAGACTCTATCCAGGAAGCTGGGTTTACGGCCAATCCAAAGAAGTGTACCATTGGACAGGAGGAGGCCAAATATCTTGGGTACACTATTGGGAGGGGAGTGATAAAGCCCCAAGTCAATAAAGTCGAGGCCATACAGAGTTGGCCATGTCCCAACAGCAAGAAGCAGGTACGCGTCTTTCTGGGAATTGCTGGCTATTATCGGCGATTCATTCCCCATTTTGCTTCTCAGGCTGTGCCCCTCACCAACCTGACAAAAGGGAAAGAGTCTGTCATGGTTAAATGGTCCCCAGAGGCTGAAGCAGCATTCTAGTCCTTAAAAACAACCTTATGTAGCCAGCCAGTGTTGTACTCACCAGACTTCTCTAAAGACTTTGGGTTGGGAGCAGTGTTGTTCCAGGTCTGGAACGGGAAAGAGCACCCAGTCATTTACCTCAGCAGGAAATTGAAGTCCCATGAGGTAAATTACGCCAAGATTGAGAAGGAGTATTTAGCGGTGAAGTGGATTCCCTTCGGTACTATCTGCTAGGTAGGCACTTTGACCTGGTTACTGATCACGCTCCTTTAAAGTGGAAGGCTCAAAATAAAGAGACCAATAGAAGGATAAATAGGTGGTTCCTGGCCCTACAGGAATTCAACTTTACAGTAAAGCATCGCCCTGGTGTTAAAATGGGGAATGTGGATGCTTTGTCTTGAGTACATGCGTGCCTGACTGCGTGTGTTCCAACCCCAAGGTTGAAACAAGAGGGGGGGTATGTGACAGCAGGCAGGTAAAATCACCTGGTTGCATCCAGGATGGAAAATATGTATGCCCTAGGTTCAGGCTTTATGCTGACTTTTACCACTTGGGGGAGTGCTGGGAGTCCTGCAGAGGAAGAGTTAATGAGCCCAGCTGAAGTAAGTGGGCTCATTAAGACCTATACAAAAAAACTCTAGAATGCTTGGGGAGATGCTCCATCCTGGAACCAGTTCTGTGTGTGTAGACTGGGGAGTGTGGAATCTGTCCTGTGCGGTGAGTTAACACCTGTGTGGCAAACTTCTTAAAGAGAGATAGGGACTGGGGCAGCACAAGGCTGCTCCCAGTTGTTAGATAGGGAATCTACGTGTGTAGTAAGCGGTCAAACTGACCAGGATTTCTTTTCATGTTTCTTTTTGTTTTGCTGTTATATTTTTCACTGCATATAGCATAAATAAACCGCACCTTTGTTTTTTTTTTTTTACCTGCAACGCTGTCTGCTGTGCCTGATTTTGCGTGGTGAACCCATCCAGGGGGTCACACACACCCGCTGCCGAGCTAACCCCCTCACAATATATATATATATATATATATATATATATATATATATATATATATATATATATATATATATATATGCACGTATATGTAACAATTTTGTATTCATTAAACTGACCTTTTAAATGGTCAGGCAGTGTCAAATTGGTACTTTTCTAAAGGGTAAAGCACTAGTGTGAAGACCTGTCAATCACTGTTACAGTGAAATATAGAAGGGTAAGTGGTAAATATTTAATTTATGATACTTCACTTAAAGGTGTCAACAACATTGCAAGAACAACGAAGACGAACAAAGCACATGCTCCAGCTAATTTATCCAGAGACAGGTAAGTTACAAATTCAGTATTAACTTGACAATAAATCCAATACACTTTCACCACCTACTATATTTCATTCAAACAGCAGCACCTTAATTGCTATAGATATACCAAGGTATGAGAATCAATATGCTTATGTGCAAAGGTTATTCTCCTCCTTTGCTTTCGGTGCTACAGAACGCCAGAAATAACCTACTTCATTGTTTAAATGTTAATCAGTTATTTTATTTCCTCACCTGTTTTCCTGAAAAAAATAGCATAATAAGATTCATTGGTCATGGATGACATTGACAACCTTGCTGCTGTGCTAAATATTTGGTTTTGCATATAGTATGCACTGAGCTTGAAGGATGTACTCGATTTTCCAGAAATAGCATTTATATTTAGAACCTGTTTTCCTTATATACAAATGGAAAATGTTGTAGATATACAACAGATTTTATTTTCATTAATCATTTCACAATATATAGATAATTAATCTTACAAACTGTCAGAAAAATCCCAAAGGGTAAATTACTCTAGAGGTCTTAATGCCCTCATACTGTATAAATTGACCTGTTATCTGTTTGCCATGTTTGTGTACTAGACATTGCTTATTTAACAAGAAACCAAATTATTGTGACTCAGAGATGGTCCTTTGATACTAGTTTTGACATTCTGCCTGAAAAATGACCCTTATTATGGATCCTATGACAGTCTCTCAGTGTACTGATTTATGAATACAGCACAAGAAATGACTAGTACTAGAGCTCCCCCTATGTCAGTTGAATAAATGTACCAAAATACTATATACAATAGTTCTATTGTTTTTCTTTCACATATTGATATACAACTAACTCAGAGGCATTGCAGAGAAATAAAGATGAATATGCACACATGACTAATATAAGGCTGACCATACATTATACGTTTTTTTTTTTTTCGTTCAAAGAGCGAATGTGCTGATTCCTACATCAACACACTTGGTGCTGATCCTCATCAACACACTAGCTGCTGGGGGGAAAATCAGTCCCACACCACTATTGTGTTCTTCAGGCGCAAGCCGGCCCCATAATCAGAATGCAATGATCAGTTTTGCTGTCTATAGCTGGTGGCACTGATCATTTGAGAAAAACCCAACAGGTTGATTGTACACAATTTGATTGACAGATCAACTTGTGTACAACCAGCTAGCCCATACATTAATCGAAATTCACCTGGTCCCTGCTAGACTGGCACAATTTTGATCTATGTATGACCAGTTTTCCTGAACACGTAAACCATTTAATTTTCGTCAATGTTATCTAACTACCGTATTTATCGGCGTATAACACACACAGGCGTATAACACACACATTCATTTTAAGAGGGAAGTGTCAGGAAAAAAACTTTTTAATAAGGAACTTTGAAGCAAAATAAGGGTCAGTGTCCATCTGCAGCCTCACCATTGCCATCAATGCATCCTGATCAATGCCCATTTGCAGCCTCACAAGTGCCATCAATGCAGTCTCATCAGTCCAGCCTCACCATTGCCATCAATGAAACAACCTCACCATTGCCATCAATGCAGCAGCCTCACCATTGCAGCCTCACCATTGCCATCAATGAAACAACCTCACCATTGCCATCAATGCAGCAGCCTCACCATTGCCATCAGTGCAGCCTGATTGATGCACATCCGCAGCCTAGAGGGGACAGGGAGGCTGCCAAGTAAACAGGAGATTCTCACTGTATGTAATCTGACGGCGCTCGTCTCGCCCCCCTCCCTGTCAATTCTGAGGCAGCTAACATTGAAGTATTGGCGTATAACGCGCACGCGCTATTTGCACCCGATTTTCATGGTGAAAAAGTGAGTGTTATACGCCAATAAATACAATATTTAATAACTGATAAATACATGTCAAATATAGACTATTAATTTTTGGGCTATTTAAATGTATGCTATATCTCATAGCAATGAAGGGAATCAGATTCCAGTGTTCTTTAGTCAGAATAATGAAATTTGGGAACACAATGCTTTTGTATTTACATTGTTAATGGTATTCTGTGCCAAGAGAAGCATTACTGACATCCTTCTGAAAATGGTAATTGCCTGGCAGACATACATGATCTTTTGAATGCAGTGTTTTCTGAGTCTCTCACCTTGAACCGACATTAACCAGAGAGGGCAGAATTTCGTTATTGGCATATTTGTCACAGATTATTGACATAGAAAATATTAAAGCTGTTTAATCAGCATGATAGCCAGAAACTTAACATTTTTTTAGGTGGAGAGGTCTGAAATTGCAGTCTCGTAGAATGATTTCTTTTAAAAGAAAGCAAAAGTGAAAAAACTGGGTTTCTATTACACAGCATTTCTGCAGAAATGTACCCACTCCCCTACCAACATGCCCCCAATTGTATTTTTATTTTACCTAAACAGTGTTCAAATTAAAGAGTTAAAAAAAACTACATCTGACATTATAGTCATTTTAAACTCAGAGACCCCCCACTAAAGCCATGTTTTAATTAGCCATATTATTCCATTTTGCTTCAGTGTTTTGCCTGCTAGCCAGATACCTGCTTGCTTATCCTGATCCTAATTCCAGCCTGATCCTGCTTCTGCTCCAGCCCTGTATCCAGTACCCTGTATACTGATATCCCTATCTCTGCTCCATTTATTCCCAGTCCCAGTCTTGCTCATGCCCTATTTTTGTCAGCTTGCCTCCATTAGTTTATAGTGTATATAGTCTCTGCCTTGTTTGCTTAATCAGAATAGCCTTATGAGAAAAAAAAAAAAATAATGTATAAATAATTTTTTGAATAGTGACAGTGAGTGGGAAAATGGCTGGGTCTGGACAAGCACCTGTCTCAGCACTATCAAAGTTCAGATTTCTGCCCTTTCTATATTGTTTTAGAGACCGCTGGTCTCTCACTCCGTATTTAAAACCTAATCTGGTTCTCTCTGTGCTTCAAAAATAGCATTTTTAAAGCCATTAGAGACATTCCTCTTTCTACTCTCACCAACAAGGCAACATTCATTCTATAGTAGCTATAACATCTGCAAGGTGAATGTCTGAGCTGGTGGCCTTATCTTGCAAGAAACCCTTTTTTTTTTGTTTTTGCACATGGATAAACTTTATTGCCCTGAATATAAAAAATGACTTATAGGACAACAATAAAAAACAATAGAGCAGTGCTTAAACTAAATATAGTATATAAGGTGACACAAAATTATAAAATAATCATAAACCAATAAACATAACAAATATAGCAGCGTTAGTGTACTAACACAGTAATCATAAGGTGTAACAGTGCCCAAGAAGATAATAGTATACAAGTGTCCAATTACATAAAAAATGAAAGAATATATCAAATGGTGTACTTGTGAAATAAAATGTCCAACTGGTCTTCTCCAAAATCAGTGAGCAATGTCCCAAAGTGCAGAATAGAGTACCTCCACTCTATCACCAGAAGTGTAAAACTCCTCCACCCTTATGCACTCACCAGGCAGTTAAAATAGAAAGCCATGTATAATAGCCACTCCTGTGTGTCCACGCACTGTCCTTAGCAATCCAGCCGCAAGGCACGGGACTAAGAAAGCTCACACCATGGAGCCAGAGATGGAGTATATAATCCAATCATTTATTATTAAAAACACCAGTATAAATATGTATGAAACCTCCACATGGTTAAAACACACATACTTCCAGTTCTGGTGCCACATGGAGTAGCTGTACTCCACAACAGCTCCCACAGCTCGGTCCGCAAATCTGCCTAGTAAGCCAGCCCGGAATACCGCCGCTGCCCACAGACCAGCGGGGAAGCCTCTCCACAAACATGGACCGCTTTTTGGATAAAAGCGGGCCGCGATTGCAAAAGGCCCAGCGCCCACCCGACATCACAGACTCGGCCCTGCTCTCCAACATGGCAGAAGCACCTGCAATGTCAACCTCCTCCCTCCCAGCAACAAGAGGACATCAGCAGGGAGTGCATAGCACAGGCTGTGGCTGCTCTTCTCACCCCCATTATAACAGCCACAGTGGAGAAGGCTGTAAATGTAGGGATGTTGCTTGTAAATAAAAAGAACTTAGGGAAAATGATACTCGGCTTAATTAAGCTGAGCAAAGGATTTCTATTATGGAGGAAATGCTATACCAGGCTCAAGCCATGGAACAGACACAGGACAAAACAAAGTAATATATAAGCCAGAAGCTGGAAGACCTGGAAAACAGATCAAGATGCAGTAATCGTTGTGGGGGTCCCACAATCTATGCAATCTTCAGCCATTGCAGAATTCTGTGCCTGGTGCATTCCTGAAGCACTAGGCCTACCAGGCCCTTGTACAGTGGAACGGTCTCATGACATGGGAGCATACTCTGATGATCACCCATCTCCCCGTCCAATTATCGCTAAGTACCTGAATTATGCTGCTAAATCCACTATCTTGCAAAAATGCAGGCAATCCAGATCCTTACAAATTGACTGAATAAAGATCCTAATTTTTGCTGACTATTCCATTGAAGTCTCAAAGAAAAGGAAAGAGCGGCTTTTTGTGTTGCAGGGAAGGTCTGTGCAGTTACCGAGTAGAGCAGAAAAGGCATGGTGAGGAGATGGTGGTGATGACAAGGTTGTCTTGTTAGAGGTGTGCCAGTGTACAAGTGCTAAAGACTTGTTGCCGAAGTGACACTTTGCGTAAGGAGTGACCAACCCAAGCCCTCGCTAGCTGTCCCAAGAATTGAACTACATTTATACTGGGATGGCGTGGGGGGAAGATTGACAATTATTCAATTAAGAGCTTATAAAACCAGGCTCGTGGGGGGGTTTACAACTGGCCTTGACAGAGTGTAATGCAGGAGGGGGCAACAGGATAAGGTTAAATGTTTGATCTTGTCCAGTGCAGCGTAATACAAAGTTAGTGACACTTTCACAAAAATAAACAAACAAGCAAGTATAGACAGCAGTTTAGCAGTTTAAAATTCTTAGCAAGGCAGAAGTTATAGTTCAGTTAGGCAATGTAGTCCAGTGTTTAAGAGAAGAGTGAAGTCTGTGCAGTTACCAGAGGGTATGAAGAGGCAGGTGGGGAGTCGCAGACAGGTAGAGTGGCTTTTTATGTTGCAGGGAAGGTCTATGCAGTTACCTGAAGGAGTAGAGCAGAGAAGGCATGCTAAGGAGATGGTGGTGATGACAAGGTGGTCTTGTTAGTGGTGTGCCTGTGTACAAGTGCCAAACATTTGAAGTGCCTCTTCATAGAGACACTTTGCGCAAGGAGTGACCAGCTCAAGCCCCCACCAGCCATCCCAAGAATTGAACTACATTTATACTGGGATGGTGCAGGGGGAAGATTGACAATTATTCAATCAGGAGCTGATAAAACCAGGCTCGTAGGGGGGGGGGGGTTTCGAGGTTTACAACTGGCCTGGACAGAGTGCAATGCAGTAGGGGCAACAGGATAAGATTACGGGATACTGTGAATTGCGAACTGCTTTATTCGCAGATGACATGCTCAAATTGTCAGCAAACCCTGCATCTGACATGACCACCATTAGGGAAACCTTTGATGAATTGAATTTAGACTCTGCTTCAGCTGTCGCATCAACTATAACAAGAGTGAAATTCTACCCTTAAGCTCCTCACTAGGGATGGGCCGAACACCCCCTGGTTTGGATCGCAGCAGAACACCTGGTACAGCAAAAAGTTCTAGGGAACATGTGAGCCCTATTAAAGTCTATGTGACACGAACATGAATCCTCATTTTAAAGGCTTATATGCAAGCTATTGCCATAAAAAGTTTATGGGGACCCGGGTACTGCCCTAGGGGACATGTATCAATGCAAAAAAAGCAGTGATTTTAATGATGCTTAAAGTGAAACAATAAAAATGAAATATTCCTTTAAATATCATGCTTGGGAGGTCCCCTTAGTCTGCCTGTAAAGTGGCACATCTGTGCGATGTGTAGAACAGTGCCATGGCAATAATGACATTTTTAAGAGAAAAAATGTAATTTAAACTTGGTTGCGGCTGTAATGTATTGCCGGCCCCCGGCAACATAGATGAAAAATCTATGAAAAAAACAGCATGGCATCCCCCCCATACCTTCGGGTCTGGTATGGATTTTAAGGGGAGCTCAACACCAATATTTAGAAAAAAAACTGGCGTGGGGTTCCCCCAAAATCCATACCAGACCCTTATCCAAGCATGCAGCCTGGAGGTCAGGATAGGGGAGGGATGAGTGAGCGGCCCCACCTCCTGAACCATACCAGACCACATGCCCTCAACATGGGGGGGTGGGTGCTTTGGGGCAGGATGGGGTAACCCGCTAACGTGACCGGATGACCCGTCAGATGACACTTCAGAAGAGGGGGGTTACTCGGCTACATCACCTTGCATGTATAACAGCTGTCAAAGCCAAGAGACAGCAGTCGCCGAGAGACCTCCCATGGAGGCGGAGCTTTTTTATTTTTTTCTATTTTTCAGGTCTACCAGGTGGCGTGATTGAGGCTGCATTCACACCTGAGCGTTTTCAGCTCATAAAACGCTTGAAAAAAGCCTGAAAAAAATGCCTGAAAAACGCCCAACAAGCAAAATCCTATTCATTTCAATGGCACCTGTTCACATCTGATCGTTTTGTCACCTGAAGCAAAATACCTGAAAAACACCCTAAGCTCAAAAAAGAACATGAGCTTCTTTGGGGCAGATTACTGGTGTTTTTTTGCCTTTTACATTGGTGACCTGAACAAAATTGCATCAAGATCACAGTAAAAAAGTGGTAAAATCGCAGTATAACGCATGACTTTGAAACGCTCAGGTGTGAACGCAGCCTGAAGATGGATGGAGATTGCGGGACACTTTTTTTTTTTTTTTTTTTAAAGGGATTGTCAAAAACTGTCTGTTGTGGTTTGTACTTTTTGACACTTTTTTTGGTGAATGGGTAGGGGTACAATTTACCCGATACCCATTCACATGGGAGGGGCCAGGAACTGGAGGCCCCCTTGTTAAAAGGGGCTTCCAGATTCCGATAAGCCCCCGTCTGCAGCCATTTGTTAAAATCATTTAGGTTAATTTTTTTCCTCATTAAAGTACACACAGCACCTCATATTGACAGAAAAACACAGAATTGTTGTAATTTTTGCAGATTTATTAAAAAAGGAAAACTGAAATATCACATGGTCCTAAGTATTCAGACCCTTTGCTGTGACACTATATTTAACTCAGGTGCTGTCCATTTCTTCTGATCATCCTTGAGATAGTTCTACACCTTAATTTGAGTCCAGATGTGTTTGATTATACTTATTGGACTTGATTAGGAAAGCCACACACCTGTCTATACACGACCTTACAGCTCACAGTGCATGTCAGAGCAAATGAGAATCATGAGGTCAAAGGAAGTGCCTGAAGAGCTCAGAGACAGAATTGTGGCAAAGCACAGATCTGGCCAAGGTTACAAAAAAAATTCTGCTGCACTTAAGGTTCCTAAGAGCACAGTGGCCTCCATAATCCTTGAATGGAAGATGTTTGGGACGACCAGAACCCTTCCTGGAGCTGGCCGCCCAGCCAAACTGAGCTATCGTGGAGAAGAGCCTTGGTGAGAGAGGTAAAGAAGAAACCCAAAGATCACTGTTGCTGAGCTCCAGAGATGCAGTCGGGGGAGATGGGAGAAAGTTGTAGAAAGTCAACCATCACTGCAGCCCTCCACTAGTCGGGGCTTTATTGCAGAGTGGCCCGACGGAAGCCTCTCCTCAGTGCAAGGCACATGCAAGCCTGCATGGAGTTTGCTAAAAGAACACCTGAAGGACTCCAAGATGGTGAGAAATAAGATTCCCTGGTCTGAGGAGACCAAGATAGAACTTTTTGGCCTTAATTCTAAGCGGTATGTGTGGAGAAAACCAGGCACTGCTCATCACCTGTCCAATACAGTCCCAACAGTGAAGCATGGTGGTGGCAGCATCATGCTGTGGGGGTGTTTTTCAGCTGCAGGGACAGGACAACTGGTTGCAATTGAGGGAAAGATGAATGCGGCCAAGTACAGGGATATCCTGGATGAAAACCTTCTCCAGAGTGCTCAGGACCTCAGACTGGGCCGAAGGTTTACCTTCCAACAAGACAATGACCCTAAGCACACAGCTAAAATAACAAAGGAGTGGCTTCACAACTCTGTGACTGTTCTTGAATGGCCCAGCCAGAGCTCTGACTTAAACCCAATTGAGCATCTCTGGAGAGACCTAAAAATGGCTGTCCACCAACAATTACCATCTAACCTGACAGAACTGGAGAGGATCTGCAAGGAGGAATGACAGAGGATCCCCAAATCGAGGTGTGAAAAACTTGTTGCATCTTTCCCAAAAAGACTCATGGCTGTGTTAGATCAAAAGGGTGCTTCTACTAAATACTGAGCAAAGGGTCTGAATACTTAGGACCATGTGATATTTCAGTTTTTCTTTTTTAAAATAAATCTGCAAAAATGTCAACAATTCTGTGTTTTTCTGTCAATATGGGATGCTGTGTGTACATTAATGAGGAAAAAAAATGAACTTAAATGATTTTAGCAAATGGCTGCAATATAACAAAGAGTGAAAAATTTAAGGGGGTCTGAATACTTTCCGTCCCCACTGTATACTACAGGAATTTTGCAGAACTTCCTGGGAAAAGTATATACACTCAGGTATATACACTCCATTTCTCCTCCTGCACATCGCTTCCCTTCCACGTTACCCTTGTACTGCCAACCAGTAATGATCCCTCGCCTTGATACCATGAATCCTTGTGTCCTTTCGCAGGCTTTGTAAAATCTGGGAGCCCATGCAGCGTAAGTTTGAAGAGGCATGAGATTCTGAGCCCTCTGGGTCACTAAGGATGACATAGTCAGGAACTACCTCCTCCCAGCCACGTACAACTCCTTGGGTTTGTGGGGACCAAAAACCATCCCTTGAAGACTGCTGTATGTTATCCTTCACATCCATGCTGACACAATCCTCCTCCTCTTCCGCCTATGTGTTTGGCGGCCACACAGGAATGGTATCTGCATAAAGGGGGCCTTGAGAGGAAAGTAAGTCCTCCTCTTCCTCCCGCTGTTCTGCCTCAAATGCATTGTCCATGATGCCACGAAGCATGTGATCCAGCAGGAAGACTAGATGGACAGTGTCACTGATGCATGCATTGTCACTGCTCACCATCCTTGTGGCCTCCTGAAATGGTGACAGGACAGTGCATGCATCCTTTATCAGTAGCCACTGGCGTCGCAAAAAGAAGCCAATCTCCCTTGAGCCTGTCCTAGTGCCATAATCACACAGGTACTCATCGATAGCCCTCTGCTGTGTGTGCAGCCCTTGCAGCATTGTCAATTTTGAATTCCACCTGGTGGGCATCTCACAAATGAGGCGGTTGGTGGGCAGGTTGAAATCCCGTTGTATGTCAGCCAGCCGAGCACTGGCATTGTATGACCGCCGGACCTGGGTACCTGGTCAAGAAATGCTGCACCACCAAATTTTGGACATGTACCAAGCATGGAACAAATGTCAAGTGTCAAGTGTCCCCATCAGAGGGCGGAGAGAAGGTTGGTGCCATTGTCGCATACAACCATTCCTGGCTCAAGCTGCCGTGGCGTCAACCACCTCTGAGTCTGCCCCTGCAGAGCTGACAGAATCTTTGCCCCAGTGTGGCTCCTGTCCCCTAGACAGACCAACTGAAGCACCGCATGGCATCTTTTAGCGTGCTAAGTGGATTTGCCTTTAGTAAATCAACCCCAAGGTGTCTTATCTCAAGGAAACCGGTGTACTCTTGACCCCCCCCCCCAAATGTATGATATTCTTGGAAGGAGTTCTCAACTGTTCATGGTTTATTTCTGTATGATATGACTTATGTTTTATGCTTTTTGTTATTTCTTTGTACCCCCCCTCCCTTCAGTTATGGGAGATCAGGGCACAACAGATTCTCTCAGTATATTTTACTACTCCTACACTGTAATCTACCCTGTACTCCCCTAGTGTGTTTTTGCACTCTGGCAGAAAAGTCAGTTGTTCTCTCAATTGTAAACATTACTTAATCTAAAAACGTTCAATTCAGGCAACATGTGACATTGTCCTGTCACTTTTACCATGCCTTTGTGTTGTTAATTCTTTCAATAAAGTCTATTAAAAAAAGCACATACTTACCATCAGCATGTGGAGATATGCAGCCGGAGGCAGATGTGAAATAGTAGTAGAAAGAGGGTTGGGATGCTGGTGGTGAGAAGGGGGAGGAGGTTATGAGTGCTGGTGTTGAAGAGGTGGTGGAGGGTTAGATTGGTGGTAAGTAGGAGGGTTGAGGTGCTGGTTGTAAGAGGAAAGGGGGCAGGCTTAAAAGGGGACATTTTACCCCTCCTAAACTTTGGGTTTTGCACATGGGTAAAGTGAGATTTGAGTGGAATGCCACCATCTCAGAGGGAGCCTGTCAGGGCTGGGCTCAGCCCTTCCTTCCCAGCTGTCAGCTAATTGCCAGCTCCTATCTCTCCACAGTTACTCAGCTGATGATATCCTGCTCATCACTCCTGCCTACTTAAGCTGTTCAGCCCAGTGGATCTCTGCTTTCGTCTTGGTCAACATCAAAGAAATGATCACCTGCGATCCTGTTCAAGACTTGCTTTGCTGACATCCCTTCTGGCTCCAGATCCTGCTTGCTGTTCCACTACATTGATCCCTGATTTCTGGCTTGGCTGACTATCCATTCCGGTTACTGAACTTTGGCTATGTTTTGACTACGTTTGTTCTTTTTACTTTTATTATTACCCACTTGCCGCCCGCCATATAGCAAAATGACCGAAGCAAAATGGTTTCAATATCCAGACCAGACGTCGTATGACCCGGGGGCTCACATCGCGGCGATCGTTGTTACGGTTTGTCAATCTGACACACCACAACAATTCATTGGTGCCACCATCAGTGCCACCTTATCAGTGCCTGTCAGTGCAACCCTATCAGTGCCCATCAGTGAAGGAGAAAACTTACTTATTTACAAAGTTTTGTAACAGAAGCAAAAAAAAAATTTTTATTTTTTCCAAATTTTGGGTATTTTTTTATTTGTTTAGCAGAGAATAAAAATCCTAGAGGTGATCAAATACCACCAAAAGAAAGCTCTATTTGTGGGAAAAAAATGATGAAAATTTAGTTTGGGTACAGTGTTGTATGACCGCGCAACTGTCATTCAAAGTGCGACAGCGCTGAAAACTGGAAATTGGTCTGGGCAGGAAAGTGTATAAGTGCCCTGTATTGAAGTGGTTAAACACGTGTGATTTAACTGCACTTCTGTCTCGGCCTGATTTCATGGTTTCTGACAGAGCCCAAAATGTGCCCAGTCTTAAGCCCCATTCACACGGGCTGAATATCAGCCAAAATCAGCCGTTACAGTAGAAATAGTTAGTACAGCAACCTCCTCAGTTATGAATGAAAAAAAAAAAAACCTTAACGTGTGTACCAGGCATTAGCTGTAGGTAGGACTTACAGGCAGCTCCTGAACCACATGATTGCAGGCTGCTTTACTCCCTTTGGAGAGAGCAGGAGGAGTGCATAGGGGGAGGTACATTAGGAGCACTTGCAGGCATGTAGCTGCTCTCTGCCCTTAAGGAGAAAAAGAAGGAAAAGATTGCATTAAAAGAATTTGCATGCAAGTTGCTGCTTTGTGCCTGGGAGAAGTAAAAAGAGAAAAGCTTTGCTGGATACCTCACTAACCCCTGCAGCTGCCCAGAGCCTGGGCAGGTGGAAGAGTAGGAGCAAGGGAAGTAATTGTGAGGAGGAGAAAATGGAGGTAGAAGGTCACATCAATCATTTTCGTCCCCTACTATTCTTTTATTTGGGGAAAGGCTCCCAGCTTATGGCTGTAGGCTTAATTCAACATTTAATTTTTGTTGCTGCCTTCCCGTATCCCTGGAAAAGCTGATAACTTGCCAGAGTTTTGCTGTGTGCAGCCCAATCACTGCCACACTGGAGCAATCCAGGCTATAAAATTTCTACTAGACTAAATGGGAGAGACTGCAATGCAAAGAGCTTGGACGAAATGTATGCTCAGACCACCAAATGTGGGGGTGACTGGAGCAGCTTACAGCCACTGAACAATATTTGTTGTAAGAAAGAAGAAAAAGTGATCTAACGCATGAATCAAAATAGTGGAGTTTATTCTAGACAAATAGATGAATACAAAGAAAAACACTACGGGGGCTATTTACGAAAGGCAAATCCACTTTGCACTACAAGTGCACTGCAAGTTCACTTGGAAGTGCAGTCGCTGTAAATCTCAGGGGTAGATCTGAAATGAGGGGATGCTCTGCTGATTTTATCATCCAATCATGTGCAAGCTAAAATGCTGTTTTTTTTTTTTCCTTGCATGTCCCCCTCGGATTTACAGCGACTGCACTTCCAAGTGCATTTGCAGTGCACTTGTAGTGTAAAGTGGATTTGCCTTTCGTAAATAATCCCTTACGTGTTCATAAAAAGTTAGGTTACATTGTTCTCATTTAAAAATTGTTTGCCCATGCAAGGATAGAAGCTAGAAAGTTGGCTAACGCGTCTTGAGGGGTTTCGTCTTCATCAGAGCCTTGGAAGACGAAAAATGGTCTGTATAATCTGGACCTACAAAAATAGCAATGACACTGATGGATGGAACCATATGGGGTGGCCAGATATACTAATACATTGCAATCTTGACATTGTTAGTGGGCATAAATGAGGATAGGATGAGCCATCCATATTACTGACCTGCATTCTGGCTGGTTAGAGAGCTATAGTCCATAGTCAATGCAAGCTTGAGTCAATTGTTAGATGGGCTCATGATCCTTCTGCAAAAGTGCTGTGCTGCACTGAATGGAATCCTACAGCAGTCTACAGCCATGTAGCACCTCAGCGGCATTTATATTTAAGTGCTGGTATATGTGGGGCAAGAATGGGTGGCTCCATGGAGCGGCCATGTGACTTGTATGCCGGAACCAGGAAGTAACTTGGTCGCTCCCTGGAACGCATGCTGTCATTCGTGTAGGCGTGGCTGTGCACTTCATGGGCAGCACTTACATCCAATTTGCCACTACTCAGCTCCACTGCATTTTAAGGACTGCCATAATGGACACCTAACAGGCCTACAAGTGTTTGGCATAGAAGCCATTAAAAAAGACTCTGATGCGAGAAGAATATTCCAGAGGCTGTGTAAGAGAGAGACTTTCTGGATCTTCTCCCTTGGTTCCTTGGCTCCTTTTGGAATGAACAAAGACTTTGAGGTCCATGGGGCAGTATAATGCAAAACACTGTGCATACAGGACTTTTCCATAACCCCCTCCATTCAGCTTGCTACAAGCCCAGTCCTGTCTGTTTCATCTATACATATATCTTGTAGTGTCGCTGATAGCAATCACCATCATCATTAGCATTAGTGATAGTGCGATTTGTACTAGCACTAATGCAACTAACATACATAAATAACAATAGTCCAGCGTTAGACACTATATACAATTAGGCTCTTATGTATTGTCTTTACATTTACTGTAGTTCTGATTTAAAATCATCCTATTTTTATTTCCTCTCTCCTTGCACTATCTTTTACAGCCATCAGTTGTTTGGCCTCCTGTAGGTCACCGTTCAGGCATCCCAAACCCTGGGCTGTGTACTGGAGATTTGCCTGGCTATTGGATGTAAGTGCGGCCCATGAAATGCACGGCCACGCCTACATGAATGACAGCGTGCATTCCAGGGAGCGACCAGGTCACTTCCTGGTTTCTGGCATACAGGTCACATGGAGCCACCCATTCCTGCCCCACATACACCAGCACTTAAATATAAATGCTGCTTTGGTGCTACATGGTTGCAGACTGCTGCAGAATTCCATGCGGTGCAGCACAGCACTTTTGCAGAAGGATCGTGAGCCCATCCAACGATTGACTCAAGCTGACAGCCACTGACTATGGGCTGTAGCACTCTAACCAGCCAGAACACAGGTCACTAATATGGATGGCTCATCCCATCCTCAGTTATGCCCACTAACATTGTCGAGATTGCAATGTATTAGTACATCTGGCCACTCCATATGGTTCCATCCATCTGTGTCATTGCTATTTTTGTAGGTCCAGATGACCAACAATAAATTAATTACAACCTCTCTATATATACTTTACCGTGCTTAGGTAGGTGACATTCAGATTTACCTCCTTTACACTACTAATTAGTTTGATATCCTGTTCCACCCGAAACTGGTACACTCCATCTAGTAAACAATTACATTCTGTCACAACTTTACTTCTTGGCACCGTGCAGTTAGTCAACCTTGTACTGCCTTTTACATCACCATTTTGATTTGCACTATTAATCCAGCTCATTCACCCTCTCTCATTGCATGAGCCTGCCTGCATGATCATATAAGTTCAAATCATTCTACACATCCACACACAGGGCAGCCATCAGAAATCGTGGGGCCCCTTATACAGCTTTAGACCTGGGCCCTCCCAAGCCTGACCACCAACATTCCCGGGGTCCTGCCCACTGGCCGTCCCACCAAATCTGCCCACTAGCCATCCCACCAAGTCCTTCAGTGCCTCAGCCCCCTCACACCTGTACGCTCTCAGCCCCCCTCACACCTGTACACTCTCAGCCCCCCTCACACCTGTATGCTCTCAGCTCCCCCTCACACCTGTACACTCTCAGCCCCCTCACACCTGTACACTCTCAGCCCCCCTCACACCTGTATGCTCTCAGCCCCCCTCACACCTGTACACTCTCAGCCCCCCTCACACCTGTATGCTCCCATCCCCCTTCATTCCTGTATGCTCTCAGCCCCCCTCACACCTGTATGCACTCAGCCCCCCTCACACCTGTATGCTCTCAGCCCCCCTCACACCTGTATGCTCTCAGCCCCCTCACACCTGTATGCTCTCAGCCCCCCACACACCTGTATGCTCTCAGCCCCCCTCACACCTGTATGCTCTCAGCCCCCCTCACACCTGTATGCTCTCAGCCCCCCTCACACCTGTACGCTCTCAGCCCCCACACACCTGTACGCTCTCAGCCCCCCTCACACCTGTATGCTCCCAGCTCCACTTGCATGTGTATATATGACGTGCATGTACACACACATAAGACATGTACACATACAGAGACATGTACACACATAGGCATGTACACAAACAGGCATGTATACACACAGAGACATGTACACACACACAGGCATGTATACACACAGGCATGTACACACACAAGACATGAACACACACAGATACATGTACACACAGGCATGTACACACACAAGACATGTACACACTCACAGACATGTACACACTCAGGCATGTACACACAGAGAAATGTACACACACAGGCATGTACACAGTCACAAACACAGCCTCCCCTGCACAACAGCCCTTACTTGTAAGGTGGTCCTAGTTCCAGCTCTTGTTTCCCCATGCAGAGGGGTGCACATGCATGAAATTGCCAGAGGTGGCAGCAAAGAGCCCGATGGCAGCTCATGACAGAGCAGGAGCCTGCCAACTAACACACATACAGAAGCATCCACGGAGCTCCTCTGCACCCGCCCCTGCCTTCTCACATCCCTGCCAGTCGGCCAGGCCCATCCAGATGCTGGGGCAGAAATACATCATCTATCATATAATACATCTCCCATTCAGTCACTCCTCTCTATATAAACCTACCACATTATACAGACCATTTTTCATCTTCCAAGGCTCTGATGAAGAGGAAACCCCTTGAAAGCGCATTAGCCAACTATCCAGCTTTTACCCTTGCATGAGCAAACAATTTTTAAATGAGAACATTGTAACCTAACTTTTTATGAACACGTAGTATTTTTCTTTGTATTCATCTATTTGTCTAGAATAAACTCTACTATTTTGATTCATGCGTTAGATCACGTGCCTTTTTCTTCTTTCTTACTTAGCCTATTTGGACTTCCTCGGTCACTTTAGGCAGCAGGACATGCATGGTCTCTTTACACATCTATCATCTGAAAATACTACCATTTTGCACCAAGACTGCCAGCACAAGCACAGGAGAATATCTTTTCTGTTCACACCTATACAATATTTGTTGTGGCTTCATTCTCTCAGAAAATATATTTAAATTTATATTGCAGGATAAAACCTGCCTTGTCTTTTTCTATTTGCTGCCTATTCAAGTGCTTGCATACTGTCTTGGCACAGGCCAATTTCTACTGACCTAATCATTTACATACAGTACCTGAAGTCTTTAATTTTAGTTTGGGAATATGGGGATGGGTGGGGGTTTGGGGAATGTGTGCTTTTGAAGTGTTTTTCTGCACTCTTTTTTGACATATTATTAAACTTGCAGTGTGGTACTGTGAAAAAATAACTTAAAAACTGATTATGTAATAATAATCTGATAATGATCTTATGTGACTGCTACTTTCACTAGCCAGACTCAGTTCAGGTCTATTACCGTTGGATGCAAAAAATAGTGTTGAAGCCAAAGCTACCTAAAGATCCTTTTTCAAGTTTTAATTTATCATACTGGGTGCTGCTTCTGTATCTAAGTCAAGTTAAATGTAAAGTAAAATAAAATAAAATAGTTTGTGCACTGTCACTACGGCTCTCCATTAAATGGCCTGAAACCACAACCTGTTACAGCATCTCCAAATATGTTTATTTAAAGTATTTGTATATTTTTAATGTTGCCCTCAAAGCCACATGAAAAAGTAATCTTCCAGCCTCCATGCCCTTTTTACCTAATTTTGAAAATGGCCAAAATGCATTATCATCATGATTTACCCATCATGGAATTTATAGAAATTTGATGCCAAGTTCAGGTTTCATGAACTTCAACCACCAGTGCTCTTTTTGACAATACCTAATCTTGAAAATGGCCAAATTTGTTTATCAAGATTTGCCTCCCCATTGACTTAAAAAGGGGTTCAATTCTAAGTTCACAAGTTCACATTTCACACGGACTTCATGCAGGATCCCCATAAATCAAAACAGAGCTGATTTACTCATACCTAGTCTAGATATTAAAATAATATTTTGAGAATGTTAGTGTCAATAGTGATTCAGGAAGCAGGAGCTAGGCTGCTGTATGACAATGGTTTACAATTTTGTATTCATTTATTTTCACTTTAGTGTATTGCACACTAGCTTGTATTGAGGTTAAAACTCCACAAAACATATTTATTTTATTTTATATAATGTATGTTTATGTCATTTATAGTTATGTTCTATAATCATTCACACGTGCTACATTTAAAAGCCAATGACAGTTTAAAATATATGACATGTTTTTACATAAAAAATACCTTATAAAACACAGCAACAAAAATTAAGCTGCATAACTGTTAAGTTTGCGTAAACAAATGTGTAATTTTAATAGAGTATAAATGTATACCAACATAAGCAAGCAATGATTAGGTATACATAATGTTTTATAATTACTTTTTATTAATGGAGCCTTCATTTTCATTTACTTTACATTTCCATACATCTGAACAATACAGTTAGTTCTTAACCCTGAACAGTTTATTTTCTACTGAAGTGGATGAACTAATCAATAAAACCTAGTTATTTTCTACAGTTCCCTACTTTATATCTCCCCTAATTGCAATAATAACTGCTGATGGAAATACTATTTATGAGAACAATTTTATGCTTGGTATTTATTATTATTAATGTTATCATTATTATCTTCTTACCCTTCAGTTCACAAGATAGATAATAGGTATATATTCTATTGTTCAGAATGTATATTCCTCGCTTATTTCTTGAAAAAAAAAAATAGTGTTGTGCTTAAGTGTAGTGATAACATTTTGATTGGATGTTTGTCTATGGCTATATCTATAGGGTGGGAGGCTGATATAAATGTAAGATTTAATTTTGTGTGATAAATGGGAAATTGATTTTTGTGTGCATTTATTAAAATGAACAGGAAAAACAAAAGCTGCTTGATCAACATTGAAAGCAGAATTAAAGCCATCAATATTTACCTACCCATCATAGATGCAAAGTCTGTGAGCTGCCTTGCCAGCAGCAACATCTTCATCTGATCTTATTTCCAGGTTCAGCATCTTTGACCATCTTGATTGGCTGGATTGGGTAGTTATCTCCCACGCATGCATGGTAGTAAATTCACCCCAGCATTGAGGCACACTGAGTCTGTGAGCATGAATGTAAGCTGATTTTATTGCAGAAGATACATATCATACAGTATCTCTGCTTCATTAAAAGCCTGTCTGCATGCAAACTGAAAATGTCTTCTTGAGGTAAAAGTGGTGATATAAAGTCTTCCAGCAGTGGAAATTAATATTGGATAGAAACCTGCTGGTAGCCATAGGAAACATTCCTGGGTGGTATCTAATGTAAAGAGACATCAGCATGTGACATATCGACAGGACATTACACCTTCTTTTCTTACTATGACCATTGAATTTTGGTGGTTACCTTACACAGCAAGCCCCATTTTTTTATCCTGTGATAACCATGGTAAAACTGCACCGTGTTTTAGGTGCCATCGAAAATGAATGGCACCCAAACATGCATTTTGAGACTGCAGTGCGATTTGAGATCAGGGCAGATTCGCAGAGATTCTGCCCAAGATCCCAAAGAGCCAACTGTGAATGGAGTCTAAAAGTCTGCTGTTACAATATTTGTAGCTGCTGACTTTACATTTTTAGGAAATTAGTGAAGAACTGCTTTAAGTGTGAATGGGCCCTCAGTGGTTATATGAGAACAAATAGTCAAATATATTTTTGGGAAATTTTTACATAATTATTCCTTGAGTTTCTTCTAATTGTCTTTCAACTGTAATACCACCAAATGTAGAAATTCTGTCATTCTGTAAGGAGCTTAAATAATTTATCTTTCCAGACATAACCTATTAAAGTTTATACATCAAATGTATTATTTATAGCTGCACCTATGAAAATTGTCCCTAAAATTGTTACCTAAAACTTACTGTTGAAATCTCTCTTCTCCAAAAAATAGGGAGACACAGGTCCCACATATACTCAGAAAGATCTAGAAGCCATAGACAATTTAACAGCACTTCTTGAAGAAAATGAACCAGAGGATCTGATTGACTCTCTGGATCTGGAAACCATCTTGGCGGAGGTGGATGGGATAATTTTCTCTCCCCTGCCACCTAACCACTCCACAACTGACATTAAAAAGATATCCACCCTTTATCCTGCACCTAGTTCTAATTCCAACACAGTGGCCTTCTTAAAACTTAAAGGGAATCTGACTCCAATGAAATGAAGGCATTAAAATCTCTCACTCGTAATCAATCTATAATAATAAAACCCTCTGACAAGGGCGGCAATATTGTTATTCAAGACAATGCCAAATATATTCCAATGTGTTAAACCATTCTAATGAACTCAGACTGGTATCGTCCAATACCCAAATCCCTAATTTAAAAATATACCAAATTATTTTACCTTCTTGTTGATAATACCTGCTATTGCAATATCATTTCAAAAAACATGGGAATTTATCAGGATGAGCCACCCAAGGGAGGCTACTTTATATGCCCTCCCAAAAGGTACACAAAAATCCATCAGACCCTCCAGGAAGGCCAATAATATCAGGAAGGGGCAGCCTGACTGAAAATCTCAGTTGCTTCATTGACAATCAGCTTAGACCCTTTGTTGATGGGCTGCCATCACATACCAGAGACACCATCAACCTCCTCCAAAATCTGGAGGGCCTCCATGTGAGCAACCAAATCTTTTTGGTGGCTGTTGATATGGAGGCCCTATATAGCTCTATCCCCATTGATAGAGGCCTATCTGCTATTCAACGCACACTGTTTCAAAAGAGCCACCATGAACACAAACTTAACAAGTTCACTTTACTTTCCTTGGAGTTTATTCTCAAACATAATTTTTTTTACCTTTCTTGATTCCCACTACCTCCAGGTACAGGGGGTAGCCATGGGAAAATGTTGCACCCCCTCTTATGCGAACCTGTACCTGGGGGAGTGGGAACATTTTCTTTTTTCTGATGAAATGGCATTGATGAACATGGACTATGCCACAGTATGGTACCGATACATCAATGATTTTTTTGTTGTAGGATGGACTTGAAACATTATTCATCGACTTTCTCGATTACATCAATCAGAGCAACACCTTCAATTTAAAATTTACCATGTCTTATAGCCGATTCATTATCACATTCCTAGATGTAGTTATACATAAACACCTTGATGGCTACCTATACAGCAAATTATTTAGGAAATCCACTGCAGGAAATGCTATATTAGAAGCCTCTAGTTTTCATCCAAAACCTCCTTCAGCATTTATCCCCTATGGACAGTACATTCGAGTAAGACGCAATTGCTCCAATGACGCTCTTTTTGAGAAGGAGGCTCAAACGCTTAAAATCAGATTACACAAACGTGGGTATTCTAAAAACGTTCTCAAAAAGGCCAACAAAAAAACCAAGGGCAGATCATGCAATGGCCTTCCCTTTTCTCAAAAAAAAAAACTTAAAATGACAATGGCACGAGAATCATAACAAAATATTGTAGACAGCATGAACAAGTTAGACACATCTTTCAAAAAATATTGGCAACTTCTCAGCATGGATACTACTCTGGTCCCATTTGTATCTGAGCATCCCTTGATTACTTACAGAAGGGCTCCATCTCTGCGAGATAGGTTAGTCCACAGTGAGTTTAAAAAAAAATAGGCAGGATAGGCAAGATAATGGGGCACATACCCATGTGAAAATTGTGGCTGTTGCCAATTTATGGATACAAGGAAACACATTATCCTACCTAATGCTAATGATTTCAAAGCACTATGTTAATTGCAGAACGTCCGGTGTAGTGTATCTGCTATCATGCAACTGCGAATGCTGCTACATTATTAGAGAATTTACCGACATGTTCTAAGCATTGACAAAAAAGACCCGGATTTACCCCTTGGTAGACATGGTTCATAGAGAGGGGGGATGACTTTAACAAACTTTTGTTACAAAGTGAGCTAAGATTGATTTTCCTGCTCAAAGCAACATCGCCACCAGGCCTTAATGAAGCCTTTAACATTAAGCCATATCTGACAGACTTTCAATCTGGGGTATGTGAACTTGATCTCTAGCTCCCCTATATAACCATATCTAACCATATCTTGTCCCCCCTGGGATCCCATCCATACCCTCTCCTAGGGTCCAACTTATTTTCACCTCCCTATACAATAACCATTGACCCCTATGTGTAGGTTTTTTTTTCTATCCCTTTTTTCTATCCCTTATTCTTGATCATACATCATGGGACACAGAGTATTTATTACATAGTGGGTTAGATAGGCACCATCGGTGATTGGACACTGGTTAACACCAATTAAGGAGAATTCCTCCCCTATATAACCTCTCCCATACGGGGAGGACCTCAGTTTTTTCACCAGTGTCTAAGGTGGTTGGTCACGTAAAACATGTGCTGTGAAGAAAGCTCCAGTTTGGTCCCTGCGGGGGCTTAAAGGGCTATGCTGACCGGATCCATATCTCGGACCGATATTTTGACTCCCAAGATGGTATGGTACCCGGGCCTCGTCATCCGAAGAAGCAAGGTTTTGCCTGTAAGTCTCTCTTTTGGAGGACTGGGCTCTGAGAAAACCAGGCTTGGTGTACTATTAAAACAGTGGCATGAAAGTTTCTGGCAGAGTCTTTTACAGGTCCAGGTAAAGAGGTTTCTCTGAGTAGGAACCCAAAAAACCCTGAAGGTTGGCACAACGCTACCCACCGTGATGGGTGAAGGCTGGAAACTGGGGGGGCGTGACTGGATGCAGGTGTGAGTGTTGAGTGTGTGCTCTCTCCCGGCTCCGACCCCGATGTTGCACCAGCACTGTGAAAGGTGGGCTTAGCCAGCTGCATGAGTGCCCTGTGAAAGCGCCCGGTTCCTGCTTATGAGCCAAGGCTCCCACAGGCTGCTGACGGGGTTATCGGCTGTGTGATCAGTATTCTGACCTGCGGGGTGACAAGAGAGGAGGAGAGGAGGAGAGATTGGGAAGGATCAGCTGTCTGCTGTCAGCTGACTGCTGTGCGGTCCCGCCGTGCTGATGAGCGGAGCTCCGAGGGGAAGCCGAGGGGAAGCCTGGATTCATTACCTCCGCTGTGTATTGCTGCTTGGTGACATTCCACAGACACTGCGGGAGGCTGAGTAACTAAGCTGATAGAGATAACCCAGTGTCAGTCATAGGAGAGAGCGGAGGAGATACCGATGCTGGAGGGCGGCTGACAAAAACGAGGCGATCCTGAGTAGAGGACGATGGAGCTGGATGGATCAGCTGTAGAGGCTCCTGCAATACACCGGCAGACATCCTGGAAGCTAATTGGAGACAGGTAAAGAACCTGATCTGTATATAAAAGCAAACTATAGTGACTGTGTGTTAAAACAGGGAATCTGGGGTTCATCCCTTGTTATTATAAAGTTTGGATTCCTAAAGCGAGGAGGGACTGTTTGGTGGATTGGTCAGGGTGGTGGGCTACAGAGTGCCTAAAGTGTTTTAGCTTGCTATGACTAAGAAGAAGCGGGAAGATCAGCAACATCAGCCCCAGGAAAATATGCCTATCCAAGCTACCCGTTCAGCCAAAGAAAAGGAGAAGGGGTCTCAAAATGTAGTCGCATTAGCAGCTGCTGCGAAGCTGGAAAAATTTGCCCATAGCACCACGCAGTCCCCAGCCAAAAGCAATCAGCCGCTTGCGGGGAGAATGTCAGCAGGGGGTTCTGGGGACAGAAAGAGCTTGGGGAAATGTCCCGATAACCCGATGACTAGCACAAGAATAGCGAACAAAAAAAGCCCTGAGAGGGAGCTCCTAGGAAGAACAGGGGATAGTAGCCCCAATACAGCCGCAGCCAGTGAACAAGATCCCACATTAAAAGAGATACTATGCGCTATAAACGCTTGCAGAGTTCGATAAGCGGGATGTGGGAAGAGTTGAAAGCCCCAAGTGAGGAGTTTGGCAGTATTAAACAAGAACTTCAGCAAACAGTGGAGAGAATTAAAGGTGTGGAGGAAAGGGTTAACCAAGTAGAAGATATCGTATCCCCAATGCGACAGGAGTTTATAAAAATGCAAGCTCAGCTAGATTCCAACAAGCTCAAAATGGATGAATGGGAGAATAGGTCGCGAAGACAAAATGTAAGAGTGATGGGCCTCCCCGAGAAAACTGAGGGCTCCCGTCCCGAAGAATTTATGGAGAAGTGGCTTAAGGACGTTTTTGGGGCAGAGGCTTTTTCACATTTTTTTACTATTGAGCGAGCCCATAGAGTCCCTTCCAGATCAGCATACTCAGGAGATCGCCCGAGACCAATGATAATGAGGTTTTTTAGTTATAAAGATAAGCTGAATTTAATGCAAAAATCTAGAGAAAAAGGAGATATCTTTTTTAATGGTGCCAAAATCTCGATATATCCAGATTATTCCCCGGAACTACAAAGGAGAAGAGCAGGTTTTTTGGACATTAAGTGCACCCTACGGAACCACAACATTCCATATGCGCTACTATATCCAGCACGATTGCGTATTGAGGCCTTAGGGACTACCCGTTTTTTTTAATCTGTCAAAGGAGCCACGGACTGGTTTGAAGAGAACAAAAAGAACTTATAAATTTTTTTTTTTTTTTTTTCTCCTTTCACTTGTAGGAAATGGGACTAATGATGTGGTTTTTTGAATTTTTTTTTTTTTTTTTTTAGTGTTTGCTTGCTTTGCAGCAGAAGGGGTTGGGAGGGAGAGAGATGGGTGGATGAAGTGAAGGTTGAGAGAAATGTTTAGTTTGGTGACGGGGGTTCTTCTAACTCCCAGATTGATGGGTTTATTGGGGGGGAGGGGGGAAGTGGGGGGTGGGAGGGGAGTGTGGGGGGAGGTGGGGTGGATGAAGTGGGGTGAGGGGAGTAGTAAGGTCACAAGGAAGGCCCCTAGGGCACGCCGAGTGAGGCAAGGGAGGGGGAAGAAGGGATTATTTAAAGTAGGGGGTACCACAGTTGCAAAAATAAAGGTAAAAACGCACAGAGCACTGTTAAAAAAATTTTTGAAGATAAAAGAAATGAAGTGTAAATACTTAAAGTTTATAAGATTTAGTAGGTTTAGGAACACTGTTTTGGACAGAGGTGGGAGGGGGGGTGTGGGGGTATTTTTACTCCGGACCCGCTCGGTCCCTTCCCCATAACAATAGCACTGAGTGTGGTAAGAGGGGGCACTGATGATTTGAAGCAGAAAACCAAAAGGGGAATAAGGGCACATGTGGCAAATCAGAATAGAGTTTGGAGACTTTTTCTTTGTAGTTTTTTTCAAAAAAGTACTGGTTCAGAACAGTGCCATTTTATGGCCGTGATTTTCCAATATATAAGTAGAAGGGTAACTTTATCCTGGTATTTGCATAGCTGGTATTTGTTGATGTATATTTTGAATGAAGCCTAGAACATTGGTATAAGTTCCTGGAATATCAGGGGTATGAGTGAGCATACGAAAAAAGCCACTGTATTCCAGGAATTAGATTCTTGTGCTACCGAAGTGATATGCTTGCAGGAAACGCACTTGACCGGTGAGACTAAATTATTAATCAAAAATAATAAATTTCAGACACAATACCATTCAGTGTACTCCTCCTACTCAAGGGGAGTGAGTATTCTGATTAGGAAGGGGTTGATGTTTTCCTGCAGGGATGTCAGTATTGATAGACTGGGTTGTTTTATTTTTTTGCATTGTTTAATTGAGGGTAGACCTTTTGTCATAGTAAATTTGTATATTCCCCCACCATTTAAAATGGAGATCTTGTTCCTGTTGCTAGGGTACCTGGAGGATAAGAGAGAGGTCCCGGTTATCATAGTAGGGGACTTTAATACTGTGCTTGATAGTAGGCTAGATAGGTTCCCGCCAGGGCTTAGTGGAGGTAGAGGGTCGGTGGGAAGGCTGGCACAGTTCTTAGAGGAGGTTGGGTGGTGCGATATGTGGAGGGTTCGTAACCCTAATAGCCAGGAATATTCTTGTTTCTCAGGGACCCACCACACCCTATCCCGTATTGATATGGCCATTGGTAATCAAGAAGTCCAACCCTTAATAGGTAGTATTGAATATCGCCCAAGGGGGGTGTCCGATCACTCGCCACTGACATTGACATTAACCATGCGGGATCATGGCGGTCTGAGAATGTGGTCATCAAATCCAACATGGTTGGACTTAGTGGGGAATAGGGACGAGATTAATTTAAGATTGAGAGAATTTGTTGAATTTAATACCGCTACCGCTTCGGAGGGTCTGATTTGGGATTCCTTGAAAGCATACCTCAGAGGGCTTTTGATTCAACAGATATCCAAAAGAAAGAAACAAACAAGGGCAAGGGGAGAGCTTATTAGGGAAGAGGTTCGGGAATCAGAAAGAAAGTATGTATTAGACCCAACAATCGAAAATCGAGAACGCTGGGTATTGAAACAACAAGAATACAAAAAGAAAGAAATTAGAAGAGCAGAGTACAGGAAGGTTTTTCAGAGGCAGAGGAATTTTGAGGAGGGGGAAAGAGTAGGTCGGACGTTGGCCCTGTTGGCCAAAACTAATTCGCCATCTTCAAAAATTCCTTTGATCAAAACAAAGGAAGGGGTTATTTCATCAGATCCTGGGGTAATTAATAAAACATTTGTAGAATTCTATAGGGAACTATATAAGACGCGTCACAGCCCTGAACAAGCAGAGATGGAGAAGTTTTTGGAAGGTATTGATTTACCGGTGTTGTTGGACATAGATATGAATAGGGATGAGCCGAACACCCCCCTGTTCGGTTCGCACCAGAACATGCGAACAGGAAAAAAGTTTGTTCGAACACGCGAACACCGTTAAAGTCTATGGGACACGAACATGAATAATCAAAAGTGCTAATTTTAAAGGCTAATATGAAGTTATTGTCATAAAAAGTGTTTGGGGACCTGGGTCCTGCCCCAGGGGACATGGATCAATGCAAAAAAAAGTTTTAAAAACGTCCGTTTTTTCAGGAGCAGTGATTTTAATAATGCTTAAAGTCAAACAATAAAAGTGTAATATCCCTTTAAATTTCGTACCTGGGGGGTGTCTATAGTATGCCTGTAAAGGGGCGCATGTTTCCTGTGTTTAGAACAGTCCCTTCAGGTCTGGTATGGATATTAAGGGGAACCCCGGCCAAGATAAAAAAAAAAAAATGACGTGGGGTTCCCCCTAAATTCCATACCAGACCCTTCAGGTCTGGTATGGATTTTAAGGGGAACCCCGCGCCAAAAAAAAAAAAAAAAAAACGGCGTGGGGTCCCCCCAAAAATCCATACCAGACCCTTATCCGAGCACGCAACCTGGCAGGCCGCAGGAAAAGAGGGGGGGACGAGAGTGCGGCCCCCCCCTCCTGAACCGTACCAGGCCACATGCCCTCAACATTGGGAGGGTGCTTTGGGGTAGCCCCCCAAAACACCTTGTCCCCACGTTGATGAGGACAAGGGCCTCATCCCCACAACCCTGGCCGGTGGTTGTGGGGGTCTGCGGGTGGGGGGGCTTATCGGAATCTGGAAGCCCCCTTTAACAAGGGGACCCCCAGATTCCGACCCCCCCCTCTGTGAAATGGTAAGGGGGTACAAAAGTACCCCTACCATTTCACTAAAAAACTGTCAAAAATGTTAAAAATGACAAGAGACAGTTTTTGACAATTCCTTTATTTAAATACTTCTTCTTTCTTCTATCTTCCTTCATCTTCTGGTTCTTCTGGCTCTTCTGGTTCTTCCTCCGGAGTTCTCGTCCAGCATCTCCTCCGCGGCGTCTTCTATCTTCTTCTCCTCGGGCCGCTACGCACCCATGGCATGGGGGGGAGGCTCCCGCTCTTCTCTTCATCTTCTTCTCTTCTTCTTTTCTTCTCTTCTTCTCTTCTTCATTTTCTTCTCCGGGCCGCTCCGCAACCCATGCTGGCATGGAGGGAGGCTCCCGCTGTGTGACGGCGCTCCTCGTCTGACAGTTCTTAAATAACGGGGGGCGGGGACACCCGGTGACCCCGCCCTCCTCTGACGCACGGGACATGACGGGACTTCCCTGTGGCATTCCCCGTGACGTCAGAGAAGGGCGGGGTCACCGGGTGGCCCCGCCCCCCGTTATTTAAGAACTGTCAGACGAGGAGCGCCGTCACACAGCGGGAGCCTCCCTCCATGCCAGCATGGGATTGTTAAAGGGGGCTTCCAGATTCTGATAAGCCCCCCGCCCGCAGACCCCCACAACCACCGGCCAGGGTTGTGGGGATGAGGCCCTTGTCCTCATCAACATGGGGACAAGGTGTTTTGGGGGGCTACCCCAAAGCACCCTCCCAATGTTGAGGGCATGTGGCCTGGTACGGTTCAGGAGGGGGGGGGGCCCGCACTCTCGTCCCCCCTCTTTTCCTGCGGCCTGCCAGGTTGCGTGCTCGGATAAGGGTCTGGTATGGATTTTTGGGGGGACCCCACGCCTTTTTTTTTTTTTTTTGGCGCGGGGTTCCCCTTAAAATCCATACCAGACCTGAAGGGTCTGGTATGGAATTTAGGGGGAACCCCACGTCATTTTTTTTTTTTAATTTTGGCCGGGGTTCCCCTTTGGGGAATTCCCATGCCGTTTTTATCAATGAACTTCTATGTGTATTGTCGGCAATGCATTAATAGCCGCGGGTAGTTTTAAATGAGTTTTTTCCTTCAAAATGTCATTTTGCTGTCAGACTGTTCTAAACACAGGAAACATGCGCCCCTTTACAGGCATACTATAGACACCCCCCAGGTACGAAATTTAAAGGGATATTACACTTTTATTGTTTGACTTTAAGCATTATTAAAATCACTGCTCCTGAAAAAACGGCCGTTTTTAAAACTTTTTTTTGCATTGATCCATGTCCCCTGGGTCAGGACCCAGGTCCCCAAACACTTTTTATGACAATAACTTGCATATTAGCCTTTAAAATTAGCACTTTTGATTTCTCCCATAGACTTTTAAAGGGTGTTCCACGGCATTCGAATTTGCCGCGAACACCCCAAATTGTTCGCTGTTCGGCGAACTTGCGAACAGCCAATGTTCGAGTCGAACATGAGTTCGACTCGAACTCGAAGCTCATCCCTAGATATGAATAGTCTGGAAGCACCGGTAACACTGGAAGAGATTGGGCAAACAATAAAGAACATGCCGAACCAAAAGTCTCCAGGCCCTGATGGATTGCCATCTGATGTTTATAAACAATATGGGGAGGTGCTGGCCCCGGAACTTTGGAAGACGTTGAACTGGTCAGCTGCAGTTGGTAGCTTGCCGTTATCAATGTCTGAAGCTATTATTGTACTGATTCAGAAAGAGGAGAAAAGTCAATTAGATACCTCGTCATATAGACCAATTTCATTGTTGGGCACGGATGTCAAGATTCTGGCAAAGATCCTGGCTGCCAGGTTGAATAAATGTATATCCACCTTGGTTCACCCGGATCAGGCAGGGTTTATGCAGAACAGGTCTACCAGTAAAAATATAAGAAGGACTTACTTGAATCTCCAGACCCCGGTAGAGAATGTGGGTTCCAGGGTGATCTTGTCCTTGGATATTGCCAGGGCATTTGACACCCTGGAATGGGGGTATTTATGGTGGGTACTGGGAAAATTTGGGTTTGGCCCCCTGTTTATTAAGTGGCTTAAGATATTATATCAGCACCCCAGTGCTAGATTAAAAATAAACAACACATACTCGGAAGGGATTTCCCTTGACAGGGGGACTAGGCAGGGGTGTCCTTTGTCGCCCCTGCTGTTCGCCCTGGCAATGGAGCCTTTCGCGGAGGTAATAAGAAAATCACCAGGTCTGCAGGGTTATAAAAGGAAAGGGGGTGAGGAAAGAATAGCGTTATATGCTGACGATGTACTGTTATTCCTGGGGGACATGGGGCCATCGCTAGTAAAGGCAATGCAGTTGGTGGAAGGGTTTGGGAGAATATCGGGGCTAATAGTCGATTGGGAGAAATCTACACTTCTCCCGCTTGACTCGACCACCGGTTATCTCCCTCAGGTGGTACCTCGTTTTAGGGTGGTGGAGAAGTTTAAATATTTGGGTATAGTGGTAACTAATAACCCAACTCAGTATATTAAAGACAACCTAGCCCCGCTGTTAGAAAAGTTCAAAAGGAAGAAAGACACCTGGTGTCGGCTCCCTCTATCTATGGCGGGGCGCGTAAATCTGATCAAGATGATTTGGATGCCACAATTAATGTACATACTACATAACTCACCGATTTGGATAGGGAGGGACTGGTTTGTAAAAATAAATTCTATCTTTCGTGAGTTAATATGGAGAAAGGGTCAGGCCAGGATTAGTCTCCAGACCTTGCAGCGCCCTAACAGGGAGGGGGGATTGGCGGTGCCCCACCCATATAGATACTTCTTGGCGGCCCAGTTGCAACATCTGGGGGGGTGCGAATGTGGGGGGGAGGTGGATTCCAGTGTAAAAATCATGTTATCAGGGAACCAGCATAAATCCCTGGCAAGGGCATTGGAAGCTGGGTCATTAGGAAGTCTATTTCCAACATACAAATTGGTTATAAAAGTTTGGCGGTCAGTGAAGATTGAAATGGTATATAAGGGGGTTACGGAGTTTTCACCCATATGGCAGAATAGGCAGCTTCAAGAAATGCAGGCTATAGGAGTAAATAGGATATGGGAAAGGGCGGGAATAAATAGGCTGATGCAAATATTTGATGGCAATATATTAAAGTCCTTTGCGGACTTGTGACGGGAGTTTGGAATTCCCAAGGAATCATTTTACTTCTATTTACAGATTAGGCACGCATTAGACAAGCAATTTAAGATTAAGGCACTGGAATGGAGTAGTGCATCGCTGCTTAGTAAGGTGGTAAGGGCACCTAGCCTTAAGGGGCTAATATCGGGAATTTATGACCAACTAATGACCAGGGCAATTAGTCTAGCCCCACTCTCGCGCGTAACGGAGGGGTGGGAGGCCAATGTGGGGGAGTTGAGCGATGATCAGTGGAAGAGAATATTGGAGTTTGGTCCACTGGTGTCCCTCTCTCCGTCACAGCGGGCTTCACACCTCCTGCTTGTGCACAGAGCCTACTATACCCCCAAGAGGCTGCATAGATTTGGTCGTAGACCAGACGACAAATGCCCCAGATGTCTAGATACGGGCGATCTTATACATATAATGTGGAGATGCCCGAAACTAGTTAGGTACTGGACTGAGATCCTAAACATTATAGATGCTAGGTTTGGGATTAGATTGGAATACGAGGCTAAGGTTTGTGTGCTGGGGCTAATTAGAGAGAATATGGGGGAGGGCCACATAGGAATAGCAATTGTACGTTGCTTATATCAGGCGAGGAAACTGATCGCTAAAGCATGGTTATCAACAGTGCCGCCTACCCCTGAAGAATGGGTTAGTACAATGAACTCACTAGTTGGAACAGAAAGGATAATCTATACCAGAAGGGGAAGCTATAGGAAGTTTATAGGGATCTGGGGTTTGTGGTGTCGGGGAATGAATAGGGAAATATAAAACCTTATTGAGGGAAGGAAGATTTGCACCAGGGAATAGACATACAAGGGAATAAATAGTTTGCACAGTGTATTTAATTGGGTAATAAGTATTGCCAAGCTTATGATATGACTATTTTAATAGAAGCAACTGTTGGGGAGGAGGGAGGGTGAATAGGGAGACAGGGGAGGGGGGAGGGAGCAAGGAAAAAAGGAAGGGCAAGATATCTTGTTACTGATGGTGTTATGGGTTAAAATATAAAGAAATGTTTGTTCTGGGGCGCATGCGCGCGGCTGGAGATGGCGGACGCTTGAATCTGCAGCTCCGCTCCACGCTGGCATAACTCCGCCGATCCCTGCTCACAGCGGTCCCGCCCGCACTCGCCACAGACCCGGTCCGACTCCCGACACGATTGGGAGCCGGTATAAACCCCCCAGAAGACGCTATACTATCCTAAAGAGGCAACAGGAGGAAATCCCTGGAGGGCGCTCAGACGGCCAAGATGGCGCCGGCGCCGGCACCGCCGCCGACACAGCGTGCACAACGGATCACACAGGATCCCCCACACATCCAGCCTGGAGGAGCCCTATTAACAGCTGGGACAGGTGAGCAGGCTGATTACTCCACTCACCATACTATACCATCACCTGCAGGAGATCTATTCTCTTCCCAGAGCTCTGAAATAGACAAAGCCTTTTGTGAGGCAATGCTCAGCCAGGGAAATATGGAAGACAGTCCTCCCCCCACACCCTGCCTCTCTAATGCCTCACCACTGGACTACCCAGGGGACCCAACCATAATAGCACGCTTTTCTGCATTGCTAGACCAGGGGCTAGAGAAAGCGACTAAACGCATTACAGCTGATCTGAAGAGTGAATTCCAGGAGCTGGGAACTCGCATAGGGACCATAGAGTCCAAACTAGATGAGACCATCGCCAGAACCAACCAAAATACTGACTGCATTGAAGTTGTACAACAACGTTTGGAAGAAGCCCTTAATAAAATTGACGATTTGGAAAATCGCTCACGCCGTTACAATTTTAGAATACGTGGGATCCCTGAATCCTTCGCGGACTCAATGGCGGTGAGCAAAGAACTGATCTCTCACTTATTACCAGATCTCCCTTCCCATAAATTAGAGCTGGATAGGGCTCACAGGGCTTTGGCTGAGCCCCGCACTGATGGTTTGCCACGTGACATCATTGTGAAGCCGCATTATTATTCAGTTAAAGAACAGGTGATGTTCAAGGCCAGAGAAATAACGGATCTTCACCTCCGTGAACACCCTATCCAAATCTTTGCAGATATCTCTCCCGCTACTGTCCAAAAACGCAGGGCACTCAAACCGCTACTACAGCCTCTTATAACAAATGGCATTAAATACCACTGGGCCTTTCCTTTCCGCCTGGCATTCACCTACCAGCGCAAGAAACACTCATTTTCCACCTTTCAGGAGGGCGAAGCGATGTTGAAGAGGCTGGGCTTGATCTCCGTGGAACACAAGGATTCCCCACGTCCATCACAGCCTCGTACTCCTCCAGACAGGTCACCCAAATGCCCCCTCTCACCAATCTGGCGCTCAACTAGAAGCAAGGCTAAGCTGAAAGCTAAACCCCCTTGAGAATGATGGATACCTTTCTGCTTCAGAAACCTACCTTTGTGACAATTGTCACCATTTTACTCTCTATGTTGATCCGTGGGCGGGATCAAAGTTGAATCTGTTTAAGAATTTTTTATATAACAATTTTATTTTTTCACAGTTATAAAACTCCCTTGGTTAAATTGGAGGTCAACTTTATGGGTATACCCCAATACTGAGTCTTTCCTCTACCAATAATAATGAAAAGTTGACTCTCCACAGCATTTCCTCTACTAATTTACCAATTTGAATCTTGGGACTTCCTTAATGTGCTATTAGTATGTGCCATGAACATTTATAAATATATTGCAGGGTTTGGCGGAGGCCAGTTGTGGCAGTCATTCGCCTTGTTTGCTTCCGGTCCTCTCACTGTGTGGCGGGGCCGAAACCAAACTGGGTACAGGGTCCATCGACCCGGTACTACTTCCAAAGGAGTAGGGGAGATTTCCCCATTTGTTTACTATGCATCTACAATTACGATTGGTACAATTGTATACTAGCTTTCTACTCATCCTGAGTGACTCTCCCTTGGGTCACTTACCCTTATTTCTTCTCTCCACTAATTTTTCCACTAATTTTCCTGTATTTCTTTTCCACTTCGCTGCGATCCCACGGCTCCGGGCCCTGGCCGCCCCGTTGACTCCATCTCTCGAGGAGGGATGCCTCGTGACTTTCTGGGAACTGGTAAGTGATAACCTTTTTTCCCTTGTGTATCATGGCAACCACTAATAAGAGTCACCCCTTTGGATTTATTTCCCATAATGTACAGGGCCTGAATGCGCCAGTTAAGCGCAGAATGGCCTTCCAATATTATAAATCACTTAGGGCCGATGTGCTATTTCTTCAAGAAACGCACTTCTCTCCAACTTATAACCCTACTTTCTTACACCATTATTACCCCCAATTCTACTTAGCGAACGGACCCGGGAAAACTGGAGGGGTGGCCATTTGTTTTTCTAAGCGAGTGACCTTCTCATTGGAGAAGCTTGTGGCTGATCCAGAGGGCCGTTACCTCATGGTGGTGGGTCATCTGGAGGGCAATTTAGTTTCTTTAATCTCTTATTATGCTCCGAACTCGCGGCAATTGCCCTTCTTTCGGAAACTTTTACACAAAACGACCCCGGAACTACAGGGCACAGTCCTGTTCGGGGGTGACTCCAATGTGGCCCTAGACTCCATACTTGATAAGACGAGGCGACTCTCAACTCCCCGGAGCCATTTCCCAAAAATCGGCTTTAAGCTGGCCAAAATGTTACACTATCATAATCTAATTGATATATGGCGGGAACTTAATCCATCCAAGAAAGACTACACCTTTTACTCACACGTCCATAACACCTATTCTAGAATAGATCATTTTTTCACGGTTTCACCGGCAGTCCCCGTATTCCACACCAGTAAAATAATAGATGTAACGTGGTCTGACCACTCAGCAGTTTGGACAGCTTGTGACTCCTTACAATGTTATTCAGGTCCGGCCCCTTGGAGATTGAATGACTCTTTACTCAGTAATCCCTCAATCTGTTTTGATATCGAACAAAAGATCACAGAGTATTTTGCTCAGAATGACCCTATGGACACTTCCGTAGTGAATACTTGGGCGGCACATAAAGCAACTATCAGGGGATATTTCATTCAGACGGCCTCAAGGCTGAAGAAAACCTCTGATTCAATAATTAGTCAAAAGGATCGCGAGCTGTCCAACCTGGTAACCCGACACAAAAATAATCCTGACCTGGATCTAAGGACTCAGATTGACTCGGCTAGATTGGACCTAAACCTTTGTTTAACAACCAGGGCAGAAAAAAACCTTCGATGGACACAGGCAAAATTTTATACCCAAACAGATAAACCGGGAACACTGTTAGCACGCAGACTGACTCCCAGGCCTCGTCGCAGGACAGTCCCAAAGATTAGACAGCCTGACGGGTCCCTTACACAAAATCCGCAAAAGATACTAGATCTTTTCCATTCTTATTTTACCTCCTTATATAAAGAGCCGGAGAATTTACAACCCGGTGCTATAGATGACTTCATTAAAGACCTGCCTCTCCCATCCCTCTCTGACTCACACAAGGAAATAATGGATGAGGCCATTACTTTAGAAGAGGTAATGTTGGCAATAAAACAAGCTCATGCCTCAAAAACTCCAGGTCCAGACGGGTTCTCCGCCTCTTACTATAAGAAATTTGCCCAAATATTAGCACCCCACTTATTGGAATTTTTCATGGCCCTGCGTGATGGGGCTCACTTGGGGGGAGACCTAAATAGAGCCAATATCTGCCTACTACCAAAGCCTGACAAAGACCACAGTGAGGTGACAAATTATCGCCCTATATCACTTATTAATGTGGATCTGAAATTATTAACCAAAATCTACGCTAATAGACTTAATACCTTCCTAGCAAAATATGTCCATATAGATCAGGTGGGCTTTGTCCCGGGGCGACAGGCGGCAGATCAAATTCGCAGGGCCGTAGACATTATATCTTTGCTCCACTCGGATTGGGATGGCTTAGGAACCAGACGGGGAATGTTGTTGTCATTAGACCTTCATAAGGCCTTTGATTCCCTTTCTTGGCCTTTTTTGTTTCACATTTTGAGAAAGTGGAATTTTGGATCTAAATTCCTTTCTCTATTATCTGTACTGTACTCTACCCCCTCAGCTAACATTGTAGCTTTTGGCCATAAATCAGATCTGCTACAAATTAGAACAGGAACCAGGCAAGGCTGTCCCCTTTCACCACTCTTATTCATAGTTGCTATAGAAACAGTGGCGATTGCCATCAGGTCTGACCCTAATATACATGGTGTATACAGTGGAGGCAGAGATCATAAGTGTGCATTATTTGCAGATGATCTTTTATTATTCATCACAGACCCTATTACGACCCTGCCTAACTTGGCTTCACTACTTTTTGACTTTGGAATGGTATCAGGCCTGAGGGTCAATCAGTCTAAATCAGAGGCAATGGATATTAATCTACCTACCTCAACCCTGACCTCTGTACGCGCTTCTTTTCCATTTAGGTGGTGCAAACAGGCCCTTCCCTACCTAGGTGTAAAACTCACCCCAGACATATCTACCCTATACAAGGCTAATTACGCCCCTCTTCTCTCTTCCACGATGGAGGACTTAAAAAATTGGCAAAACCATAGTCTTTCTTGGCTGGGCAGGATAAGTACCGTCAAAATGATAACCCTTCCTAGAATTCTTTATTATTTTAGGTCCCTTCCGATTTCAGTTCCTACAACATTTTTTAAAAAACTCCAATCATTAACTTTCAAATTCATCTGGAGCCGGGGAGGTTGCAGGGTGGCTCGATCTTCCTTGTATGTCTCAAAGGGACAGGGTGGATTAGGGGTTCCACACTTTTTACGTTACTATAGAGCGGCCCAGCTGGCACAGCTTTACCAAATTTATTCTACGTCTTATCGCCCTGATTGGGTTAACCTAGAGGCACAAGCGAGCTCTCCTCTCCCTATGGACCTTCTAATGTGGCTACCTTCTAAGGAACGCAGAGCCATTCTGAGCCCCTCTCTATCTCACTCACTGAACCTTTGGGATAGGATGTGCAAAATATACTCTCTTAGGTCGCCACATACTCCAGTTGCCCCCATTTTTGGGAACCCGCACTTTCCCCCGGGACAACACCCACAACAATTTGCTTGGTGGATTAATAAAGGCTTGTACAAGATGGCACATTTTATAGATCAAAAGGGCATCAGAAAACCCTCCTATTTCCGAGACACTCTAGATATGCCCCCGACCGAGTCCTTTCGACTCTCCCAAATCACTTATTACTTACATTCACTATGCAGAGAGGGGGACATCACCACTAGAACGTCCTATGAAAATAAATGCCTAAGAGGGCCTGAAACACGAGGTAGTATTTCAGAGTTATACGTTCTACTAACAGACCAAGGCTCTAAACTTCCCTACCAATTAGCTTGGGAGGCGGACCTAGGGGAGACGATTGATGAGGACACTTGGTCCAAGTGGTCAGCCATGGTACACAGGGGAATTCTGAACACTTCTTTAGTAGAGGCGAACTATAAGGTATTGTCACGATGGTATCTAGTTCCGACACGGATAACCAAAATCTACCCAGACGCATCGCCTCTCTGTTTCAGGAGGTGTGGCCAAGAGGGCACAATGCTCCACACCTGGTGGACATGTCCGAAGGTCAAGAGATTTTGGATAAGACTTTTTAATCTGGTTTATTCAGTGACTGGAGTGAACATACCTAAAAACGTTAAGACGGCATTATTCTCTGATCTCTCGAGCGAACTACCCAGGCATCTCAGATCCCTTATCTTCTTTATCCTCCTAGCAGCCAAGATAACCATAGCGCGAGCATGGAAAACTCCCCTGATAAATTTGGCATTAGTTAAAAACAAAATTTCTTGGATCATGATAAATGAAAAATTAACTAGTATTCTTCGCGACCAACAAGATAGATTTGAAAGGGTTTGGAACCCTTGGATTAGGTACCTCCAGGCGCCGTGAGGGGCGGGCCAGCGGCTTGGAGCGTGGAGATCGTTTGCACACTCTACTTCTTCTTCTCTTTTCTTTTCTTCCTCTTCTTTCTTTCCCCCTTCCCTCTTCTTTTCTTTCTACATACAAACAATTACTTTGTCCCCACAGTGGGGTTATCATACGCATGACATCGGGCTCTACAGTATATTAATCCTAGAGTATACCTAATACCTAAGTTTTCTGTTATAACCCCAAGTTGGGAAATTGAACTGCATTACATGACAGTCCCTCCTCAGGGAATTTCACTGTAATATCTTCTACGTGTGTTAAGCGTCTTAGGTGCCTTAGCACAGTTATGTAATGAGCCATTCACGCTACTTTGAGATTCACTATCGTAATAATACTGTTGACACGAAACCTGTATCAATGTGAACCCTGTTATCTGTTAAAATTTGATTTCAATAAAAACATTGGAAAAGAAATGTTTGTTCTTTGTTTTTATACTGTTTATGATGAACAATGTATAATTTGAAAAACTAATAAAAAGAATATGATAAAAAAAAAAGAAGGCTGGAAACTGTCTGTTCTCAGCAGTTCCTGCGGCGGGGACAGGTGAGAAAAGTTAATCCTATATATATATTTATATTACAAGTGGATTTTCTTCAATGAGTAGTTCATGTCTTACCTGATTTACACCACTAGAGGGAGTAAAGAGCAAACTTACATGCTTTTCAGACACACTCAGTGAAGCTGGTGTCCAATCATTCCCTTCCTCCATTGCAGGTGTGCAGACGCCAGGTGGCTAATTTAAAAGCCCAGAGCGTTCAGAGCTCTGTAAACAGATGGACACAGAGTTTGGGCAGTGAGCATCTTAAAGTGGTCGGATACAGGCTAACCTAAGACACCTATTCGGCATCAGGTTGTGCAGTATTAGGCATATATGTATATTGTGAGACTTTTAGCACAACAGTGATTGCATATGTATTAGTACCTCTGCTTTGTAGCTTGGGACTATGTCTCCTCGTAAGAGGGTCTCGGGGGGAGGTAACAAAGGCACAAGAAAGTCACCGCCTGTGTCTAGGGGTCCTAAAGATGCCTGCAGATTACCATCCCCCCCTGCAAGACTGGAGCCAGCCTCACAGGATGAGTCAGTGCCCCTGTCAGGTTTTGCAGCCTCTCCTAATGTTACAGCCCCAGCGTATGTCACAGAAGATTCCCTTAGGGCTACATTGGAGGGTTTTGAGGGAAGAATTATGAATTTTATTTCAGCTTCCTTAAAAGATAGCAGAAAAAGGTGTAGATCCCCTCCCTCTGCTGCACTTTCTCTTTCAGATGATTCTTCTGACAATGAGGAGAGATCCCTATCTAGAGATAGGGATCAAGAGCAGTCTGAGGATTCAGAGGAAGAGGAGAGAGCTTCTTCCTCTCAGGCACTCAAGAAGCAGGTCCAGTATTATACTGAACTAGTGCGTTCCACATTTAAAATGTCCTCTGCTGAGGCCGCTACATCCTCTGTTTCTTCCCTGGGGGTCAGAAGGATCCCACAGAATGCGTTTTCCTTTCTAATCCATCCTTTAATGGATAAATTGTTGTATGAGGACTGGGGACATACCGATAAACTGTTTACTCCTCCTAAAAGGTTTTCTATGCTTTATCCTCTGGAGGAAAGCTTCAGCAAGAAGTGGGGGGTCCCATCCGTGGATGCGGCTGTCTCTTGTGTGAATAAAAACCTGACCTGTCCCTTGGACAATGCTCAGGTGTTTAAAGATCCAACTGATGAAAAGCTGGAAACTTTATTAAAAGCCTCCTTCTCAATGGCTGGCGCTGTAGTCCAACCTACAGTCGCAACTGTGGGTTTGTGTCAATTCCTCAAGGAACAGGTTAAGCAGATTCTTGGCCTCCTTTCCAGTGAGGAAGTGGAGAACTATGCAGACCTTCCACAGGTGCTGTGTTTTATGGTTGATGCCATTCTGGATTCTGCCCAGCAAGCATCTCGTTTGTCTCTCCTGTTGGTACACATGCGCAGGTCCCTTTGGCTTAAAAGTTGGGCAGCAGAGCTTTCATGCAAAAGATATTTAGCTGGCTTCCCGTTCAAAGGGGAACGCCTATTTGGGGATGACCTAGATAATTTTATCCAAAAAATTACAGGTGGTAAATCTACACTCCTACCAGTTAAGAGGAGTAAATGTCCACCATTCAAACGGTCTCTTTCCCCTTCCCCTGGAACATCAGGCTCCAAGCAGTGGCGACAGCCTTCCCAATCTACTTTCAGAGGAAAGGCCCAGGGTCACACCCAAGGGCAGAAAAAGGCTTGGGGATGAAAGCCTGCCAAGCAGAGCCCCAAAACATCCCTGTGAAGGGGCGCCCCCACTTGGCCGAGTGGGGGGAAGGCTCCTACAGTTTTTAGGAGCCTGGCGGGAAGAGGTTCAAGACAAGTACGTGGTCTCTTCAGTATTTCTAGGTTACAAAATAGAGTTCCTAGAGCTTCCACCAGCTCGTTTCCTAAGGTCAAGAGTTCACAAAGATCCAGTAAAGCGAGAACCGCTACTACTGGCCTTAGATCGCTTACTATCCCAGGGAGTGATAGTAGAAATGAACCCAAAAGATCAGGGTTCAGGGTTCTACTCGAATCTCTTCACCGTTCCAAACCAAATGGAGATGTCAGACCCATCCTAGATCTAAAGGATCTGAATCAGTTTCTACACATTCGATCCTTCCGAATGCAGTCAATTCGTTCGGAGGTCTCCACCCTGCAGGGGGGAGAATTTATGGCATCAATAGGTATCAAGGATGCATATATTCATGTGCCGATTTTTCCCGCTCACCAAAGATATCTAAGGTTCGCGGTAGACCAGCACCATTTCCAGTTTGTGGCCCTTCCTTTCGGTCTTGCTACAGCTCCTCAAATTTTTAAAAAAATTCTAGACCCTCTCTTAGCAAATCTAAGAGCTCAGGGCATAACTGTGGTAGCTTATCTAGACGATTTGCTACTCATAGAGCAATCGGTGGCACACCTGAACCGCGCTGTCTTCAAGACAGTAAGACATTTGGAAAGACTAGGCTGGATAATCAACCTAGAAAAGTTTTCTTTGCAACCTTCAACAAGGTTGGAGTATCTAGGCATGATCATAGACAGCGCTCAAGGCAGGGTGTTTCTACCAAAGCCAAAGGTCAAGGCCGTAAGAGCTCTAGTCCGCTTAGTATTAAGCAAAAAGAGTCAATCCATTCGGCTATGTATAACTGTTAGGAAAGATGGTTGCCACTTTCGAGGCTGTTCCATTTGCCCTGTTTCACTCAAGGCCCCTGCAAAGAAGCATTCTCACAGCTTGGAACAAAAAGACTCATGCCTTAGATCTTCCGATGTGCCTCCCCGAGGATACTCAAAAGCCTCAATTGGTGGTTATGAACCATAAATCTTTTCAAAGGCAAAGCCTTTCTTCCACTACAATGGAAGATCGTAACCACATATGCCAGTCTGACAGGCTAGGGAGCAGTTCTGGAAGAAAAATGCACACAGGTAAGATGGTCTGCAACCGAGAGACGTTTGCCCATCAATATTCTACAAATTTGGGCAATTTACTTGGCCCTCATGGACTGGTCTTACAGGCTACAGGGTCATCCTATTTGGATACAATCCGACAATGCTACGGCTGTGGCTTACATCAATCACCAAGGAGGCACCAGAAGTCTGGATGCCCAAAGGGAGGTGAATCACATTCTTGCATGGACAGAAAGCCATGTTCCCTGCCTGTCTGCGGTATTCATCCCAGGAGTGGAAAATTGGCAAGCGGATTTCTTAAGCCGCCGGCAATTATGCCCAGGAGAATGGTCCCTACACCCCGACATATTCCAAACCATATGACAAAGGTGGGGAACACCAGATGTGGATCTATTCATGTCTAGATTCAACAGGAAGCTGGACAAATTTGTGTCCAGAACAAGGGATGTACTTGCTCAGGGGTCAGATGCTCTGACAATCCCATGGGATCAGTACAATCTAATGTTTGCCTTCCCTCCGAACCCACTTCTTCCGCGGTTCCTGGGAAGGGTCAAAAGGGAAGCAAAGTCGGTCCTTTTAGTAGCCCCGGCTTGGCCCAGACGACCTTGGTATGCAGAGATCGTAAAGATGGCAGTGGGCATGCCTTGGGTCCTCCCATTCTGGCCAGATCTGCTCACACAGGGTCCGATTTGCCACCCTGCTTTAGGAAGTCTAAATTTGACGGCTTGGCTGCTGAGACCCACATTTTTAAAGACCGTGGGCTCTCGAAGTCAGTCATTTCCACTCTGGTCAATGGCAGAAAGCCGGCCTCCAGGCTTATTTACTACAAAATCTGGAAGTACGTATGTTTCCTGGTGTGAACCCAGGGGATGGCATCCTAGAAGGTATATGATTAGCAGAATCTTGACCTTTCTTCAGTCAGGCCTAGAAATGAGATTGGCTTTGAGCACTATCAAAGTCCAAATTTCGGCTTTGTCTGTATTTTTTCAGAAAATTGCTTCACATTCCATGGTCCGGGCCTTTATTCAGGGGGCACTGCGGTTGAATCCGCCAGTCAAACCCCCAGTATGCCCATGGGATTTGAATTTGGTGTTGTTGGCTTTACAGGGACAACCCTTTGAGCCACTGCACCTGGCTCCTTTAGCGCTTTTGACTAAAAAATTAATCTTCTTGATAGCCATATCCTCTGCTAGGAGAGTATCAGAATTGGCAGCTTTTTCTTGTAAAGAGCCATATTTAATTATTCACAAGGACAGGATTGTTATGCATCCTAATTGTTCCTTCTTACCTAACGTGGTTTTAGGATTCCATTTGAATCAAGATGTAATCCTGCCATCCTTTTTTTCAGATCCGCAGTCCGCGGAGGAAGAATCTTTGCACACTCTTGATGTGGTTAGAGCAGTCAGTGTCTATCTGCACAACGCTCAGATACGGAAAACTGATTGTTTGTTTATTCTGCCGGATGGCCATAAGAAAGGCCAAGCAGCGTCAAAATCCACTCTTTCTAGATGGATTAGACAGGTTATTTTTCAGGATTATGATATAAAGAGGAAGACTCCTCCTTTTCATGTGAAAGCGCACTCAACTAGGGCTGTTAGTGCTTCTTGGGCAGTGCATCACCAGGCCTCCATGGCTCAGATCTGTAAGGCTGCGACTTGGTCTTCAGTCCATACATTCACCAGATTCTATCAGGTGGATGCAAGAGGGCAAGAGGATACCGCCTTTGGGCGCAGTGTACTGCAGGCTGCAGTTTAGTTCCTCTGGTCCGTTTGCGGTCTATATTTTTTGATCTGTGTCTCCCTCCCCTCAAATGAGCATTGCTTTGGGACATCCCACTATGTAATGAATACTCTGTGTCCCATGATGTATGATCAAGAAAATAGGATTTTTAAATACAGCTTACCTGTAAAATCCTTTTCTTGAGAGTACATAACGGGACACAGAGCTCCCTCCCTTCTATGGGTTTTACGTGGTTACCTATTGCTTTGCTACAAAACTGAGGTCCACCCTGTATGGGGGGGTTATATAGGGGAGGAATTCTCCTTAATTGGGGTTAATCAGTGTCCATTCACCGATGGTGCCTATCTAACCCACTATGTAATGAATACTCTGTGTCCTGTGATGTACTCTCAAGAAAAGGATTTTACAGGTAAGCTGTATTTAAAAATCCTATTTTTCCCCTGTTCCCTCGATACTTTCCTCCCTACATCCATTTTGCTATTCTCCGCATTCCTCAACCATTGTTTGCTATTATCCACTGTTATTTATTTGGTTTATATTTGTTCACAGTTATTGCATTTTTGTATCTTGATCTTCATGCATCTCATGTATTTCTGTTTTTGCAGATCTCTGCGGTTCGGGCATTCGCCACCCAGCCTTGGATGGATTGATGCTGTGTGGGGGTAGGAAACTATGCTGTGCCACCCAATGTGCAGGGGTCCTTCTTGTGCCTCTTTCACGAGGTATGGGTGGAACATCCACTGGCCTGAAGGTTCCATGGGTTCCCCGCTGGAAACCCTTGGGTCCTCTTTCTTTTTGCACTTCAGCTTGGAGCTCAGAGGGACAGCTGCATGTGTGTCAGCGGCGAGATGACATGGGACGCGATCCTGCTCCTCTTGGTGTGCTGGCGCTATGCGCCATGACACTGGGGGACCCTGGATGGATGCTGCTCACCACTCACCAGGCGTCAGCACATCGCGACCTTCATCCAGCTGATTCCAATCACCGATTCCGATGATTGGATATCTTACCAACACACAAGGTATTTAAGTCCCACTCCATGTGGCCATTTAGCAATCAGCACTGCATGGAGCTGGAAATCTGTTGGATGAATAGTAATGCTAAACAATACAGGTATTACTTGCGTAGATGTATACCATCAATCTGTTTTTACCTTCTTAAAGTCATTACATGGCAGCAGTTTTGGTGATTTGTTTGTACCATCCAAATCTCCCCTGTCATACTTCTACTTTTGTAGATTTGGACTTTTAAATATATACACTCTTTCAAATATATATACACTTTAATATTCATGCTTACTTATTTAAACAGATTAGTACTCTAGAAGTAACCTGAAAGATCATTTTTTGGGGCATCTGCCCCTTTGGGGTCCTTGTGTGTGCAGCTTTGCCCTCGCTCTGCACACCCGCCGGCTTTCTTTGCCTGGGTTTTCTTGGCATATTGCCCCATCCAGCAGAGATCAACGCACCTCACGCAGTAACCATATGCACCATGTTCATTTGAATTTTGGAAGTATAACCTGTAGCGTATTTGATATATAGACAATAATACTTTTCAATGGGGTCATCCCGATACCACTCTTTCAAGACCGAGTACAAGTACCGATACTTTTTTCAAGTACTCACTGATACCGATTACCGATACTTTTTTTAATGTCATGTGACTTTGACTGATGAGCACTGATAGGTGACACTGACTGGCTGGCACTGATAGATGGCACTGACTGATGGGGACTGATGGCTGGCACTGATAGGCGGCACTTATGGGCACTGATAGATGGCACTGACAGGTGGCTGGTACTGATGACTGGCACTGATAGGCAGCACTTGTGGGCACTGATAGGTGTCTGGCACTGATAGATGGTGCTGATAGATGGCATGGATAGGCAGCACTTATGAGCACTGACATGTGGCTGGCACTGATGGCTGGCACTGATAGGTGGCACTTATGGGCAGGCACTGAAATGCAGCAATAAATGACATGAGGAAAAGATTTATTTTGAAATGCTATGCTGAAATGCCCATCTTGGTACACCCTGCACTCGGCCACAGTAAGCAGCAGCAGACATCTTATTACACCCAGCCGAAACTATATGGGCTGGGTGTAACAAGATATCCGCTGCTGACTTACTGCCGCCGAGTGCAGGGTATACCAAGATAGGTGTCGGAATGTTCAACTGCTGACCAAATGTGATGGCTCCGGTCACCGATCCTGATGCGACTGGGCCCTGCACCCCTGTCAGCTTACCTAGCTAGTTCATCTGCAGGTGAGGATTTGCTCTCCGCTCTGCCCCCCGACTTTCGGTTGCACGCAGCCTCTGACCAGGTATCGGATAAGGCATCGGGAGCATTTTTGTGACTCACGCAAATACTCGGTATCGGTCCAGATACGTATCGGGACAACCCTACTTTTCAATACATCTGTCTGTACTAAATTCCCTTTTTATTCTTATTGAAAAATATGTTATACAGTATACTACTCCATACTAAAAAATACTTCTATATTCTAGAATGTATATCCATTTGACAAAAAACCTCTGAAGAAGGACTCACAATCAGTCCAAAACATGTTAGGTGTTCACGCAACTATGCATGGCAGCTATCCCAACATCTTTTTATGGTTATCCTTTGTATGACATGATCTGTGTGCTGTCAATGGTAATACATGTTATGTATTGTAAGTTTTGTACATTATCCTAATATTGCTATACTGCTTCCACATTTGTATGTGATGTACAATAAAGTAATGCTTTTACTCCAAATACTGGTCTGTCTGTAAAGTCCATAAGGGGTATACTTTGCATTTACACACTAAGGTTTTTCTTTTCTTTACAATAATAGTGGATGTGACAGACCAATCTTTTCTAAACATATCACTTTCCTTGTAATAATATTAAAACTTATGCCCCGTACACATGAGTGGACTTTCCGGCGGACTAGGTCCGACAGTCTTTCCGACAGACTTTCTGACTAGGTCCGATGGACTTTCCAAACCAACAGACTTGGCCACACACCATAGGACTAGGTCCGTTCATAAATCCATTCGGTTTGAACGTGATGACATAAGCAGGACTAAAAAAGGAAGTTCAATAGTCAGTAGCCAATAGCTTCCCTTGTGTCATATTTGGTCCGTCGGACCAGCACACAGACAAACAGTTTTCCCAATTTTAGTCCGTCGAACTTTGAGTCCGTCAGACAGATTTGAAACATGTTCTATTTCTAGGTCTGTCAGATTTTTATCCTGAAAAGCCCACACACTATCGAATTGTCCGCCGGACTAATCCCGTTGGACCTAGTCCGCCAGAAAGTCTGCTTGTGTGTACGCGGCATAACTGTCATTTTCCTTTCCCACACACATAGGACAGTAATATTCTGTCATTAGAAGAGGCTAGGAGCTAGAAAATAAGATTACAGTAAGTATTAGATAACCATTTTAACAATTTTTCATATTCTATATTCTTGGCCTCCTCATGTAAGCATACCGATGGGATATAGCAAAAAATTATAAAAAAAAAAAAAAAAAAAATAATAATAATAATTATTTAAATTAAATTTGGTAAGAGGACTGCTGATCCAAATGAACAGAAAATAAACCCCGAAAACTTCTAACTAGTATTGCTAGATGAAAGCATTATCTTCAACAACTGATTTTAAGACATTGTAAACTGGAATCTTGGGACATAAAGGCCAGGAACAATCAAGAAATGTATTTCTCATTTAACAAAAAAAAAAAATCTGTTAGGATTGAGTTTGCCTGCTGTTAGCCCCGTGTATGCCTTGCCTCAGTATTTTGGCTGCTCCTGCTTGTACCCTGTTTGTCGTGCTACTTCCTGATGGTGTAGCCATTTTCTCTTGATCTTGCTTTTTCCCTTGCCCTGCATCCAATATCCTGCTGCCTTGTTCCCATCCCAGTTTTGTTTTCCCCCTTCCTATCTGCATCCCCCTGCCTTATGTGTTTCTCATGTGTACATTAGTATCTTCATAGTTAAGTGTGGTTAGGATTGCTGGTTAGATGTTTGTTATTTAGATTTGCTTTTCATGCATTCACATGTTTGTCTGGTGGTATGTGATTATGTTTCATTCACTGTAAATAAACCTCACTTTTAAGATATATATACATGGTCTGGTCAGTTTCTTGGTGTAACTATAGATATCTGGTCTCCCAGCTGCTGATTCCTGACAGAGTCTCTGTGTGGAGACAGTTGCTGTGTGTGTTGAAATGCTCATGGCTGTGTGTGCCCAAGAAGTTCAAAGCTGTGTGCAAGGAAGAGCTGATGGTCTGAGAGACCAGTAACTGCTGAAGAGTAGCCAGGTGGGCTAGCATTTTCATTTGTATTTTGCTGGGGAAGAACCCCTGTGTGGGAAACCTTATGTTATATGGACTTTCTGTTTTTCCTTTGAATAAAAATGGGCTGTCATTCACTAAAACTGAAGTGCTGACTGATGTGAACTTGAAAATGCTTTTACCACTAGATCTAACCAACCACCATGTCACAAGTGGTGGAGAATGCGGGCAGAAGATGGTGGAATCTGGGAACATGCTCCACAGTGAGTTTGAATGATAGAAACTGTGTCTTTGTGGTTCAGCCAGGTAATAAGAATTGTGTGCAAGTGGTGAACCTGCAATGGGAAAGTCAAACATTTCTGCTGTGAACTGTGTAACAAGTGGCCGTGTCCTTGACTGCAAAATGAAGCAGTCGAAACAGAAAAAGGCTGCAATCCTTGCTGAGGCAAGGGAAAGAATACTGTGGCTAGAGCATACTTCGTCTCATGCACCAGTCGGGACAGAAAATTCAGCTGTGTGAATTAGCAGTAGACTGGTGCAAACTGGTCATGCCACCCACATCCTTAAAGGTGAAGTGAAGGATGTTGTCCCTTGCAACATGAATACAGGTGTGCAACAGCGTGTGGCAAGGAGGAGTATTTTTATCCATAGCAGCAACATCCAGACCAGCCAGGATGTCTGAAGTTCAAGGCGTCTGTCTGCCCAGGGTTGTAACCAGTGGTGTCCTCAAGAGCAGTATCCAGTGGCAATGGTAGAAAGTCAGTCATTGAGTATTTGTCAAAAAGCTGAAGCTAAGTGTCCAGTACCATGCTTGGAGTGTGGTCAAGTGGGGCATGGGATCTTTATTTGCTCAAGGTTCTGAAACACTGCCAGAGAGTCTGGAAAGGCTGCAATGTCACCCTGTAAAGTATTGCTGGTGGTAAATGTAATTATATTGATGGTGCTGACATTGAAAAACGTATTTCTGGTAATGTTATGTCTGAGAATTATGGTGGCAAAGCATTAATGATGAAGATGATGGGATAACTCCCATGACAACCAGAGGCAGAGCCACAGGGTTGCTCCTGGAAAGCTCACCGGGGCTTCATTTGCCAGAGATTGTCCAGGACATTACTGATACTGTTCTGCTGGAACAGAGGGGGTCTATACCATGCTGTGAGAGTGTGTGGGAGCAGTCCACTCACCCTAGGTGTAACCAGGTTGGTAAGGGATTAAGTAAGTGTGTCAAAGGTGAAAGTATAAAGCTGTGTGCATCAGTAGCGCCACCAGAGCTGGAGGCTAAAAGTGAGGTATTACAGCCAACTGTGGTTGAAAAGGTATTATCACAAAATGATGAGTATAATGATAAATGTACTGTATTTGCTGTTAAGTCCCAGGTGCCTCCTAGAGCAGGTGATATGGTGCTGCAGAGTGTCCATGATGAAGACACCATGGACTGGGATGGTAAGTGCAGAAAAATACTTGTAATGCAAGGTGTGTCTAAAAAGTTTGGTGAATGGTATCAGAAAACAAACAAAACAGAAGATACAAACAAATTACCTTTAATGGCCTTCAAAATAATTGCCACCCTTCAAAACACACTATTGGCAACATTCATAAAGCTTCTGGAAACTGTCAGCAAAGGCCTCTTTAGGAATCGATTGCAGAACCCTTGTCACACATTCTTTGATTACCGCCACTTCAGGCGGGGAAACAGAAAGAAGTCTGCAGGTGCCAGATCAGGGGTGTTCAGTGGATGATCAAGAACAGGTAAGCCGCGCTGAGTCAAAAATTGGCACACATGGATTGCACAGTACGCAGGCATGTTATCCGTGCAGCAACATCCACTGTCCAGTCCTGTGCAACTTTGACCAAACATGGTGGATACATCGTAGCAACCATTTCAAAACTTGATGTTCGCTCTTTGTTCCAATGCACTGTGATCCTATCTCTCACACTGACTATGTTTGACTGCCTACAGCTGGTTTACCCTGATGGTCACCTGTACTTCACACTAGGTGGCTCTTTTCAACGTGTCTCTGGATAACCATGTGCACGCGCACACCTGACAATGTTACCGCTGAGATATCGGTCCATTCATCTAACTTTTTAGACACACTTTGTTCTTAACCAAGTAACCATGGGTTTCAAGGCTATGTTGTGTAAAATAGGGGTGGACATAACATCTGGTATGCCCAACTGAGGGATTACCGAGTGGCTGGTGATTGAGGGAACATTGGCCCCTGCCAAGGTTGATCGCCTCCAGTCTGAAGGACTGTTTAAGGGTACATAGCAGATTTGTTACCGACAGCCCAAAAGCTGAAGAGTGTTTAGTGCAAAAATGTCAGTATGACTGGTTATGACCTGCAGTGGTTTCCTGATGCTGAGGCAGAGGGGATGAGTTTGAGACATACATCTGACAGCACTTTGGGGGAGCACCAGGCTGTGATGGTGAATACCATCAGAGAAGTGGAAGCCTCTTTAACCACTTAAGCCCTGGACCATTTGGCTGCCCAAAGACCAGAGCACTTTTTGCGAATCTGAACTGCGTCGCTTTAACTGACAATTGTGCGGTCATGCGTCGTGGCTCCCAAACAAAGTTGATGTCCTCTTTCCCCACAAATAGAGCTTTCTTTTGTTGGTATTTGATCACCTCTGCGTTTTTTATTTTTTGCGCTATAAAAAAAAAAATAGCGACAATTTGGAAAAAAACACATTGTTTTTTTACTCTTTGCTATAATAAATATCCCCAAAAAATATATATAAATTTTTTTTTTCCTCAGTTTAGGCTGATACGTATTCTTCTACATATTTTTGGTAAAAAAATCGCAATAAGCGTTTATTGATTGGTTTGCGCAAAAGTTATAGTGTCTACAAAATAGGGGATAGTTTAATGGCATTTTTATTAACAATTTTTAATTTTTTACTAGTAATGGCAGTGGTCAGCGATTTTTATCATGACTGCGACATTATGGCGGACAGATCGGACACTTTTGCGTGATTTTGGGACCATTCACATTTGTACAGCGATCAGTGCAATTAAAAATGCATTGATTACTGTGTAAATGTGACTGGCAGTGAAGGGGTTAACCACTAGGTGGCGCTGTAGGGGTTAAGTGTGTCCTAGGGAGTGATCATAAGTGTGGGGGAGGGGCTATGTGTGACACAACACTGATCACTGCTCCCGATTACAGGGAGCGGTGATCAGTGTCCTGTCACTAGGCAGAACGGGGAACGGACATCGAGTCCGTGGGACCCCTGATCACACTCATGGAGGTCGCAGTGCCCGCAAACCCCCTCTTAAAGGGCAACATACAGGTACATTAATCTGCCTGTACATGCCCTTCTGCCGACGTATATCGGCATCAGCAAGCGGTTAAATGACTCACTTTTCAAGCTGTAGCCCCTTTACACCTCTGACAAAGGTAAAGTCCCTAAAAAGGTCACGTATTTAAACATGGAATGAACTGAGATATCTAATACAGTGTTGGAAATATTGGAACTGGTAAAAATAAATTTGCTGTATATTTGGGTGTCTCCACTGCAGTCAGAGAAGGTGGTACTGCATAGAGATATTTGGTCGACAACCCTGTCCTTTTGTTTACAAATAGCAGTGGGGCTTGGGAGCCGTCATTCACTGAAAGACATAAATGACAATGAATTTACATTGTGGAACAATTTTTCCATTTTTTTTTTTAGAAAAGACTTATCAATAGTACGTGTCTTTGTCTTGTTTTCTTTGTATTTTTGTCTTGGCTTGCATGACTTCATTTTAACTTCAGGTTGTTTGACATTTTTGACATTTGACATTTTTGCTAACCCTCAGAAACTCCACTGTACTAAAAGTCTCCCACACTGCCTGACCAGTAGGGATGGATGAACGGTTCGGCCCGAGCATCAGTTCGGGCTGAACATTTGCCCATTCGGAAAATTTGCAGTGTATGCTGTTTGTTATGAAGCAGGGCTGGGAAGCCAGCCACGGCATCCTTAACAACTGATAAGTCATCAGATGAGTCGTGAGAGCCCACCTGCCCCAAAGCACCCACCCCCCCATGTTGAGGGCATGTGGCCTGGTATGGTTCAGGAGGGGGGTGCTCGCTCACCCCCCCCTTTCCTGACTTGCCGGGCTCCATGCTCAGATAAGCGTCTGGTATAGACTGGGGGGGGGGGCCCATGCAGTTTTTTCTTTTTCTATATTTTTTTCAAACGCCAGGTACTGGCAATTGTAACCACAAGTCATTTAAAATGGGATTTGATTTATTTTTATTTTTCTTTAGACATGTCATTTTTGCTACAGCATGTTTTATGCATGCTACAGATGTGCCACTTTACAGGGACATTAAGGGGACCCCTAGGCACTATATCTAAAGGAATTTTTCATTTTTATTGTTGCACTTTAAGCATAAATAAAATCACCACTCCTGAGAAAAACTATTGTTTAAAAAAAAAAATATATATATATTAATAAATATCCCAGGGCAGTACCCAGACCCCCCATATCCCTTTTATAGCCAAATACTTGCATAAAAGCCTTCAAAATTGGTACTTTAGATTTCTCCTGTTCGGCTCCCAAAGACTTGAATGGGATTTGCTGTTTGGGTTAGAACATCTCCCCTGTTTGGGAGTTCTTCTGTGAACTGAACAGGCGGGTATTTGCCTCATCCTTACTGACCAACAAAAACAGATGGGTGTTACATTTTTGTGGCATGAAATTACCATTTTGATACAGTATATAGCATGATAAATCCTTTCTAAAACAGAAGGTATTCACTTGTCCCATTCCATCGCATATCTCAGAAATAAGAGGATTATTCCTCATTGTGTAACACTTGACAGAGCCATGCAAATCATTCCTTTATGTCCCAACTTAGTGATAAGTAATTCCTATGTCATTGGTTAAAAAACAATAGAGGACACAGTATTCACTGTTTGGGCTTTTTTCTGTTGGATATCATCAGTGAGAACAAGTACTGATCAGAAAGAGAATGAGTAGAAGCCCCTTTATGCCCCAACATAGTGATAAGTAACTATAATTCCCCTACAGTATGTCATAGGTTCAAAAATATACAGTATATATAAGACGTAGTACTAAATGAACTCGTTCTGCTTGATATCATCATTGAGAACAAGTACTGATCAGAATGAGAATGACTAGGAGCAGCAGATACAGTCAGGTCCATAAATATTGGGACATCGACACAATTCTAATCTTTTTGGCTCTATACACCACCACAATGGATTTGAAATGAAACGAGATGTGCTTTAACTGCAGACTTTCAGCTTTAATTTGAGGGTATGTACATCCAAATCAGGTGAACGGTGTAGGAATTACAACAGTTTGTATATGTGCCTCCCACTTTTTAAGGGACCAAAAGTAATGGGACAGATTAACAATCATCCATCAAACTTTCACTTTTTAATACTTGGTTGCAAATCCCTTGCAGTCAATTACAGCCTGAAGTCTGGAACACATACACATCACCAGACGCTGGGTTTCATCCCCGGTGATGCTCTGCCAGGCCTCTACTGCAACTGTCTTCAGTTCCTGCTTGTTCTTGGGGCATTTTCCCTTCAGTTTTGTCTTCAGCAAGTGAAATGCATGCTCAATCAGATTCGGGTCAGGTGATTGACTTGGCCATTGCATAACATTCCATTTCTTTCCCTTAAAAAACTCTTTGGTTGCTTTCGCAGTATGCTTCGGGTCATTGTCCATCTGCACTGTGAAGCGCCGTCCAATGAGTTCTGAAGCATTTTGCTGAATATGAGTAGATAATATTGCCCAAAACACTTCAGAATTCATCCTGCTGCTTTTGTCAGCAGTCACATCATCAATAAATACAAGAGAATCAGTTCCATTGGCAGCCATACATGCCCACGCCAAGACACTACCACCACCATGCTTCACTGATGAGGTGGTATGCTTTGGATCATGATAAGTTCCTTTCCTTCTCTATACTCTTCTCTTCCCATCACTCTGGTACAAGTTGATATTGGTCTCATCTGTCCATAGGATGTTGTTCCAGAACTGTGAAGGCTTTTTTAGATGTTGTTTGGCAAACTCTAATCTGGCCTTCCTGTTTTTGAGGCTCACCAATGGTTTACATCTTGTGGTGAACCCACTGTATTCACTCTGGTGAAGTCTTCTCTTGATTGTTGGCTTTGGGACACATACACCTACCACATGGAGAGTGTTCTTGATCTGGCCAACTGTTGTGAAGGGTGTTTTCTTCACCAGGGAAAGAATTCTTCGGTCATCCACCACAGTTGTTTTCCGTGGTCTTCCGAGTCTTTTCATTTTGCTGAGCTCACTGGTGCGTTCTTTCTTTTTAAGGATGTTCCAAACAGTTGATTTGGCCACACCTAATGTTTTTGCTATCTCTTTGATGGGTTTGTTTTGTTTTTTCAGCCTAATGATGGCTTGCTTCACTGATAGTGACAGCTCTTTGGATCTCATATTGAGAGTTGACAGAAACAGATTCCAAATGCAAATAGCACACTTGAAATTAACTCTGGGCTTTTTATCTGCTCCTTGTAAATGGGATAATGAGGGAATAACACACACCTGGCCATGGAACAGCTGAGCAGCCAATTGTCCTATTACTTTTGGTCCCTTAAAAAGTGGGAGGCACATATACAAACTGTTGTAATTAATACACTGTTCACCTGATTTGTATGTAAATACCCTCAAATTAAAGTTGTATGTCTGCACTTAAAGCACATCTTGTTTATTTCAGTTCAAATCCATTGTGGTGGTGTATAGAGTCAAAAAGATTAGAATTGTGCCAATGTCCCAATATTTATGGACTTGACTGTAGATAATAGGGATAGGCTAAATTCAGGGGAAGGTCTGTGTAGGAGATGTCAACTTAGTGTTGGGATCTACGTAAAACAGAAAAGGTAAACTGGCAAAACAAATATGTAACAGTTCAATAACTATTTGCAACCAGCAAACTGTGCAGATTTAACCTAGCCACTAAGTTCACTTAGTGATGTCAGAGAGACCTATCCCACACCCAGGTACAACATGTCTGGCTTGATTGTGAAAATGGCAGAGGGAGACAACAATAGGGACATTTGCCTGGCTAATTACAAACCCATGGCCTTACCATAATATTTAAAAAAAAGTAGTCAGTTAATGCAGGTGCTTTAGACCTGTGCTTTTTTTCCCTACCTATCCTTATTTCCAAATCTATTCAAAAATGCAGACAAGACATAGAAAAAGGCAGATAGGGTTGATAGGGTACACATAAAGAATATTTATTCTCTGCTCAGAAGCCATGATCACAATGTAAACTGATGTGATGTATAAAAGTAGGTCAACTAAAATCCCACCCTTCCTGATATCTATTTTGTCCATAGAGTTAGGCATAAAGGACGGATTTCATGATACACGTGGTCTACTCTGTCTTCAGTCTGTCCCCCTATATTCCATTGAAAGCAGAGATAAAAGAGATAAATGGCATGGACAAGTTTTAAAATAATATAAATATAGTTCTTTAACAAATGCAAACGTATGATAGCACATGAGTTGTTGAGCAAGGGTTAAATTACTGCCATCTGACGCAAAACCCTAATTTCAGAGGATTTTATTCCTTATTGCTCTGAGATTTTAATATAGACTTTAAATATCAGTCACTTTTATTTCAAAAGAAAAATGTTCATTAATACTATGTTGGAAAAAAATCCATAACTTTAAAATATACGATTATCTAAAAAATTCATTTACAGAAAATATTCTGCTAAAAAAAAACTCAAGATTTAACCAAATGCTCTGCAAAACAGGCAACACTGAATCAAATATTAAACAGCAGTAAGAAGAATGGCATATTCAACCATTTCATTGTGTGTGTTGAATGATGCTGCATATGATTTCTACATTTCTGTAGTCAATCTTTGGTCTCATAGTCTTAAAAACAAATGGCATAATAACATTTCAACAGTCATTTTTCAGGTATAAATAAGTAATCTGGCCTTGCTCAAAATTTAAATACAGATGTTATATTCTGTACCAGAACATTTAAACATATTAATTAATCAGATTTGAATCATGAATTATGCATTTTAAAATTAAGTTCTGACTATATTTTATCATTTGTTCCCTATCTAAAACATCCTTTACTAGCGGGTATTGATATATGCATACTTTAGCACAGTGGTTTAATGACAAAATTATGTCCTTAATAACACTTTCCACCCTTAACAAAAAAATTCTCATTTAAACATTCTAGGTGTTACATTTCATATTTTCTTACATTAGACTTGTAAAATTATTCTATTGTGCTGGTATTTAATTGTGAGCATTTCTCATGGAAAATATGCTAGTACATGGGCATATAATATTTTAAAGAATCAAGCCTTTTATAATATACAGTGTATATATTGCATGGCTTTATTCAGATATTTAATGACATACTGTATGTACACTAAACATAGACAGCCCTGCTGAACAAAGTTGCCTATAAGTATTTAAAACCTTTTTTCATCAGGGATGGACAAATCTGCCTTTGCAATCCCAATCTTAGCAGCGAATATAATTGAAGTCTATGGGTGGAGAAACCCAATATTACCTAAAGCGAGCCATAGACTCAGCGATTTTGTTTCTTGCAACAGCAGGTTGCTGTTCCCACCGGGATAACACAGTGATTATTGCCAGCGGCTATAGCAATAATTGCATGTAAAATCCAGCAGGCTGGTTGTACCCAAATTGATCGATCAATCAACTTGGGCACATTCAGCCTGGCCATGCATGGTTCGAATCTTGGCTGGGTCCTGCTGAATCGGCCAAGATTCAAACTGACTATGGCCAGCTTTAGGTTAATAGGCAATCTATTGTAAAAAAAAGCATATGAAACTGGACACTGTTGTGGGGACTTGTGTCAACGCCGACAATAAAAAAAAAAAATGTTTCAGTGGGGATGGGGCCTGTTCATGTGGCTTTGAGGGTGACATAAAAATTACACAAATTTAATGGTGTTTTTCTTTTACTGAGGGCTTCATTCAGAAATATCAAAGGGTTAGATTGCCACAGCTGTGGTGTGCAGCTCATATGAGAAAATATTACCCTTAACGGATCAGACCGATAAGCTACACTTAGCTGCATGCTTGTCCATTGTTTTGGATACTTTTTTGTTTTTTCCTTTTGTTCACTATTTATTGTAGAGCCCTACAGAGCTGATTTTGTGTGATTGTTTATCCTTCTTTCTTTTTGTTGGGTAATGGAGCTTTTCTATATTCTACTGTGTATCACTACCCTGTGATTTTTGGAGTTCTAATATTATATATGTAATAAACTTTTAAAAAACATCAATAAAAACATTTTGGAAGAAATAACAGGCTAGAGGGATGCTTTAAAGCTATTAATTGTATTTATGAACCAACATGTTTTAAAGAGAAACAATGTGCTTTGACAGCATACTTTTGGCTGAGGAATTACAGACATCAGCAGCACGTGAATCTATTTTCATTTTATATAGTCTGGTTGAAAAAAGACACAAATCCATCTAGTTCAATCAATAAAAGGGAAAAAAAATACAATCCTATATACACAATCCTATACCCACAGATGACCCACAGTTGACAGAAGGCAAAAAACCCCAGCAAAGCATGATTGAATTTGCTCCAGCAGGGGAAAAAATCCTTCTTGATCCCCCAAGAGGCAATCAGATATTCCCTGGATTAACTTTACCTATAAATGTTAGAATCCAGTTATATTATCTACATTTGGAAAGAATTCAGGCCTTTTTTAAAGCAATCTACTGAGCTGGACAGAACCAGCTCTTCAGGGAGTCTGTTCCACATTTTCACTGTTCTTACTGTGAAGAAACCTTTATGCATTTGGAGATCATAGCATAGCTCCATCCAAAAGGGAAGTATTGCTTTAAGGACTTGTTCCCCTCTCCTCTTGAACAATTGGCACTTTTGAGGATTGTGGGGGGGGGGCAGGTACCTGATTTTGACAGGTACCCGCTTGCCACTTCCATTCCTTCTGAGAATGGAAGTTCTCCTCCCTCCCTCCCCCTGCATTCTTCTGGGACACTGACAGGTCCCAGAAGACTGCATCCACCACTCACAGTGCGCAGCGTGACTCATGCATGTGCAGTGGGCACTTGGCTGTGAAGCCGTAAGCTGTCACAGCCAGGTGCCCATAGTTAAGATGCTGGCACCTGGGACCGAAGACAGTGGGTGTGACCGACTAGGGTGATTGCACCGCTGGATTGTGGGACAGTTGAGTGGCTGTTTTTTAGAAGTCAGCAGCCACAGTTTTTGTAGCTGATGACTTTTATTTTTTCCATAGGTGACTGAAACTCCACTTTAAATCTCTTTTCCTTCAGACATAGAGAGTGCCCCCTTGTCCTCTGTGATAGCCTTAAATTATATAACTCAACACCAAGTTCACTATATGGACCACTTATGTATTTATACATGCTGATCATATCCCCCTTTATCTCTTCTCAAGAAAGAATACATTCAGTTACTCTAATCTTTCCTCAAAGCTGAGCTCCCCAATGCCTCTATCAGTTTGGTTACTCTTCTCTGCACTTCTCTGCAGTTCTCCAATATCCTTTTTGTGACCTGGTGTCCAAAACTGAACTGCATATTCCAGAATCTTACTAATGATTTGTACAGGGGTAAAATGACATCTCTCTCTGTGGAGTCTATACCTCTCTTAATACAAGAAAGGATTTTGCTTGCTTTGGAAACCGCTGCTTGGCATTGCATTCCGTTATTAAACTTATGATCTACCAGAACACTCAGATCCTTCTCCACCATGTATTTCCCCAGTTGTACTCCCCTTAGTATGTATGTATGTATGTATGCAGGCAAATTCTTAGCCCCCAAGTGCATAACTTTACATTTATCAACTTTAAACCTCATTTGCCACATAGTTTCCCAAATAAACAATGCATTAAGGTTGGCTTGTAAGTTGAGGGCGTCCTGTAAGGATGTTATTCCATTGTGTAGCTTGGTGTCATCTACAAAGACAGAAATGGTACTTTTAATCCCAACTCATATATAATTTATAAATATATTAAAAGGTTAGGGTCCTAACTCTGAACCTTGAGGTACACCACTAACGACCCTAGATCATTCACAGTATGAATCATTAAGCACTACTCTCTGAATACGGTCTTTTGGACAGTTTTCTATTCATTTACAAACTGATATTTCCAGGCCTGTAGACATAACCTTAAAGTGATTGTAAAGTCTTTTTAAAAATAATAAAAATAAATAACAAACATGTTTTACTTGCCTGCTCTGTGCAATTGGTTTTGCACAGTGCAGCCTGGAGCCTCCTCTTCTCAGATCTCTCATAGCTGCTCCTGTCGAGTGCCCCCACAGCAAGCAGCTTGCTATGGGGACACCTGAGCTGCAGCTTCATTTGTCCATTCAGACACGGAGCTGCCATTCGGCCCCGCCCCCTCTCTCTCCCGATTGGCTAACTGACTTTGACAGCTGCGGGAGCCAATGGCACGGCTGCTGTGTCTCAGCCAATCAGGAGGGAGAGTTCCAGAAGGCTGAGGGACTTGTGAACATCGCTGGACTCTGGTAAGTATTAGGGGGGTGCTGGGGAGGCTGCCACACACAGAAGGCTTTTTATCTTAATGCATAGAATGTATTAAGATAAAAATCCTTCTGCCTTTACACCTTTAGACATTAGACGTGTTTGGGGAACTGTGTCAAATGCTTTTGCAAAATCCAAGTGTACGATGTCCATGGCCACTCTTTTGTCAAAGGTTTTACTTACCTCCACATTAGAGATGGGCCGAACACCCCCCTGTTCAGTTTGCAGCAGAACTTCCAGACAGGGGAAAAGTTTGCCCTCTGAACCACAAACTCTATTGAAGTGTATGGAAGCTGAACATGAGAAATCAAAAGTCCCCACTTTGAAGACTTATATTCAAGAAATTGGCCATAAAAAATGTATAGGGGTCCGGGTACTTCCCTGGGAGACATGTCTCAATGCAAAAATGTTTTTAAAACGGATAGTTTTTAAAGGAGAAGTGATTACAATGATGCTTAAAGTGAAACAATAAAAATGAAAAATTCCTATAAATATAGTCCCCCTAGTCTGCCTGTAAAGTGGCACATCTGTACTGTGTATAGAACCTGCTGTTTTCTAAAGAAAAAAAAAGTCAAATCCCATTTTAATTGACTCACAGTTGTAATTGCCGGTACCTGGCTATTTTAAAAGGAAAAAAAATGGCATAGGATCCCCCCAATCCGTACCAGGCCCTTTGGGTCTGGTATGGATTTTAAGGGGAATCCCACACCAAAAGTTTAGAGAAAAAACTGTGTGGGGCCCCCCAAAATCCATACCAGACCCTTATCCGAGCACGCAGCCTGGCAGGCCAGGAAAGGGGGCCCCCACCTCCTGAACTATACCAGGCCACTTGCCTTCAACATAGGGGCAGAGACCCCCCAACCCAAAGCACTTTGTCCCCATGTTGATGGGGACTAGGTCCTCTTACCACCAACCTTGGGTGGTGGTTGTGGGAGTCTGCGGGCAGGAAGCTTATCAGAATCTGCAAGCCCCTTTAACAAGGGGCCCCCAGATCCCGGCCCCCTCACTATGTAAAAATGTACCCTTACTCATTCACCAAAAAACTGTCAAAAATAAATAAAAACACTACAAAGGTTTCTGACAAGTTCTTTATTAAAAATATTTAAGAAAATAAAAAAAACGTCCCCTGATGTAGGTCCATCTTAAATCATGATGCCCCCACCGCACCGCTGGACATGAAAAAAAAAAAAAGGGGTGTGGTGATGTCACCTGGTGGCCCTGCCCGCTTTGTGACATCACTGACCAATTCATGCTAGGTCAGTGATGTCACGATGGGGGTGGGGTTACCAGGTGACATCACCAGGTGGCCCCACCCCTTACCTTTTTAAGAGCAATCAGATGGTGGAGGAGGCATTCCATGGTTTGCCTTTAACGAGTGTGGAGCTTTTTATTTATTTTCCCGAGTCCGGCGGTGCGGCAGGCGTCGTGTTTGATGATTAATCGACATGCCCATCAACATGGGGACAAGGTGCTTTGAGATGGGGGAGGCACTCCAAAGCACCTCTGCCCCAAGGAACCCACCCCCCATGTCAAGGGCATGTTGCTTGGTATGGTTCACTAGGGAGTGTGCTCGTTCGTCTCCCCCCTTTCCTGACCTGCTTGCTCGGTTAAGGGTTTATTTTATACCAACTGATTGCCCTGCATAACACACATATTTTAATACATGAGTATTGGGTAATTTTACATTCATTTTTTGATTTACTGCATATGTACTGACCACTTACAAGCATAGAGACTTTTTTTTTATATATGATAGCAGTCACATCCTTCCATCAGGGCTGCCATTCCTTGCTGCCCTAGTAGTGGAGGAGAGGGGGATGCAGGCTTTGGGGTGATCCTCTCATATCCCCTGTGTATGTGAATACTTGGAATGCCATCAATCTTGGTTTAAACCCTTTTACCCAGAGGCTGCATATGTACATTCTGAATGCACTCTAGGTTAGTAGTGAATATAATGTATGGCATTGATTGTATCATGCGTATATCAAAGACTATTGTGTATTACATCTAAATTAATTGTTGTGTATTAATTCATTCTATTATAATTCCCTCTACCAGTTTGCATGCGGCAAGAATTAGTGGAAGAAGAAGTGGGCTTCGAAATGCATCAGTGTCTGTATGCTTCTACATAAGCAACTAGAACCATAATGCTGTGGTTCTTGAAATGTATCTGTATACTTCAGCAGCGTCTGTTTTTTTGTCCAATTTTTAACCATTTCCCATCTGACCTATAGCAGAATGACGGCCGGGTGGTGGTTTTTCTGTATCCTGACTGGACGTCATATGATGTCTTTCAGGATAACATGCCAGCGCACGCCCACAGGGGTGAGCAGCATGGCGATCGGAAGAGCTGTGTGTCAGTCTGACACACCGCATCTCCGATTGTGGTATAGAGTGTCAGAGGGGGGTCTGCGCTGATAATCAGTACATTGGTTATCAGCACAGCCCCCATGAGAGGTGCAGATCAGCTGCCAATCGATGCCCATCAGCTGCCAATCAGTGCCCCATAATTAACGCCAGGCAATGCCCATGAAAGTGCCAATCAGTGCCCACACAAGTGCCAATCAGTGCCTCATCATTGACGCCTGTCAGTGCCCTTCAGATGCCAATCAGCAATGCCTATCATTACCACCTCATCAGTGCTGCCTATCCAGTGCTATCTATCAGTGCCCATCAGTGCCGCCTATCAGTGCCACCTATTAGTGCACATCAGTGCCGTCTATCAGTGCTCATTAGTGCCACCTTTCAGTGTCCATCAGTACCCATCAGTGCCGCCTATCAGTGCCCATCAGTGCCACCTATCAGTTCCCATCGGTGCTGCATATCAGTGTAGCCTATCGGTGCCCATCAGTGCCGCAAATCAGTGCCCATCAATTCTACATATTAGTGCCTCCTCACCAGTGCCACCTTATCAGTGCCACCTCATCAGTGCCCATCAGTTCAGCCTCATCAGTGCCCGTTAGTGCAGCCTCATTAATGCCCGTCAGTGAAGGAGAAAACAAAATTTTATAACAGAAACAAAGAAAATCTTTTTTTTTTTTATGTCGGCCTTTCTTAGTTTGTTTAGCAGAAAATAAAAAACTCAGTGGTAATCAAATACCACCAAAAGAAAGCTATATTTCTGGGAAGAAATGTATAAAAATTTAGCTTGGGTACAGTGTTGTATGGTTGTGCAATTGTCATTCAAAGTGTGACAGCGCTGAAAGCTGAAAATTGTCCTGGGCAGGAAGGGGGGAAAGTGCCTGGTATTGAAGTGGTTAATAAAGTAATTACTTTTTATACAATACTGTTTTTGTATATGATCCGGGTAGCCCATAATAGTCCCCTATTCCATTTAGAGGGTATTCTCTTTGTATCTTATGTTGGGATGATGGCTACATGGGAATATAGGCCGCACCTCTCCCCCCCGAATACCTCAACAATAACACTTAATTAATTAAAGACACTCAACAAATTTGTTTGGCATATAATTGGCAGCGGCACATTTATTGGTGTAATAATAAATAAATTAACATAATTTTAAGCATTTTTATTAACCACTTCAGCCCCGGAAGAATTTACCCCTTTCCTGACCAGAGCACTTTTTACAATTTGACACTGCGTCGCGGTCATGCAATGCTGTACCCAAACAAAATTTGCGTCCTTTTCTTCCCACAAATAGAGCTTTCTTTTGATGGTAATTGATCACCTCTGCCGTTTTTATTTTTTGCGCTATAAACGGAAAAAGACCAAAAATTTTGAAAAAAAATGATATTTTCTACTTTTTGTTATAAAAAAAATCCAATAAACTCAATTTTAGTCATACATGTAGGCCAAAATGTATTCGGCCACATGTCTTTGGTAAAAAAAATGTCAATAAGTGTATATTTATTGGTTTGTGCAAAAGTTATAGCGTCTACAAGCTAGGGTACAGTTTCTGGAATTTACACAGCTTTTAGTTTATGACTGCCTATGTCATTTCTTGAGGTGCTAAAATGGCAGGGCAGTACAAACCCCCCCAAATGACCCCATTTTGGAAAGTAGACACCCCAAGGAAATTGCTGAGAGGCATGTTGAGCCCATTGAATATTAATTTTTTTTGTCCCAAGTGATTGAATAATGACAAAAAAAAAAATTACAAAAAGTTGTCACTAAATGATATATTGCTCACACAAGCCATGGGCATATGTGGAATTGCACCCCAAAATACATTCAGCTGCTTCTCCTGAGTACGGGGATACCACATGTGTGGGACTTTTTGGGAGCCTAGCCGCGTACGGGGGCCCCGAAAACCAATCTCTGCCTTCAGGATTTCTAAGGGTGTAAAGGATGCAAATATCTTGGGGTGTCTACTTTCCAAAATAGGGTCATTTGGGGGGGGGGGGGTTGTGCCACCTGGGCATTCCATTGCCTCCGAAACTGTGATAGGCAGTGAAGAGTGAAATCAAAAATTTACGCCCTTAGAAAGCCTGAAGGTGGTGCTTGGTTTTCGGGGTCCCGTACGCGGCTAGGCTCCCAAAAAGTCTCACACATGTGGTATCCCCGTACTCAGGAGAAGCAACAGAATGTATTTTGGGGTGTAATTTCACATATTCCCATGGCATGTTTGAGCAATATATCATTTAGTGACAACTTTGTGCAAAAAAAAAATTGTCTCTTTCCCGCAACTTATGTCACAATATAAAATATTCCATGGATTCGACATGCCTCTCAGCAAATATCTTGGGATGTCTACTTTCCAAAATGGGGTCATTTGGGGGGGTTTTTGAACTGTCCTGGCATTTTATGCACAACATTTAGAAGCTTATGTCACACATCACCCACTCTTCTAACCACTTGAAGACAACGCCCTTTCTGACACTTTTTGTTTACATGAAAAAATTATTTCTTTTTGCAAGAAAATTACTTTGAACCCCCAAACATTATATATATATTTTTTTAAAGCAAATACCCTACACATTAAAATGGTGGGTGTTTCATTTTTTTTTTTCAAACGCATTTTTTGGGGAAAAAACACACTTTTCAAAATTTTAATGCACTAAAACACACTATATTGCCCAAATGTTTGATGTAATAAAAAAGATGATCTTAGGCCGAGTACATGGATACCAAACATGACATGCTTTAAAATTGCGCACAAACGTGCAGTGGCAACAAAATAAATACATTTTTAAAAGCCTTTAAAAGCCTTTACAGGTTACCACTTTAGATTTACAGAGGAGGTCTACTGCTAAAATTACTGCCCTTGATCTGACCTTCGTGGTGATACCTCACATGCATGGTGCAATTGCTGTTTACATTTGACGCCAAACCAACGCTTGCGTTCGCCTTAGCGCGAGAGCAGGGAGGACAGGGGTGCTTTTTTTTTTTCTTTATTTTTATCTTATTTTTAAACTGTTCCTTTCATTTTTTTTTAATCATTTTTATTGTTATCTCAGGGAATGTAAATATCCCCTATGATAGCAATAGGTAGTGACAGGTACTCTTTTTTGAAAAAATTGGGTTCTATTAGACCTTAGATCTCTCCTCTGCCCTCAAAGCATCTGACCACACCAAGATCGGTGTGATAAAATGCTTTCCCAATTTCCCAATGGCGCTGTTTACATCCGGCGAAATCGAAGTCATGAAATGCTCGTAGCTTCCGGTTTCTTAGGCCATAGAGATGTTTGGAGCCACTCTGGTCTCTGATCAGCTCTATGGTCAGCTGGCTGAATCACCGGCTGCATTCTCAGGTTCCCTGTTGAGACAGGAGAGCCAGAGAAAAACACGGAAGATGGTGGGGGGGCATTCCCTCCCACTGCTTGTAAAAGCAGTCTAGAGGCTAATTAGCTGCTAGGATTGCTTTTACATGAAAGCCGACTGCTGGCTGAAAAGAATGATACCAAGATGATACCTAAAACTGCAGGCATCATTCTGGTATAAGCACTCAAAGTCGTGAATGGCGTACCTGAAGACAAAAAAATGGTTAACAATAAAACACAGTAAACGGTAAAGTATAAAAAATTGCATACCTGAAAAGCAAACATGTTAAAACATAATAACAATAAAACATTGCAGAATAGAATACAGTAAACAAGAGCAGAACAATAGAGAGAGAATAGAGAGAGAGAGAACAATAAAACGACAACTATTTTTTTTTTTAATTTTATATATTTTTTTTTTTTTTTACACTTTTTTTTGTAACTAACTTTTATAACTGTAACCGGTTCCAGGTTCGGGTCTCTCAAAATGCGATGGCATCTTGGGAGACCCTGTGAAAGTGTGCCTAGTTTGTGCAATGCTGTACCCTACGCTAATACTCAACTAGTGCATGGTAGCGTTCAAAACATTCACCAATGCAAAGACCAGGATTGTCAGAACAGGAGGGAAAATAATAGCGGGTGTCGCACCTATATCTGCGCTTGCTGCAGACACAACATCTTTTTTGGGGGGGTTCAATGGGTAGGGGTACTCGGGAGGACATAAAGAAATGCCTCTCATGCAGCCGACTGCATTTGGTTGGGGATGTGAATGGGGGAAGTTCGGGCGCTGCAGAAGTGGTGGGTTCCCAATTAGGATTGGCGAATGCAGCAGGAAGGGCATTATGGGCACGACGGGCCTGTGTTTGTCTTCTTGGTGGCAGCAGGACACTACTTGTGCTTGCCACCTCACCAGCTTGAACTGCACTTATGGGACTCGCCACGTCACCAAGTGTTACTGCAGTGCTGGTTTGACTATGAGCGGGGTGTACTAGGCCGCTGGTGCTTGCCAGTTCACCAAAATGCTACCAAAAAAACTGTTAGCGATCACAGGGATCAGGCCTGACTCTGCAAACGTTGCAGTTATGCGTTTAGTGTTTTGTAAGTGACAGTGATCGATCGATACTGCACTTGGGTGGGCTGGGCTGGGTGGAGGGGCAAAACGCAGGTGCTAGCAGGTATCTGGGCTGATCCCGCTAACACTGCGTTTTTGGGAACCCTAAACTGCTGGGGACGCTAGTATAGATCTGATCGGATCAGATATTGATCCGTTCAGATACTATACCACTAAGGGAGGTGTACGGTGGGTGCATGGGTGTTAGCAGTACTGGCGCTAACCTGACGCTGCCTGGGGCTGGTGCTTGCCAGTTCATCAAAACGCTACCAAAAAACCTGTTAGCGATCGCAGGGATCAGGCCTGACTTTGCAAAGGCTGCAGTTATGCGTTTAGTGTTTTGTAAGTGACAGTGATCGATCGATACTGCACTTGGGTGGGCTGGGCTGGGCGGAGGAGCAAAACGCAGGTGCTAGCAGGTATCTGGGCTGATCCCGCTAACACTGCGTTTATGGGAACCCTAAACTGCTGGGGACGCTAGTACAGATCTGATCGGATCAGATATTGATCCGTTCAGATACTATACCACTAAGGGAGGCGTATGCTGCGTGCGTGGGTGCTAGCGGTACTGGCGCTAATCTGACGCTGCCTGGGTCGACGCATATCACCGCTGGGCGATCAGGGGGCTAAACCTTTATTCGGTAATAAACGGCGGGTTCCCTGACACTATAAAAAATAAACGAACTAACCAGCGTCATGCGTAACAGTTATACGGTGATCAGTGGTGAAAGGGTTAACTAGGGGGCAATCAAGGGGTTAAAACATTTATTAGGTAGTATATGGGGGTCCTCGACGCTATAAAATGCTGACGGCGAACCTAAATATTTAGCTCCCTAACTAGCGTCACCAGTGACACTAATACAGCGATCAGAAAAATGATTGCTTAGTGACACTGACGACGGGGGGGTGATCAAGGGGTTAAAACTTTATTGGGGGGGTTAGGGGGGTATCCTAGACCTAAAGGGGGCTAACCCTAACTGCCCTACCACACTAACTGTCACAAACTGACACCAATGCAGTAATCAGAAAAAAAAACTGCTTGGTGTCAGTGTGACAGGGGGGGAGGGGTGATTGGGGGGTGATCGGGGGGGGAGCGGGGGTGTAATGTATGCCTGGCATGTTCTACTGTATGTGTAGTGTTGGTGCACTCACATTACAGTCTTCTCTCCTCGGCGCCGGAATGGAAAATGCCGAGTCGAAGAGAGATGACATAATTTCCTCTGCCTCTGTGTACAATACAGAGGCAGGGAAATGATCCCATTGGCTGGGAGCGATCACAAATGGATGGCCTCCCCCTCACCTCCAATCGCCGGGGAAGATTTGCTGACCGCCGCAGGCACCGAGGGGGTCAGATCGGACCCCTCACCCGCGGGCAGGCAAGGACGTACCTGTAAGTCCTTTTGCCTGCCCGTGCCATTCTGCCGACGTACATCGTCATGCGGCGGTCGGCAACTGGTTAATCAATAAAAACTTGCAATTAATAAAATACAAAAACAACAAGTCTTACAGGACTCTAGCAATACAGAATATCTTATAAACACAAGTCCCCCAATCATCGGGCTTGTATTAACAAGGCCAGCCTACCCCACAACCACATTCAATTCAATGCTATTTTGTAAACCAATGTTAAAAATATCTAAACCTATGTCAGATAGGTGAACTCCATCTGCCCTATACAAAACCTCCCTTCACATCCCTGTGTCTATAGGAAAAACCTCCAATAAGTGGCATAAATTTTTTCATACATTTATTTACTCAAGCCTAATTTTCTCCAATTTTTTTAATTCATCATCCTGTAGCCATAACAGCCTTGGAACTTTTTTGGAAAAAATTATTGTGGTATTCGGGGAAGCTAATTTAAATCAATGAAGGTCACACTTCATCGAGAACAGAAGATCCAGCATTTTCATTTTACCCACGTCATTGCCCCCAAGGTGAATGATTAGCACATCCGGAACTGGCCACATTTCCAATAACCTGGAGAGATAAATTAAACCATTGAAGGCCGCGAATTCCTTTTCATAGAATTCGAAATTCCTCAGAATCCAACAATAGATTAGGTGTATAGCACCGCTTCCTGGCTCTTTTGTTGGCCCAAAAAATAAAAGATTGACCCAGGATCCAAATGCATCTTCTACCACCTATAAAATCAAAGAGAGAGATTAGGTCTGACACACAATTGAAATCGGTAAAAATCCCACCTGCCCAGTTTTTTAATAATGGCATCTTCAAGGCCCATCCTTGCAGCTTCGGTCGCTGCACCAATTCTAAAGGAAAGCATTTTTTCAGGACACTGTTAAATTAGAATCTGGTGAGAGGGGATTCATCTAAATGAACCAAGAAGGGGCCCTCACAAAAAGGCCTTATTAACATCTAAAAACAACTATACAAGGAGATCCACACGCCTTTACCCGCTGAATCAGTATTAGAACTAGGAATAATTATAATTATTCCTGATCTATAAACCAAAACATGGTGTTTCAATAAACCCGAACTTGACCTCTTTTTTTTTTATTTTTTTTGGTGACAATTTAGAAATTCTTATTGCTCCAAAAAATGCTAACACAAATGCTAAATAAAATAGACTCAAATTCTGAGAAACATATAAAATTGTTAACTTTACATATTCTTTGAGTAATGGGATAGAAATAGGCCTTCTAGTATCTGAAAATGAATGATTATTCCTATTAATTTTAAGGGCCTGTTGAATTGAGAAGAGGGATAAATAAGGAGGAAGGCCTAGCAACTTAAAGAAAAATGATACACCCGCTAACATTTTTGCAATGTGGCTATAAGATAATTCTAGCTGCATTAGAGTGCATAAAAAACTTTTTCGGAAGAAGAATCAAACTGATCAAATTCCTCTGAGAATTTAATCCACCTGGACAATGCAGCTGAATATTCAGCCCATGTACTATCAGCAAGCGAATGCTTGATTGAATTCATCAGAATCTCTAAATTATGTTCCATAGATGGTCTGGACATACTTGACCTTCCTCGTCTGTGTTGGGCAGTAGCTGACGGAATTTGCGTATCTGTAACCGAGATAAGGCATCTGCCATTTGATTCTCCTTGCCTGGCACATGTTTCTCTTTTAGCCATATGTTAAAGTGTAAGCATAGAAAAACTAGGTGCCCAAGTAATTTTATAACAAACATAGATTTTGTAGATAAACATAGAATTAATTCATAATCTTTTATTAGCACATTTTTCACCCCATGTCTCTAATGCTACTACTAATGGGTAGGGATGAGCTGACCACCCCCCCCGTACCAGAACATACCGAACAGGCAAAAAATTTGGCAGAACACACGAACACCGTTAAAGTCTATGGAACACGAACATGAATAATCAAAACTGCTCATTTTAAAGGCTTATATGCAAGTTATTGCCATAAAAAGTGTTTGGGGACCCGGGTCTTGCCCCAGGGGACATGTATCAATGCAATTTTTTTTTTAAAAAACAGCCGTTTTTTCGAGAGCAGTGATTTTTTTAATGCTTAAAGTGAAACAATAAAAATGAAATATTCCTTTAAATATCGTGCCTGGGGGGTGTCTATAGTTTGCCTATAAAGTGGCGCATTTTTCCCGTGTTTAGAACAGTACCACAGCAAAAGGAAAAATTGTCATTTAAAACTGATCGCGGCTGCAATGAATTGTCGGGTCTTGGCAATATAGATAAAACTCATTGAAAAAAAGAGCATGGGATCCCCCCAGTCCATTACCAGGCCCTTTGGGTCTTGTATGAATATTAAGGGGAACCCCGAACCAAAATTTAAAAAAACATTGCGTGGGGGGTCCCCCTAAAATCCATACCAAGCCCTTCGGGTCTGATATGGAAATTAAGGGGAACTGTCACGTACCTTACAGCGGAGTCCGAAATGCTGAGGGTGGCCTCTTGCACGGTTCCGGTCCCAACACCCCTGGTAGTGAGGACAGGGAGTGCTGGGGCAACAAAAGGGTGCAGGTGCCTGCAGGCTGAAGGCTGGAGCTTGGAGATACAGGGTCCTCTCGGAGGAAGGCATGAAGACTGATCACCAGAACTGTTCAGCAGAAGCCAGGCAGGTAAGTATGGATTCAGGAACAACTGCAACGTCAGAAACACGCAAAGGTTGGCAACTGGCTGGCAACAAGATACATAAATGGAAGGCAAGTTCGTAGTCAAGGACAGGCAGAGGTTGGCAACGGGCTGGCAGCGAGGTACAGAATCAGGAAGCAGAGCCGTAGTAGAGAACCCAAGCCAAGGTCTGTATAATCAGTAAAGGTAGATAACAGGCAGGGGTGATTCAGGAGAATGGTCAAGGAAGCCGGGTTTGTCAGGAGCAAGGTAACAGGTCAAACAGCAATCAGGAATTCAGGAACAAGCTGAAGACGATCCAGCACTGGTATCAGTCAGAGACTCTGTTTATATAGGGCGCCATGCGTCAGGATCGGTAGATGTGAATGTGCGTGCGCGAGTGCGCACACGTTAGCATGGGTGTGCGAGTGCGCGCACATGTTCGTATGGGTGCGCGAGTGCGCATGTTCGTTCCAGAACTCGTTTGCCTGTGTCGGGGACACTGTGCATGGCCATTGGCATTAGTGGAATGGGAATTAGCCACTGTTGCACAGAGATAGGCATTAGCACTGTGAGTTCTCTGACAATGTCCATTGGCATTAGCAGAATGGGGATTAGCCACTGCTGCATGAAGACGAGCATTAGCACTGTGAGTTCTCTGACAGGAACCCTGTGCCACTTTACAGGCATACTATAGATACACCCCAGGCACAATATTTAAAGAAATATTTCATTTTTAGTGTTTCACTTTAAGCATTAAAAAAATCACTGCTCCCGAAAAAACGTCCGTTTTTAAAAAACATTTTTGCATTGATACATGTCCCCTGGGGCAGGACCTAGGTCCCCAAACACTTTGTATGACAATAACTTGCATATAAGCCTTTAAAATGAGCACTTTTGATTTTTCATGTTAGTGTCCCATAGACTTTAACGGTGTTCCAGCGGCTTTCGAATTTGCCCCAGACACCGCATATTGTTCGGCGTTCGCTAAACTTATGCTCAGGCCGAACCGTTCGCCCATCCCTACTAATGGGAATAATTCTAATAGAACTATGCTCTTAGCGGCTTTAAGTTGTATTCAAATTCAAATACAAATTCCTCCTTGAAAATTAATGTCCATTGTAAATGTCAAAGAATTTCATCCAATCTAGCAGGTCTTCCTTAAACTCTAATGATAATCTGATCTGGGAAAATGGAGATTTCTATGCGGACATGGATAAATATAAGCGACGGGAGAATATCCTGCCCACTGGCATGACTCTGGCACAAATGCTAAGATTCCTAATAATGACTGAAGTTCTTTTAAATATATTTTCTTACGTCTTATGCTGCATACACACTAGCGGAATTTCCAACAAAAAGAGTACGATGGGAGCTTCTCATAAATTCCGACCGTGTGTATGCCCCATCTGACTTTTTCTGTCGAAAATTCAGATGGACTTAGATAGAGAACACGTTCTATATTTTTCTGATGGAACAAATTACTATAGAAAAAAACGCTCATCTGTATAAGAAAAAAAGGGGGACACTCGAGGGACAACAAGTAGCAGGGCTGCGCACCCCATACGATGCATTAGAAAAAAATGGAAAAAAACCCCCTAGGTGGGGCTTTAATGCAGCCAATGATGAAAAAGAATAGGATAGTCAAATTAATTTATTGGTACAAAAATTATTAAATATGATCGATGACTTCTGACATTGAAAGTCAGGACATAAACTATAATACAAAAAATTCTTAAAAAGTCAGCAACAATATATAGTACAATATATCCAAAGCAACAAGATCAAATTTTACTATTGATGTTCTGATGCGTTTCGACCCTGGAGGGTCATCTTCAGAGGACAGATGATTAGCAACTGTGGAAATGTAAGCATATATCACAAGATTTTTACAAACCAACAACATACAACTCAATGTAACATTGGCAGTCAAAGAGTGGTAAAAATATACATATGGTAGTATACAATAAATACATGGCCCTTATATTTATACATGTTACATCACTGTGTATTGTGTATATTTACCAATTAGATTGCTTCTGATGGTTGGCCGTAGTGTGGAGAAGTCAACACCTCCCCCCTCCTCCTCTCCGTCCACCAAAAGGTGAACTGACCCCCCCGGGGTAGAGCGAGCATCGAGCCACCGCACCTTACAAGGGATCACACAGAAACTCCCCTATGAAGACCAGGGGAGGAGAGGGAATGCCCGCACTGCACCTGTGATTAGATAACGATAGTACTGAGTTGGGAGCAGGAACGTTATGGGGATTTCCTATTCCCTAAATAAATAAACAGGTATTGAATTGGCAATATATAAAATAAATGTGCATAGGGGTCAGTGGGCCATATGTATATTTTTTACCACTCTTTGACTGCCAATGTTACATTGAGTTGTATGTTGTTGGTTTGTAAAAATCTTGTGATATATGCTTACATTTCCACAGTTGTTAATCATCTGTCCTCTGAAGATGACCCTCCAGGGTCGAAACGCGTCAGGACATCAATAGTAAAATTTGATCTTGTTGCTTTGGATATATTGTACTATATATTGTTGCTGGCTTTTTAAGAATTTTTTGTATTATAGTTTATGTCCTGACTTTCAATGTCAGAAGTCATCGATCATATTTAATAATTTTTGTACCAATAAATTAATTTGACTATCCTATTCTTTTTCATCATTGGCTGCATTAAAGCCCCACCTAGGGGTTTTTTTCCGTTTTTTTCTAACGCTCATCTGTATGCTGTTCCGACGCACCAAAAACGACGCATGCTCTGAAGCAAGTACGAGACGGAAGCTATTGGCTACCGGCTATTGAACTTCCGTTTTCTAGTCCCTTCGTACATGTTGTACGTCACCGCGTTCTGGACGGTCAGAATTTGGTGTGACCGTGTGTATGCAGCTTGAGCAAGACAGCTTGAGCGGAATTCCGTCAGAACTCCATCGTAAAAACCTTCAGAGTTTATTCCGACGGCAAAACCGGTCGTGTGTACAGGGCATTAGAAACCAGGAAATCGTGGGTTTGATTTTTTCAATTTTATCCAAAGGCAATTGAAATTCTAATAATTCTGTATCTATTTTTAGCCCTAAAAATTTGATAGATGTAGATGGGAACACGTTTTTTTTCTGCAGCTAGAGGACCCCAATTTTTTTTTGTGATAGCCCCAAATATTTTCAGCATAAGGAAGCAAATAGGGGAACGATGAAAGAAAAGTCATCAAGGTAGTGCAATATACCTTCATGACCTGATTCAAAAGAGACCACCCATTGCAAAAATGAAGCAAATTTCTCGAAGTACGCACATGAGACTGAACACCCCATAGGTAGACACATGTCATAATGATTCTCAAAAAAAACATACCTAGTGAATTGTATGAAGCTGGGTTAACTGGCAGAAGTCTAAATGCTGATTTAATATCTACTTTAGCAAGTAATGCAGCTTTACTAAATTTCCTAATATGATGGATGGCATCCTCAAAAGTGGAATAAGTGACAGATGATAGACATTCATCAATCTCATCATTCAAAGATGAGCCATTAGGGAATGAGAGATGATGGATCAAACGAAACGAGTTTGGCTCCTATTTGGGAACAATCCCCAAGGGGTATATTCTGAAATTTTGAAATGGCGGGTACTAAATGGTCCAGCTATTCTCCCTACCCTAATTTCTCCATGCAATTTTTCCCTAACAACGTGAGAAAAGTACATAATTGAATTTAAATTGTTCACTAATACATATCCCCTGCCTTTAAATACAGATAAAGGGAAACCCCTAGAAAAGCCATCAATTAAAAACGTGGCTGTCTCCTGATCTAGGTACACTACCAGCCATTGCTGCATGCTTGGCAGACTCACCAGAGTGTAAGCTTTTGGACAGCCTAATCCACCAAAGCTTCTGTAGGCTTCCAGTAAATGCTCCAGGTTTTAGAAAAGACCAGTACAGTATTCTGGATGTTTTTCCCCTAGAACGTTAGCATAAATAGTAAAAGCCGGCAACCAATTTTGAAATGACCTCGCCACAGGCCTACGTCTTTCTTCCTCGGGCTTATCGTCAGATTTTTTGTCTGCTCTGTTAATAAATTCTTTTGTAGGGGGAAGTAACGAAAAAATGTCGAAAGGTGGTATCCCAATGGCGAGATTTCACACAGTAATGTTTATTTCAAACATGGCTCTGGAACTGAAGAATTAGTAATATTAACTTCAGCTGGCAATAAATACTAGAAATTACATTAGCCGCTGAGTAAGGTGTAGCGCTGTTAGCATTTGTCACATTTTCAAATCTATTCATTGAATCATTAGACCATACATTTGCATAATTTCTATTCTGATTAATTGGTGTATTAATGCTATCAGCTAACCTTTTAATGGATTCCATTATGTTAACTCGCTAGATGTCACTGGTGTGTTAGCCATTGCTGAGTTAGTCATGTATTGCTCACTAAAGCCTCCGGTGGACACAAGAGGTATTTCTTTTTCACTTTGTCTGACTGGAATTACTTGCCTATCCAGACTAGCACTGAGTGGGATATGTTGAGTAAATATTTCTGCTGTTTCCTCCTCCTCAGCCATCCTAGTGGATGCTGGTCTAGTTGCTCGCCTACCTCTGCTCCTGGGCGGTGATGGGGATAATGTTCTCCTCCTCCTTTTTTCCCTAAGGCTGGTTCTTCTATTTACCTCAGTATTAGCTGCCTCTTCTGGCGGTGCCATACTGGCTTCTCCTTCTCCCAGAGAGGTATGCGGCCGTGTCGGCGGGCCACGCTGGTTCTGCCGGCAGATTTGAGAGCTGCGAGTCACTGGCCTGCCTCTGCTTGGATGGCTGCTGGGTACCTCTAATTGCTCCCATCCGTCCTCTTCTTGTACTTGCCCTCGCTGTTTTTCTTCCATTCCTCCCATCTGTAGGCACCGCCGCAGCCATTCCTCTCCACTGCTGTTCCCAGCCTGCTCCAGCACATGGCCATATCAGCAGCAGCTCTAGTGATACAGCCCCTCTGAGCTTATTGCTGATTCTGATCAACTGGTGAAGAAATTCCCATGGGGCCAGCTTTATATAATGAGCCCCTTTCTGGAATGTTCTAATGGGTCATGTGACCCTCTAGAACATTGCTAGTGGTCATGTGACGGACCTGCAGTGCTACAGTGTCACATGACCCCATTTTAACTCTTTTTTTTTTAATTTAAAGAGACCATGCCTCTTCTTTTCTTTTTTTTATTAAAACTACACATGCGGGAAGGGGGGGGGGGGGGGCGGCCACATGCCCATGCTGATGGGCTCAAATCATTAAGCCCTTTCAGTCCATTCTGACACCAGACCCTGTCAATTCTTACAGGTTAAATTGGTGCAATATTTTTCTGATTGTAGTTGCATGCATTTTGACACCATCTGTTGCAAGAGTTACAAGCAGATCCAATTATGATATTTTGAGGTTATTAGAGACTACTTTAACCACTTGCCAACCAGTCACCGCAGTTGTACTGCAGCAGAATGGCACGGCTGGATGAAACAACGTTATGTAACGTCAATTCGCCCTGTGACCACTGCGCGCCCCCGGAGCCAATGCAAGTGCCCAGTGGTCGCAATCACCCCGGGGCTCCCACAATCGCTCGGGGCACACGGAGAACCGGGATCTGTGTGAGTAAACACACAGTTTCCGGTTCTCTGAGGGGAGAAGTGAAAAATCATCTGTTCATACAGAGTATGAACAGCGATCTATCTCTTCCCCTACACAGTCCACTCCCCCCTTCAGTTAGAACACACACTAGGGAACACATTAACCCCTTGATCGCTCCCTAGTGTTAACCCCTTCCCTGCCAGTGACATTTTTACAGTAATCAATGCATTTTTATAGAAATTAATTTTTATATAAATGCCAGTGTGTCAAAATTGTCCATCATGTCCGCCATAATGATCCTGATAAAAATCGCAGGTCACCGCCATTACTAGTAAAAAAAAAAATGAATAATAAAAATGCCATAAAACTATCCCCTCTTTTGTAGACATTTTTTTGACCAAAAATATGTAGAAGAATACATATCGGCCTAAACTGAGGAAAAAAAATTTTTTTTATATTTTTTGGGGGGATGTTTATTATAGCAAAAAGTAAAGAATATTGATTTTTTTTCAAAATTGACGCTCTTTTTTTGTTTATAGCACAAAAAATAAAAACCGCAGAGGTGATCAAATACCACCAAAAGAAAGCTCTATTTGTGGGGAAAAAAGGATGTCAATTTTGTTTGGGTGCAATGTCGCACGACCGCACAATTGTCAGTTAAAGTGACGCAGTGCCGAATCACAAAAAGTGCTCTGGTCAGGAAGGGGGTAAAATCTTCCAAGGCTGAAGCAGTTAAGCATGAGTCAGTTTCTCTGCTAACTTTTTTTAAGGCAGACAGTACTGGACAAATTAGTGGTTATTTGAAATCTATGCCACTTGGAGATTATGTTTCTTTCAGTAGAATGATTCATTTAAAAAAAGTTGGTTTTAAATCACTTTTCAGATTCAAAGGCATCCACAACCTTCTTTCTGAGGGCCTTAGGGAGCTCTTTTCATTGTGGCATGATGACACCACACACATGACAAGTCTGCATTTAAATTAGGAGAATGAACATACCAGAATACACCATGTCAGTTTTATGTGTAATTTGTTTTTGTATATCACCTTTATCTATTGGAACGGTTTGTTTGAAGATCTAAAGTTTGACTGTGCAAATATGTTGAAAAAGTCAACAATTATCATGGGGAGTAATTACTTTTTCACATGGCTGTATATCGATAGCACTTTGTAAAGATGTAAAAAACTTTTTGGCTAATATCCCTTTATCAGTAAAAGCTCTGATGTACAACACTTTTGATATAATCAGGGATTCAGATGCTTATACTAGCTCAATTTAAGATATTACAACCAGAATAAATTGTGTTTTTTGTATGTCTGCCTGAAGTTTAGCTTCAAAACATAATGCGGTGGCAGAGAAAATTCTGACAAGGCAATCCAGTAGACCAGTTGCTACAAAGAATTATTAGTAATGGGTCTATTCAAGTAAAGTATTCAATGGTCCTTGCAAAATTCCAACTAATTTTAAAGTATTCAGTCTTTGCAAGTTTTGCATATTTTTTGTCAAATTACATTGTATATTACATTAATGTGTCACTCACTTAATCATTATTCTAAGATGTGTGTCTGAGGATTGCAAATAAATTCATACCTATACTTCTAAAAGAAATAATAAAAATAAAAAAAGAACAATTTCCTTTAAACAATGATCTTGAAAATGTAACTTATAATGCAAATTGCACTTCTAATAACTTCTTTTCTTTAAATGTTATGTACTGTACATCATGCAAAAGGTAATGCCTCATGAGGATTATTATACATGATGCTTCAATTATAGTGAATCTTTCTTAATTATGTTTCACATTTTTCTTAAAGATCATAAAGACAGACTTAGGTTTAAAGGATAGGACTGCTCTGATGTGTTGGAGTAAAACCAATGCTCAACAAATTGAACATTGTATTTAAAAACCTTATAGATTATCAAGGTTATATTACAGTCTTGTTTTTTTACTTGTTTTCTTCCTTACCTTATGACTAAAACAAAAGTAGACTGATTTTATTGTAGCTGTCTGACATAAAAAGTAATGTTTAACCCATTGTCTGGAACAATAGCCCTTAACCAGTGGCTTGTGGTGCATGTGTAGATCGTCTCTTACCTGAACACTAGCTGTGTTGTATAAACACTACAATAACCTTTATATACTGTAGAATGTTTTTTTTTCTGACTTCCAAGTGTGTTACATAAAACCAAGCTGAAAAAAAGTTCTTTCTGAGATAGTTCTTAAGCTGTTTTTTTTCATAGTATACAAAGTATACAATATATATTTTTTAATAGTATACAAGTGACACAGAATTCATTGATAGCTCATTTCTAAGATTGCAGTAAGCAGACTTCTTAAAGCCTAAGATTAGACACATTTTTTTAAAAAAAGAAAAGAAAAGCACAAGGGACATGACTTACTATTAATTTGTTATGTCCCTTGTGCAGCTGGCTCATGGATTCCTTGCAATCTTTATCCGTTTAACCCCCCTTAACCCACCCCACCCTTGCTGCCGTAATCTCCCTGTGCAGCGGGGTTTATAAAACAGAAGGCACTGTGACAGGTACTCATCAAGAGTGCCTGACTATTCCCCACCTTTTTTGCTCAGATGCACCATTGATAGAAGCTGAAACTACCACTGTCTCTGGTCTCATCTCAAAGTATGCATTACTATTTTTGTCACTGTTCCAGGAGTGTCTATTGTCACTGTTTTGTGCCATATTCATATTTCTGTAGGTACATTTGAGTTTTTAAGTATTCCTGATACACTAATATAATCAAGCAATTATTCTTCAGAAAGGCAGGAGCAATTGCTTTGGGGCCAGGCAAAGGGGGCCTGGATGAGTCATAGCAGCTAGCTCCCTTTACTTGTCCAACCTGCCCCCCATGGACAGGGAAAGCTATACTGGCAAAGCTTTCAGTCAGGGTGTCAGGGAACCAGTACTCATGCAGCTAGATTGTTGGATGTTCTTCAGCTCTCTGTGATCCTTATTCCTGTGCTTCCTGGTTACCCTGCTCCCTGACTTCCAGTTCCTGACTCAGTCTGTTCCTGGATTTCCCTCTGACTCTCCCCTGAAATTATCCTGGCTTGTTGCTTGACTTCACTCTTGCTTTATCTCTTGTGCTTGTCACGGTTTGTTTCCAGACTCAGCTCCTAACTCTGTTCATCTGTGCTCTATCCTTGCCTGGCTATTGACATCGGCTTCCTGACTACATCTTCTTGCCTGCTACTTCACAACCTAGTTACCAGACCTGTCTTCCAGGCCCTGTCTGGCTTCCCCACACAATCAGTGCACAGACTGTCTACTACTGCTGATCGTGAGGGATTTACCTGCATCTTACCTGCATCAACCACCATCCCTGCAGACCATCTCTACTGATTACCACCTGACGTAAAGGTCCCAGCCCCCAGGCTACCCTGAGCCTTAAACACCCTTTCCCACATTTCCCACTTTAGCCTCTACCAAGATATGTGACACAGGGCTTCCAAAACTCAATGCGGTGCTTCAAAGTGGTTTAATTTTCCCACCTGTGGTTGCAGGAAAAAAACTTCGCTCCATGTATGGCCTGCCTAAGTTCTGGTATTGTGTTATTACTGACATCAATAATTATTTCAACTTTGAAGCTGACCACCATGACTATCAAGTAGGGGGCCCTCCTCCATTGACCATCAATGTGAGGGACCCTTCTATGCTGACCACTAAATAAAAGTAAGCATTTACATTTACAACTTATATGAAGGAGGCATTTACACTGGCCACAAATGTAAAAGTGGCATTTACTTTTACATTTGAAAACAGATGAACACTAATATAAAGGGACTCTTCCAGTGTAAAGGGGAGGGGAGTTATGCTGAACACAAATGTAAAATAAGCATTTCAAATGAACACCAACATACACTTGGCTTTTCCACTGACAACCCCATTTAGGGTCTTTCTATGGTCCACAATAGAAAAAGAGATTTAGGTAATTTTGATGTTTAACCCCTTGCCGCCAATCATACGCATATATGCAGCGTTACGGAAGTCTGTCTTTTTCCCATATGTGTATCTCTCTTGTGCACGGAAACTGGATTCTCACTGAGAACTAACGTTTAGGACCCCTGCCTCTGGGTCACCTGATTACTGTGATAGCTTCTGATTGAGTATCACAGTGATCAGTCACTCTGAGCCAGATACTTTGTTTACTTCCTCTTCTGAATGGCAAGGAAGAGATGTTGTTCTTCCTATCCTTGCAGGAGATGAAGCTGTAAATAATCAAAAAAATTAAAAATAAAGAATAAGATATAAAAAAAATTAAAGAAAAAAATAACCAGATCAATGTTTGCCAGGGTTAGTGTTAGGGTCAAGGTCATGGTTGAAATTAGTATTAGTGTCAGTGTGTGTTTAGACAGGATAAAAAAATGCAAAATGTGCACCATTGTTTCTGGGCCCTACTACGGGTAAAAAACAACAACTAACATACACATATGCCCCTGGACGACGTCAACCTATGACGAAACACATAGGGCAAAGTGACGCGCTGACGTCATCAATTCCCACGTGTCCCTGAAGGACGGGTTTGTTTGATTGTGTGCCAGCCAATGCACCAAACTCAAGGCGCATTTGTTCATCTTTTGCTGTAAGTGCAATATCTTATATTTGAATAAACGTTTACAGGATTTTTATACTATGTGGAGCATTATTGTTTTTTTGGAGCATTTTATATCTACCATACGGTGACAAGTGGTGCCTTGGTGCAGGAGAGCTATGCGGTAAAAGGCCTTGGCTGGGTTTTAAGCCATAAGTACAAGTGACCCCTTGTAATGAGGGGTCTTCAGGAGCTGATAAGCGAGCTTTTCAGCTTTTGGTGGAGGCACTGATGCACACGATCACTATATAAGGTGGTGGATGGTGGAGATCGACGCCAGGATTATATAGGACATATTATCACAATATCTGAGGACTTTCTGGATATTTTGTTTATTCTGGTTTTGGTTTTCTATATTTTGTTCTCACAATTTTCATCATTTAGTACAACTCTATATTTTTATATGCATTTTAACTGTGTTTATGTCCCACAGGAGAATTGCTGCTTAATTTGAATGTTCATGAAGTTATTCAATAGCGCAGTTTTTTCACTTTTTTACTAACATACACATATGTGGTATCACTGCAATTATCAGGAGCAAGAAAATTTATTTTGGGTTGTTCTTTGGTGTTAAATTGCGGTACTAGCAAACAATAAACACCAAAATTGAATTTACTATTTTTTTATTATTATTTGGGCCCAGATTTCCTTGAATAAAAAAAAAATCAGAAGATATCTGTTACCATTTAGCACCAAAAGAAAGCCCTATTTGTCCTGGAAAAAAAAGCTATAATCCACCTGGATAAAGAACGTAGTTGTGACAATATGTACAGTTTTACTAACACATGTCAAAGTTGCAAAATTGTGCTAAGGCATTAACATTAACAATTAACATTAACAAAAAAAAGTTGTAAGACCGCGTCATACAAATTATCCAATAAAATACAGAAACGATTTATGACAAAAGTGAAACTAATTATTTTTAAGATATCACGTGCATTACAGGAAACGAAACACAAAAGATAACAGGGATGTGAGAAACGAAACTAGATTACATTACACTCCTAGTAATATGTGAAATAGAGTACAGGGAAAAAAACAAAATGGAAACTAAGTTTTAAAATAGATGTGGTTAAGCTAAATATCCCTTCAATCCCCTCTTAGATCATATAAGATGATCTCTACATTCTATCTAGTGTTCTAGTACTTCTTTGGGATTGTGGCATAGATTGCTTGAGGATTCTTCATGTATGTCATGTAGGATAGAACCTTATTATCAGGAGATTGAATGCGTGCAATTATGCAAATACAACACTTAAAGCAGAGGTAAAGAATCAGAGCAAGGATAAATACCATAACAATGACAAGGACAATGCCTTTTAACCATGAAAATATAACTCCAAGCCCAAATCCTGCATTTAAAATGGACTCCATGTTTTAGCAATGTCCCTAGCTTCAAGCTGGAGCTGGCCTACTTCTTTTCGGTGTTGTGCAATAAAATCATAGTAGTCAGGCACCTTAGCACTTGTGCTAGAGATCCAAGTACAGCATTTGTAGTCCTCAGTCATTTCACATAAACCTGTGAGAGCTGCACTCATGCTTTCTATAGTTAACTCATGTAGTTCTAGCTGTTTTCTAATTGTTTCTATGTTCAACATAGAAATGTCATCTGAATTCCTCTCCATTATCTCATCCAATATACTTGAATAATTGTTCAACCTTTTCATCATGTCTATACCCCATCCTGTCCAAGAAGGAAACCATGCCCAGGCAATATCTTGTTTATAGAACAATTCCCTTTTGTCGCAGTGTTTGAGGGGGTATCTGGGGTATATACTGGCCTCTAGATTCGCACATGGAAATGTTAAATATTGACCTACTACAAATGGAGGAGTTAGTCTGTGTCTCATTCCCTAAATTAAAACACCAATCAGGGGAATGACTTTTACCTGCTATTGGAAAGGTAACAGTGTTATTTATGTACAGAGTGGATATGTTAGTTAAGAAGACAGGAGGAGTCTCGTTGAGGAAGGAGGAGATATTTAAAGGTACAGCCAAAAGGGAATTCAGGCAGTACTAGGATGTAATTTGCTACATATCCAACATTCTTCATACCCTGATTTTTTTGAGCATAAGCATACTTAAATTTTAGCAAAAGCATCTTATCAGTAAAACTATCTCCAATCTCTCTCTTTGTTCTAGCTTGTGTCACTGTAATGTTCTTGTGTGTGTGTGTGTGTTCCCACAGATACTTTTAAATGCACCCAAATCTTCAGGGTGGTAGATACAGTTAGTGATGATCCAGGTGGGCAGGAACACTATCAGAGAGATCAGGATCAGGAGGCAAAATGCCTTGCCCTGTGGTGAAATAAGCGAAGTCATCTTCTCTGGCCGGACCTGCTTTCCCAGGAACTCCTCCTTCATCTGCTTGGACTTCTGCTTGAGGGCCTCCTTTATCCAAGGTCTCCTTCCTGCTGCTGGGGCTTTGGGCAACCTTTTTTACTCAGCTGGCATGGATCCAGGACTGGCAGTTTTCCACTACGATGGCTGTTCTGGTCACTGCAACTACTGTGGTAGGAGGTCCAAAGGGATACTCTTGCTTCTTATTTCTGTTCAGCTGTTGGACCACCATGGTGTCTCCCACCTTAAAAGGGTGAGTAGATTCCTGTGAAGAAAAAGGAGAGGTGCGAGCAACATTTCTTTCGACTGTATCCAATGTTTCAACCAGTTTTCTTACATATTCTTCCTGTATTAAGTCTAAATCTCCCTTTTCTACCATTAAAGGTGATCTGGCCCATGGGGTGGGGAAAGGTCTACCCATCAAAAATTCAAAAGGCGAATACCCTGTTGTTTTGGAAGGGGTCATTCTTATTTCTGCCAGGACTGCTGGGAGGACCTTTTTCCAGTTGGCAAAGGTTCCTCCTGTGGCCTTTCTTGTCTTTTATTGTTCTGTTCATTCTTTCTACTATCCCTGAGCTTTGAGGGTGGTTGGGAATGTGGAACTTCCATTCTATCTTGAGAGTTTTTACTAAGTCCTGGCAGACCCTGGCCATGAAAGCTGGGCCATTGTCTGAGTTTATTTGAAGTGGGCATCCCCATCGAGGAATGATTTCCTGAGTGAGGATCCTCACTACTGTTTGTGCATCTTCTTTTGTGGTCACAAAAAGTTCGACCCATCTTGAGAATATAAAAATCTCTACTCAGAAGATCAGCAGATCCACAATGACCTGTATACCTGTATACCTGCATGGCCTATTCTGTGGTACTGTGAGATGCACTTGCCGCTGGTATACATGGTTTCCCCTCTTTGCAGAGAAGTCCAGTTTTTGGATCTTTTTGCACACCCTTTTTATCCCAGTCCCCTAACTCATAATTTGAGGCATAATCCTGGAGATCTGCAAGTGACTGTTCAAATGGGGATATGTCAGATATCAGCATAGCCATTTGGATGTCTGCTGTCTGTGAGATAGCAGCTTGTTTAGCAGCAAGGTCAGCCAGAGCGTTTTCCCTGGCTATCTCTGTCTGTTGGCCTGTATGTGCTCTGCAATGTACTATAGCCAGTGTTTTAGGTAGCTGGATAGCTTTTAGCAATAACATTACCAAAGAAAAATGTGAAATGTTCTTTCCATCTGCTGCCACAAACCCACGCCTACTTCATATCACACCGAAGTCGTGTACCACGCCGTACCCATACTTCAAGTCAGTGTAAATGTTTACATCCTGACCTTCAAAGAGTTGACATGCTCTAGTGAGTGCAATTAATTCAGCAGCCTGTGCTGATTGATATGGGATAGGCTTGGCCTCAGGTATAACATCTGGAAGCTGCACAACTGCATACCCTGCATGGTATGTGTGATCATTTGGCCTAGAGCAAGAACCATCCACAAAAACATTCTGTGTGTCTGGTAGTGCTGTGGAAGATAAATCAGACCTGGGTGATGTGTCTTGGTGAATGAGGTTAATGCAGTCATGTTGTGGCATGACCTCATCCTGTTCTCCTTTTAAACCTAAAAGGGCGTTTAAAATTGGCGCTGGGCCTGCAGTGGGAGAAGCATATTTGATGTGCAATTTTGGATTGGACAGCAAAATCACCTCATATCCGCTCAACCTCTGAGCAGACATGTGCTGTGTATGTACATTTTTCAACAGGATTGACACATTGTGGGTGGTGTGAAGTGTGGTGTCGTGTCCCAGAGTGAAAGAAATGGCCATCTCAACCACCATTACACAGAACGCTAGAGTTCTGAGACACACGGCATGCCCTGAACCTGCACCGGGACCATCTTTGAGAGAAAAAAAAGGAAAAAAAACTACAGGGCGCAGTCTCCCACCATGTTCCTGGGCCAGTACGCCCGACATGGTTCTGCAATTTTCCAAGGCAAACAAGTTATACATTTTGCCATATTTCAGGGAGGCCGAGGTTCGGGCTGGTAACCATTGCACATTTCAACATGGCAAAAACATTTAACATTTCATCAGACCATTTTACAGTATCAGACATTTTAGAGAGGGTTGCTTGTCTCAATATATTGTCATAGAAAGAACAGTCAGTTATTCATTGGCGGCAGCAACCAATCATTCCAAGAAAGGTAAGCATGTCTTTCTTAGTAAGTGGGCACGGCAAACCCACAAGAGCGACAGCTCTTTTTTTTGACTGACTTTCCTAACTCCCAGAGACAGCACAAACCCTAGGTACTCAACCTCCTGTTTACACCATTGTAACTTTTTCTTAGACACTTTGTGACCACATACATGTAGCCATTTCAATAAGGATAGGCTATCAGCTCGGCAGTCCTCCTCTGAAAAACTACAAATCAAAAGATCATTAACATACTGCAACAGTACAGAACCATGAGGGGCAGTCGAAGGCCTGAGGGTGGCTTGGAGTACTATAGAATAGACCACAGGTCTATATAACTCTGCGGCATTCTACACCAGATAAACTGATGACTGTGTTGGTCAATCGACACAGTAAAAACAAAGAGTGGCCATGTCTCCTCGTCTACAGGGATGGAGAAAAAGAAAATTCTTTAAATCAATCACAGCAAAATACTCTGCATTGTATGGTATGGCGGTAAGTATTGATGGCACATCAGGCACTATTGGGGCAATCGGTACCACTAGGCTATTGATGGCGCTTAGGTCTTGTACAAACCTATAGTCACCATTTGCCTTCTTTACCAGGTTAATGGGAGTATTGTAGGGCGAGACAATTTCCCTTAAGATTCCTTTCTCCTCTTTTTCTCTGTATGTAACTCCCTCTTTGTCCTTGCCCCCTCCCTCTTCGTATAAAAGTTTCCCCTTTTGATTTCCTGAGAAATCATTTTGAAAATGTGTCTGCACGGGTGTTTGTTTAGGAATGTCAAAACATCCTGCAGCATCCTTCTCTGTCAGCTTCTTGCAAAAACCAGTTACAGTGCATGTAGCCCAATCTGATATTTGCTGTTTTACTGTAAGTGTATGTTTAAGGCCAAAGTTGCTGAGGTATGTCTGTATTAAGAGACTGTGCATGTTATACTGAACAAATCCTGCCTCTTGTGTCCAAACATCTATAATTTTTTTCCCCAGAATTCTAACACAGATTCTGCTAACTTTTGCTTGCAAGCTGTTAAGAAAAAAAAAATTGTTGCTGTGTGTCTTTATGTGATGAGGTCTTTATCTGATTCTGTAATGTATGGGGGAGGAGGCGGGGAACACAGTATAAGCATAGAGAAGATTGATTTAACCCTTAAATTTACCATCCTATGACTCTGCTAAACCCATTGTGGACAATGTTTGGGCTAGGATGCTATGGGGAGCCTCGGTCCAGCCGGGGGATCTCCACAGCATACATTTTTATTTTCATCTTTATTTTTCTTCCTAAACATTCTAAATTCTTGTACATACTAAGTCTCTGTTATGTTATTACTTTTCCTATGTTTATAACCAAACAATTTTTATTTACGTTTCAAATTTTTGGCAGAGTGCCAACAGGTTCAAACAGTGCCTTCAATTGCGGTAGCACTAATACTGCAAACAATTCTCCACTATCTTTTACAGTCAGTGAGATATTAGCACTTGAACCCTGTTGGCAAAAAGCCAAATGTCCAAATGTTGCACCTGACTTTCCCTTCGCAAAAAATGTCAGTAGAAAAAAGAATTATTCAAATAACATGTTTTAATAAAAGTTAGCCTCACCAATTTATGTAAAAAAGTGTTATTAACGCTCTACCCATATTTTAATTGGTAAAAACGTCCCTAATGTCACAATACTTCAAAGACCTGGGACAGACTTGATAAGTCTTCCCCTGCTCTTCGAATAAGTGACATTACTCCCTTCACTGTCAACCCTTCTTAAAACACAAATTTGTTATATAAATTAAACCTTAAAACTTGAATCCTTGGTTTACCTTCTCTAAATAAGGGTCCTTTACCTAGTTTAGAATAACCTCCTGGGACACTGGCTACAAGATATGTCTGAGGACCAGTATAACAGAATAACAAACCAATAATACAATCAAAACACTTTAGAAACATTTGTTAGTACATAAGAAGAAAAATTAACCTGGATACTCACCAATCCAGGGTTCCTTATAGACTCTAAAATTCTTATTCAACTCTATACAGATAAATCAGCAGAAACTAAACACCAATAAACCTTAAAACACTGAACGTCTAATTACTGCAAGTAAAACAAAATATTTTTACTCACTAAAACAATGCCAGAATCATTCTGCCGATTACAATACGATACAAGTTATATCTTAAACTTTAGGGTCAAAGCATTCATTTATAAATCATTAAAAAATAAACAGTGCAGTGGAAAAGGTGTCATCTTACCTTATGACACCCGACAAATTCCACACAGACAAACATTACACAGATTACAAATCATCTTATGACAGCTACGCAACAGGAAGATAAGCAAAGAGATCGGGTTTTGTCCGGCACACCTTATCAGACTTTTTCTTATAATTACAGTACTGTATAACTCATTAAGCTCTACCGGAGCTTATCTCACTGTTTACCCAAAACAATGGCTTTTTCTATGGACTTCTCCTTAAAGTCCTCTAAAACCCACCCAGGGTTTTTTATTGCTTCTCAGAGCAATTTTCTGCCCACCCAGGGCTTATCTTACTGTTTCTCAGAACAGTTTCTTGAAGCCCACCCAGGGCTTATCTATCGAGGTCTAAAAAACGAATTACAGGTCCCTTAAAAGGAATCGATCTCTAAATAAATCACGGCAAGAGAAAAATAAATATAAATCAAAATCACCGGGACGTATTATGATCAATCCGGGATGAGCCGCCATCTGCTGGCAAATGTAGATTGTCTAGGGATATTTGTAGACCCTTGATAAGTCTGCATAAGATGTACCTTACAATCTCTACAGGCCTGTGAGATTAACCCATTGAGACAATGATAAAAAACTGACAAAAGTCTCGCTGAGCAAATCTAATCTTTATTCTTTGGTGTGAATATTTAAAGGGGGCTTTCAGAAACTACCGCCCCTTGACCGCGTCATACAAATTATCAAATAAAATACAGAAACAATTTATGACAAAAGTGAAACTAATTATTTTTAAGATATCACGTGCTTTACAGGAAACTAAACACAAAAGATAACAGGGATGTGAGAAACGAAACTAGATTACATTACACTCCTAGTAATATGTGAAATAGAGTACAGGAAAAAAAAAACAAAATGGAAACTAAGTTTTAAGATGGATGTGGTTAAGCTAAATATCCCTTCAGTTTTAGAAACTCTGAATCCTTTCAACCAATAGCAGGGCCACCATCAAGGACGTACAGCCCATACACTTGTAAGAGCCCCAGCTGACTGGCAGGGATGTGAGAAGGCAGGGGCGGGTGCAGAGGAGCTCCGTGGATGCTTCTGTATGTGTGTGAGTCAGCAGGCTCCTGCTCTGTCTTGAGCGGACATCGGGCTCTTTGCTGCCACCTCTGGTCATTTCCTGCATGTGCACCCCTGTGCATGTGGAAACAAGAGCTGGTACTAGGACCACCTTACAAGTAAGGACTTTTGTGTAGGGGGGGCTGTGTGTGTGACTGTGTACTTGCCTGTGTGTACATTTCTCTGTGTGTACATGTCTCTGTGTGTGTACATGCCTGAGTGTGTACATCTCTGTGAGTGTGTACATGTCTCCTGTGTGTACATGCCTGTGTGTACATGTATCTGTGTGTACATCTCTCTGTGTGTTCATGTCTTGTGTGTGTACATGCCTGTGTGTGTACATCTCTGTGTGTGTACATGTCTCTGTGTGTGTACATGCCTGAGTGTGTACATGCCTGTGAGTGTGCACATGCATGTGAGTGTGTACATGCCGTGTGTGTACATGCCTGTCAGTGTGTACGTCTTGTGTGTGTACATGCCTGGGTGTACATGTATCTGTGTGTACATGTATCTGTGTGTACATGTCTTGTGTGTGTTCATGCCTGTGTGTGTATGTCTCTGTGTGTGTACATGATTCTGTGTGTGTACATGTCTTGTGTGTGTACATGCCTGTGTGTATACATGCCTGTGTGTGTACATGCCTGTGAGTGTGTACATGTCTCTGCGTGTATACATGCCTGTGTGTATACATGCCTGTTTGTGTACATGCCTATGTGTGTACATGTCTTTGTATGTGTACATGTCTTGTGTGTGTATACATGCCTGTGTGTGTGTACGTGCATGTCATATATACACATGTAGATCAAAGTATAGGGAGTGGCACTGTGTTAGTAGTGTGACTGAAAATTAACAAAAAGTTCAAGTGCAAATTAATTATTATTTAAAATTAAAAAAATTTTTTGGTATGATCCAGAAATTTCTTACAGGAAATTCTGTTCTTATTTTAGTGAAAACACCTTAATAAGTGAAAAAATGCTACTATATGTGCAAAAAATCGCAAATATTAAACGACACCATTAAATAACATAAATACATCTTCACATTAATAAATATAAAGTGATAAGTGCCAGAAGCAGTGGTTGTCAAACAATAGTGCGTAAATGTGCAATAATCATACGCAATAATAAATCATTAATAGTGTGTCAAAATCGCAACTAAGTATCAAAAAACCATATGTTGTTTAGTGCAAAAATGTTCATAACAATAGTGCAGAGAGTTCTTCTTTGGTGATAAAGTGCCGTGCTGTAACAACTGGTAGTCCCCCCAATGTGGTTGCACTCACCGGAGCGCTCCACCCCTGCAGGGGTACGAGCGTATACTGTTGGTCCTGTCACTCCAGTCCTGTGGATGCCAGTTTCCTTCCACGCGTCCCAATCCCAAAGGCAGCTGTTTACACACAGGGAGGTGGGGACTTCCTGTCCCTTGATGTATTAAAGGTCCCCACTGGATATCCACTTAAGTATTAAAAACATTAAAAGAAAGGTATCCACATAGCGTGATTCTGTTTAAAATGTATTCATTTATTTAGATAAAAAACAGTCCAGTCAAAGTAGGCTGATATCACACTAGCGATTTAAAAAGTATATAAGTGTATCCAAATGGGAGAGAGAGCTCACAGTCTCCTATACTCTCCTCGTAATCCGGGGCCGCAGCGTCAGCGTGAACCGCCGCTTGCGTTCCACCGGTCGAATATCCGGAACCACGATCCGCGGAAATGACGTTGTGCGTGCCAAGATAGTCCCGCCTTACGCGTTTCGTCACACGGACGTCATCGGAGGCGCTGCCATCTTGGCACTCCCAATGTCCTTTATTGAGGGTGTAGCTATAGCTGCGGCCAATCAGATCCCGGCTATCGAACCCACACGTCCAGCGGCCTGATCTAGTAATTAGTTGCTAGGTAGATCAGGCCTACAAAAAATGATGTAATGATGGGAATTCCTATAGGAGCATAGCCTAGCTCCATTACGCTGTCTACTGGTATACCCAAGCCAAATACTACAATAGCTGCAGCGATAACCTACACTAACAAATACACCACAGCATAAATGTTATACAAACTCATAAATATACAGTGATATTCCTATTGCAATAAAAGTGAATGTTTTAAACCATTCATAAAGACACCATGTGTTACAATATTCCCAAAAGGTACGAGCTTGATAGAAATCTTATTTCATCTTGAATTCCAGGGAAAAAACGAATCAAACAATTAAAATAAAAATAAAAAATAATAAAAATAAAAATAAAAATAAAAAATATTGAAAAAATAATAAAAATATTAAAAACTTTTTAATTTAAGTTTTTATCATAAAAATAAGTTTTTGTTATAAAAAATCAGTTTTTATTATAAAAAATGGATAGAAAATATTTCTTGTGCTTAATGGAAACTCTGACCATACCCGTGTGTTAGAGAAAGGGTAAACAGAGATATAAGAGACAGAGAGCTTCATAGATGAGAGGCCTTAGATCCGTTTATAAATGAGTGATCCTCAATTATTATTCTATACTCAGACTTCTGGGGATCCCTATGAGCAAAAGGTAGACTAGAATATGTGTGAGGTATATTTAATCACATGAAAAAAATGTGACCAAATATACGGGAACGAATAATGTTTATATTATTGTGTCAAATTAAAAATCAATTATTTGTATTATTGTATTATGTATTATTAAATCTACAAGGGATTGAAAATTATAAAATCAGATATACTGAAATAGGGAGCTCAAGATCATGTGTGTATGTACATATTCCTATCTTATACATATGTGAAAATTATTTGTGGGATCTCTAATATATAAGCAAATCGTAAAAATCTACCTGAGCCTAAAAAGGTCTACTACTAGCACACTTATAATGTCTTTGATTCCCTGGTGGTTTAATGGGCAATGATTGTGTTAAAAATTAGACAGGAAGCAATTGAGGTCTATATCCACATTCAACCCTCTTGGTACCAAACTGCCCAGGCGGTAGATCCATTTAGTTTCATTCTGGGATATTTTTATTTTCTTGTTACCGCCCCTACAGTAGTCTTTGATCAGATCAATACCATAAAAAATCAATCCCGTGGGGTCCCGATTGTGAAATTCGTCGAAATGCCTCGAAAGATTGTGTTTTGGAAATCCTTTTTTGATATTATTGATATGTTCTCTGATCCTGACATAAAGCGGCCTGGTGGTCCTTCCCACATATTGTAATCGACAGGGACATTCGATCACATATGTGATGTGGGTACTGTCACAAGTGATCAATTCCCTAATCTGATACTCTTTGCCGGATCTGGATTTGAACAATAATTTTTTCCTTGGTTGTTTTTTGCTTACCCGACATGGCAAGCATTTTTGGCATCTAAAAAAACCTTTTATTTCGGGAAAAAGTCTGATTGTTTTAGGTGGATCGATCACATTATGTACCAGTTGATTCCTCAAATTGGGGGCCTTTCTGTAGATGAATCTTGGTTTTTTTGAAAGCAGCCCTGCCAGGGTCCTGTCCGATTTTAGAATCGGCCAGTATTTCCTGATGATATGTTCGACTGAACGATATTGGTTAGTAAATCCCGTGATGAATGCCGTGTCTGTCCCAGAGGGGTTGTTATCTCTTTCTTTCTTCCTCAGTAGGGAGTCACGGTCCAGGTCACCTATCTCCATCTTATGCCTCACTAGGGATTCCTTTCGGTACCCTTTATCAATGAATTTTTCAATCAGATTATCAGCTTGTATATAATAATCTTCTATTCTATGGCAGTTTCTTCGCAGTCTCATTAGTTGACCCTTCAGAATATTCTCCTTCCATTTGGGATGATGGCAGCTGGAAGTCGGGATATACCCATTACGATCAGTTGTTTTGAAAAAGGTTTTGGTGTGAAACTCATTGTTTTCTTTAAAAATTTGTAAATCTAAATACTCTATTTCTTGGGGATCGCATTTACCACTAAAGGAAATACCATATTGGTTCCGATTCATCATTCCCAGGAATTCCTGGAAGGAGTCTGGCGTGCCTTCCCACACAATGATCACGTCGTCTATATAGCGACGGTAGAATTTTATCTCTGGACGTAATCTCTTAAAAATATGTTCTGCTTCCCACATGTCCATAAATAAATTGGCCACGCTCGGGGCATATCTGGCCCCCATGGCAACACCCTTAGTCTGGAGGTAATAATCTTTCTGGTACCAAAAATAATTGCTTTCCATCGCTAATTTCAGGGCCTCCAAAATAAAATCAACCTGTTCACGTTTGAGATTCCCATCTTCACGGAATGCTTTCTCAACCCCCTTGATACCATACTTTTGTATAATACTGGTGTAAAGGGAGTTTACATCTATCGTTGCAAGGATGCACCCATTAACCTCAGTCACATGTTTCAATTCGTTGATTAATTGTGTACTATCCTTTAGGTATGATCTTCCTTTCACCACCAGTGGTTTTAAAAAACAATCAATGTATTCCCCCAATCTAGAAAATAAGGAGTTGATACCGCTTATTATTGGTCTTCCTGGGGGTTTCTCTAGTCGTTTGTGTATTTTTGGTAAATAATACATTACCGGTGTTTTCGTAGACTCACATATTAAATATTTTGCTTCCTTTTTCTTTAGAATACCGATATCTCTCCCTTTCTTTACCAGATTTCTTAGTTTCTTTCCAAAAAGTCGCTTCGGATTCCCTTTAAGTTTCTTGTAGGTGTTTTCCACCCTAAGGAGGTTCTGCATCTCTTCCTCGTAATCTTCCTTTTTTAGTATAACCAAACCGCCTCCTTTGTCTGCGGGGCGTATAACTACCTGATTTCTTTTTCCAATCTCTTTAATTGTTTTCCAAACGTTTCTATTTCTAGGTTTCTTCCTTTCCAGTTTTGCAAGGTCGTTTTCCACCATCTTCTTGAAGGCATTCATACGCTGGTCGCTGGGAACTTTCGGGTTAAAGATGGAGTTGTTCCTGAGATCAGTGTGTTTAAAGCTAGATGGTTCCCCTTCTCCTATCTTGTCTTTGTTCAAGGCATAGTGTTTCCTTATTCTTAATTTACGCATACATTTTTGTAAGTCGATAAAAACCTCAAATTTATCAATATTTTTCTCCGGTGCGAATTTGGACTGTTTTTTATCTAAATAAATGAATACATTTTAAACAGAATCACGCTATGTGGATACCTTTCTTTTAATGTTTTTAATACTTAAGTGGATATCCAGTGGGGACCGTTAATACATCAAGGGACAGGAAGTCCCCACCTCCCTGTGTGTAAACAGCTGCCTTTGGGATTGGGATGCATGGAAGGAAACTGGCATCCACAGGACTGGAGTGACAGGACCAACAGTATACGCTCGTAGCCCTGCAGGGGTGGAGCGCTCCGGTGAGTGCAACCACATTGGGGGGACTACCAGTTGTTACTCACCGGAGCGCTCCACCCCTGCAGGGGTACGAGCGTATACTGTTGGTCCTGTCACTCCAGTCCTGTGGATGCCAGTTTCCTTCCATGCGTCCCAATCCCAAAGGCAGCTGTTTACACACAGGGAGGTGGGGACTTCCTGTCCCTTGATGTATTAAAGGTCCCCACTGGATATCCACTTAAGTATTAAAAACATTAAAAGAAAGGTATCCACATAGCGTGATTCTGTTTAGAATGTATTCATTTATTTAGATAAAAAACAGTCCAAATTCGCACCGGAGAAAAATATTGATAAATTTGAGGTTTTTATCGACTTACAAAAATGTATGCGTAAATTAAGAATAAGGAAACACTATGCCTTGAACAAAGACAAGATAGGAGAAGGGGAACCATCTAGCTTTAAACACACTGATCTCAGGAACAACTCCATCTTTAACCTGAAAGTTCCCGGCGACCAGTGTATGAATGCCTTCAAGAAGATGGTGGAAAACGACCTTGCAAAACTGGAAAGGAAGAAACCTAGAAATAGAAACGTTTGGAAAACAATTAAAGAGATTGGAAAAAGAAATCAGGTAGTTATACGCCCCGCAGACAAAGGAGGCGGTTTGGTTATACTAAAAAAGGAAGATTACGAGGAAGAGATGCAGAACCTCCTTGGGGTGGAAAACACCTACAAGAAACTTAAAGGGAATCCGAAGCGACTTTTTGGAAAGAAACTAAGAAATCTGGTAAAGAAAGGGAGAGATATCGGTATTCTAAATAAAAAGGAAGCAAAATATTTAATATGTGAGTCTACGAAAACACCGGTAATGTATTATTTACCAAAAATACACAAACGACTAGAGAAACCCCCAGGAAGACCAATAATAAGCGGTATCAACTCCTTATTTTCTAGATTGGGGAATACATTGATTGTTTTTTAAAACCACTGGTGGTGAAAGGAAGATCATACCTAAAGGATAGTACACAATTAATCAACGAATTGAAACATGTGACTGAGGTTAATGGGTGCATCCTTGCAACGATAGATGTAAACTCCCTTTACACCAGTATTATACAAAAGTATGGTATCAAGGGGGTTGAGAAAGCACTCCGTGAAGATGGGAATTTCAAACGTGAACAGGTTGATTTTATTTTGGAGGCCCTGAAATTAGCGATGGAAAGCAATTATTTTTGGTACCAGAAAGATTATTACCTCCAGACTAAGGGCGTTGCCATGGGGGCCAGATATGCCCCGAGCGTGGCCAATTTATTTATGGACATGTGGGAAGCAGAACATATTTTTAAGAGATTACGTCCAGAGATAAAATTCTACCATCGCTATATAGACGACGTGATCATTGTGTGGGAAGGCACGCCAGACTCCTTCCAGGAATTCCTGGGAATGATGAATCGGAACCAATGTGGTATTTCCTTTAGTGGTAAATGCGATCCCCAAGAAATAGAGTATTTAGATTTACAAATTTTTAAAGAAAACAATGAGTTTCACACCAAAACCTTTTTCAAAACAACTGATCGTAATGGGTATATCCCGACTTCCAGCTGCCATCATCCCAAATGGAAGGAGAATATTCTGAAAGGTCAACTAATGAGACTGCGAAGAAACTGCCATAGAATAGAAGATTATTATATACAAGCTGATAATCTGATTGAAAAATTCATTGATAAAGGGTACCGAAAGGAATCCCTAGTGAGGCATAAGATGGAGATAGGTGACCTGGACCGTGACTCCCTACTGAGGAAGAAAGAAAGAGATAACAACCCCTCTGGGACAGACACGGCATTCATCACGGGATTTACTAACCAATATCGTTCAGTCGAACATATCATCAGGAAATACTGGCCGATTCTAAAATCGGACAGGACCCTGGCAGGGCTGCTTTCAAAAAAACCAAGATTCATCTACAGAAAGGCCCCCAATTTGAGGAATCAACTGGTACATAATGTGATCGATCCACCTAAAACAATCAGACTTTTTCCCGAATTGATCACTTGTGACAGTACCCACGTCACATATGTGATCGAATGTCCCTGCCGATTACAATATGTGGGAAGGACCACCAGGCCGCTTTATGTCAGGATCAGAGAACATATCAATAATATCAAAAAAGGATTTCCAAAACACAATCTTTCGAGGCATTTCGACGAATTTCACAATAGGGACCCCACGGGACTGATTTTTTATGGTATTGATCTGATCAAAGACTACTGTAGGGGCGGTAACAAGAAAATAAAAATATCCCAGAATGAAACTAAATGAATCTACCGCCTGGACAGTTTGGTACCAAGAGGGTTGAATGTGGATATAGACCTCAATTGCTTCCTGTGTAATTTTTAACACAATCATTGCCCATTAAACCACCAGGGAATCGAAGACATTATAAGTGTGCTAGTAGTAGACCTTCTTAGGCTCAGGTAGATTTTTACGATTTGCTTATATATTAGAGATCCCACAAATAATTTTCACATATGTATAAGATAGGAATATGTACATACACACATGATCTTGAGCTCCCTATTTCAGTATATCTGATTTTATAATTTTCAATCCCTTGTAGATTTAATAATACATAATACAATAATACAAATAATTGATTTTTAATTTGACACAATAATATAAACATTATTCGTTCCCGTATATTTGGTCACATTTTTTTCATGTGATTAAATATACCTCACACATATTCTAGTCTACCTTTTGCTCATAGGGATCCCCAGAAGTCTGAGTATAGAATAATAATTGAGGATCACTCATTTATAAACGGATCTAAGGCCTCTCATCTATGAAGCTCTCTGTCTCTTATATCTCTGTTTACCCTTTCTCTGACACACGGGTATGGTCAGAGTTTCCATTAAGCACAAGAAATATTTTCTATCCATTTTTTATAATAAAAACTGATTTTTTATAACAAAAACTTATTTTTATGATAAAAACTTAAATTAAAAAGTTTTTAATATTTTTATTATTTTTTCCAATATTTTTTATTTTTATTTTTATTATTTTTTATTTTTATTTTAATTGTTTGATTCGTTTTTTCCCTGGAATTCAAGATGAAATAAGATTTCTATCAAGCTCGTACCTTTTGGGAATATTGTAACACATGGTGTCTTTATGAATGGTTTAAAACATTCACTTTTATTGCAATAGGAATATCACTGTATATTTATGAGTTTGTATAACATTTATGCTGTGGTGTATTTGTTAGTGTAGGTTATCGCTGCGGCTATTGTAGTATTTGGCTCGGGTATACCAGTAGAGGGCGTAATGGAGCTAGGCTATGCTCCTATAGGAATTCTCATCATTACATCATTTTTTGTAGGCCTGATCTACCTAGCAACTAATTACTAGATCAGGCCGCTGGACGTGTGGGTTCAATAGCCGGGATCTGATTGGCCGCAGCTATAGCTACACCCTCAATAAAGGACGTTGGGAGTGCCAAGATGGCAGCGCCTCCGATGACGTCCGTGTGACGAAACGCGTAAGGCGGGACTATCTTGGCATGCACAACGTCATTTCCGCGGATCGTGGTTCCGGATATTCGACCGGTGGAACGCAAGCGGCGGTTCACGCTGACGCTGCGGCCCCGGATTACGAGGAGAGTATAGGAGACTGTGAGCTCTCTCTCCCATTTGGATACACTTATATACTTTTTAAATCGCTAGTGTGATATCAGCCTACTTTGACTGGACTGTTTTTTATCTAAATAAATGAATACATTTTAAACAGAATCACGCTATGTGGATACCTTTCTTTTAATGTTTTTAAAACTTAAGTGGATATCCAGTGGGGACCTTTAATACATCAAGGGACAGGAAGTCCCCACCTCCCTGTGTGTAAACAGCTGCCTTTGGGATTGGGATGCGTGGAAGGAAACTGGCATCCACAGGACTGGAGTGACAGGACCAACAGTATACGCTCGTACCCCTGCAGGGGTGGAGCGCTCCGGTGAGTGCAACCACATTGGGGGGACTACCAGTTGTTACAGCACGGCACTTTATCACCAAAGAAGAACTCTCTGCACTATTGTTATGAACATTTTTGCACTAAACAACATATGGTTTTTTGATACTTAGTTGCGATTTTGACACACTATTAATGATTTATTATTGCGTATGATTATTGCACATTTACGCACTATTGTTTGACAACCACTGCTTCTGGCACTTATCACTTTATATTTATTAATGTGCAGATGTATTTATGTTATTTAATGGTGTCGTTTAATATTTGCGATTTTTTGCACATATAGTAGCATTTTTTCACTTATTAAGGTGTTTTCACTAAAATAAATTTCTGGATCATACCAAAAAATTTTTTTAATTTTAAATAATAATTAATTTATGCACTTGAACTTTTTGTTAATTTTCAGTCACACTACTAACACAGCGCCACTCCCTATACTTTGATCTGTAATTTTTTGGGGGATCACATAGGTGTCCCCTTTCCACCTAGGGGGGCTGCAGGTGTAAGTTAGTCTGTAAGCGCGGATCCGTTGATATATTTATATATACACATGTGAGTGGTGCTGAGAGCATACAGGTGTGAGGAAGCTGAGAGCATGCAGGTGTGAGGGGGGCTGAGAGCATACAGGTGTGAGGGGGGATGAGAGCATACAGGCGTGAGAGAAGATGAGAGCATACAGGTGTGATGGGGGCTGAGAGCGTACAGGTGTGAGGGGGGATTAGAGCATACAGGCATGAGAGAAGATGAGAGCATACAGGTGTGAGGGGGGCTGAGAGCGTACAGGTGTGAGGGGGCTGAGAGCATACAGGTGTGTGTGGGGCTGAGAGCATACGGGTGTGAGGGGGGCTGAGAATGTACAGGTGTGTGGGGGCTGACAGCGTACAGGTGTGAGGAGGGCTGAGAGCATACAGGTGTGAGGGGGCTGAGAGTGTACAGGTGTGAGGGGGGCTGAGAGCATAGAGGTGTGAGGGGGCTGAGAGTGTACAGGTGTGAGGGGGGCTGAGAGCATACAGGTGTGAGGGGGGCTGAGGCACTGAAGGAATTAGTGGGATAGCTAGTGGGCAGATTTGGTGGGACGGCCAGTGGGCGGGACCCTGGGGAATGTTGGTGGTCAGGCTCAGGGGGCCCAGGCCTAAAGCTGTATAAGGGGCCCCACGATTTCTGATGGTTGCACTGACCAATAGTAGCAGCTAGCCTGCTCCTGTCTCAAAAATTAGCCATGGTTTACTCAGACACTCACTATATTTTCCATATGGTTGGTGTGCTAGATGTGACTGATCATTGCCTCTACCTCATGTCACCACTTCTTTTGCCCAGCAGAGATGGAAAGTGACTATAGCGCATAGGTGCTCATGACAATGCGGTGGTAAGTTAACTTCAAACATGCTGCTGCCTGTAGTTTGCCAGAGGAGGTCTTCCTCGAACCAGACTTTTTCTGCATCTGCATTGTGCACTGAACAGTGTTTTTAATGGAAGAAAGAGCAGAGAGGGTACCAATTTAGTCTCTTCCCATCTGTTAAATGTGAGATCTGTTCATTCAGCTAAATGGGAAAGAAGTAAGATAATATAGGGCAGATAGTGTGTGAGATGAAAGGTTTAGATAAGCAGTGCCAGAAAATGTGTATGTTGAGGTCAGTAAACTTACAGTTGGTCACAACCTCCAAAATACTGGGGCTAGTAGTTCCTAAATAGCTGGATAGTCTATGTATTGTATTTAAAATAAAGTGATCATTTTAACCATGGCTAATAAATGATACTAGCCTCTAAATATCTGGTTCCTAATTTCTTTTTCAGACCCATTCAAACTTCTTCATGTTATATTAATGTGTTATGTGTCAAGCATTAATGTGCAATGCCTTAAGGTAGCCCATTCATTTTGGCCTGCCAATGCTCATAAACAGAACAAATAATGGATATGCTGCATTTTTCACTAGAAAATTTCATGGACTGCTAAACTGGTTTCCAGTCCAGTTTCCTTCATTCATAGGCTTTTCATTTGAAGGGTCCAATGGATGGTGGTGTATTACCTAGATTTTTTGTATTCTTTTTAAGATCACTTGAATTTTGATGACAAAAGGAAGAGAGTGGGAAGCTGAAACACCATTTTGTAGTGTCAAGGTTCAAAACAATTTCATCCCAATATACTGTCAAAATGAAACTGTATGATAGGTCAACATGTTTTCAGGTCTAGGCCTTGTCCCCTTTTTCAGAGCTTGTAGGGGGAAGAGATAGATTATATCTATAGAGAACAAGAAATCTGAATGTGTAGTTGATGAAAATATTTTAATAAGAGGCTATATAAGCTCAGTGATGTCAAAAACATCTTCATGTACAGTATGTGCAGCTGTGGGGTGGGAAGGCTCCAATAACAGCTTAATTTCTGGTTTGGCCGAATTTGGGTTCAGACAAAGTTCATCACTAGAGATGTGCATAATCTTTCTCGATATATTTGTATTATCTACAACACTGCATTTGCGTTTGATCATTTAGAATACAGAATCACACATTAGGGGGTTTGGTAAGGGGTAGCTTACTTATCCATATCTTCTATCATCTTGAGCAGCGTTCTCTTCTTAGGCATTTTCAGATGTGTGTGTGATAGTGCTGGACTGATAGAAGTAAAAATTCGTTTTGATGAATCTGCCATAAAGTAATTTTTCCATGATTAAAGTCTTATATGGGTGGACCTTGTTCTGGCCCTAGGCTATTATCTCTCTAATATTTACACAAGGAAGCGCTCATCAGAGTATATTCTAGAATGTGTATGGAGGTGTGCTTGGTAAAAATGTTCATATCATTTAATAGACTTTTAGAAAATTTTATGGTTAAGAGCATCAGATACAGCTAACGTGTTTTAGAGAAAAATGTCAACCCCCACTTCATCAAGGCTAATTTATAAAGAAAACTGTGAAAAGTAAAACAAACTGTAATTATCTCATATGAATGATAAACTAGCATAAGTCCATAAAATCTATATAGCATGTTTCTGTAAGTATACTAATTTAGTCTATTGAATATACCATCCCATACACATGATACATGATTAAATATTGAATAAAAAATACATAAAAAAGATGAAAAATGGAAAATGAAAAAAATGAAATTTAGTTAGTCCATATACTTGTGTTTCTTCATTCATTCATTCATAATGTGTCAAACGGCCGTGCAGACTTTGAACAGTGCTGTGTTCTATCCCTTTATATGAGGCAAATATTGCGCTTCCCATCCAGTGCTCCCACTCACTTTCCAGCAGGTATGGACTCTTAGATTTAGGTAAGAGTCTTATGTGCTTGAATAATAATAATGGTTATGCTGGGGCTTGTAGTCCTCCTTTGTGACTGTGTCCTATATCCAGTAGCAGTGTAGCATACCGATATTGATTTATCTCATAATGCATGTATGAAAGAGATGATAGAGGAAATCCACATAGCGTAATTCTGCTTATTGTAAAAAAGTATAACTCAAATCAGTTGCACGCACATGTACATAGAAAATATAGGCAGTAGGCCGGACCGGAAGTTCCCTCAAGAAAAGCTTTAAATTCTGAAACAGTGATAGAGGTCTGACTAAAATGGTCTAGCATAAAAGGAATCTGGATCACTGGCAATTAGCTATTGAGAATAAACTACTCTATTCCCGAATTATACGGAATAGTTCTTTGGTGACAAACTGAAAAAAATTAATAAGTGTAACATTTTTAGCTACCACTTTAATATCTGCTTGGACTCTAAATGGAAAGGGGGCAGGCAAGCATTTACATAAATCTTGTTGGAAATAACAAATTTAATTTCCTTTGCTAGTCTGGGATTACCACTAAGCACAGACTATTTACTGAATTAGAGGGTAGCCAAAAATAATTTGAAAGTGCCTCTGTGACACATATTAGCTTTCTAGGACTGTGTTGCCTCAATTCTTTGTGACTGATGTTGCAACACCTCCACTGATAATGCTTGCCTCATGCACTTCACCAGGATGTACTGCACAGTTTGTGCTTGCCTTGTGCATTGGTTGGATGTTTAATACTTAGTGATATAGTATGCCTAACTCTTATAACAGTGGCCTCTTAATCCTCTGAATCAGAGGTTGCTGTAATGAACTGCTGCTTTCTGCATGTTCACACTCCAAATATACCCCAGTTGAAGTCTTTTCAGACGAACCTTGTCGGGTTGGATATGCTTGCTGAGCCACAAATTTATATAGCGCTTTTTATCCTGTCTAAACCATACTCTGCCCCAGTTTGTTTGGGAGTCAGAAATTATTTTTTTTAAATAAAATTCCCTTTGCGGATTTATACTATGTGGAGGCACTTTTTCTTCTTTTCTTTTGGGAATTTCCACCACCTATAAGAGGATTGGAGATCAGGGCTGGCAATCCCATTACAGCTTTACAACTATGGAGGTTTCAAGCCAGTAACATCTACACCTGATGGTCGGTGAGTAATAGCCAAGGTCTTCCATGAACCTCCCCTTGGATGCAGTTTCATATCTACAATTTTTGGGCTAACCTCTCTACGTACCGAATTCCGGTACAAGCTCGTTTGACTCACCGCCCTTGGCTTGTGAGTCCACCTGTTCCGGTAAGGGTACCCCATCTTCTCTTCCACTACTTTGAAGTTTTGAGCAGTATTGTTTGAGTATAAAGAAAAGGTCAGACAGCGCAAAACCAGTCCTAACACACAGCAGCTGGATACCGAAGGTCAATATAAAAAATCCTTAAGTGAACAATAAAAGCAAAGTGGTGAAGCGCTCAGAAGCAGTATGAATAAAGTCCCAAAGCCTGTAATTTCCTGTAGAAATAAGTAGATGTCACATCAACAGACAGAGAGGAGGCTCCCTAAAGGTGAATAGGGTGCTGTAATGGAACGATGGTAACAATCGTGCATCCAAATCAGTGTATTCCACCACCAGAAGTGCAGGCCGCTCACCTTCATAAATGGACCCACTAAGCTAACAGATAGGTCACTAATGCAGTCCCTTCATAAGGGTAATAATAAAGATGAGTAGGCTGGCTTCGTATATGTCCTCCCCTCGGTCATGCAATATCCAAATAGCATATTCATCGGCATACACAGGTCATGTTAAAACAAAATAAAAAACATAGTGCTCTCCATACAATAAAAGTCACTTCTTTATTAAATAAAAGTTACTCACAAGAGGCACTGAGTCCCAGTGCTGGAGTACACAGCATATACATAAAAAACAGGTAGGTGGCTGTACTGATGGCACAAAGCCCCTCGCACGCGTATCGTCCATGGGTAAGGACTTCCTCAGCTAATCTGATTAGGGGCCCGTGCATCAGTTCTTTTATTTCATCCTGGTTCATCAAACAGTCAATCTCAAACCACCCCATCCTTCCTGCAATCATAGATTAAATGTGTGCTAGTATTTCATTGGTGAATGGGATAGGAGTAGCGAAAAAGTAAAGGGTGACCTCATAGGCCAGTGGAATAAACACACACCCACATATTCTCCTGAAACACCCACCATAACCAGCTGAATCAGCAACACGTCTATAATTTGACACTTCCGGATGGGAGGCCAGCATACATCCACCGATCCCAGCCTAAGCAAGCATAACATCTAAGCCTATCGCTTCCGATTGAGAAGCCAGCATACACTGGTCTATGAGGTCACCCTCATAGGCCTATGAGGTCACCCTGTTTGATGAACCAGGATGAAATAAAAGAACTGACTGGATGCATGATTGTTACCATTGTTCCATTACAGCACCCTATTCACCTTTAGGGAGCCTCCTCTCTGTCTGTTGATGTGACATCTACTTATTTCTATGGGAATTACAGGCTTTGGGACTTTATTCATACTGCTTCTGAGCGCTGCACCGCTTTGCTTTTATTTTTAGTATTGTTTGAGTGCCTACTTCCAACACTGAATACACTGATCAAATAAAATTATGTAGTAGGCATTGAAGCCATTCATATGAGCGTTTGACACACGTTCATGCGGACTCAATCCTTTCCCCTTCTAGGGGTAGTATTTACTGATCCTTTACAGCTACATCAGCTTTTATATTGATACTGTGTATAGATCATGCTGGATTTTTGTTAACACTTATTCACATGTGTAATATCACCATTAACTCATATCCATGTATATATTTCACATTTTTATATAGTATTTAATTTATTTTATACTAGCTACCATACTCAGTCTGTATACCTTCATAGGAGATACTTACGACTTAATTTGTGATACTAGACTTTAAAGTCTTACCTATTTTTTGATTTTTGTTTTTCTGACTTGATCTGCATGTCTTGCAGTTGTGGTCAGGCCTGCAACTGTTTTCATATATGATATATTAATATCTCATATGTATTCAGCTTATGTACAGTATTATATCTATGGTTTGGTTATATAGTCATTGTCATACCTGTGACTTTTATATACGATATCCAAACTTTTTTTTACACACTTTTATTCATGTACATTACTGTACTCATATCTTACTTATTTTTTGGTTGATTGGGTATCAGTAATCTATTTATTTATTTTTTGTATCCAGTGACACACACTACTAGATATGTGTTGAACACACCTATTCACATCAACACACGTGGGTTCAGAACACATTTGATGGTTTATGCCATATAAGTGTACACACTTATTTATGTATTCCTTAGTTTCTGTCCCTCACAGTTACTTTACACTCTTTAGTCTGAGTGTTTGATTAAAACTTTTATTGCATAGCTTACCCCCAGGATTCCATTCTGGTTAGGTGTTTGTGCGATAACAGACAACACCTAGCGCCACACTTTTTTCGTTTTATTTTCACACTCCAAATATGAATCTGACTGTCATCTGCTCTCATCAGTAATACTATGCTGTACAGGCACTGGTACTTGATGGCACTGGTACTGGCTGTGTTGGCACTGGTACTAGATGTACATGTGCTGGTACTAGATGGCACTGGCTGCACTGGCACTGGTTCTGACTGAAACTGGATGGCAATGGTACCTGCTATGCTGGCACTTTTACTGGCTATGTTGGCAACTTGGCACTGGCACTGGTACTGGATGGCACAGAGCATAGTTCAATAGCATACTTATTCTCTGTTATTTTTATTATTATCTCTTCTCAAGAAGTGTGGAGTCTGATTCTGCTAATCATGCTAGTAGCACTAACATTAGCTGAGCTGTTATTTTGAATTCTCATCTGAAGGAAAGTGTTGGCATTCCTTGTAATGTTTTCCTGAACATCGCTTAAAGTGATCTTGTGCTTAGCTCTCTTAGGTCTCTCTCCCCACCCATGTGACAGTGTCAGGTGCCTGGATAACCTGTCATCGGTCACAAGTGCTGTCACTTTGGAGAAGTAGGTTCTATGCCTCTCCATTTCCAGAAACACTGGATGTTTAGTTTCCCTGCTGGCTGAATTAAGCAGGGTGGAAAGGTAAGTATTTGCTGTAAGGGGCTTGGTAAAGTTAAAAGAACATGTTGCTTCACCCTACATAGACAAAATACAGGATAACTTTAAGGAGGCCAGAGTACTTTTAGTAATCATATGCTATTTGGGTATTTATGACATGACACAAGAAATGCTACTTCCTATTGGTTCAAAAACTTGCGTAAAAATAGAATTTTGTTCTTTTCAGATTTTCATGTGCAAAAACTTTTTCTTTTGCCTGGTCCTGTTGCTCAAATGCAAAAAAAACAAAGGACCAGACATGTAATTAATCATAAAAAAAAGAAGTATTCTAATGCAAATTTTATCTTTAGAAATGTTTTTGAGCAACCTTTTGTCAACTTTCTAAGGACACTTTATAGAGCAAACCTAGCATAAATATGGGACATTCAAACTGAACATATATTAAAACAGTTAATTGTACCTAAATAGTAACCCAAGAAATCTACTTTTTTACCAGGAATTTCTCCTGAAAAATAGCAATGTATTTTCTGACATGAAACTGTGCCTAGGCATTCCTTTGCCTTGAGACTTATAGCTATATAGCTCTGCAGTGTGAGATCAGTTAAGGCACTGTGCATCTGACCGCTAGTCTCATAAGAGCAAACAGATTCCTTCATCCACAGCACAAATCTCCCACTGAGACTATTGTATTCTGACAGCTAACCACAGCTGTCTACATTTGATTAAATTCAGGAACTGTTCAGCCAACAATTGTCTGCCCACCTTTTTCAGTTTTTCAATCAAAGAATGTCAGGCAAGAGGCCACTCACTAAGCAAATTGTATCCAGTTTATCAATAACTCTGTGAAGGAACAGCTTAAGATCTGCAAACACTACTGTGCTGCCAACTGTCCTTGTTGGAGAGGAATCTGTACCCCTCAAAACCAGCAGTACAAGGATCTCCCTGCTTTCTTCAACTCTTCTGCTGCTTCTAGACTATTTCCCTTTTTTAGTCATCAGGGGGTCTGGCATGAGGAACAAAGCCCTGATATTCTAATAAGATGGCTGCCTCCATCTCAACAGTAGGGAGCCAACAGACAATACTGGTGACTAGATCTTAGTCCTCTCCTATTTTGTTATTAAGGAAAATCTGTACCCTATTTAGTTACCATTGAGTGTCTGTAACATTTATTAGGAATGTGAGATTTGGCTTAGGGATTAACTTGGAGATCCAACATCTTTCCTGAGTTTGACAGATTATATCTCTGTCTGTCTATCTAAATGTAAAATCAGCTACTATGCTTTTCAAATTTTGGATAAAATGGCATTTACACTTTGTTTACCCTGTGGTTGTTTGTTTTATTCATGTATTTAGATCAACTCCAATACACTAATTTTAGGCACAATACAATTCGATTTTTTTCTGGATGAAATATTTCACTCCAAAATTAAAATACCTAGTTAGTAAACTTGAAAATACATTCTACACCTAAAAGTATAATACTTACCAGTACTGAATCAAACCCCTATCTTTAACCTTTCCCGCCCACGCTATAGCTGAAAGATGGCTATAGCGCGGGCTTATTTTGCCTGAAGGGCATCCATGGACATCCTTCCATGATTGCGCTGCCTGCATGGCCCTTTACCATGTGATCAGCTGTGTCCAATGACAGCTGATCACAGATGTAAACACAAGCTGGTTATCGGCTTTCCTTGCCTTCCTAGCCAATACCCGACTTGTGGTAAAGGGACATCTACACTGATAATAAGGGCACTGATTATCAGTGACCTGATTATTAGTGCAGTCCCAACAGTGTCCACCAGTGCTGCTAATCAGTGCTCATCAGTGCTGCCAATCATTGCCTATTGGTGCTGCTAATCAGTGCCCATCAGTGCTACCTATCAGTGCCCATCAGGGCCACATATTAGTGCTGCCTATCAGTGCCGCCTATCAGTGCAGCCTCATCAGTCCTTCCTCATCAGTGCACACCAGTGCCGTCACATCAGTTCCCATCAGTGCCACCTATTAGTGCCCATCAGTACTGCCTCATCAGTGCCCATCAGGGCAGCCTATCAGTGCCCATCAGTGCAACATCATCAGTGCCTCCACATCAGTGCACACTAGTGCCGCCTCATCATTGCCCATCCATGTCACCTATCAATTCCCATCAGTGCTACCAATCAGTGCCCATCAGTGCCACCTATCAGTGCCAACCAGGGTCACCTATTAGTGCTGCCTATCAGTGCTACCTATCACTTCCCATCAGTGCCCATCAGTGCCACCTATTAGTGCCCATCAGTACCACCTATCAGTGCAGCTTCATCAGTGCATACCAGTGCCACCTCATCAGTTCCCATCAGTGCCCATCAGTGCCACCTATTAGTGTCCATCAGTACTGCCTAATCAGTGCAGCCTCGTCAGTGCCCATCAGTGCAGCCTATCAGTGCCCATCAGTGCAGCCTCACCAGTGACTCCTCATCAGTGCACACTAGTGCCGCCTCATCAGTACCCATCAGTGTCACCTATCAGTTCCCATCAGTGTTGCCAATCAGTGCCACCTATCAGTGCCCATCAGGGCAATTTATTAGTGCTGCCTATCAGTGCCACCTATAAGTGCCCATCAGTGTCGCCTCATCAGTGCCCATAAGTGCAGCATATCAGTGCAGCCTCATCAGCGCTCATCAGTGAAGGAGAAAAATTACCTGTTTGCAAAATTTTATAACAAACTATGAAAAATGTTTTGCTTTTTTCAAAATTTTCAGTCTTTTTTCATTTGTTTCGCAAACAAATAAAAAACCCAGTGGTGAATAAATACCACTGAACGAAAGCTCTATTTGTGTAAAAAAAAAAAAAAAAAAAAATTTCATATGGGTACAGTGTGCAGGCACGTGGTTAAACCCTAGTTGAACCCCTATACGTAAAACCCTTAAAAGGAGCTTAACCTCCAAGTCTAACCCTGAACGCTAACCTAATCTCTAAATGTACTTTTTTTACCTGCAAAAAAGTAAAGATATCCCTAAATCTAATCCTTAAGCAAAAACTGTGCAAAATGTATGTTTCATCAGAATCAGAGCATATCCCACTAGCTATTCACGCCAGTGATGTTGCTAGCTGACTATTTTTTAATTTACTTATAATGACAGTTCATTTATATTGTGTATACATAGTGTCAATAAATAAATATTATTCTTAAAACATAATAACTTTAACCCAACACATACATGCACATAGGCAGATACACAAACAGAGATATACACACATCGTGTTTAGGTGTCAGCTATATTCCATTCAAGAACTGTTTACCTATTCCAGGAAAAGTATATGTATCTAAATAGGCATCTTGTACCGTTTGCATAGTAGATTGGAAATTAGCATTTTTGTTCATTTTCCCATGTATGCACAGTGCCTGGAAGAGTAATACTCCATGCATATCAGATCAGCCAGCCTACAATTTTTGTGTAATATATTATTTGGCAATCTAAAATTTGTAATTTGCATGAAATTGCTTAATTAAAATACAGTCACTCAGGGTATTAATTTCTCTGTCTGGCAGTTCAATGTACTAAAGGCAGACTACAGAAAATGTGAAATCCTGTCAAATATAATGGTAAAATATTAACAAAAGAAATAATCTCCTGGCAACACAGTGACAGTGTTAGAATAGCTTTCTTGTGATTCCAAGTTCAAATCAGAGGGTGTCACCAAAGGCAAAGAACACACAAGAACAGTAGTAGCAAGCCAGCTTTATGCAAAAAAATAAAAACCAAAAAAACATGTGGGTAAATTAAAAATCTTTACAAGTCAAACAGCAGATCATTACTTTTAGGAGACTACTTTGTGTTTTTGATGTCTGTAAGTGACACTACATACAAAGGTATCCAAACAGCCAGTTCTAGTTCATAATACCAACATCTTGAGGGCAAGCATTAGTGTTATAGGCATCTCAATGTAATGTTATTATATGTTTTGCATTATATTCTGTGTTTAGAAACACACGATTGCTGATAATGGGCATATTTAGACCAGAAATGATGATAGGTGAAATGCAGTTACCAACAGCAACCAATTACATTTAATTAATTGCAATCAGTATGGTAAAAGTTTGGTGTTAACGGTTCACTTATTGTACGGTATAAGCTACTGTACACTCTACAACATTTATAACACAGCATTGCACATCAGAGGGAATATACTGTAATAAAGATATATAAAAGGACTAAATTCACATTGTAATACATTTTAATAACACATTTTTCATAGTGTTTTCATTTCAACTTCATATCTATTACACATAAATAAAACAGCCACATAGAGTGAATCCCACCCATTGCAAATATGTTTGTCAAACAATGAGACAGCATCTGTGCTAATTTCATAGATATATTCTTGGATTGCCAAAATTGGCTGAAAAAAAGATAAGCCAATTGAAAATGTTTGGAATAATTCTTCATTCTTCTGTGATTTTAAATTAGGAGCATTCCCATTGTGTATAAAAGGTGGTGTAGATGATAACATGGGCTGGTTTAAAACTCTGCAAAAGTAGAGACTCCCCTTTCCATCCTTGGTCACCAAGGAGACCCCTACCTACAAGAGGTGGCATATGACTTTTCTGCTATTAAAAACCATAGAGGTCCTAGGCAAGTCATTTGTTAATAAATAGCAAAGCCTTTTTTTAAATAACAAACATGTCATATTTACCTGCTCTGTGCAATGGTTTTGTACAGAGCAGCCCGGATCCTCCTTTTCTCGGGTCCCACGCCGACGCTCCTGACTCCTCCCTCCTGCTGGGTGCCCCCACAGCAAGCAGCTTGCTGTGGGGGCACTCAAGCAGGCGCACTCCCGACCTGTGGCTCTGTGTGTCCATTCACACACGGAACTGTGACTCGGCCCTGCCCCCTCCATTCCCTGATTGGCTCACTGGCTATGATTGCTAATTGCTCCCGCTGCTGCCAAAAGCCAATTAGGAGTGCAAGTCTCCGGAATCTCAAGACTCTCGTGGCCATCGCTGGATCGAGAGGGGGCTCAGGTGAGTATTAGGGGGGCTGGGGTGAGCGAGTACAATGTTTTAAAGGTCTTAGCAAGGTTCTAAAGATTTTTAGTTTGGAGAAATCAGCAATGGGGTTCTTGGTTTTACACATTGAGAATTTAATGATATATTTAAACCCATAAGAAATCAAATGAAAAGTCACAAATAAAATGCAATTCTGTGAATTTCAATGGTTTGGTGGAATAACATCATTTTTTGGGCAGGGAGTTCTTAGATTCTAAGATATTAAGGGCCCATTAACAGTTGCATGAATGAGTTTTATAATACCATTCACCTTTTTTCAACTCTATTCATAGTTATAAAAAATTAAGATGTATGAACTGCAGCATGTTGTGATGTGTTGCGGTTCATTGACATGTGTTACTCTGCGAAAAATGCAGACATGCTGCATTTTTAGGCTTGATGTACACTGGCTTACATTTATCTGTGGCTGTGGAAAAACGCAAAATGCGCCAAAATCGTGGCACGTTTTTGCCACTTTTTTTCGTGTTTTTGCTGTGTTTTGCATTTTTTCACGGCCGGCGATCAAAATGTTCTTATCCTGAACGAGATTCTTACTCGTTCAGGAGAGGGTGGTTGAAGCCGCAGCTCCTAAACTCTGCTAAAAGCCTATGTGCAAATTGACATATAGGCTTTTATGGAGTTTAGGAGCTTTGGCAAAAAAACGGCAAAAGCTCCTAAACTCAAGATTAGGAGCCGCTAGTTTAGGCTAGTGTACATGAAGCCTTACACAACAAACACCAGTGTGTTTGATGTTGATAAGGCAAATAAATTGCAATTGTTTTTTATGTGCCATTGCGCTTGAGACTTTGCAAATCAGTGCAGATCAATGCAGCATAACACACCTGGTGTGAACATACCCTAAATACGAGAAGGAAGATGTTACTAGAGGGGATAAGTTGCTACTGACAATGTTACAGGTAACATTTTGTTCAAGCCTTTTTAATAGTTTACAAATAGTTAGACATGTGAACTGTTTTAATTGGTAATCAGAAATGACAGTTACATCATTGTCTAATCTGGTGATTTGTATCAATCTCAGGTCTAGTGGGTATAAGGCAGCCCTCAAAAAAAGTCAGCATTAGCCTAAAATGTAGTTCTACACAGTGACTTGACAGTGCTTGACACTGCAGAAGTGGACCCAAATAATTATGGTTAGCTCTCACAATAAATTTATGAAATATATGAATATACTAGCCAGAGAAAAACATGGAGGCTGCAACTAGAAAGCGTCATCTGAAAATGTGTCTGGCTGTGTCTGGAATCAATACGTCTTAGTCACAGACTAATAGTCACTCATAAATTGGAAGTTAGAGCTGTTCACTTCAGACAACAGTTCAGGGACTCATAATTCTTCCCTGCCAAGTGTCCTTTAAAATGTATGTAAACCCTTACAATGATCTTTTCTTATTGATACCTCTCTTATTTGTTTAATATACCATTAGAAATATTTTGTTATATCTGTTTTAAAAGGACTAAAAAAAAAGAAAAAAGAAAAATGTTAATCTTATCAGAGCTGTCTTGTGTCCTTCCTCAATTCTTATCTTGCACCACCGAATAAGCCTATATGTTGTAGACACCTGGTAGTGGGAGCACCTAAGTAGTTTAGGAAAAGACATCAGATATTTTTCTGTACTTTCATGGTCTTTAAAGGGATAAAACATGGGGAAATGTGCATATATTGCAGAGATGTGCTCCATATGTTTTGTTTTTTTGCTGTTACATATGCTTTTGTAAGGCTACTTACATAACGGCCGTGTGTAGTGTTGTTGGTGTGGAGAGATAGCTTGAGTTAGATTAAGCAGGCAGGTTATTCAGTTATTGGCAGTGTATTTGATATATATATATAGTCAGTCTAATATATATATGCATTTAGCATAGACTATATATTCAGTGTTTACCTCTATATTCAGTCAGTGCAGGCAGTGTATTAATAAAGATATATACACTCTGCATCCAGTGTAGCCTATATCTACAGTGCATTCTATGGTGTACTGTTTCTAATACACTTCAGGCAGTGTACACAGTATCTAATACAGTGTGTACAGTTTCTACTACACTTCTGGTGATGTACACAGTATACAATACAGTGCAGCCATTGTACACTTTCTAATACACTTCAGGCAGTGTACACAGTATCTAATACAGTGTGTACAGTTTCTACTACACTTCTGGTGGTGTACACAGTATACAATACAGTGCAACCGTTGTACACTTTATAATACACTATCTAATACAGTGTAGTGTGGCGTTGCAAAACAAAAAAATACATCATGTCCGGAAGGCCACCAAGGAGAGGCAGACGCTCACAGGCCACTAAAAGAGGTCAAGCAGCCTCTGTGTCTACAGTCAACAGTGGTGGTCGTGGACATGGTGCATCCTCTGCAGGAGGCCGTGGGGCACACTTGTCCTTCTTTGCTGCTGCTGGCCGTTTTATTGAGCCACAACATGCAGAAGAGTTGGTAGAGTGGAAAACGAAGCTGTCCTCGTCCTCTGTCACCCAGGCTCAGAGTAGTTTGCCTTCCAATGCAGCTGCCAAAGCGGCCTATTCCACCAGCTACTTATCCACAGTCACTCCTTCCGTAGCCCCACCATCATGCACGGAGGAGTCCCCAGAATGATTCGACCACAGTGTCGGTTATATGCTGCTGGATGATGCATGGCAATTTGAAGGGTCTGATGTTGGTTCCCAGGTTGAGGAAGGGAGTAACGTGAGCATAGAGAGAAGGGTTGCCACAGAAGGACAAGAAACTGACAGTCATATTTCACAGCAGGGCCCATTCCTGCGCCCAACACGAGTATCTGTGAGGGGAGGATAGGAGAGTGTCTGCTGTTTGCATTTTCTGCTACAAACCGAACCAGGGGGTGTTCGGCTCATCCCTATTCAAGAGGTGTTTAGTCGGTTGCCTTCCTATGTATGGGCAGCTATAAGCCTAACTCCATGTTTTAGTGAACTTTAAATACTTCATCTGGACCAAGCTGGGCCAAACAAAGTATTTCCTTCAATAAAACATGTAGCGGCTGTCAGCGCTGTGTGAACTGCCTCAGCTACATATAGTATACAGTGCTGTGTTCTGGCAGTGGCATGGGGACTTCCTGCCCCACTCCTGGAACAAAAATCGAGTCAGACTGAGTGATAATCAGCTATAAACAGGAAGCTATGTTTGCAAATGAATGCAAAGCTTCTTCTGATTGGCTTAGGGGGAGATTCTTACATCATCTACCCGTCTCTCCACCAATCAGAGGAAGCCTTGTATTCATTCATACAATAAAAACCATCCTGTAAATGGCTGAGCAGTATTCAGGCCGATTAGTTTTTGTTCCAGGAGTGGGATAGAAATTCCATGTTCCGCTGCCAGGACATAGCTCTGTATACTGTAAGTAGTTGATTATATGTACATTTCACACAGTGCTGATAGCATCTGCATGTTTTTGTAAAATAAATAGTTTCTTTGGACCAGCTTGTAAGTATTTAAAGTTTACTAAAACATGGAGTAAGGCTTTAAAAATTATCCATGAATCATTAATCAAAATAGAATGGCAGCAGCAACAAACGGTAAGAATTGGATTTCAAATTTCTAACTAAAAAAGAAATCAGAAACAAAGATCAAGCCTTCCCCTAGTAAAAGAACCTCCCACACAGTGCACAAACACTGGCTAGGAACACAGTTAACCCTTTGATCCCCCCTAACGTTTAACCCCTTTCAGCTATTGTCATTAGTACAGTGACCATGCATATTTTTAGCACTGATCACTGTGTTAGTGTCAATGGTCCCAAAAAAGTGTCAAAAGTGTCAGCTAGTGTCCTGACTGTCCACCACAATTATCGCAGTCCCACTATAAGTCGCTGATCGCCACCATTACTAGTAAAACAAATGTAAAAAAATAAAAACATCCCATAGTTTGTAGATGCTATAACTTTTGTGCAAACCAATCAATATACGCTTATTGGGGTTTTTTTTTACTAAAAATATGTAGCAGAATACATATTTGCCTAAATTATTTTTTTTCATTTTTTTTATTGGATATGTTTAATAGCAGAAAGTAAAAAGATATAGTTTTTTTTTTTTTTCTAAATTGTCGGTCTTTTTTTGTTTATAGCATAAAAAATAAAAACCGCAGTGGTGATCAAATACCACCAAAAGAATGCTCTATTTGTGGGGGAAAAAGGCATATATTTTTGGTACAGCGTTGCATGACTGCGCAAATGTCAGTTAAAATAACGCAGTGTTGTATTGCACAAAATGGCCTGGTCATGGAGGGGGGTAAATCTTCCAGAGGGCAAGTTGTTAAATTAGACTAATCTCCAGCTCCTGCCCTATGTATCCTGATGGCAAAAGTAAAGGAACACACAGGGGAAATGCTTATCAATAAGAAATGTACTAAGTGTGAAAATGTGTAGTTATGATTAGATGAAGGGAATGAATAATATGCACATTTTTACTTTCCTGATGAATGCATGTAGATCTGTTCAATCTACAGAGAATCATGCAGTTCTGGAACTCAGGCATTTGACAATCATCAGTTGCATGATTATTCAAAGATCACACAAGTTTACTTTACATAGGCAAATAAAAAAACTAGTTAGCCTAAATTTAGAATTTGCAATTCATTCATCACTACTCATGAAATGAAATAAAAATTAGGATATTCACACCTATTTTTAGTAACACATCTAGTCCCAGGAAATTCCTGGTAACTTTTTATTCATTTTGGAAATCCTCCCTAAAGAATTCAGATGGCTACTTTCACAAACTGTCTGTGTCAATATAAGACTGTACAAAAACTTTTAAGAGTTTTTTAATGAATTAGGAGAAAAATGCGTATGCATTTAGCATAAGTGTACATTTTTATATCAATCTCCAGCGTCGACAAACATACATTGATTCAATCAATGCATGAATTCCTTTATGAGTGGAAACAATAGAAAGCACACAAAAAGGCCAGTTCTAAGATGCAGCAAGATATAAAGAAAGAATAGACAAATTCAATCTACTGTATATAGCAGGCCAGATGGATGCACAGCGAGCCTTTGCTGCCCTCAGCAGCCTTTTAGTGTAAACACGCTACCAAGATTTTTTCTTTTTTCTTAAGCAAAGTTAATTGGTGCTTTGATTTATCAAGAAGGAGCTAACATGAAAGAAGATGAGCACGTCCATAATATTTGTCCAGTTGAAAAACACAACATCAATACATATTTTTACAGGGCTTTTTTTTCTACTTGCCTTTTCAACTTCTACACCCTTGATCATATAACCTTGCACGATATTTTATTACACCTATTTTAAGGGTCGCATACATATATATATTTTTACTAATTTTCACATGCTAATTTCCCCGTAGAAAAAGTGAGAGTACAGCAGCCTCCTGCTGCCACAGCTGATCAAATGGAACAACAAGGGCAATGCCTGCTAATATGGGAAGCTATTTAGTGGCACGCTACCTTTTGAAATGATGATGATAATGGATTCAGTCTGCTCATTAATGGAGCCAGAGTGCTCATTAGAGTGAACAAACAAGCCAGGTTGTCAGCACTGAAAATGCCAAGTGCTTGTTTCTATTTTATCTGAGGAGTCTAGAGACAGTGATTTTACCACTTATTTCCCCTTTCCGCGCTTGACCCCCTAGCTACCCAGCATCAAAGTCCCTTGTCTAGTGGAGCTGTGTTTGTACTGTCTCTTTGGCTCACACACTGGTTCAAGGTCATACATGTTATGTGAAAACTGTTATTTTTTTTTTTTGTCCTAGTCATTTCACACCTTATCAGTACGTAAAAATAGCATAATGCAAACTGATCTATTTTCATATCATTGAAGACATATTGCTTTCGATGTTGCTGGTAACACAAAGGTGTTCACTTTATATGCATTACCATAATAAATATCTTGTTCTTACTGACTTTAAAGTATAATGATCATTTTATTACCACCTACAGTACATGTGAATACTCGGATTGTGATATTATTTATGTTGCTTTTACAGAAAATGTTCAGCAATAGGATAAAATGTACTAAACTAATACACTATCCCATTTTGACACTGAGAAATTACTGATAGCGACATAATTATATTAATTGGAGAGTATGTGTATATAAAATAAAAAACTTGGACAATTAAAGTTTAATGTGCATTTTCCTAGTTATCAAGTATCCTGTTCACCTAAAGATAAATAATAACGTGTTCGTTTTTTTACTTTGTATACATAAATTAGCTTAAAATGGCATGTAGTGATTACATAAATATCCATAAATCTGAAGTGATGTCATAAGAACAGCTTTTCTGTCGTAGACAGAACATTGGTAACATTGGCTAGTTTGTACATAGTAATGAAATGCTGACATTTATGAAAGTGGCATTTGAACTAAGGTGTTATTCTACTTGCATACTTTAAAAAAAAACAAAAAACTTTACTTTATAAGATGTTATGTATGGCTGAAGAGGAGTGTTAATATTTGCATCTCTTACCAAGATAGAGATGCCTGATGATAGTGACAAGATTTTTATATAGCAGGGCAGAGACATGTGGATGTTCTTCATTAACTAGTAGGCATAAACAAAGGTGTAGGCTTCAAACATATCACCTTAGGTTGGGCTAGTAGATAAACATCAAGATACAAGCCATGTCAAAAACGTGTAGTCCATAATCATAGAGGTTCAAATAAAGACTTTTCAGCAGCATGTGTCAGCAATGGCATGCTTACTAACAGATAGCACATGCCATTTCATAGCCTTATGCACAGCAGGATTATTTGTACTGTATGTACAGAATATGCATGCACAGGTGCATGAGCATGAACGGCTTGTTCCCATTTAGTACCCTAAATGATCATGATAATTTTTATGATGTCAAACATGAAATCAAAATATTGCAAGTTTGTAAATAAAAGAATGAATTATTTTTCTCTGTTCTTCTTTAGGGATAATAGGTATTTAATCTATAGGTAATGTGGAATCAGGAGGATAATTTAGTGGGACTTTGTAGGTGCCAGGCAAACAGATTTAAACAGACATCAGAATAAAAAGTATCAATCACATTTTATTGAACACAAACTAAGTTTAAAATTATGCTGGCTATACATAATATAGGACACATGGCAGTACACATCAAATTGAATAATAGATAAAGGTCACTCAGATTCAAATCCCGACATGTTTCGCCTGCTCGGGCTTCCTCAGGGGATGTTTGTTGAGGGAGCAAAATGAGTATGTCACTGCATAGAGTAAAGTACAATTAGGAGCCATCCATAACAAGCAAAAAAAATATATATATAAATTTTAAATTTTCAAATGTGTCAACGATTGTCAAAAGCTAAGTAATTACACTGCCAACCATTGAATAGTTACCTGAAACCAAGCTGGGAAAGAAAACGGACAATGCGTTGTGTTGAAAAAGGTTGGCCTAAAAAGGCCCGGGTGAGGGCCGTGGGACCAATGTCTGCCATATAAGAAAAGGGGAAAAACATGATTGGAATAATTGTGGAGAGAAGGGGGAGGAAAGGGAGGGGAATGGGGGGGGGGAGGAAGGGGGAAAAAGGGGGGAAAAAATGGGGGGAAGGGAAGTGGGGGGGAAAGAAAGGAGAGGGAGGGGGATGGTGGAGAGGGGAGGGGAAAAAAGGGGGAGCAAAAAAGTTAGGAGGGGGGAAGGGGGGGAAAGAACACCGGAGTGGTGGAGTGATGTGAGGTGGAGGGGAGATGGGGAGCCACCAGGGAGTGGTGAACAAAGTGAAGACATGCAGTGGCAGGAAAATGGGTGGTGAATGTGATAACTGATTTGGAGGGGGCAATGAAGGAATTACTTACAAAGGACCCGCTAGGTTTAAGAAAAAGCAAGGGCTTCCAGTTGAGGATATTTATCTATTTGGAAAAAATAATAATAAAAACCAAAAATAAATATCGATTAGGATTAATAGTAAATATAGGAAGATAAGTAGGAATATGTAGAAGAGAAGAAAGGCAAGGCATTCTGCCATAATAAAATTAATGTAAAGAAAAATAGACCTACAGATACTGTTAAGAAGCATTTGTATAGGCCATAAAGGAGGGCCATAAACCTGTATGCCTGGCACCTACAAAGTCCCGCTAAATTATCCTCCTGATTCCACATGCTATTCAGGGATGGTGGTGCCCACTTTCTGACACTGTCACCTATCCATACCAACCAGTAATTATTTCAGGTGTTATATCACACTGCCAAATTTCTCCCTGGATTGGTGACACTGCCCATTGTTTTGTTTTGGATTTCTATCTCTAATAATTTTGCTATAACATATTCCCTTGTCAAATGATGAAATTCATGTTTTAACGCCATAATTGATATATATCTTCTATAGATTGCATTAGTGTGTTTTCTCCTTTTCCTTTTTTCCTCTATCCCTCCCATTCCTCGGTTTGGGAACCTGCCTCCCCTTTCCCCACACGATGGCAGAATTTTGTGGTCAGGCGTGGGAAGGCTTGATGACCAAAATAGAACAGATCTCACCAAACTTCTGGCATAAAGGAAGAAGATCCTGGCAGGTCCTTTACTAGACTTCAACGCCTAGTAGAAAAAAAAAGTATGGGTTTTTTGGCACAAAAAGTATTTTGAAAAATATTTGGAACACAACATCATACCTTGGGGGTTATGTATTAAAATTTTTCTCAACCTTAAAAAAAAAAATTGATGACAATTTAAAACTCATGTGGAATCCAACTTACAGACTTGCTCTTCCCAAATGATTTCCATCCTCTGCTCTCAATATGAGCATAAAATCTCCTTGCTTGATGAGCGGATACAGAAGTGGGTTGCTGAACACACTTCGATAGCCACATCTCCTGTTTTTGCTCAAAAGGAAAAGGAAGCTAAAGAAATAATTGAAAAATATACTGCCGAGATCATCAAAGGTAAAGAATCCAAATTTTTGAGGGATCAATTGGCACATGAGGGTGGCTATGCATACAAATGGAACTCTAATACACAATCTAAACACTTCCCTAGGAAGAGAACCTACGCACCTCCTAATGAGGATAATATAATTCCCAATATTTCCTCTACATCCTCAATCTCTTCTAGCCAGTCTACATCTTACCGTGATTTGTCTGAAGACAGATTAACTAAAAAGTGAAAGAGCAATCCAATAACCAATCCTTGGAGTCCTTTAAATGTATGTTTGGAACAGCACAAAATCGCAGGCCTTCTGGTCATCAAAGAAGTACACAATCACAATCGTCACAGCCCTCTCTATCCAATATTGCATCTGGCACTTTTGCACCAGTTTCAATCTTCAAACCTTGCTAAAAGGCATAAATTGGGATAAAATATTAGGAACAAAGAATACGGAGGAGAGATGGGTTTGCTTTAAGAGCATATTAAATAAGGGCATTAGCCAATGTATCCCATTGGGTAATAAATTTAAAAGAGCGAACAAAAATCCTGGATTGCTTAACTCCAATGTAAAAATGCATATAAAAGCAAAGGAGAAGGCCTTCAAAAAATACAAGGTGGAGGCATCATCCTCAGCATTCAGACTTTATAAAGAATGCAATAAGAAATGTAAGGGTGCAATTAGGATGGCTAAGATAGAACATGAAAGACACATAGCAGAGGAGAGCAAAAAAAATCCCAAGAAATTCTTTAAGTATGTAAACAGTAAAAAAGGGAGGACAGACCATATTGGCCCCATAAAGAATGAGGAAGGACATCTGGTTACAAAGGATGGGGAGATGGCAAAGGTATTGAATTTATTCTTCTCCTCAGTATTCACAAGTGAATTGGGGGGCTTCAGTAACCAAAACTGCAGTGTTTATCCTCATTACACAACACAGGAAGCACCTACATCAGGGGTCTCAAACTGGCGGCCCTCCAGCTGTTGCTAAACTACAAGTCCCATGAGGCATTGCAAGGCTGACAGTTAAAAGCATGACTCCCATAGGCAGAGGCATGATGGGACTTGTAGTCTCATAATAGCTGGGGGGCCACCAGTTTGAGACCCCTGACCTACATGGTTAACAGAGGACGGAATTAAAATTAGACTTGAGAAACTTAACATTAATAAATCACCGGGACCAGATGGCTTGCATTCGAGGGTACTTAGGGAACTCAGTCAGGTGATTGCCAGACCGTTGTTCCTAATTTTTACAGACAGTCTATTGACTGGAATGGTACCAGCTGATTGGAGAAAAGCCAATGTAACACCAATATTTAAAAAGGGCCCAAAAAACATCCCTGGGAATTACAAACCAGTTAGCCTAACATCAATAGTATGTAAACTCTTGGAGGGGATGATAAGGGACTATATACAAGATTTTAGTAATAAGAATGATATCATTAGCAGTAATCAGCATGGATTCATGAAGAATCGTTCTTGCCAAACCAATCTATTAACCTTCTATGAGGAGGTGAGTTGCCATCTAGATAAAGGAAGGCCCGTAGACATGGTGTATCTGGATTTTGCAAAAGCATTTGACACAGTTCCCCATAAACGTTTACTGTACAAAATAAGGTCCGTTGGCATGGACCATAGGGTGAGTACATGGATTGAAAACTGGCTACAAGGGCGTGTTCAGAGGGTGGTGATAAATGGGGAGTACTCAGAATGGTCAGGGGTGGGTAGTGGGGTTCCCCAGGGTTCTGTGCTGGGACCAATCCTATTCAATTTGTTTATAAACGACCTGGAGGATGGGATAAACAGTTCAATCTCTGTATTTGCAGACGATACTAAGCTAAGCAGGGCAATAACTTCTCCGCAGGATGTGGAAACCTTGCAAAAAGACCTGAACAAATTAATGGGGTGGGCGACTACATGGCAAATGAGGTTCAATGTAGAAAAATGTAAAATAATGAATTTGGGTGGCAAAAATATGAATGCAATCTATACACTGGGGGGAGAACCTCTGGGGGAATCCAGTTCTGGGCACCAGTCCTCAGGAGGGATGTACTGGAAATGGAGCGAGTACAAAGAAAGGCAACAAAGCTAATAAAGGGTCTGGAGGATCTTAGTTATGAGGAAAGGTTGCGAGCACTGAACTTATTCTCTCTGGAGAAGAGACGCTTGAGAGGGGATATGATTTCAATTTACAAATACTGTACTGGTGACCCCACAATAGGGATAAAACTTTTTCGCAGAAGAGAGTTTAATAAGACTCGTGGCCACTCATTACAATTAGAAGAAAAGAGGTTTAACCTTAAACTACGTAGAGGGTTCTTTACTGTAAGAGCAGCAAGGATGTGGAATTCCCTTCCACAGGCGGTGGTCTCAGCGGGGAGCATTGAAAGCTTCAAGAAACTATTAGATAATCACCTGAATGACCGCAACATACAGGGATATGTAATGAAATACTGACACATAATCACACACATAGGTTGGACTTGATGGACTTGTGTCTTTTTTCAACCTCACCTACTATGTAACTATGTAACTATGTAATCACAGACCCAACCCTAGCTTTATCCGCACGCGCAGGACCAAGTACTTCTAACAAGGTTAGCACCTTAAGCACTATGTTTCTCTCTATGAATCCGTCACACCCTGTTCCTAAATTGGCTCCCATTTTTTGGAGGAAGGCACAGGAGGTGGACCAGTGCCCACCTCTGAATGCTGTGCCTCAACAGATGGAAGAACAACTCAATTTGAAATAATCAACTTGTTTTCGCACCGTTTGTCCGAGGCGGAAAGCCAAATCCTTCAGCTGGGACTGACTTTCTGTCCGGACTCCGATGCGGATAGATTCACAATCATTAAAGACATTCACCTATTTGCACGTAGACTGATGTTTAAAACTATGTATGACAAACCACCTCAACTATCTGAACGTCTTGGTACTTGTGGCCCAGATTTGGGCACTTACACTTTACAGGAACTTTGCGCATTAGACGACCTAATGGAACTTTGGGAGGAGGACTGCAATGTATCGGATACTGAGCCTGAGGATTCTTCCTTGGATGGTTTGGGGGCTGCAGCCTTCCCACCTCCTTCCTCGTTCAAGTTAAAATCTCGCAAATTTCCATTGCTGACTAACAACCCCAATATATGGGCCTTCGTAAACCAAACCACACGGGAGATTAAAAAGATACAATGGCATGAAACTAAATCCCATAACCTGTCACTTCAACAAAAATGTGCATTATCCTCCTTACAAAGCAATTCATCAATAATAATAAAACCAGCCGACAAGGGCGGAAATTTGGTAATTATGGATGTTGAATTTTGTGAAGCTATGTGCTTAGAGATTTTGCAAAATAAAGATTGGTACAGACCAATACCAAAACTGTGATTGATCACTATAATGATGAATATTACAGTATTATCGCGAAAGCCCACCATCAAGGCATTATTGATGCCAACACTTGGAACAACTAATAGAAAGAGGTAAATTAGCTAATGATTACAACAAATTTGTCCTTGAACTTTTGAGATTCATTCTCACACGGAATGTATTTGTTTTTGGACCCTCCCACTATCTCCAGGTGCAGAGGGGTTGTGATGGGGACATGATGTGCCCCACCGTATGCCAACCTGTACCTGGGGGGGTGGGAGAAGGAACTATTTGCATAGGGACGACGTGCCCAATTTACTTGGGCACGTCGCCACCTGGCATCGGTATGTTGACGATGTTTTGATGTTTTGGACTGGCACCAGGGATGAATTGAACTTATTTATGACTATCAAAACAATCATTATAATCACTATGAACTGTGATCTTACCAAAGTTTATTTTCTAGATCTCAACATTTTTCTAAATGGTGATGGTTCCTTGGGTACCTCTTTTTCGAAAACCATCAGCTGCAAACACCATCCTACACGCAACTAGTTCTCATCCAGTCCCATTTAGGAGAATTATACTCTACAGCCAATACCTTTGTTTACTAAGAAATTGTTCTAATGACGAAGACTTCCGTAGGGAAGCCTGTAATCTTTATTCTAGACTGCGTGATAGAGGATATGGTCATAGTTGTTTAAAAAAACCCTTCAACAAAACTCTAAAGCAAAATAGACATTCTTTGATTTATTCCAACCGAGATAGGGAAGCCAACGAATGCATTAGAATTATTACCCCATATTGTAGGCAACACCAACAAATTTGTGCAATCTTACAAAAGTCTTTGGCTTTGCTTTCAGCAGACCCTGTGATTAATGAGTATTGTTTAAATCTGTTTGCCTGGCACCTTTTTCCCCCTCCCCCCCCCCCCCCCCCATTCCCCTCCCTTTCCTCCCCCTTCTCTCCACAATTATTCCAATCATGTTTTTCCCCTTTTCTTATATGGCAGACATTGGTTCCACGGCCCTCACCCGGGCCTTTTTAGGCCAACCTTTTTCAACACAACGCATTGTCCGTTTTCTTTCCCAGCTTGGCTTTACGTTTACAGCAGGTAACTATTCAATGGTTGGCAGTGTAATTACTTAACTTTTGACAATCACTGACACATTTTAAAATTCAAAATGTATATATATATATATTTTTTTGCTTGTTATGGAAGGCTCCTAATTGTACTTTATTCTATGCAGTGACATACTCATTTTGGTCCCTCAACAAACATCCCCTGAGGAAGCCCGAGCGGGCGAAACATATCGGGATTTGAGTCTGAGTGACCTTTATCTATTATTCAATTTGATATGTACTGCTGTGTGTCCTATATTATGTATAGCCAACATAATTTTTAACTTAGTTTGTGTTCAATAAAATGTGATTGATACTTTTTATTCTGATGTCTGTTTAAATCTGTTTGCCTGGCACCTACAAAGTCCCGCTAAATTATCCTCCTGATTCCACATGCTATTCAGGGATGGTGGCACCCACTCTCTGACACTGTCACCTATCCATACCAACCAGTAATCTATAGGTAAATAGTAACCATTGGTGGAACCCATGATGTTTGTCTACAGTAGAAAAGTATGCTTTAGTTGCCAATTAATTATTTGCACAGATACCTGTATTGCAGTTAATGCAGTTATTAAGGCCGGCCATAGATGGAGCAATTTTCTTTCCTGCAACAATGGGTTGTACGAAAGAAAATGGCTCAATAAATGAATAAACAACAGACGGTTTTGAAAAACAAAACAATATTTTTTACTTTCTGCTATGAAATATATCCAATAAAAAATTTAAAAAATCAAATTTCTTTCTTAAATTTAGCCCAAAATATATTCTGCTAATATTTTTGGTAAAAAAAAATCCCAATAAGCGTTTATTGATTGGTTTTGCGCAAAAGTTATAGCGTCTGCAAATTATGGGATATATATATATGTTTTTTTAGTAGTAATGGCAGTGATCAGCGACTTATATTGCAATATTGTAGTGGACATTCTGATACTAACTGACACTTTTGACACTTTTTTGGGACCAATGACACTAATACAGTGATCAGTGCTAAAAAATGTGCACTGTCACTGTACTAATGACACTGCCTGGGAAGGGGTTAACATCAAGGGTGATCAAAGGATTTAATGTGTGCCTAGCCAGTGTTTAACTATACTGTGTAAGTGTGCTTTTACTAGCAGAGGAGATGGAATTTATTCCCTGCCTTGCAGGGACACAAATGTAATCCTTTACCTCCTGTCAGAAAAGCGATCTGAAGTGTTGTATTCCCCGTGCTGTGACATATGTGTGATTTTTATAAAATAGACCGACGAGACTGCTTCTGAGAAAAAAGGATGTGTGTTCCTTTACATGTGTGTTCCTTGTTTACATGAGCGCACATGAGAGCCCCCTATCTGGAAGAGTCAGATCACGTATATACACGTGATCTGGCACACAGGTGCCACCCTGTATCAGTAAAACTGCTATAATGTGGACCTTAAGTGGATTCTTTTCAACTTACTATCTTAAATCTACCCAAGGTAGGAGACCCGATTGAAGGGGGATTAAAAAATGTTATTACTATATGTGTCAAATTTAAAAGAAAGACCCGCATATCTCTGATTCCATTGATCTGCAGACTGGTGTACGCGTCAGAGAATTTAAATATACACCATGTAATCCATGTCTTATGGAGACAGAGGAACAGTGTCAGATGTGATAGCTAGTGTTTGTTCCATTTCATACAGAGTGTCTACTCTATGAAGCCAGTCACTAACAGTTGGTATCTGAGTAGTCTTCCAAAGTAATGGGATCAAGGATTTGGCAGGATTGAGTATGTAGCAAGAACTCAAGTTTAGTCTTCGTAATCTGAACTTGGGTGTTTGATTCCAAAAGGGAAGCAGCTTAGAACAATGCCACCAAATTTATGAATAAGGGATGTTTCTTGAGTGTGGGTGCTAATGGAACACTTGTGCGCTAGGATATAAGCCTTTCCCCAATGTTTCTCAGAAATTTCAATTTATAATGCTGATTCCCATAATCTTATGCAATTATCAGTAGCTTTAACCTACAATTGTTGTAGCCAAGCATAAGGCAGGCCATAGATGGTGCCAATTTCTTTACTGCAACCATGGGATGCAGGAAATAAATTTGCATGGTTCCTCCATTAACACAAACAGTGCTAACAGGGGAATCCCTCCTGCTGAGACATATCTGCCGTAGCCAGATACCTAAATATTTTAGGACTGAATAAAAATAAAAATTACAGTATATATACTATAGTTTTAGACTCTATAAATTTTGTGCAAACCAATCAATATACACTTAATGTTATTATTTTTTTAACAAAATGTAGCAGAATACATTTTGGTCTAAATTCATGAAGAAATTAGATTTTTTTATTTTTTTATTGGATATGTTTTATAGCACAAAGTAGGGCAAGTGGATATTCTACATACAGAGAGAGAGCACATCTCACTCTTCTAGTAAAGTCCATTTTATATGGACTGTAACGAGCCCCTGCTCGCTTGGTTCCACTCTCGCGACACTCCTCTGTGGCTATTGAATCAGATTGCAACGTCTGATGGTTCGGTCATCCGATGCTCTGGGAATTGAACTACAGCTATGTGCCTTTCAGATCCAGTTGTGATAGCTCAGAACAAACACCAGGCAGGCTGTATGTAAGTTCAAACAGGAATCTCTTTTATTGAAAAATACAGGCTCTTTTATACAATAAAAGAGGAGGTGCGTACCTCCGGCTCATCTTACACTGAACATACACCTGTGACCAGAAACCTAATTAACATGGGCTAATTAACTAATCCCTTTAGACAGCCTAGATGGCTCAGACATGACCTTTAGGCCAGACTGGCCGTCTTGTTGCTCAGAAAACTCAATCAACATTATCACAATAGCAGAGTTAATTAACACAAACAACAATGGGATCTAATGACTCTTAGATCCCATACTAGAGACTTATTTACAATACACTTTCTAGCAGGCAACAGACAGGTGGTTGGAATTGACATTAGCATCTCCTAACAGTATTTGTCCCAGCATTATGAATTAGCCACTATTTCTAATATGGCAAATCCAGGGTCCCCAGAGTCTGTGTGTCCTGGGGGACCAGGACCCGAATCCACAGTAATACCACCTCAAGGGTCCCCAGGCATACAGCTCACAAAGAGCACCATTCCCCCAAATGCCAGGGCCCACGATCGATCGGCAAGAGGCTAGCATTCAGTCCCCTCCAAAAGTCTCTCTCCTGGCTAGGTCTGTCACATTTCTCCGCTTTCAGCAGGAGACTAACACAGGAGGAGACCCCAGACGGGTTGACTCCGAAGTTAGTCAGTAGTTCCAGTCCTCTAATGCCTGTACCCACACAGTACCCCAAACAAATTGTTCCAAACAAAGTATTACTCACCCAGCCAACCTCTGCCTCTCTCAGAGAACATATCTGCCGCTGGGGAGAGGCCTGGACTGGCCCTTCACACTGGAGTCCTTTCTGCCACTGGAGAGAAGACAGGGTGTCTGGGCTCACTCCGTCATGCTGTTGGGGATCTGGGCTGACTGCCCAGCATCCCTGGGGTATACAGGTGGAGACTGAAGTCCCATCCACCTTCACAGGAAATCCATCCTCTGTTAGTTGAGGGCAGAGTCCAGCAGTATTCGGCCCTGTTGCCAGCCCTTCTGCTGGAAACCCCACACCATCTGCTCCGGCTAACTGTTGGGGCAGGAGGCTGGCTTCCTCCACTCCCAAACTGTGTAACTGCCATTGGGGAGGTGAGCCGGCTGCTTCCTTTTCCATTCCCTCATCTGGATGTTGGGACGATATGTCTGTGCTACTGTCTCCCAGGTGCACGGATCTTTGCTGGGGAGGAAAGACCACTTCCTCCACCCTCGCCAACTGTTGGGGAGGGACGACGAACACCTCCTCTCCCTTCTCCCCCTGTATCCTGATCTGCTGCTGGGAAGTGACCACCTCCTTCTCACCCTGAGCCTCCGGAACCGCCGCAGGTGTAGGGCAGAGATCTTGGAGCCTCTGTCCGGTTGCCAGCGCTTCAGCTAGGGAAGTTCCTTGTAACTTCACAGATACTTCTGTTGGTGCTGGGCAGAGCACAGTGAAGTTTGGCCCTAATAACAGCTCTTCTTCTGCTGGAGGCTCACCAGGTTGTTCTTCCTCAGCAGAAAAATCTATCAAATCCCCTGTCTCTGCAACTGGTGTCTGGGGATAAAGGTTCACCATCTCCTCTCCGTGGAACCCAGAAGATGCTATCAGTGCTGGGCAGAGGTTAGCAGAGCTCTGCCCTGTTGTCAGCACTTCAGGTTTGGGGACGACAATCTTCAGATTTTCCACTGCTGATTCTCTGGCATTCTGCTGGACAGGCACATTCCTCCATCCAAGATGATCCAATGCAGAAACAGGTTCATCAAAGTCAGTCAGTACTTGCTGCATCCGCCATAAGACCTCCACCTCCATAGCTGCGGGGGCAGGTTGGCAAAGCACACTGTTATGCCGCGTACACACGGTCGGACTTTTCAGCTACAAAAGTCCGACAGCCTGTCCGACAGACTTTCGACGGACTTTCGACGGACTTGCGGCGGACTTGCGGCGGACTTTCTAACGAACAGACTTGCCTACACACGATCACACAAAAGTCCGTCGAATTCTTACGTGATGACGTACACCGGACTAAAATAAGGAAGTTGATAGCCAGTAGCCAATAGCTGCCCTAGCGTGGGTTTTTGTCCGTCAGACTAGCATACAGACGAGCGGATTTTTCGACCGGACTCGAGTCCGTCGGAAAGATTTGAAGCATGTTTCAAATCTAAAGTCCGTCGGATTTGAGGCTGAAAAGTCCGTTGAAAGTCCGGAGAAGCCCACACATGATCGGATTACCAGCCAGCTTTAGTCCGTCAGCGTCCGTTGGACTTTTGTAGACGAAAAGTCCGACCGTGTGTACGCGGCATTACTCTGCCACATTGTCAACTCTTCAGCCAGGATTTCAGAGTTGTCAACTGGTATTTCCTGATAGTCCCAGGCAAAGGGAGCACCACCCTGCTGCTGAGCGGAGTCTAGCAGCTGTCTGTAGGCCATCTCAAGCTCCCATTCCTGAACGGCCAGAAACTCCAAATCTTCCTGTGCCCAGTGCACTTCCGAGACATTCAGTCTTCGCTCTCTGTGCTCCATTATTTCCTCCAAATGCCAAATGATCACTCCCAAAGTCAGGGTCCTCGGACAGCCTCCAGTACAACAATCCCAGGCCATCGTAGTCAAAGCCTTCCGTGGGGCTGTCATCCGCTGTCCACGGGCACACTTGGGCTACATACCACTGGAGGTCTCTGTAGCTCTCGTCCAACCGCATTTCTGCCCGGATCAGCCTGCTTAACTCAGCTGTCCACTCCTGGTTCGGCTGTTCCCCCAAAAACAGCATGCGCACTTCATACTGCAACCAGTACCTTACATGGATGGAGGGGAGAACTTTTCCCTGCTTTCGCTGCTCACGGGCTAGCGCTTCCTTCCAGAGTTCGCAGCGGATAGAATCAAACCATCCTAGCAGGACCTGCTCTGATACTGGTCCTCTGTGCTGTATCTGCATCTCTCGCAACCTCCTTCTGAATTCCTCTTCCATGGTGGCTGGTATCTGTACCTCTCCTCTCCTGCTATCTGGACCTTGGATCCAGGTGATGGTTTGGATGTGTTCATGGCAAGGATGCACAATCCCACCATTCCCTCCATGGCTCTCAAGTAAGTCTTTCAGCGTGGCTCTCCTGCAGGCTGGTTTGAAGTGTCCCAGTAACTGGAGAGCAAATCCCACCACTGCCAACCAATGTAACGAGCCCCTGCTCGCTCGGTTCCACTCTCCCGACACTCCTCTGTGGCTATTGAATCAGATTGCAACGTCTGATGGTTTGGTCATCCGATGCTCTGGGAATTGAACTACAGCTATGTGCCAATCAAATCCAGTTGTGATAGCTCAGAACAAACACCAGGCAGGCTGTATGTAAGTTCAAACAGGAATCTCTTTTATTGAAAAATACAGGCTCTTTTATACAATAAAAGAGGAGGTGTGTACCTCCGGCTCATCTTACTCTGAACATACACCTGTGACCAGAAACCTAATTAACATGGGCTAATTAACTAATCCCTTTAGACAGCCTAGATGACTCAGACATGATCTTCCGGCTAGGTCTGTCACATGGCCAATATTTGCAATCACATTGCAATTGTTCAACGAGGGGATACTTCCAGAGGGCAGCTAACCAATTTCTGTTTCAATCGTTTTTATTGGTATTTTGAAAAATGCAGAGTAAATGAAACCTGTGTAGAGCAGCAAACAATCCTTGCATGCTCTGGTTTATACAACAAGAACTGACACAAAACAAATGAGGGGAGGAAAGTAAGAAATCGTCAGGGAAAGATCTTGGTAAACCGGTTAGGTCTTTAGTAAGGCCCCAATGGAACATGTGGGTATCAACAGAAATAGATGAGAAAAATAAGCTTTGGGTTATAAACATAGTACATTATGAAGACATTATTATCCCTGAGAGGTAGCCGTCAGGATTATTGCCCTGTATATCAAAATAAAGATCAATGAAGGTAGGAAGATCCTAAGGTTGAGACCTTGCTAAAACATAATCACTGTAAGTAGGCCCTCGAAAATGATATAGAGGGTTCTGGTCCAGTGACCATTTTTCTCTAAATAGTTTCCCCCTGTTTCCCCTGTTGGGGGCTCCAATCCCCCAACTATAGCAAAAAAGTTTGAGTAGGAAAAGAAGAGACAAGAAAGGGGGGTGGGAGAGGGGAAGAGCAGATAGAACATAATTCTTGGATTGGTTGGGATCAGAGGAACAATAGAAATGGTAAAGAAAGAGAGAGGGGAGAAGTGAGTCCATCCGGGGAACCTCCATTCATTATTGGCCTCAGTCTCCTGGCACTTAATCCAGTCAAGGAGACCAAATTTTGAAGCTAACCAATTTCAACAAAAACTGTGTACTATAGGCTATAGCAGAAATGTCTCGGGAAAAAAAATACAATAAACCAAGGGAGAAATCAAGGGAGAGATTATTATTCAGGTGCAATCAAGTGAAGGAATCTAGAACAGTAAACTTCAGAACAACATACCGACAACGTCAAGAGACACAACATAATGTTGGACGATATTAGTATACGCTTATGGCAAATCCCAAAGTAGCCCATTTACTAACAAATACTTCAGAAGTCATATTTAGAAGAACCACACCCCTTAAAATGTGTTAGTATTATGGCTACTCGCTGCATATGGGCTAAGATAAAGGGGGTGTAAGCGAGGCTGCTGTGAATAATAGGCTAAATGGTGGTTATGTTTGTGGTATCCAGGAGATCGCTCAAGGAAGTAATATACTGAACATTGCACATGGTACATACTGAGATCCGAACTGGTGTTTGAATACCACTAGATGGTTAAAGCTTTGAAGTGATGCTGGATGGTATACAGCAATCAGCCATAACTTTATGACTACTGACTAGTTAGGTGAATAACATTGATTATCTTGTTACAATGGCATCTGAAAGTTGGTGGGATGTATTAGGCAGAAAGTAAACACATTGTCCATAAAGTTGATATGTTAAAAGCAAAAAAAAAATGGACATTGCAGTTTACTGTGTATGGGGCTACATAGCCACAGACTGGTCAGGCTGCCCATGCTGACGTGTGTCCAGAGCCAAAAATGCCTACAATGAGCATGTGAGCATCAGTACTGGACAATGGAGCAATGGAAAAAGGTGGCCTGGTCTGATAAATCACATTTTCTTTTGCATTGTGTGGATGGCCATGTTGCATGTACATCATTTACCTGGGGAAAAAATGGAAATGGGATGCAGTATGGGAAGATGGCAAGCCGATGGAGACAGTGTGATGTTTTGGGAAATGTACTGCTGGGAAACCTTGGGTCCTGCCATTCATGTCGATGTTACTTGATATGTATCACCTATCGATAGGTGTGTCCCACCTATTGCATTTGGGTGTGCACCCCAAAGCTCAAACACACATGCATGTGTGTGCATGTGTATGCATGTGTATACATAGTGACAGTTTAAGTAGAGCAATGGACAGTGTCACTAGGGCAGAGATTGGTGTCAGTAAGGCATTGTACAGTGTCAGTAGTTTTAATTTGTATTATTATTATTATTTTTATAACAATTTGCTTAGGTTTGGTGTTTAGGGGTCTAAACAGGGGTATTCTGCATCCCACAGGGTGATTAGGGTGTGCCCATGCACACCTGGCACATCCTGCGCGCACGCCTATGCACCTTTCTAAACATTGTTGCTGACCAAGTGCACCTCTTTTTTTTAAACATTTTTTCCTGATGGCAGTGGCCTCTTTTAGCAGGATAATGCGTCCTGTCAGATACCATAGAATACCTTCAGAGGTCTAGTAGTGTCCAGGACTCAATGGGTCAGGTCTGTTTTGGCAGCAAAAGGGGCTGCTTTGGTAGCAAAAGGGGGATCTACTCAATATTAGATTGGTGTTAATAAATCAGTTTATATACTAAACATGAGGTAGAGTTTGGTTCTGATTACATTGCACTGTGTCCACAGTATCTTAGGATCTTGGGTTACAGGATAGCTTTATGCTTAACTATGAAAGGAGATACTCACTGGCTGTGGAAACTTAAAGTGGTTGTAAACCCTCTCATATACTCTGTCATGAGAGAGTTTACCCGTTGGTGGCACTATTGGTCTCTTGGATCGCAGTACCAGTGTCCACCAGTGGGTGTCTTCCAACACCTAGGACCTGTAGTAAGAGGACTCTCCTGCTGGTGGCACTGTTGCATCCTTGGGCCGTAGTACCGGTGTCCACCAGCGGGTGCACTCCAGGAGTGTGGAGCAAATAGCACCCTCTGCACTCAGCTGTAACATGAGGTCAATTACTACAGCCTTATAAATACCCGGCAAGCCCTCACATGCTTGCCTTGGTATCTTTCTCCCTGCGCCCTGACCTTGCTGCCTGTATCCTGACCATGAACCTGTTTCTGTCCCGTCCCGTCCCGTCCCGTCCTGATCTGATCCGATCCCTATCCCTAGCCCATCCTGTACTTGTCCCTCCTGATTCCCTTGGATCCCTGCCCTGCAGCCTATCCATCCTCTCCCTGTCCTGCTGGTTTCCTGTCCTTAGCCATCTGCTGACCTCCCTGTGTATGACCTTGGCCTGGCTTTGTTTACGATTCCGGTATCTCTATTTACTTGTATATACTATTTGTTGCTTGTGGGTCTGTGGTTGGTTTTGCACTGTTTATATTTCTCTTACTTGTCACTTATTTAATAAACACCATTATTTTTTCACTTACATGCGTTTCTGGTTTCCTCTGTGCAGTCCACACAGTCTGGTCTACTAAATCCTCTGACAGTTTACCAAGGCCATCCCTGACCAGACGTGGCTGCATTGAGGAACCGTCCGGGTTGTTAGTTCTGCTAATATGAATTTCAATGAAATCAGTTATTATTCCCTGCTGGCAGAAGATGATGGTGAATATTGTCGCCAGATTTTGAAAGGGTGGACAAGTGACCAGCTGATGGAAACTATCCGATCAGCTCATTCCCTAGTGGATCAGGGGTATATGTCATTTGAAGATGTTCAGCCCCTGATCCAGTTATGTGCAAAACCAGCCCTGTCATGCATTCCCGAAGGAAGCGATGATTTTTCTCCCCCCTTCAATTATGGCCAAGTTGAATCCCTGGTATGGTTATTGGAGGATGATCCAGCCTATTTCATGGAACATTATTCCTCTTGTTCACAGCAGGTGTTGTCTAATTGCATCCAGTCGGTGCAATCCTTGGTTAGTCAGGCTGTGTGTGAATCGGCGTTTGTTCAACCTGTGCTGCAGGCATGGTCAGATCTCCTGTATTTAGCTAAGCCACAATATTCCAGCCCTGCCATTAATCACCTGCCTTCCCAAAAATCTATCTCCCCGTCGCCTTTGGCAACCTCAGCTACAGCCCAGTTTACTCAGCCCCCTACCAAATACTACTACCCAGTCTCCAAGTGTAGCACCTATCCTGCCTTCAATCCACCTGTCTCTTCTCCTCCTCCTATAGCAACCCCACAGAACCGTCCTCCAGCCACTGTTCCTTGGTCTTTCTTTTGCCCAGCTACATACTTTTCTTACGACCCTGCACCTATGTACAAAGCTGCAGTGGCTAAACCAAAAAAGAAACGGAAGTTCTTCCCGACCCACACCATCCTGCCAGTAACCCAACCTGCCTCCACACCAACCAACCTGTTCCAGCCTGCGTTCATGCCAGTTGAACTTGATGACCCACCTAAACCTGCCAAACCTCTGCCTGCTATCCAACCCGAAGTCTCCTGCTTTCCGGTCTGATGTGCCTGTTATCCAGTCTGATGTCCTGATGTCTACCTTCCAGCCTGATGTCTCGGTGTCCGCCTTCCAACCTGATGTCTTGATGCCTGCCTTCCAGCCGGATGTCTCGGTGCCTGCCTTCCAGCTTGATGTCTCTGCCTTCCAGTCTGATGTGCTCGCCTTCCAGTCTGATGTACCCGCTTTCCAGTCTAATGTGCCTGCTTTCCAGTCTGATGTCCTGATGCCTGCCTTCCAGCCTGAAGTCTCGGTGCCCGCTTTTCAGTCTGATGTCTTCATGCCTGCCTTTCAGCCTGATGTCTCAAAGCTTGCCTTTCAGCCTGATGTCTTGGTGTCCGCATTTCCACCTGATGTCTTGATGCCTGCCTTCCAGCCTGATGTGCCTGCCTTCCAGCCTGATGTGCTAGCTCCCCAGCCTGATGTGCCAGCTCCCCAGCCTGATGTGCCAGCTTCCCAGTCTGATGTGCCAGCTTCCCAGTCTGATGTCTCAAAGCTTGCCTTCCAGCCTGATGTCTCGAAGCTTGCCTTTCAGCCTAATGTCTCGATGCCTGCCTTCCAGCCTGATGTCTCGAAGCTTACCTTCCAGCCTGATGTCTCGATGCCTGCCTTCCAGCCTGATGTGCCAGCTTCCCAGTCTGATGTGCCAGCTTCCCAGTCTGATGTCTCAGTGCCTGCCTACCAGCCTGATGTCTTGAAGCTTGCCTTCCAGCCTGATGTCTCGAAGCTTGCCTTTCAGCCTGATATCTCGATGCCTGCCTTCCAGCCTGATGTGCCAGTTTCCCAGTCTGATGTGCCCGCTTTCCAGCCTATTGTCCCAGTGCCTGCCTTCCAGCCTGATGTCTCAGTGGCAGCTTCCCAGCCTGATGTGCCAGCTTCCCAGCCTGATGTGCCAGCTTCCCAGTCTGATGTGCCCGCTTTCCAGCCTATTGTCCCAGTGCCTGCCTTCCAGCCTGATGTCTCAGTGCCAGCTTCCCAGACTGAGGTGCCAGCTTCCCAGACTGAAGTGCCAGCTTCCCAGGCTGATGTGCCAGCTTCCCAGCCTGAAGTGCCCATGCCTGCTGCCCAGCCTGAAGTGCCCGTGCCTGCTGCCCAGCCTGAAGTGCCCATGCCTGCTGCCCAGCCTGATGTGCCTGCTGCCCAGTTCGAAGTGCCCATGCCTGCTGCCCAGCTCGAAGTGCCCATGCCTGCTGCCCAGCCTGATGTGCTTGCTGCCCAGCTTGAAGTGCCCATGCCTGCTGCCCAGCTCAAAGTGCCCATGCCTGCTGCCCAGCCTGATGTGCCTGCTGCCCAGCTCGAAGTGCCCATGCCTGCTGCCCAGCTCAAAGTGCCTGCTGCCCAGCTCGAAGTGCTCATGCCTGCTGCCCAGCCTGATGTACCTGCTGCCCAGCTTGAAGTGCCCATGCCTGCTGCCCAGCCTGATGTGCCTGCTGCCCAGCTCAAAGTGCCTGTGCCTGCTGCCCAGCTCGAAGTGCCCGTGCCTGCTGCCCAGCTCAAAGTGCCCGTGCCCGCTGCCCAGCTTGGTGTGTTCCTGCCTGCTGTCTTCTCGGATGTGCCCGCTGTCTGCTCGGATGTGCCCGCTGTCTGCTCGGATGTGCCCGCTGTCTTCTCGGATGTGCTCGCTGTCTGCTCGGATGTACCCACTGTCCAGTTTGATGTACCTGATGCCCAGCCTGATGTGCCCTCATCTGTTGTTCAGTTTGAGGCCATGAACTTTGGACAATTTCACCTTGTTGGAGTGTCCGGAGGCCGCTCCTATGAGGGGGGGTACTGTCATGAGAGGGTTTACCCGTTGGTGGCACTATGGGTCTCTTGGATTGCAGTACCAGTGTCCACCAGCGGGTGTCTTCCAACACCTAGGACCTGTAGTTAGAGGACTCTCCTGCTGGTGGCACTGTTGCATCCTTGGGCTGTAGTACGGGTGCACTCCGGCAGTGTGGAGCAAACAGCACCCTCTGTGCTCAGCTGTAACATGAGGTCAATTACTACAGCCTTATAAATACCCGGCAAGCCCTCACATGTATGCCTTGGTATCTTTCTCCCTGTGCCCTGACCTTGCTCCCTGTATCCTGACCGTGAACCTGTTTCTGTCCCGTCCCGCCCCGTCCTGTCCTGATCTGATCCAATCCCTATCCCTAGCCCATCCTGTACTTGTCCCTCCTGATTCCCTTGGATCCCTGCCCTGCAGCCTATCCATCCATCCTCTCCCTGTCCTGCTGGTTTCCTGTCCTTACCCATCTGCTGACCTCCCTGTGTATGACCTTGGCCTGACTTTGTTTACGATTCCGGTATCTCCATTTACTTGTATATACTATTTGTTGCTTGTGGGTCTGTGGTTGGTTTTGCACTGTTTATATTTCTCTTACTTGTCATTTATTTAATAAACACCATTATTTTTTCACTTACATGCGTTGACATACTCAGTAAGGTGACTGGATTTAGGTAAAACACGGAGATGAAACAAATCCTCCTATATAGTTTTTTCTTGTTTATCTGCAGTCTTCTCTTCCCCCTGTTAACATGTTAACATTTTTCTTCATCTGTTAGTATCATAGAAGAGGGGGCAGAGAGCTGCAGTTACACGGTGTGAGAGCTGATTGGAGGAAAAGGACACACTTCCCTTCCCACAGCACACAGGAGCGAAGGAAGGATACAGAGCTGTGTTCTGAATAGACAAGCTCCGTGCTGAGTTCCCCCCATCACAAATTTATCTCATGTGTCGAGAAAACTTATCAGAAGTGAGACATGCTGATAACAGAGGAACAAAGCACCAGAGAGAAACAACACCAAGAGCTTTGGCGAGAGATATGTAAACACTACAGATGTATGTGCTTTGTTTAGATTTCATTACTGAGGTTTACAACCACTTTAAGTGAGAATGATAAGATGGATAGCTATTCCCTTCAATAACACTGTGCTCACTATCGCCCCTATGTATTTTTTGACTAACACATGCTGATGTACAATTTCAATCATGAGTATTTTTTCCAGAGAGGACCCAACTCTATACCTTTGCAGCTCTACCCCACACACTACTAGTGTAATTTCCCTGCCACCCCTGCCAGAAGAATGTAATGTTGATTTTTAATGAAAAGTGTTTGCTTGGAACATATGCTTTGGTCATATAAGTGCTGTATAAGCATATTTTGATGTAGATGGCAATAGGTTGTTTTGTGATATTAATGTCTGTATGTTTGTACTATTTATGGACATAATTTAATTGAGGAAAGAGGAAGACAGTCAGGAAAATGAAAAATGGGCATCATCCCTGGGTACTGTAATAGATAACAGGAAAAAACTCTCCTAGCTGGACCTTAAAGGTCCAAAACTGCATTTAGTTAACAAATATCAAAAAGTTTTAGCGAGTAAAAACACAGATACAATTTTATTTTAGAAATTCATTAAAAAGAAGACAATTTCTTGGCTGGTGTAGTAATTTGATAACCCAAAATTAAAATGTACAATGTTTTACATATACTGTTGATGTCACGAGTGATGTTGTGACAATTGCAAACAGAATCACCCGACGCATTTCATAACAGGGTTCTTTCTTCGGGGGTGAATGATCGTAGAACACAATCAATTCCAGAAATAAAGCATACAAATATATGAAAGTGGCCAAAATATCTACAGTTTACAAAATCATTACATACAACCATTTTTGTTTTTGCACTCAAATGCTATTGATGGAGAAAATGCTTATACAACCTCCAAGTAAGGTTAAAAAGCAGCAGTAGCATCCATCCAGATTGCAGGGAGACAGTTCATCCAGATGCCTATATAGGAGATCAAATTGAGAACCACTGAAAAGCACACCAGTGGCAACCACCAGGAGCCACAGCAGGCCTGATAGAAAACAAAAAAGGGGGGGAGGGAAATATGAGGGGCACATGCACAGCTTCCGGTCATGGCAGACGTGTGAGGACTGAGCTCCGGACCTGGCCTGCTCTCCAAGGCCCCTGCGGGGAAGAGCAGATAGAACATAATTCTTGGATTGGTTGGGATCAGAGGAACAATAGAAATGGTAAAGAAAGAGAGAGGGGAGAAGTGAGTCCATCCGGGGAACCTCCATTCATTATTGGCCTCAGTCTCCTGGCACTTAATCCAGTCAAGGAGACCAAATTTTGAAGCTAACCAATTTCAACAAAAACTGTGTACTATAGGCTATAGCAGAAATGTCTCGGGAAAAAAAATACAATAAACCAAGGGAGAAATCAAGGGAGAGATTATTATTCAGGTGCAATCAAGTGAAGGAATCTAGAACAGTAAACTTCAGAACAACATACCGACAACGTCAAGAGACACAACATAATGTTGGACGATATTAGTATACGCTTATGGCAAATCCCAAAGTAGCCCATTTACTAACAAATACTTCAGAAGTCATATTTAGAAGAACCACACCCCTTAAAATGTGTTAGTATTATGGCTACTCGCTGCATATGGGCTAAGATAAAGGGGGTGTAAGCGAGGCTGCTGTGAATAATAGGCTAAATGGTGGTTATGTTTGTGGTATCCAGGAGATCGCTCAAGGAAGTAATATACTGAACATTGCACATGGTACATACTGAGATCCGAACTGGTGTTTGAATACCACTAGATGGTTAAAGCTTTGAAGTGATGCTGGATGGTATACAGCAATCAGCCATAACTTTATGACTACTGACTAGTTAGGTGAATAACATTGATTATCTTGTTACAATGGCATCTGAAAGTTGGTGGGATGTATTAGGCAGAAAGTAAACACATTGTCCATAAAGTTGATATGTTAAAAGCAAAAAAAAAATGGACATTGCAGTTTACTGTGTATGGGGCTACATAGCCACAGACTGGTCAGGCTGCCCATGCTGACGTGTGTCCAGAGCCAAAAATGCCTACAATGAGCATGTGAGCATCAGTACTGGACAATGGAGCAATGGAAAAAGGTGGCCTGGTCTGATAAATCACATTTTCTTTTGCATTGTGTGGATGGCCATGTTGCATGTACATCATTTACCTGGGGAAAAAATGGAAATGGGATGCAGTATGGGAAGATGGCAAGCCGATGGAGACAGTGTGATGTTTTGGGAAATGTACTGCTGGGAAACCTTGGGTCCTGCCATTCATGTCGATGTTACTTGATATGTATCACCTATCGATAGGTGTGTCCCACCTATTGCATTTGGGTGTGCACCCCAAAGCTCAAACACACATGCATGTGTGTGCATGTGTATGCATGTGTATACATAGTGACAGTTTAAGTAGAGCAATGGACAGTGTCACTAGGGCAGAGATTGGTGTCAGTAAGGCATTGTACAGTGTCAGTAGTTTTAATTTGTATTATTATTATTATTTTTATAACAATTTGCTTAGGTTTGGTGTTTAGGGGTCTAAACAGGGGTATTCTGCATCCCACAGGGTGATTAGGGTGTGCCCATGCACACCTGGCACATCCTGCGCGCACGCCTATGCACCTTTCTAAACATTGTTGCTGACCAAGTGCACCTCTTTTTTTTAAACATTTTTTCCTGATGGCAGTGGCCTCTTTTAGCAGGATAATGCGTCCTGTCAGATACCATAGAATACCTTCAGAGGTCTAGTAGTGTCCAGGACTCAATGGGTCAGGTCTGTTTTGGCAGCAAAAGGGGCTGCTTTGGTAGCAAAAGGGGGATCTACTCAATATTAGATTGGTGTTAATAAATCAGTTTATATACTAAACATGAGGTAGAGTTTGGTTCTGATTACATTGCACTGTGTCCACAGTATCTTAGGATCTTGGGTTACAGGATAGCTTTATGCTTAACTATGAAAGGAGATACTCACTGGCTGTGGAAACTTAAAGTGGTTGTAAACCCTCTCATATACTCTGTCATGAGAGAGTTTACCCGTTGGTGGCACTATTGGTCTCTTGGATCGCAGTACCAGTGTCCACCAGTGGGTGTCTTCCAACACCTAGGACCTGTAGTAAGAGGACTCTCCTGCTGGTGGCACTGTTGCATCCTTGGGCCGTAGTACCGGTGTCCACCAGCGGGTGCACTCCAGGAGTGTGGAGCAAATAGCACCCTCTGCACTCAGCTGTAACATGAGGTCAATTACTACAGCCTTATAAATACCCGGCAAGCCCTCACATGCTTGCCTTGGTATCTTTCTCCCTGCGCCCTGACCTTGCTGCCTGTATCCTGACCATGAACCTGTTTCTGTCCCGTCCCGTCCCGTCCCGTCCTGATCTGATCCGATCCCTATCCCTAGCCCATCCTGTACTTGTCCCTCCTGATTCCCTTGGATCCCTGCCCTGCAGCCTATCCATCCTCTCCCTGTCCTGCTGGTTTCCTGTCCTTAGCCATCTGCTGACCTCCCTGTGTATGACCTTGGCCTGGCTTTGTTTACGATTCCGGTATCTCTATTTACTTGTATATACTATTTGTTGCTTGTTGTTGCTTGTGGGTCTGTGGTTGGTTTTGCACTGTTTATATTTCTCTTACTTGTCACTTATTTAATAAACACCATTATTTTTTCACTTACATGCGTTTCTGGTTTCCTCTGTGCAGTCCACACAGTCTGGTCTACTAAATCCTCTGACAGTTTACCAAGGCCATCCCTGACCAGACGTGGCTGCATTGAGGAACCGTCCGGGTTGTTAGTTCTGCTAATATGAATTTCAATGAAATCAGTTATTATTCCCTGCTGGCAGAAGATGATGGTGAATATTGTCGCCAGATTTTGAAAGGGTGGACAAGTGACCAGCTGATGGAAACTATCCGATCAGCTCATTCCCTAGTGGATCAGGGGTATATGTCATTTGAAGATGTTCAGCCCCTGATCCAGTTATGTGCAAAAACCAGCCCTGTCATGCATTCCCGAAGGAAGCGATGATTTTTCTCCCCCCTTCAATTATGGCCAAGTTGAATCCCTGGTATGGTTATTGGAGGATGATCCAGCCTATTTCATGGAACATTATTCCTCTTGTTCACAGCAGGTGTTGTCTAATTGCATCCAGTCGGTGCAATCCTTGGTTAGTCAGGCTGTGTGTGAATCGGCGTTTGTTCAACCTGTGCTGCAGGCATGGTCAGATCTCCTGTATTTAGCTAAGCCACAATATTCCAGCCCTGCCATTAATCACCTGCCTTCCCAAAAATCTATCTCCCCGTCGCCTTTGGCAACCTCAGCTACAGCCCAGTTTACTCAGCCCCCTACCAAATACTACTACCCAGTCTCCAAGTGTAGCACCTATCCTGCCTTCAATCCACCTGTCTCTTCTCCTCCTCCTATAGCAACCCCACAGAACCGTCCTCCAGCCACTGTTCCTTGGTCTTTCTTTTGCCCAGCTACATACTTTTCTTACGACCCTGCACCTATGTACAAAGCTGCAGTGGCTAAACCAAAAAAGAAACGGAAGTTCTTCCCGACCCACACCATCCTGCCAGTAACCCAACCTGCCTCCACACCAACCAACCTGTTCCAGCCTGCGTTCATGCCAGTTGAACTTGATGACCCACCTAAACCTGCCAAACCTCTGCCTGCTATCCAACCCGAAGTCTCCTGCTTTCCGGTCTGATGTGCCTGTTATCCAGTCTGATGTCCTGATGTCTACCTTCCAGCCTGATGTCTCGGTGTCCGCCTTCCAACCTGATGTCTTGATGCCTGCCTTCCAGCCGGATGTCTCGGTGCCTGCCTTCCAGCTTGATGTCTCTGCCTTCCAGTCTGATGTGCTCGCCTTCCAGTCTGATGTACCCCGCTTTCCAGTCTAATGTGCCTGCTTTCCAGTCTGATGTCCTGATGCCTGCCTTCCAGCCTGAAGTCTCGGTGCCCGCTTTTCAGTCTGATGTCTTCATGCCTGCCTTTCAGCCTGATGTCTCAAAGCTTGCCTTTCAGCCTGATGTCTTGGTGTCCGCATTTCCACCTGATGTCTTGATGCCTGCCTTCCAGCCTGATGTGCCTGCCTTCCAGCCTGATGTGCTAGCTCCCCAGCCTGATGTGCCAGCTCCCCAGCCTGATGTGCCAGCTTCCCAGTCTGATGTGCCAGCTTCCCAGTCTGATGTCTCAAAGCTTGCCTTCCAGCCTGATGTCTCGAAGCTTGCCTTTCAGCCTAATGTCTCGATGCCTGCCTTCCAGCCTGATGTCTCGAAGCTTACCTTCCAGCCTGATGTCTCGATGCCTGCCTTCCAGCCTGATGTGCCAGCTTCCCAGTCTGATGTGCCAGCTTCCCAGTCTGATGTCTCAGTGCCTGCCTACCAGCCTGATGTCTTGAAGCTTGCCTTCCAGCCTGATGTCTCGAAGCTTGCCTTTCAGCCTGATATCTCGATGCCTGCCTTCCAGCCTGATGTGCCAGTTTCCCAGTCTGATGTGCCCGCTTTCCAGCCTATTGTCCCAGTGCCTGCCTTCCAGCCTGATGTCTCAGTGGCAGCTTCCCAGCCTGATGTGCCAGCTTCCCAGCCTGATGTGCCAGCTTCCCAGTCTGATGTGCCCGCTTTCCAGCCTATTGTCCCAGTGCCTGCCTTCCAGCCTGATGTCTCAGTGCCAGCTTCCCAGACTGAGGTGCCAGCTTCCCAGACTGAAGTGCCAGCTTCCCAGGCTGATGTGCCAGCTTCCCAGCCTGAAGTGCCCATGCCTGCTGCCCAGCCTGAAGTGCCCGTGCCTGAAGTGCCCATGCCTGCTGCCCAGCCTGATGTGCCTGCTGCCCAGTTCGAAGTGCCCATGCCTGCTGCCCAGCTCAAAGTGCCCATGCCTGCTGCCCAGCCTGATGTGCTTGCTGCCCAGCTTGAAGTGCCCATGCCTGCTGCCCAGCTCAAAGTGCCCATGCCTGCTGCCCAGCCTGATGTGCCTGCTGCCCAGCTCGAAGTGCCCATGCCTGCTGCCCAGCTCAAAGTGCCTGCTGCCCAGCTCGAAGTGCTCATGCCTGCTGCCCAGCCTGATGTACCTGCTGCCCAGCTTGAAGTGCCCATGCCTGCTGCCCAGCCTGATGTGCCTGCTGCCCAGCTCAAAGTGCCTGTGCCTGCTGCCCAGCTCGAAGTGCCCGTGCCTGCTGCCCAGCTCAAAGTGCCCGTGCCCGCTGCCCAGCTTGGTGTGTTCCTGCCTGCTGTCTTCTCGGATGTGCCCGCTGTCTGCTCGGATGTGCCCGCTGTCTGCTCGGATGTGCCCGCTGTCTTCTCGGATGTGCTCGCTGTCTGCTCGGATGTACCCACTGTCCAGTTTGATGTACCTGATGCCCAGCCTGATGTGCCCTCATCTGTTGTTCAGTTTGAGGCCATGAACTTTGGACAATTTCACCTTGTTGGAGTGTCCGGAGGCCGCTCCTATGAGGGGGGGTACTGTCATGAGAGGGTTTACCCGTTGGTGGCACTATGGGTCTCTTGGATTGCAGTACCAGTGTCCACCAGCGGGTGTCTTCCAACACCTAGGACCTGTAGTTAGAGGACTCTCCTGCTGGTGGCACTGTTGCATCCTTGGGCTGTAGTACGGGTGCACTCCGGCAGTGTGGAGCAAACAGCACCCTCTGTGCTCAGCTGTAACATGAGGTCAATTACTACAGCCTTATAAATACCCGGCAAGCCCTCACATGCTTGCCTTGGTATCTTTCTCCCTGTGCCCTGACCTTGCTCCCTGTATCCTGACCGTGAACCTGTTTCTGTCCCGTCCCGCCCCGTCCTGTCCTGATCTGATCCAATCCCTATCCCTAGCCCATCCTGTACTTGTCCCTCCTGATTCCCTTGGATCCCTGCCCTGCAGCCTATCCATCCATCCTCTCCCTGTCCTGCTGGTTTCCTGTCCTTACCCATCTGCTGACCTCCCTGTGTATGACCTTGGCCTGACTTTGTTTACGATTCCGGTATCTCCATTTACTTGTATATACTATTTGTTGCTTGTGGGTCTGTGGTTGGTTTTGCACTGTTTATATTTCTCTTACTTGTCATTTATTTAATAAACACCATTATTTTTTCACTTACATGCGTTGACATACTCAGTAAGGTGACTGGATTTAGGTAAAACACGGAGATGAAACAAATCCTCCTATATAGTTTTTTCTTGTTTATCTGCAGTCTTCTCTTCCCCCTGTTAACATGTTAACATTTTTCTTCATCTGTTAGTATCATAGAAGAGGGGGCAGAGAGCTGCAGTTACACGGTGTGAGAGCTGATTGGAGGAAAAGGACACACTTCCCTTCCCACAGCACACAGGAGCGAAGGAAGGATACAGAGCTGTGTTCTGAATAGACAAGCTCCGTGCTGAGTTCCCCCCATCACAAATTTATCTCATGTGTCGAGAAAACTTATCAGAAGTGAGACATGCTGATAACAGAGGAACAAAGCACCAGAGAGAAACAACACCAAGAGCTTTGGCGAGAGATATGTAAACACTACAGATGTATGTGCTTTGTTTAGATTTCATTACTGAGGTTTACAACCACTTTAAGTGAGAATGATAAGATGGATAGCTATTCCCTTCAATAACACTGTGCTCACTATCGCCCCTATGTATTTTTTGACTAACACATGCTGATGTACAATTTCAATCATGAGTATTTTTTCCAGAGAGGACCCAACTCTATACCTTTGCAGCTCTACCCCACACACTACTAGTGTAATTTCCCTGCCACCCCTGCCAGAAGAATGTAATGTTGATTTTTAATGAAAAGTGTTTGCTTGGAACATATGCTTTGGTCATATAAGTGCTGTATAAGCATATTTTGATGTAGATGGCAATAGGTTGTTTTGTGATATTAATGTCTGTATGTTTGTACTATTTATGGACATAATTTAATTGAGGAAAGAGGAAGACAGTCAGGAAAATGAAAAATGGGCATCATCCCTGGGTACTGTAATAGATAACAGGAAAAAACTCTCCTAGCTGGACCTTAAAGGTCCAAAACTGCATTTAGTTAACAAATATCAAAAAGTTTTAGCGAGTAAAAACACAGATACAATTTTATTTTAGAAATTCATTAAAAAGAAGACAATTTCTTGGCTGGTGTAGTAATTTGATAACCCAAAATTAAAATGTACAATGTTTTACATATACTGTTGATGTCACGAGTGATGTTGTGACAATTGCAAACAGAATCACCCGACGCATTTCATAACAGGGTTCTTTCTTCGGGGGTGAATGATCGTAGAACACAATCAATTCCAGAAATAAAGCATACAAATATATGAAAGTGGCCAAAATATCTACAGTTTACAAAATCATTACATACAACCATTTTTGTTTTTGCACTCAAATGCTATTGATGGAGAAAATGCTTATACAACCTCCAAGTAAGGTTAAAAAGCAGCAGTAGCATCCATCCAGATTGCAGGGAGACAGTTCATCCAGATGCCTATATAGGAGATCAAATTGAGAACCACTGAAAAGCACACCAGTGGCAACCACCAGGAGCCACAGCAGGCCTGATAGAAAACAAAAAAGGGGGGGAGGGAAATATGAGGGGCACATGCACAGCTTCCGGTCATGGCAGACGTGTGAGGACTGAGCTCCGGACCTGGCCTGCTCTCCAAGGCCCCTGCCGCGCTACCATCTACTTCATTTGCTATGGGGGTAAGCTCTTTTACTCCAGGATTGCCATCGGCACCCCATGGGTAAAATAGGCCAGCAAAAACATTGCTATCAGCCGCTATTGGACACACAATTCCAGACGTCTATGGAGCGGTACCTCACTAGGCCTCAATCCCTGGCCTCACCTACTCTCGCAGACCCGGTTTCCACCATGGATCTTGGAGGCCGACAATGCGGATAACACTACACCAACCATCCTTGCAACACCTGCACCACCCCCCACCCATGCAGGCAGTTTTAACACCTGAACTACTGAATGAAAAGCTTCAAGTGCTCCTGCATCAACTTACATGCAATATTGCAGTGGATGTGGGTAAAATTTCCCAAGACCTGAGGGGGAAAATTACCCAAATAGCGAAACACACGGATGCTTTGGAAAGCAAAATTGATAACCTAGTAGCAGTATGTACAGGAGCTGGAGGAAGAAAACTCCTCACTGAAGCATTCTGTCTCCCAACTACAACAGAAGGATTTAGAGAATAGGGAGAGGTGTTTTTCGTTCATATCTACTGGGCCTTTTTTAATACCCTGGCCCCCTTAATTGCTGACATTGATTGGTGGCTGGACCATGCTGATAGGTTCTTGGGCCCTAAACCACTTTCTGGAGCTAGGCCCAGAGACGTTATAGTACATTTTTATTTCTATGACAGCAAAGAAGCCTTAACCCTCGCTACTCGTAACAAGCTACTAATCAAATATAAAGGCTCAAAATATCTATAGCTCATAAAATGTATTCTAGTTTGGATCTTTTTTTATTTAAGCCCCACTTTTGTCCCATACAGTAGATTCTAATATCTCTTCCATCACATGGCCCGATCACGCCCCTGTCTCATTAGATCTTACTTTACAGACTCCCACCTCTAAATCCTGCGATTGGCGTCTTAATGATCGCCTCCTACACTCTTCAGCCACTAGAGAAAAATTGGCCAAGGATCTTGGGGAGTTTTTCCAGCCAAATGTGAGTTCTGTACAGGGGGCTTCAATGCTTTGGGAAACAAACAAGGCCTACTTCCAAGGATTATGTATTGCCGAGGGCTCTCATCTGAAGAAAGATGAAGCTTTTAAAATCATGGAGTGTAGGCTTGTGTGTGGCCCTACGGTCAAAGGCCTACATAGGGTTGTTTCACTACATAACCAGTTAAAGACATTGGCATTGAATAAGATGGCTAAATCCTTGATGTGGGCTAAGCAAAATTCTACAATTTTCTAACAAACCTCACAGAATGCTAGTTAATAGACTTTGCCCTCACCCTTTCCATTCCTTCCCAGATCTACTCATTCAAGCAGATGGTTCCCCGACTCATTGTCCTCATACTATGACCAGGGTTTTCAGGGATTTCTATTGTAAACTCTATAACTGTCTTACCCCAGAACATCATTTTAATTTTTCACAGGAAAATGTTTTTGTTGTTGTTTACAAACGTTTTTTATTGAAAATAATCAGACTGTTACATAGAAAAGATATAACAAATACATTGTTATAAATATCTAGAATTTAAGTATTTATGTCTAGTCAGCAATATTAAGAGCTTAAATACTAGACATGTGCAGGATGAAAAAATTCGTTTAGTTTAGTTTCGTTTTGATTCGTTATTTAACTTAATTCATTTAGTTAAATTCGTTGCATTCATTATATTCGTTTTCGGAATTCGTTTCGTTTCGTATTCGAATTCGAAAAAATTAGACCGCATTCGAAAAAATTAGACCGCATTCGAAAAAATTCGACCGTATTCGAAAAAAACTATCAAATTCGAAAAAATTCTAACACATTCGAAAAAAACTGTCAAATTCGAAAAAATTCTACCACATTCGAAAAAAACTATC